>NC_086104.1:32626735-33234735 GCF_963921235.1 Mobula hypostoma
AATCAATGCTGCACATTTGCCTTCACAGCAGAGGTAAAAAGCAAAATGCTAGCAATATGAAGTAACAACAGAGAATATGAGCAGGAATAGGCTGTTCAGCCCATAGGGCCAGCCTGGCCATTCAACATGATGCTAGCTAATCATTTATTCTATTCCTGACTTCTCCTCATATCTCTTAATCCCATTAAAAATCATTTACCTCCTTCCTGAATATATTCACTGACATAGCATCAGGTGAAATCTACAGGTTCACCATGATAAGGAAAACTAAAAATAAATCATTAAGAAGAGCTTATTTTTAGTTCTCTCATAGGACGGGAATGCTTATCTCTAACCTTAAGAAGGTCCTTAACTGCTTCTGTCCTTACAGTAGTGTTAGGCTGAGAGATCCAGTTTAGCTAAGTGAAGTAACAGTAATGGGTGGAAGGAGGGGAACTTGAAGGTGCCAGCTTTTTTGTGTGCTTGCTCCTGTTGTCCTTTAAGATGATGGATGTGTGTTGGAGAGTGAGTGCTGGAGGTGGGTAGCTGTTGTGGAATGAGCTTTCTAAGTTGCTGCATGGTACTTTGTAGATGCTATATGCTACTGCTATGGTTTGCCATGATGTGGCGAGTGAATGCTCTGAGAATTGGATGAGGTGCATGTAAAGAAGGTTACTTTTGTTCTTGGATGGATTTGAGCTGCCTTAATGTTCATTACGTGGTATTCATCCAGGCAGTGGGCACTCATCTTTTAGACTTGTATCTTCTGTCAGTGGACGAGTTTGGTAAGTTGCAGAGTGGGTCATCGTCACATGTTACCCAGCCGTAGCCTGCTCTTGTAGCTAAAGTATTGTGGTAAATATTATTTCTGATCACTTGTGGGTTTTGTATTAGTGGATTATTCAGAAAAGAGCATTAATTAAATATTAATTAACACAATTAGAACAAAGGTTCAAAATACAAAGTAAATTTATTATCAAAGTACATACATGTCACCATATCCAATGCTGAGATTCGTTTTCTTGTGGGCATACACAGTAAATCCAAGAAACTTAACAGGATCAGTGAAAGACCGCCCCCTACAGGACAGACAAACAACCAACGTGCAAAAGACAGCAAACTGCAAATACAGTACAAGATTTTTAAAAAAGTAATAAAGAAGCAATAAATATTGAGAGCATAAAAAGAAGAATTCCTGAAAGAGAGTTTAGAGGTTGTAGGAATACTTCGGTGATGGGTGGAGTGAAGCTGAGAGAAATTTTCCACACTGGTTCGAGCCTGATGGTTCCTGGACCTGGTAGTGTAGGGTCTGAGACTGCTGAAGGCAACAGCAGGAAGAGAGCATGGCCTAGGTGGTGGGGGTCCCTGATGACGGGTGTTGCTTTCTTGTGACAGGGTTCCTTGTAGGTATACTCAGTGATGGGGGAAAGCTTTACCTGTGCTGGACTTGGCTGTACCCACAACTATTTGTAGGATTTTCCACTCAAGGGAATTGGTGATTCCATGTCAGTCTGTGATGCAAGTAGCCAATCTACTTTCAACAATTCATCTGTACAAGTTTGTCAAAGTTTTAGATGTTATGCCGAATCTTCACAAACTTTAAGGAAGTAGAGGTGCTGCTGTGCTTTCTTCATAATGCACTTGCTGGCTGCCACCAGGACAGATCCTCTGAACCACTGAGGAATTTAAAGCTGCTGACTCTCCACCTCTGACCCCAATGAGGACTGACTCACGGACCTCCAGTTTCCTTCTCCTGAACTCAATAACGGGCTCCTTGATCTTGCTGACATTGAGTGAGAGATTGTGGTTGTGACACCACTCAGCTAGGTTTTCAATCTCCCTCCATTTTGTGATCAAAGTAGTCATAGTGTGACTAAACTTTAGTGATTAGGTTTGCCCTGGTTGATTCAAGAACGGACTGGTTGAAGTTAAGTAGCTGTTCTTGAACCTGGTGGTGTGGAACTTCAGGTTCCTCTACCTCCTATCTGATGGCAGCTGTGAGAAGCTAGCATGCAGTGGAGAGTGGGGACCTGCTTGAGGTAGTGCCTCCTGCAGATACAACTGATGGTGGGAAGGGATGTGTCCATGTTGTGTTACGCCCAGTTCACTACTCTCTTTATTTTTCCTTCCCTTTTTTGAATAGCGGGGTTGCATTTTTCACAGTGAATTGCTGTGCTGTTTTCGAGGGGAGCTGGGTGGGCAAACATGTTGCCTTGGCTTTGGAGCCATGCGCATATGTCAGACTGGGTGACAGCATCAGATTTATCCCCCCCCCCCCCAAATAAAAGCATAAGTGAACTTAAACAACAGGAATTCTGCAGATGCTGGAAATTCAAGCAACATACATCAAAGTTGCTGGTGAACGCAGCAGGCCAAGCAGCATCCATAGGAAGAGGCGCAGTCGACGTTTCAGGCCGAGACCCTTCGTCAGGACTACTGTTTTTTTGATGACTATGCGACAGTTTTATGGATGCCATTTATTTGAGATGATTAAGAGAACTAAAATTAAATTCTCCAGCTGCTGTTGTGGGATTTTTCCAGCTCAGTTGTACCCAAAATTATGTAACGCTGGAGCCACATTCACAGTCACCATTAATCAAGAGCCACATACCTACTGTAGACACATCACCCCCAGCAAATGCGCAAACAATCCGATTAAAAACAGAACTATTGTTGTACGCTAATCCTCTAAAATTTTCACTGAATACAGTCTCTGTTAAATAAAACGACATTTTGCTAACCTAGTTACTGCATATATTTAATTAACTTGCTGTCAACTTGATGTTTGGCAATTCCACTGTGGTACATGTTCTATGAGGTTGGGTTCTGTGCTTGAGATAGCAAAACTTTAGTGTATTACAGCAGAAGTTAATTTTGCTTGTTGCTCCTGATTGAATTGGGCAGGTGAATTGTCACATATCAAGCAAATGCATTTACCTTCATTTCTGGGAACAAAGAAGAAATAGTTTTCCTGCCCCTCTCTAACAGATCTGCAGTGATCTCTGCCTTGCTCCCGATGTCATCCACTAGTGAGGATGTGAACAACAATTCAGTGAAAGTGAACGTGTGGCTGATGATCTGGTTCAGGCAGGAGAATTGGGACTGCTGCCAGGATGGAGATGACTTGTACAAGAGGGATGGGTTCCACCTGAACTGGAAGGGTACCAATATCATAGAAAGGAGATATGCTAGAGCTATTTGGAATGGTTCAAACTAGGCTGGCAGGGGAAAAGACCCAGAGTAGTAATATATCAGATGAAAAAATTGAGGCAAATATCGAGGTAAGTCTGATAGGCTAAGCTGGATTTATTTTAATGCAAGGAGCTAGAAGCTTGACATGTAGTGTGGTTCTGCGTTGATGGACTGTGGACACTTCCAGACTTATGCTTTTTATATACTTTTTTTTATCATCTGTTCTTTTTCTGTTTTGTTGTACGAGAGGAGGGGGTTTTGGGGTTGATGTTCTGCTGAGTTCTGTTAGTTTTTTTATGTGGGGAGGTTTTTTTTTGCGGTTAGATGTTGCTGTGCATAGGGAGAGGTATTTGGGGTTGATGATTGTGTTGCTGTTTTGTGTGTGTGTGTGTGGGGGGGGGGGTTGATGTTTCTCTCTGGACGACTTTTATGTTCTTTCTTTTGTTTCCTGGCTATCTGGAGAAGATGAATTTCAGAGTTGTATATGGATACATATTTCGATAATAAGTGAACCTTAGAACCTTTTGAATGTAAACCAAATGAACTCAGAGCATAAATTAGCACATGGGATTGTGGTATTTTAGTTGTTTTGGAGGATGTGCAGGACCAGAAGCTGGATGTTCTGTATACAAATGCTTCCAGCACAGTAGACACAGTGGTGTGCGGGCAATTGTGTTAACGATCAAGGAGAATTTAGAGGAGATTTTAGAGGGGTATGTCTAACCAGGCTATATGAGTAGGGCTTAGCAATAAGAAAGATGTAATCATTTTTATGGGATTATACCTTAGGCTTCTCAACAGTCAGTGGGAGCAGATACATAGGAAAATTGTAAGTTCTCAGGATATTATGGGAAACCAGGGGAGAAATTATTGTGGCTTGGCAGAGGTATTTGTATTATTGTTACCCATAAGTGAAGTACTGGAAGATTGGAAGGTGGCTAACTATTGTGTCTGTGTTTAAGTAGGGCTGTAAGGTCAAGCCAGGGATCTAAAGCCAGTGAACCTAACATCAGAGATGGGAAATTTACTGGAGGAGATTCTGAGTAACGGGATCTACCTGCATTTGGAAAGACAAGGACTAATTACATATATCAGCATGGCTTCGTGCAAGGGAAATTTAGTCTTATTAATTTCAGTTTTTTTTGAAGAGGTAACCAAGGGATTAAGGAGAGTAGGATAGTAGATCATTAGCGAGGCCTTTGACAAGATCCTACATGGCAGACTGGTCTGGAAGGTCAGAACTCAGAGGATCCAGAGTGAGCTGGCCAGTTTGAAACAAAATTGCCTTGTTTTTAGAAGCCAGAGGGTGATAATGGAGGGCTATTTTTTAGGTTGGAGGGTTATGTCCAGTGGTGTGCCACAAGGATCTGGGCTGGGTCCACTGTTTATCATTCATATTAACAATCTGAAAGAGAATGCAGGTATCATGATCAGTAAGTATATCTAAGGCATCCATTAGTCTTGCGAGACCATGGATCTGTGCCTGGAAAGTCTTCACTCTCCAGGGCGCAGGCCTGGGCAAGGTTATATGGAAGACCAGCAGTTACCCATGCTGCAAGTCTCCCCTGTCCACGACACCAATGTTGTCCAAGGGAAGGGCATTAGAACCCATACAGCTTGGCATCAGTGTCGTCGCAGAGCAATGTGTGATTAAGTGCCTTGCTCAAGGACACAACACATGTTGCCTTGTCTGGGGCTCGAACACATGATCTTCAGGTCGCAAGTCCAATGTCTTAACCACTTGGCCACGTGCTAAGTATATGATAAAAGTATATGATGAAAATGTATTTGGCATGGTTAGTACATTTGCAGATTATACCAAAATTGGTCCTATAGTGGACAGTTAAGAAAATTAATCGAAAAATCGATAATCGAAAGGTGGACAAAAGGAATGACAGATGGAATTTAACTTGAAGAAGTGTGAAGTGTTGCATTTTGGGAAGTTAAATCAGGACACAATTTCCATTGTAAATAGCAGAGCCCTGGAGTGTTGTAGAACATAGAGACCTGCACTTAATAGCCATGCCATTAGGTACATCTGTATACCAGCTCATTAATGCAAATACCTAATCATTCAATCATGTAGCAGCAATTGAATGATTAAAAGCATGCAGACATGGTCAAGAGGTTCAGTTGTTGTTTAGATCAAACAGCAGAATAGGAAAGAAATGTGGTTGAAATGACTTTGACCATGGAATGATGTTGGTGCAGAGTGGGTGGTTTGAGTATCTCAGAAACTGCTGATCTTCTGGAATTTTCATGCACAAAGCTCTCTAGAGAATGGTGCAAAAAAATAACATCCATTGAGCGGCAGGTCTGTGGGTGAAAACACCTTGATAGAGGTCGGAGGAGAATGGCCAGACTGGTTCAAGCTGTCAAGAAGGTGACCAGTAACTCAAATAACCACATGTTATAACAGTGGTGTGCAGAAGAGCATCTCTGAATGCACAACACATCGAATGTTGAGATGGCTGGGCTATAACAGCAGAGGACTACGAACATACACTCAGTAGCTGCTTTACAGGAGATATTTAATGAAGTGGCTACTGAGTACAGTATATGAATGCAGGTAGGTAGTTTGCTGGACTGGGTAGTGACAAAAGTGTCTAACACACTGGCTGTTATGAGTACCAGAGAGAGAGAGAGAGATAAAAATAAATAACGGATGGGGTACGAAGGGGAGGTGGGAAATTAGCGGAAGTTTGAGAAGTCAATGTTCATGCCATCAGGTTGGAGGCTACCCAGATGGAATATAAGGTGTTGTTCCTCCATCCTGAGTGTGGCTTCATCTTTACAGTAGAGGAGGCCGTGGATAGACATGTCAGAATGGGAATGGGACGTGGAATTAAAATGTGTGGCCACCGGAAGATACACCTAAAAATAATTAATTGTTTTTTAACGTAGCATTGGCGGTATATAATGGGAATATTATAAAGCAATATTATGTTGCTTTACTGCAGTATAGTATTTCATGTTATAATGTAAAGATTAGAGGTCCTGCAACACTGGAAACTGCACATCAAAGAGCCAAATGCAGCTCAGGAGCCATGGTTTGGGTATCTGTGCCAGTCCATTAGCCAGGCCTGTGGATTACTAGTCAGGTAATATAGCCAATTTGATACCATTCCTATTAAAGGCATATATAAAAAAAAATGCAGGTGAGAATTTTTTATTTGCAACAGTTATAATCTTCCAAATGCACTCTTGTTTCATGAATTGTGCTGCTGGATTAGAATATTGCAAATGTCGTTCCATTATTTATAAAAAGGTGGAAGAGAGAAAGCAATTAACTGAAGTTCTCTACTGGGGAAAATGCCAGTATTTTCGACACTAAGATGTGATTTAGCAGAAGTGGACTGGATACAGCTACTTAAAGGTAAATCAGCATGAGAGCAGTGGGAGGAGATAGTGAGGGTTCAGAGGTAATATGTTTATACAAAGCAGTAGAATGAAACTCCAAAATCTAAAACCTGATGGATGACAAGAAGCAAGCAGGCTAGGATAAGGCAAAAAAAAAAGGAAGCTTATCGGATACTGAGAGCTGAATACTTCAGAAGCATAGTGAAGCATTGAAAGATCAGAGGTGAAATTAAAAGGGACATTAGTGAAGCTCAACGAGAATGTGAAATAATAATAGCAAGGAAAATCAAGAGAAACAAGAAGTACTTTAAAAATATGTTTTTAAAAAAGGTATTAGGGAAAGAATAATTAGATTCTGGGGAAGTCATCTGTTTGTTGAGCTGGTAGATGTGGCTATTCTTTGTGCAAATGTGAATACTTTGTGTTTTCAGGGACGTGGGAGTTGATGCAGTATATAATGAGAACAAGTGAAAAATTTTGCAAAGATAAACATAGTGAGAGCGGAAATATGAAGGGATTTAGCTTTGAAAGTAGATAAAATGCCAGGTCTGAATGAAATAAATCCAAGGCTATTAAAAGAACCAAAGGAGGAAATATTGGAAGGCCTGACTTTCATTTTCCAGTCCTTGCTGGCTATAGGCATGGTTCTGGATGATGTGGTATGCTTATTTTTAAAAAAGTGGAAAGGATAGACTTAGTAATTACAGATCAGTCAGCTTCTTGCCAGCAGTGAGAAAATTATTGGAGTGCTATAAATTGTTAATTAGAAAAATACAGAGGGAGCTAGGTGGCATTGCCTTTTCCCAATAGTTCTGACATTTGGGCCTTGAAATAGTAGGAGGTCCTGGAATTTTTGTGTATGAGCTGTAAGTTCCTGGATGTTCTGGGAGTTTTGCTGAGACCCGTCCTGCTGGTTGTGACAGTTTTATGCTGGAAAATTGGCACTCAGTTCTATTGTAGGATCCAAAGAACCCACTGTCTTCATTGGGAATTGCAGAACAAAGATTTCAAAGAAGAAAAGAAGATTTTTCAACTATTTCACTTCAGTATACTAAAAAATGTATATGCTTCCGATGATTTCAGTTAACTCTCTTTAGTTTATCAATTTTGTATTTATTTACTAAAATTTTAATAATGTTATAATATTGTTTTCTCAGTGTGATGCCGGATGACACTCATCCAATAGAGTTCCAGAGCAATATCGATACAGGCCATTCAGCCCAGTGAGACCATGCCAGCTATGGTCTCATTGAACCATTCAGTCCAAATTTCCTGCATTCAGCCCATATCCCTGCACGCCATATCCTTCAAGTGCTTCTGAAATGATCCTATTGTACCTGTCTCAACATTTCTTCTGGCAGCACGATCCGTATGCACACCAGCCTCTGGGTGGAAAAGTTTCCACTCAAGTGTCTTTTAAATCATTCACTTCTCACCCCTAGTTCTTATGCTCCCTAGTTTAGGTCTCACCTACCCTGGAGAAAAGACTGTTACAGTCCATTTTATCTATGCCTCTCATGATTTTGTAATGTTGCTGCTCATCCATTTGGTGGTGGCATCCGTTAGTCTCGCGAGACCGTGGATCTGCGCCTGGAAAGTCTTGCTTCAGTCTGTGTTAGAGCAGCGTCTGCTGTGGCTGTAGAGTCCATAAAGACCCAGCCTGCCAATCCGACCCTATAATTCAGGCCCTCTTGCCCTCTAGTCTTGGCAACATCTTCATAAATCTTCCCCTCAATCTTTCTGGTTTCATCACATCTTCTATAATAGGGCAAGCAAAGCTGAACTCTGTAATCTAGCCTCTGTCTCAGCAACAGAGCTCTCAGAGCTCTCATAAATCTCAGAGCTCTCCCCTCTGCCTCTCCCTTGCAGTCTTTTCTCTTCCATAACACAGAAGGTATGTGCCTGCCACGGAGAGTGTGCTTTTTAAAGGCTGATGCTTTTTCAGATAGCCTGCAGCAACTTGTTGGAGGCTGCTGTCAAATAAGTGAGCCCCCACCAGGAACTGTGTAGCACACTCTTCTTCATGCTGCTTCAAATGTCTTTTTGACGAGTTTCACTACTCTTTGTTAGAACCCAAATGAGCATAAGTGCTATACTTGCTATAGGAAAGAGTGAGATGCACTTGTTAGGCATTGTCATCAGTTTTGTTCAGTTTGTGGCTCTATTGATCACAATTAATCATAATTTTGAGAACTTACAGTCTGCCTTTTGAGAGAGACATTCAACTACTGATCATTAGTCTGTGTAGCTAACTGTATTGGTTCTCTTGGGTGTATTTTCATATCTTGCTAACCAAATTCATAATGTTTTGATATTACTTCATTTGTTTTTCTTGTGACATCTCACTCAGCACAAATCAGCAGTATAGGCGAATAGTGATGTTATGATTTCTTTTTATTCTCACCATTTTTTTAGAGTTGAGTTTTCCTTGTATTCAATTTCCATTTTGTTCTGCAAATCTATTTGTGTTCGTTTACAGTTTCACCAGGGTGGAGGGTGTCTAGCAGCTCCATTATTTATTTAGTGCGTGTAATTTTTTATTGTTTAACTCTAAATTTCAGGTGACTATACTTTTTGTTGATAATACCAAATCCAAGGTTTGGTGCTGCTGGCACAACAGGGCCACTGCATTCTGATGAACTTGATAAACCCAAAACTACATTGCAGCCCAAGTGTGGTTACTGGAACCATGTGACATCCTTTTACCCATTAGCATTGGCCACTTATCATTTTGGAAGAAAAAGGATAAAGGATTAAAGATTAATTATAGATAATAATGATAGTATTTTTCTGTACTTACATTATGTATAATTATTGTTGATCTTGAGCTCATTGATTTTATATCCGAACCAGTTTAGCGTTAAAATGCCTGGGGAGCTTCTATTCTTTACTAAAATAGGGAAACCTTAGCTGCTGCTGCAAAATCTCTGTCCATTATAATTTCCTCAGCTCCTTCTACCCTGTTAAAGCACTGTAGGGCTAATCGCTTTGCATTTTGTCAGTTTAAGCAATGAGATGGATTAAGTATGTAGTATATGATTGATTAAAATTAAAAACAGTACTTGGGTTGCTCGTAGATTCTTCTATATGTTGACTCTAATTCCATATGTGCAGAGAATTCTTTTTCTTTTGGTTTATTAAAATTTCACCTCCAAGGAGGCTTCAGTTATTTCAATAGGTTGCCTGTCACCATTTCAATATAAAGCACTACTTGATCCTTACCAGCACCACTCAGGAAATACAGTCAAGTACCCAAGAGCATTCATAAAGAAATAATTTATTTCTGGACTATCTTCTGTGGAAATATTTTTAAAACATTATTCGTTATGCTAACAGGATGTTTTGTGGACTGAGAATGTTTTTTTTGTCTCAAATACAATAACAAGTTATCAATAGGTAAGATTTCCTGCAGAAGTCCCACAGCTTTGATTCTACCATAGTTTTGCTGAACTTGGGTACTGTTAAGAACATAATATTTGGTCTGGTGCAAAGAGCAGGAAACCAGCCAGGGAAAGGGCATGAATAAAGAGGATTGAATGGTGCTCTGTTTATGAATAGCAAGGAGGTATTACAACTTGCAAGGAGGTATTACAACTTGCAAAGAAAAAAGGATCCATGGTACAACTAGATGAGGTCTGTAGATACCCATGAAATTATACATCAACACAGAATCATAATTTGCTTATCTTCTTTGAAAGTTAAAATAAATTGCCGCTCCCAAGTGCATGTCTTATTCCAGCTGCTGGACGAGTTGAAATGTTATTAGCTATATTGTAGCTCATTGCCACTTCTGCAAATATTTCCACTTCACTGCTCTTGATTCTATAAGCTTCTGTGATTTACATTTCAGGCAAATGCAGAAGTACAGAACTTGGGTAGAACTTAGCCTCCTCCCCGTGTTTATGTTGGTTTAAAAAGTTCTTTTCCAGTTTTGATGAAGAGTTCTTAAACTGAAAGGTTGACTTTGTTTCTCTCCCTATGGGTGTTCCCTGAGCTGCTGAATCCTACCGGCATTTTTGATTTGTTTCAGACTTCCAGAACTTGCAACGATTCTGGTCTAAGTACAGTGGGACACACCAGGCTTGGTATATTTTGGCCAAATTAAGTGGATGCCCCAATTAGCGGAAGTATATTGGAAATAGTTAAATGATATAAAAAAAGACAAACTACCATTTAACTGTGTAAAACGTCAGCTGTAATAGGTGAATCGGCTCGGGCCAAATGCAGTGTTAGATCCTTGGACCTTGGAAACGGATGGGGAAGTGGGCACCACTGATAAGTGCAAAGGTTTCATTTGGATGTAGGCATCCAAGGTGGATGGGGCTTGTCAGGGAGCGGGGTGTAGTTACTGGATACAGAGTTAATTAAAGTGCATTTGTAAATAACTTGGAGATATTTCCAGGAGATAAGATACAGGAATTAAATGAGACATCAGAGAGAAAGGTAAAGGAAGAATAAAGCTGAGAGTCCAGTGTGTGATCTGGTGATCAATACTGCATCATCATCAGAGTTCAGGACAACTGTTCCAAAGTAGGCAGAATGTGCTCGTTGGTTTGGGCAGGTGGGTAGCTTGTGAAGTAGCCTGCTGCTTCACCCATGATACTGATTTCTTCCACTGTTTGGCCATGAGGCGCTCAGTACCGTGCCAGATGCTGCTCCTCCACTGGTTGTGGAGCAGAGATTCCCGGGATTCAGCTGGAACGGGATTCGCTGGTGGGGAGAGTTCAGTAATTTTATGAGGAGCCGCCATCTATAATCCAAGTATTAGTAAACTCCAAAAGTTTTGCTTTCGTTCATTTTCTACATTACTGACAAGTATAGCTTTGTTTTTTATCCTTAACTGAACAACCTTTTTCAGATGTTGCAGAAATCATTGAAAGAAACAAAAAACATGGGCTATTCAAGTCTGGTTCTGTTACAAGCCGGTAAGATGCATTTTATTTTATTTATGTTATAGTTAACAAATTATCTGCTGTTTATTAATCCCATAAAAGTGAGCATTGTGCTATGTGAGGCACCATTTAAGATTTATCAAAAAAATGACCATTTGATATAGAGAATATTTAAAATAGAATTCAATATATATGTGAAAGTGAGAGAAAATAATGACTGAAATAAAATGAGTACTTTTGACAAAAGAGGAGATATGATAGAGAGATGAGAAGCATTGAACTAAACTGGACCAAACTGGGAGCAAACCTGTTTTCTTGTGTGCCAGTATATGGTAGATATTGTCATTTCAGGAGGGGAAAGTAGAAAGTAAGGTTAATGTTCCAATTAGTTTCAACAGGAGGTTAACAAAGTATGATAGATTTCATCATATTTTTTTCTGAAATTACAGTGGATTCAGATCCTTCCTTGAATTTTAAAGAGGAAAATGCTAAGACTGTGCGCCAAACGTTCATCAGTACATGCCAAGGCAGATTAATCCATTGCTGTGCAGGGTCCCAGTGACTTTTATAATAATCTGGGATCCTGATCAGCAGTCATCAAGGCCCAATTTATGTTGAATAGTCCTTGCATAAGCATTAGGTCTTTCACTTCATTGTCACAGCACAGGACATTCAAAGGAAAAGAAGGTGAATCTGGTGACCAGAGAACCATGCAGGACAGAAATATGGAACAAGGAGTAATTGTGGATCTTTGGGAAAGGTTGAGATATGGGGTGCAGAGTGAGGTTTGAAGCTTGTAATTGGAGATGGAAGAGCGTCCAATTGCCGCTTGGGGTTTGAGAACTCAGGGTTGCTGAATGAAACCAGGTAAATAAATAATTAAATGAATAAGCACGATTGGGAGGGCGAAAACTTAATACTGTATAAAAGAAAAGGTCTGATTTTTTTTTTTTACCCAAGCCTGCTACTGAATCCAGCAATGGAGTCTTGCAGGTTAGTCACCCTTCTCAGCAGGGAGGGCTACAGCATTTCAGTCAGGTGACCTTAATAAGAAATCAATATATTTCTCCATAAAGCTCTCAGAGATGGTAAGAGATAGTCTCAGTCCTGTCATCTTCTGTGGCAGGGCTTAGATACCATAATGGGTCACAAAACAAAGTCAGGTAGAAATTCCAACAACAGCACATCCATTCCAGATGAGCTTATAATTTTTATGCACATTTTGAACAGAAGGGACTGGGTTTGTCACCACCCACCCTAACAGACACAGGTGTACCTGAATCTTCACTCATCACCGCATATGTAAGATCAGTCTTCCAGTGGGGAAAACTGCAGAAACTATAAGACCTGGATGGTGTCTGTCACCATGTCCTTAGATCCTGTGTGGATCAAACTGGCAGGAGTATAGTCAGACTTTTTAAACCTCTCCCTGCTTCAGGCCGTGGTTCCCCTCTGCTTTTAAGAAGACCAATAACCAAAAAATCAAGACTACTGCCCAATGAGTCTAACATTTACCATCATGAAGTGCTTCAAGAGGCTGGTTATAACACTCATCAACTCCAGCTTTCCAGATAACCTTGACCCACTGCAATTTGCCTATTGTCAAAGCAGGTCTATGACAGATGCCATCTCCCTGTCCTTAAACTCTCCTCTGAAGCATCTTGACAGTAAAGACACATAGATCAGACTACTGTTTATTGACTACAGTTCTGCCTTCAATACTATTTTTCCAAGCAAACTCTTCACCAAAGTCTGGACCCTGGGAGTTGATGCTTTGCTCTGCAGCCAGATCCTTGACCTTCTGCCCAACAGACTGGAAACGGTAATGATAGACAGCGACACCTCCGCCATAACCTATTTGACTCTTGCCCTGGAGCAACAACACAAAATGCTGGAGGAACCCAGCAGGTCAGGCAGTATCTACTGAGAGAAATGAACGGTTGATGTTTTGGGCCAAGCGCCTTTATCAGGACTGAAGAGGAAGGTCAGAAGCCCAAATAAAAGGGTGGCAAGAGTGGGAGAGGCATGAGGTGGCAGGTAGTAGGTGAATCCAGGTGAGAGTAAGAAAGTATAAAGAAAGGGAAGGGAGAAGAAGAGCAAATGATGTCAGATGCTAGGAGGTGATACGTGGAAGAGGCTAATGGCTGAAGAAGAGGGTGATAGGAGCGGACAGTAGACCATAGAATAATGGGAAGGAGGTGAGGAACCAAAGGAAAGAAGATGTAGGTGATGGGTAAATCATAATGGTGGGAGACTGGAAAGAGAAGGGGCAATGGGGTCAGAAGAAAGTAGAAAAGGTTTGGTTTGGGGAGAGAGGGGATGGTTACCAGAAGTTAGAGAAATCAATATTGATGCTGTCAATTTGGACACTACCAAGAAAGAACATGAGGTGTTTTTCTTCGAATCTGCATGTCTTTTCCTGCCCTCCCCTCACCTGGATTCAGCTATCAGCTGCCAGCTTGTGCTCCTCCCCCTCCCCCTCCCCCTCCATTTTTTTCTGGTTCCTACTCTCTTTCTTTCCAGTCCTGATGAAGGGTCTCAGCCCAACATGTAGACGGTTCATTTCCCTCCATAAATGTGATCTGACTGGTGTCTTCCAACATCTTCAGTACATGAGTTTTCTTGTTTGACTCTTACTCTGGGTGCCCATTTTCATTGGTATTAGATCCCATTGTCAGCTGAAGATGCGTAATACCCAAACCTATCTGCAACCCATCACTTAAGGGAAGCGCTGCTTCATATCTGGCCCATTAGCTGAAATTGTAGTTCTTGTGGAGATCCCCCAAAGAAATTGTTCCATGATTCGAGATCAGGCTCTAATGAGGTTACAGTGAAAACTGCTAGAAAATGTAAATGACATCAGGTTAACTCAGGACCTAGCTCAATATAATGGGCCAGTTAATGAATAATTAGCTAATAGTCACTAGTTAGATGTTAGGTGAATGTCCACTGCAGTCTCCTTCATTGTGCCTTGAGAAAAAAATGTAAGGAGAAAGCATGACTACGGCCAAGAAATAGAACGATTATTGATGCTAGAAAAAGATTCTAATCCAAGTAACTCAAATCTCAAGTTTAGGAGCATTATTTTGATTAACTTCTTGTACCAATGATTAAATTTTTTGTGTATATGCAGGGAAAAAATAGCTGATTACAATGTTTTAATCAGTTAAACAGGTTTTGATATCTGTGATAGCTTTAATACAATAGAGTTAGTAATCTACTGGATAAATGCTTGACAGAGATAAAAAGTAATATCTTTAATCTCCTTTTACAGGCTTAATACCTGTCAAAAAGGATTTAATATTCAAAAGCCATTTTAATGTTTTAAATTTTATTCATATTAGCTCCTTGTTAGTGAATTGAACTGTGGAAATATCATTTTATGAAATTTTACTGCCTCATTAATTTAATCAGTGATTTCTTTTTAAAAAGCAATCCAGTCCACACAGTTTTCTCCGATAAAATGATCTGTCTAGTTTCATATCAGTCAGATTAGTATCATTTAAAGCTGTGCCGATTAAAACGGATACTGAATGCAGGATTTCTAGATAATCCACAGTAGATTATTCATCAATAGACCTGCAATAACACGGCTGTGCTTGCGTGAATAGTATCATGGAATAACAATGCACTAAATTGTGATGTCTGTACTGAGAAATCTGTTGCACGCACCAGAAACTCCCTGACATGGTTGAAACTCCCTGCAACAGATCATATAACTTGTGTCTTCAAATGCATAGATATTAGAGAGTGATTTTATGTGCACAATCCTGGTCCAGTTTTGTTGTGAAGATTATTGGTAGTGAGCGTACCAATACTTTGGATATTGTCTTCCAATCCACCAGAATTTCTTCAGAACTAATTACTTGATTTGACACCCAGATCAATATGTAGTCATATTGTTACTGAGCTGGTCACAGAGGAATCTAACTACACAAAAGTTTGGGGCAATGTATGCCAGCCGTTTTAGTCTGCGGATGGCAGGAGAACCAGAGGGAGATGACGGATATGAGAGAGGAAACAAGCTACTGGAAGAGGATTGAGTGTATTCTCTGAGTCAGCATATACACAGAGGGCTGAATGGTTTCCTGTTTTTATGAAAAATGGGAAAATACACACTATATCACTTAAGTCCATTGGTTTCTCACATTTTTGTCAGTAATTGTACTTCCTTGGTCTGATGGTATTGTATTAATACGAATATTTTAAAAATCACAGTAGGATACGGTGAGAGGGGGTAGAACATTTCTTGCAGAGTGATGGTTTCCCAGCAAAGCAGCTGAGGCGAAAAAGGAGCTAGTAAGTTCTCATTAGGACTTGATATTCGGTTTATTGGCAGAGATGATGAATAAAGGGCACAACAAAATACAATCCTGTACTTCAAGGAAGGTTGGGGAATAATTTAATACAAAGGCTAAAGTTGCATAGTGAAGATGAAGGGTGAGGGAATATTTTGGATTTTGCGTGATACTTTTTCAGGATAGAGATCATATCACAAACGTTTCTAGCATTGAACAGAATGGGTTAGAAACCATAGTAAGGACTGGAAATCCAAGTGTGCTCTAGATTAAGTGCAAGATGGGCTCTGTGCTACTGGGCATAATAGTCATGGGTTTCTCACTACGGGCAGAATAGCCAATCCATTCTTTAGGGAATAAAATCGTGCTCTCTGTGACTGAAGTGTGGAGAAATGGAGGTAAGGGACTGAATTAAAGATTGTTTATTTTCATTCTTCAGTGCACAAATTTAAGGAGAACGAAATGATTCAGAGCAGGACTTCATAGCGGTTAACATAATGCAGTGATAGTGCCTGTGACCCAGGTTAATTTCCATTGCTCTCTGTAATGAGTTTGCCCATTCTCAGTGTGACCAGTTTCCTCCCACATTAGGTTAATAGGTTATTTGGTCACCTGGGTGTAATTGGGCCTGTTACCATGCTGTATCTCTATATAGACAGCTGGGTGTGATGAAGACAATCAGGTTGTGTGGCCAGAGTGTGATCAATTATGTGAGAGGCTTTGTTGGGGTAACAGGCAAGTAATGTGGATGCAGGGTGTGTAGTTTGAGATTTAATCTACAAATGGACAGGGAAGTTCTGGCAAAAGCAGAGATCAGGTAAGTGTTGGTAATCATGTAAGTGCTGGGGATTGTGTGCAGGGAGTCACATTTGAGTAAGAGTCATGAGATGGTGTGCAAGTTGAAGCCTCTGTTGGCAGCAGTGGCATTTGGAAAGTTGCTGAGCATTAGTACGTTGGTGGGCCATTTAAATCAGGATGAGAAATCGATGGTCTAGTGGTGGGTTTAGGAGAGTCAGGCTGAAGTTTGGGTTGTTGCTTGGACTATCTGGAGGCTTTGGGTGATAATTGGCATCTTGGAGCACTCGGGGATTGAAGTGTTTTGGAGATGGAAATTTTGTTAACTGGAGAGGAGAGATTGGTGTGTAACCTTGCGAATGAAAGGTTAGGGGTTAGGCCTTAGCCAGCAGAATTCTGAATCAGTGTCAGTTGAAGCAGTCAATGGACAAGAAAGGAGACTCAGTATAGTGGAGTGGAGGGATGGAATGAAGGAAGCTAAGTACAGAGCATCGTTTGATACAGTCCCAGTTCAATCCTGCTCTGTGAAGACCAACTTGCCCCAGAGTTGTCCAGTGGTTGTGGTTGCCACGACAAATTGGTCAGGATTGCTAATAAAAAATTACACAAATGTATTCAGCACGGAGTTGCTGAGTTGGCCAACATTTTGCACTTTTGTTTCCTTATTTGATTAGTATTTGACATAGAAATTGCCTCAGATGTGAAAGCTTGACAAAGGCAGGGAGTGTCCTCCTGAGTATTTGAAATGGTGAAGATGGTACGAAAATGGTCAATTTTTGCATTTCACTCTGTGGTTAAGTCTGCTCATAATTGCTTACCACGGAAATAAATAATGCTTTGAATAGTATTTGAACAAGGTCTACATAATTTGCAGATTAAATATATCTTTGTAAGCTGTTTAATTAATTACCGTATATTATTTTACATATCACTCAGCAAATAATGATACAATTTCTTTGTATTGGTATGATACTGAAATATATTCTGATTTGTTCTTGGACTTCGTGAATCATTTTGTTCCAAGTGGAACAAGTTAGTGTGTAAAAACAGAAATGCATTCCTATTTAAAGGATGAAAAGATCTAATTTTTTTCTTGTCGTAGTTGATTTGTACCTTTTGATCCAATGTCCAACACAGACTCTGGATCCATGTAGAAAAACTTCTGAGTATCTGGAAGTGAATTCTCTTCACATCTATAGAACAGTGGTTGTTTGAAGGAAGACAAAGTGTCCCAAGTATTACAGCACAGTGCTGAACACTCTGTTGCCCAGCAAAATGCAGCATTTTGCAGATGAGTGAAGTTGGTGATAAATAACCAGTGATTATTAACACTCAGTACACAGAATTATGTCTTGTGGAAGCACTATTTCTCAACAATTTTCTTTTCTCGGTATGAGGTTGAAATGTATTATTCACCAGTGCCAAATATTTAAATATTCTATCACGCTCATGTAATCTTAAACATTGGAAATCAATGTCAGGGAAAAAGCTGTTTAATAAAAAAGGAAGAATCAGCATGCTACAGAGTAATTATATGTTTACTTTCCCAGTTTATTCAAATGTGCATAATCAACAATTTCATTTTAGATCATTTCACTCAGAAATCATTTGCAAGAATTTTTTCCTAATTCTGTTTCAGAGTAAATTGTGCATCCTGCCACAATGTGACTGTTTAGCCAACAGAATTTGAGGCAATGAAATGAACATAATTGAAAAAATGAAATTCTTTCAATGTCAGTTTTAGGAAACGTTAACAGTATGCAAGTTATCTAGAGCGCTCTAGAGAGTTTACTCAATTTTGCTGGTAAGTACAGATAATTCTGCATGGAGGTGCCAGCATTTCTCAGTAAATGTGCTGTTATGTTTTGGAGCCAATGTGCTTCTCGTGGAGTCCAGTGGCAAGCTATGACTTGCTGGGGAATTGGGTCATATTGGATTGTTGTGACATAAAAGGTGGCCATTCTGCCCATTTAGTTTTTGCTGCTGCTTTTTAGATCAATTCCATCAGCCCATTCCATCAGTCCTGAAAATTAGATTTTCAAATGCCTATCCAATTCCCTTTTGAAACTCCTGACTAACTCTGTTGCACCATCTATCTAGGTAATAAGTTCAAGTAAAGTTTTTCCTGACATCCTTCTTGCCTATTTTGCCCAAGATTTTGAATTTGTGCCCTTAATCTTTGAACCATCTGCTAGTCCATAACTGTCAACATATCAGTCATGCTCCTGCATCCATCTATCAAATATTGTCTCAGTCTTCTTTGCTCCAAGAGGAGCTAGCCTCGTTCAGTCTATCCCTATTGCTGAATTTCCTTATCCCTGGAACTCCAATATAAATCTTTCCTTCACTGTCTCCAGGACCTCTCCATCTTCATGAAATAAAGAGACAGTAACTGGATGGAATACGTCTGTTGTAGTTTTACTACTGTTTCATTTGGGTTCAACATAACTTGCTTGATTTTTCTACTTGCATGATTCCCAGGAACCCAATAAAGTCAAGGGAAAAACATATAATTGTTGATTTCATAAGCAAGACAAAAGAACATGGTTCTGGTTGTTAGAGGGCAAACATTCCATTGTCAGGGTGTCACTACCAGAGTTCCATAAGACAGTGTTCTAGACCCAGCTATTTTCAGCTGCTTTATCGATGGCCCTTTTGCATCAAAGATCAAGAGTGGGGCTGCTTGCTGACTATGCAATGTTTGATTATATTTGCAAATCCATGCCTGCATGCAATAAGACTTAAATTCAGGCTTGAGCAGATAAGTAGAAAATAACAGCTGTAGCATAGATGGCAGATAATGACAGCCCTGACAAGAGGGTTTAACCACCTTTCTTTAATAATCAATGGTATTATCATAGTCAAGACCTCTGCCATCATCATCCAAAGGGCCATCACTGGTCAGAAATCCAACCTGCAGCATTCACCTGAGTAAGTGTGGCTCCATGAGCAAGTCAGAGGTGGACTGTCTTGTGGTGAGCGATTAATTTTGTGATACCTCCAATGTTTTCCCAACATCAGCACGACAAAAGTGATGGAGTATTCTCGACTTTTGCAATAAGTGGTCTTCCAACAACACTTAAGAAGCTCAACAACACCCAGGACACTTGATGTTGCACCACTCATCACCCCAAATGTTCATTGTGTCCATTACCATCCATCGTTACTTGCATAAGCTTCTCTGACATCACCTCTGGAAAAGCTGAAGAGATTAAGAATCAAGTGGAGGGCAAGAACAGCAGGTGCAGAGTGATATACCTGCAGGTTCCCTTCCTGACAGAAGTATTTCTTTATTATTGCTGTAAATAATTCCTGATGCTCCCTCTCCATCATTTATGTTTCGAAAGTCCCAGGCAATGACAAAAGACACCTTCCTTTGATATTTAACTGTAGCCCCCTTGGTAAGCCTCAGGCTCTCTCAGCTCGCTTTCATCGAGGGGGAGCAGCCTTCAGCCCCACCAAACTGGGTAATCAAGTTTGTGTGGATGCTGTGTGATGTACCCCACCCCGCCAAATAACAGACAATACACCATATGCAATTAAATAATTACTCTTTATAGATCTTACTGGAACTATGTAATTAATAGAGATAAAATATAAAAGGAAAGTAAAAGGCGCCAAACTTATCAATGTTCAACCACTTCGTGCACACGGTTGGAGCCCAATTAACAGAGTCTTCTTTTCACCATTCAAACCCCTCCGATCTCCTTGACCCGCCACCTGGGACCAACCACAGTGGTCGACCAGACGCTCCGCACTAGTCTGTCTTAGTCTCCTGTCCCCACCGAAGACCCTGGGCCTCAGACTCCCGCTTGGGGTCCGTCCCGCCGCCCAGCTTACAGCATCGCGTCTCCTCTCTCTGTCTCCATCGCCGTCTGCCCCAAAGCCCGCGAAACAATAGCTTACAGACACACAAGAGAGAATAACATCTATCCCAATTGGTTAACAAATGAATACAATGCTCTTATCAGTAAAATAACACAAACAAGCTGCAAAAGAGAAGCACTTTCTCAGCAGTTAACATAACAAAGAAGCCATTTTTGTTAGCCTTAGCAGTAACATAAAAGAAGAAACCCCTTACATAATAATATAAGAATATAGTAAATAAGAGTAAGGATAGGCTATTTGGCCCTTTCAGTTCTCTCTATCATTCAGAGCCCTCTGGGTTAAAAAAAATATTTGCAACCCTCTAAATGAAGAAATTTCCCCTCATCTCTCTGTTTGATGGCCTACCTCGGCCCACTATGTCTCTGCATCCACCCTACTGAGCTCTGTAGGAATTTTATTCACTTCTCTTCTCATTCTTCGAAATTTGAATGAATGAAGGTCTTGTGTCTTTCTTCTCTTCACATACACCTAACGTGGATTCCAGAAATCATTCTGTGCATCTTCATTGCAACTCTCTCTCTATGACAGGTGTATCCATTTTTTGGTAAGGAGACTAAAACTGCACACAATTCTTTAGGTGCCACCTCACCAAGTTGCTGTATTATTGTATATTTGCTCAAGCTCTCTCATAACAAAGGCTAACATACCCTTTGCTTTACTGAGTTTAAAGTTTGATTTTCAATGATTTGTTTACATCAACAACTCCATCCATTGAACAGTCTATCACATTTTTAAAAAATCAGCTTTTCTGTTTGGTGTCCCAAGTAGTTGACATTACATTTTTTTGAAATTGTATTCCATCTGAGATATTCTTATCTACTCATTCAGCTTGTCAATGTCCGTGAGCACTCTTTACATCCTTCTTACTCATCACATGCTTACTTTTGTATCATCAGCAAACTTGGAAACAAGATATTTGTTTCTCTTAGTCAAATGTAAATTGACTGTAGATTTTGAATAGTGAGGCTTGAACCTACTAATCTCAGCCTGCCAACCTGAGAAAGATCTGTTTACTCCCATGCTTTGTTTTCTATTTCTGAACCAATTCTCATTCGACCCCAGTATATTACCCCAAATTCATGTACTGTAACCTTTTTGATGACTTCTTTTGTGCAATCTTATAGATTATTTTGAATGAAAATGTACACCACATCCACTGGTTTCTCCTTATCTATTTTAACTGTCACATCCTTAATGAACTCCAGTAATCAGTTGAATATGATTTCTCTTTCATAGATCTACGGTGGCTCTACCTTCTATTATTCTTCAGTAGATATTATCATATTCTTCATTATAGTTTCCCACAATTTCTTTCCTACTTATATTAGGCTAACAAGTTGTCATTCCTAGTTTTCTCTCTCCCTCCTTTCTTAAATAGAGAAGTCACATTTAGTAACCTCCAATCAGCGGGATCCATTGTGGAATCTAAAAAAAAATTAACTACGATAAGCATCCACTATCTCTGGAATTATGAATTTTAAGAACTCTGGATTGTTGATCGTCAGATCCTTAGAACTTGTCTGTTTTCAGTCTCACCATCTCCTCTTGGACTTTTTATTTAAACTAATAACAATATTCTTCAGTTCCTCTTCCTAGAGATGCTGCCTGGCCTACTGCGTTCACCAGCAACTTTGATGTGTATTTCTTCAGTTCCTTGTTCTTGCTGGGTACTTGGTTTCATAGATTTTTTTCTGACAGAAATTTTGTTAAATTTTGTGAAGACAGGCGCAAAATATTTGTTTTGCTCTTGCTAGTCTTTTCTTCTTCACATACTTTAGAAGCTTCTACAGACAAGTCTCTTACCATCAGTAGCTTCACTGGAACAACTGCAGTGGTTGAAGAAAGTGTGTCAAGGGCAATTTGTTATGGGCATAAATGCTGACCCTGCCAACAATGCCTGCAAACTAAGAAAAATAATACAAAAAAAAGTGCCCTGCCTCTTTCAAATATTATGTGTATATACACATAGTCTGTTCTTGTGCACCCTTTAAAGTTGTCACCATTTGGTCCATATTATTTCTCATTGTTCTTTTTGCCAAACTCCTCTCTGCATTGAATTTCACCTGCCATTTGTTGTACAGTCTGCCAGATTAGCAAGGTCCTCTTTCAGCCTATCACCCTGATCTCTGTTGACTACACTTTCCAAGTTTGTGTGACCTCCAAATATGGACACGTTACCCTGCCCTCCCATGATTACACCTGACATAGGACCCACAATATGTACCTTTGACTTGCATGGAAATTATAGGGTTGCAAGGAAGAAAGGTCTTTTTTTAAATTTGTGGTTGGTTTGATATTGCTAATTAAAATGTTGAGTTGAAAGACTACTTAATTAAAAAGGAATTTAATTATCTATCTTATTTTTAATAGTCTTTAAATGGTTCTGAATGTCAGAGACATCCGGAAACATTTAAAGTTCCTTTCAGCTTTGACAGATGACCAAGTTGGGGTGTGATTTTGCTGGCTGTCAAATGCTTCCAGAGGAATTTATGAGCGGGGCTTGTTCTGGCCCCCACAACACTCCATTGCATCGAATGAGCCCATGCATCCACTCGAGATACTGTCGCGTGACTCCAGGACAACGTGGCCAATCAAGGTCAGTCTTTCTGATCTGGCTACGGTAAGTTCGGGTGAGTGGTGACAGAGGGTGGCAATGTAACTTGGTGGCAGTAAGATCTGGACCTTTGTCTCAGTGAATGAATCCTGATGTAATTAGTTCACATTGTGAGTGTTCCTCCTACTCCTGTGGAAATTCATTGTCATGACATTGTGCAGATTGATACTGCTCTAGATGCTAGACGGTACCTTCTACCTAATTTTGTTTTTGCTGTTATAATAACTGCATTAAAATGTGAAAAATATTGTAACATTCAAGTTTCTTTCATGGTGTCACAATGAAACTTAAATAATTTAATGTTCTGCTCATAAACTTATCTTCTCTTAGTTCTTGGCTCCTGTTACTGCACTGATTCCAGCAGAACACTATTTCTCAAGTAATTCACCACGTGTAACTGTAGGTTCTAACAGAATATAGTCAAGACTGAGGATGCTAGATATTTTCTTCTGCTAAATCCATGTGCAAAGAACCTTGTCAGTAGTTGGTTAGTCTAGCAAATACTATATATCGGTTTTACCTGGCACAGAGGAACAAGTAACACTTCATACTGTA
This sequence comes from Mobula hypostoma, assembly GCF_963921235.1. Taxonomy (NCBI): domain Eukaryota; kingdom Metazoa; phylum Chordata; class Chondrichthyes; order Myliobatiformes; family Myliobatidae; genus Mobula; species Mobula hypostoma. Next base: position 32,650,309 of record NC_086104.1, read on the forward strand.
TATATAAGCAAAATCTAAAAGTCTCATCATTTCTCTCAAGAATTGTCAAGAGACTTATTTTCTTTCTCCCCCTACTTGTTGCTGAGTAGTTTCTTTGAACATTTTTTTATTTGTATCAAACATATTTTTATCTAATTTCACACCAACATATTTGGAAGTTATTTTAAAAACTATTAAAAGCAGGGGATATCCATTTTGATCAATTGTTTTGTCATCGATCTACACTTAATCATCATCAGAATGATGGAAGACATCAAAAACAATTCTGATCTCTTCCTAAAATATGAGCTGACTTCCAGGGGCCAGATGACTTAAATTGCTGTGGGATTAAGAAACTCCAGTAAAATTGAGGAGAATAAGAAACAAGAGGAGAACTCTCCGCTGGCTGATGCCATACCTGTTGGCAAGGGGGATAGAAGGGAATGTTTGTTGGAGGCTCTAGAACAGGGTTTCCCAACTCTTTTTATGTCATGGACCGATACCATTAAGCAAGACATCCATGGAACCACTGCTCTAGTGCCATTCTGCAGTGGGTTTTCTGGGCCCAAAGACATTGCCTTCTCCACATTATAAGTTTGAAATGAAGATGCTGTCTTATGAATTAATAGTGTTCAGTCTGATTTGCAATGCCCCATAAAATGAAGCGGTCTATGCCCACCTGCATCAAGGCTGAGAAACTTTAGATGGAGATAATGAGTTGCAAATAACATTGAATCATGAATGTGCCAGATATTGATCATCTCCAACAAGTCTAAGATGTCAACTTTATTTGACAAATTCTGCTGCACATTCTTGACTGACAACTGAGCAGCCACAAAAATACTTGCGTCACATTGTCAGGTCAGACAGTAGCTGTATATTCTGTGATATTGGAGCGCTTTCACATAAGCTGCCAACAGCGCATCCTGGGAATTACCTGGCGTGAGCAGGTGCCTCACACTGAAATACTTGTAAAGACCAACTGCAGAAGAATTGAGGCCGGGATCACCCAGCGCCAGCTGCAGTGGCTGGGGCACGTGATAAGGATGCCCCCATGTCGGCTACCCTGCAGAGTATTATACGGCCAGCTACATCATGGTTGACGCTCAGCTGGAGGGCTGAAGAAGCGCTATATGGATCAGATGAAGAATGCTTTCAGGAAGTGCAAGATCAGACCCGAGGACCTGGAGGATGTTGCTGCTGACTGTACCACTTGGTGGCAGCTGTGTAGGGACGGGGTTCGTATTTGGAGATGGGAGAAATGCAGCCATGGTTGCCGCCACCACCACATATACATGTCCCACCTGCAATAGAGCTTGTGGGTCCAGGATAGGACTGTATAGTCATCAAAGATCTCACCGTTAAAGGAGTGGACGTCGTCATCGGATTTCGATGGACAACCGAAGATTCTGTGGTAAGTGACACTTCTTAACTTCCTGTACCCTGTCCATTATTTACAAGACACAAGTCAAGAATGTGAATGAATTCTCTCCACTTTGACTCAACAAATGCAGCTTCAACAATCAGGATCAGAATCAGGTTTAATATCATCGCACATGTTGTGAAATTTGTTAACTGTTTCTGAATTGCTGAGTGTGTGCCTTCAGGCTTCTGTACCCTCTTTCCTGATGGTAACAATGAGAAGAGGGTATGTCTTGATTGATAGGGGTCCCTAATAATGGACGCCACTTTTCTGAGGCATCATTCCTTGAAGATATCTTGGATACTATGGAGGCTAGTACCCATGATGGAGCTGACTAGTTTTACAACTTTTTGTAGCTTCTTTTGATCCTGTGCAGTAGCCCACCCACTCCCAGACCAGACAATGATGCAGCCTGTCAGAATGCTCTCCACGGTACGCTTATAGAAGATTTTGAGTGTTTTGGATGTTAAAACAATTCTCTTCAAATTTCCAATGAAATATAGCCACTGCGTGCCTTCTTTATAGCTACATCAATATGGTGGGACCAGGTTAGAACCTCAGAGATCTTGACACCCAGGAACTTGAAACTGCTCTCTCTTTCCACCTCGGATCACTCTATGAGGATTGGTTCACATTCCCTCATCCTACCCTTTCTGATGTCCACAATCAGCTCTTTGGTCTTACTGACATAGAGTGCAAGGTTGTTGCTGTGACAGTATTCAACTAGTGGGTATATCTTGCTCCTGTACGCTCTTTCATCTCCATCTGAGATTCTGCCAACACTGACTGTATCACCATCAAATTTATTGATAGCATTTGAGCTGTGCCTAGCCACAGAGTTATGGGTTACAGAGGGTAGAGCTGTGGGCTAAGTGCACATCCCTGAGGTGTGCCAGAGTTGATCTTCAGCGAGGAGGACATACTTATTATCAATCTGTACAGATTGTGATCTTCCAGTTAAGAAGTCAAGGATCCAGTTGCAGAGGGTTCTACAGAGGCCCAGTTTCTGTAGCTTGTCGATCAGTACTGTAGGAATGATGGTGTTAAACACTGAGCGGTAGTCAATGAACAGCACTCTGACAAGGAGCTGGGCACCTTACCCAATTTCCCTCGGGATCAATAAAGTATATCTATCTATCTATCTACCTTATAAAATAAAACTATGAAGTTGATTGACACTTGTTAACCTGAAAGCTGTGTACCATTCCCACTCATGCAGTATGGCTGCTCCTTGTGGCAACACCAAACTTCTCTTTTAAGTTTCAGGATTCATTTCTTATTAAAGAATGTATAGATCATACAACTTTAAGATTTGCTTGTTCACAGTAGACAAAAGCAAGAAACCTGAAAGAACCCAGTTAATGAAAAAATAAAAGACCAACACTCAGTGCACAAGAGAAGGAAAAAATAAGTAAAAATCATGCAAACAAGAGCAACATTCCAAACCAAAATTGAGTCCTCAGATCTGAACCGCGGAGCAACCAGGAGTAGGCCAAAGCCTCGCTTATCAGTTCATTGTATTAGCAGGCATGGAGCACAGCAGCTGGGGCAATCTTGATTGCCACAGCACCATGCAGAGTGGAGTGACCATCACGGAGACCATGTGAAATCAGCTCTCGCCTCAGATCCCGACACCCTGTCTTTTCATTCTATCTGGGTCGACATTTAAATGGAACAGCGAAAGGCTCTGTGCCCTAGATAGAGGAGAGAACATCACGGAGAGCGAGTGAAATGGGCTCTCACCTCCGATCTGGGCTGGCATTTAAATTGTCTAAACAGTGAATTGTATCTCGCACTAGGACCCGGCAACTGCAAAGGATTCAGGGCCTACACCACACCACCCAGCGACTTGCACCGGGCCAAGATTCCATTACCCAGCCCGAAGCCGCTCTCAAGCTCTTCAAATCAGCTCGGCACCCAGATCAATCCAACTTCACACCTGAGCCCGTTGTACAGGCACCGAATCTCCTCAGCCCGGGCCCCAACTTCTCCTTCCGGCACCCAGAGTGATCCAACCTTGCTCCCGGGCCCGTTGTACAGGCATCGGAACTCCTAAGGTTTCTTTGCCAACACCTCCCATACAGAACTTCTATCTCCAAGAAAGACAACAACATTATCTTTAAATTCCTCTCAAATAACCAACAGCATCCTAACTTTGACATATCCTGAGGCAGCTCAGGTTCAGAAATGTGTTACGTTACAGTACACTAGTGTCTTCTGCATGTGACTTTCTGACCTTTTCTCAAAGCCAGTTAAGAAGGGCATTAAATGTTGGTCTTGGTGATGACATTAATGTCTATTGAGTGAATAATATAGAGGCAAATGGAGAAGAAATGTTATATCAATGCATTGACTTGATCCGGCAAGGATACCTTTCTCAGCAAAACACAAACTGTTGGAGGCACTTAGTGAGAAAAGCAGCATGCGCGGAGACAGAGATCCTGGGTGTTTTGGGTCATGGCCCTGCGTCAGGTCAGGACTAAGAGTGTAGAAGAGAGAGAGTCAAATGAAGGGAGTAGAGGGGTCGTGTGTGGAGTTGTAGGAGCTGGCAGGTGATAGGTGGAACCAGGTGAAGAGGGTGATGATGGGCAGAGGGAGCCGGGAAAAGGGAGGGAAGGATGGAGATAATCGGAGGCTGGAACTTGTTGAATGGGTCCAACAAAGGTGGGGAATTCCAAAATTATGGAATCTAATAAGGAAGGAGGTGATAAATTGAATGAGATCAGGGAGGGACAATGGGCAGATGCAGCCAGTGGGAGAGAGGATTGGAGACCCACTGGTTTAAGTGTGTGGGAGATGAACAGATACAACTTGGTGGGAGTGGAGAGGTAAGTTGGGTGGCAGGTGGGCTTTGGGGGGTAATGGAAAAAAGAAGGGATTTGAGAAAACCTGAGAGAAAAATGAATGTAGATGGTGAAAAATACAAAGTTCAGCCCATTAGGTAGTTAGCAACTCAAGCAGAATATGATGTACCCATTGAATGTTTACACAAAATACTCTGCAGATGCTGGGGTCAAAGCAACACTCACAAATGCTAGAGGAACTTAACAGGTCGGGCAGCATCCGTGGAAACGATCAGTCAATGTTTTGGGCTAGAACCCTTCATCAGGACTGAGGAGGGAAGGGGCAGAGGCCCTATAAAGAAGGTGGGGGGAGGGTAGGAAGGAGAAGGCTGGTAGGTTCCAGGTGAAAAACCAGTAAGGGGAAAGATAAAGGGGTGGGGGAGGGGAAGCAGGGAGGGGATAGGCAGGAAAGGTGGAGAAGGAATAGGGGAAAGCACAATAGGTAGTAGGAGGCGGAAGCATGAGGGAGGTGATAGGCAGCTGGGGGAGGGGGGCAGAGTGAAACTGGGATGGGGGAGGGGAGGGGGAGGGAATTACTGGAAGTTGGAGAATTCAATGTTCATACCAAGGGGCTGGAGACTACCCAGACAGTATATGAGGCGTTACTGCTCCAACCTGAGTTTAGCCTCATCATGGCAGTAGAGGAGGCCATGTATGGACATATCCAAATGGGAATGTGAAGCAGAGTTGAAGTGGGTGGCAACCAGGAGATCCTGTCTGTTGTGGCGGACGGAGTGGAGGTGCTCGACGAAGTGGTCCCCCAATCTGCATCGGGTTTCACTGGTGTCGAGGAGGCCGCACCAGGAGCACCGGATGACACAAATCTGAAGTGTTGCCTCACCTGGAAGGACTGTTTGGGGCCCTGAATGGTGGCAAGAGAGGAGGTGTAGGGACAGGTGTAGCACTTACGCTTACAGGGATAAGTGCCAGGTGGGAGATCCGTAGGGAGGGACGTGTGGACCAGGGAGTCGCAAGGGAACGATCCCTGCGGAAAGCGGAGATGGGTGGAGAGGGAAAGATGTGCTTAGTGGTGGGGTCCTGTTGAAGGTGCTGAGGATAATGTGTTGGATCCGGAGGCTGGTGGGGTGGTAGGTGAATGTTTAAATTTTAGGTGACCATAACCATCTGTGTTCATTTCTCTCCTGATCCACCCAGATTCTCTCAAATGCTTCCCACTCCTTTCTAAGTGCTCTTCTGCCCCAAAGATCCTATATGACCATCTGCCATCCCTTATGGGGTTCCATATCAGATTCCAGAATCTGAAGCCCTTTGATCTCCGCACTTAATTACCATCCAGTTACTTCTATTCTTACCCACTCTCCTCCTGGCTCCATCTATCCATCAGCCTCCTTGTCACCTGGTTCCACCAATTGCCTTCCAGCTCCCACCTCATGCTTTCTCCTTATTTCTTTATACTACCTAGGGGTACTACTAATGTGTACCCCCTTACTTCCCTCTGCTTTCACAGATACTGTTTGACCCACTGATTTCTTTCAGAAATTTGGCTTTTGCTCCAAATTCCCAGCATCTGTAGCCTCTTGTATGTTCATGCTTTCTACAGGATAGTTGAGAAAAGAAATTCAGCAGATTCCTGTATTTATAATTAGAGGTGGTGTAGAAAGCTGCTAAACTATAATTTTTCTCCAAATTTCTCCAAATTCAGGGATTTTTTTTGGATTATGAAGACACGCAGTCCTCTTTTATTGTCATTTAGAAATGATACAATATTTCCTCCGGTGTGATATCACAAAACACAGGACAGTCCAAGACTGAAATAAAAACTAACAAAACCACATAATTATAACATATAGTTACAACAGTGCAACAATACCATAACTTGCTGAAGAAGTCCATGAGCACAGTAAAAGTTCAAAGTCACTCAAATGTCCCACATCTCACGCAGACGGAGAGAAGGAAAAAAAACTCTCCCTGCCATACCCGACCACGGTCCGACTCTGAGTCATCCAAAAACTTCGAGCTTTGATCAACTCTCCGACACCAAGTGCTCAGCACCATCTCTATCGGAACGATTCGACCTCCTTCTCGGGCGCCAAAAGCAGGCAAGGCCGGGGATTTTGAGGCCTTCCCTCCGAAAGGTTCCCGACCGTGCAGTAATGACAGCAGCGAATGAGCGTTTCAGAAATTTTTCCAGATGTTCCTCTGTGCTTTCATGTCCGTCTCCATCAAATCAGAATTGTCCACGGCCCCTATTTAACAGAGACGATATCATTTTTCATCGGAGGGCTGCGCACACAGGGCATGCTGCTCTCTCTCCTCCCGCCTCTCCTGATTTGGAGAGGAGTTCATAGGCATTCACAAAAAAAGGAAGTTCTTCAGGATTAGAACATGTCATGTACTTAAGAAGCAGCTTCACTCTTTGGAACAAGAAGATTATATCAGAAAGAACAAAATGATTAAGATGCATACAGGAATTTAAAAGAAACTTTGCACTGCAAAAAGCAGTAAAAAGGGCTAGAGAGAAGCTGACAGTCATCAAAAACAAAGTGCAGAAAGGCTATTGGAAACTTTACGGTGAATAGTCAGATTTTACTCGGAATACCATATTCAGTTTTAAGACCTCTATTTTATAAAATGTGTACAGGCCATGTGCGGTGCAAATAATGATGTCATTATCATCATCAGGTGCCATGCCCAGTTTGAGCTTTGACTACCATGGCGCGCACACTCCTGTTTTGGGTCAAGTGGATCAATTCATTGGTATTCATTTCCAGTTCTCTGGCTGCTGTCTCCATCATCATTTGTCTTTGCCTTCCTCTTGCTTTCTTTCCTTCAGTCTTTCCCATAATTACCATGCATTCTAACTCCTCCTTCCTAATCACATGTCCAATGAAGTTACGTTGCGTTTTCATGATCTCATACATTACTTCTCTTTTTGTGCTTGCTCTGTTCATGACATCCTCGTTAGATATTTGTTTTGTCCATATATTCTTTGCATCCTCCTCAAAAACCACATTTCTGCTGCTACAATTCGTTTCCCCATGTTACTAGATATTGTCCAACATTCTGAGCCATATAACATAACTGGATAAACGTAACAAAATAAATAAATAAATAATGATGTACCAGAACAATAATCTGTGATGAAAGTACTTAGCTGTTATGAGAAAGGCATACACTCAGGCTACGTTCTTCAGTTGTGATGATTTTAAGAGCTAATCCGATTGTGGTAAAGGGATTTAGTGGTATAGACATCCTTTCCTCTATAATGAGGGAATCTAGAACAAGGTTACTTAATCTTTAAAGTCGTTTTTTGGTAGGAACAGGAAGAATATCTTCATGCAGTGGCTGTGGAAATACAGTATGCAGGACAAAAATCAAGTTTTTAAAATAGAAGCAGCTGCTTATTTACAAAATACAATTATTGAAACACCCAGGCCAAAAAAACAATGGAATACACCATTGAGTGTCCTGACCAGCTGCATCACTGTCTGGTATGGGAATTGCAAGGCATTTGACCGTGGGTCCCTCTGAAGGATTGTGAAGACTGCTGAGAGGACCATCGGGGTCTCTCTTCCACCCATCAGAGATATTTATCAGGGCCCTTAGCATCGTCAATGATCTTTCCTATCTATCCGACAATCTTTTTGACCTCCTACCATCAGTCAGGAGGTTCCATGGCATCAGGACAAGAACTGTTAGGATGGGAAACAGCATCTTCCCCCAGGTCGTAAGACTACTGAGCTCCTGCCACCACCCGGATTTCATCATGCATGAAGTGCTAGTAGTGTTATACTGTTTACTTTTTAATTTGTGTTGTAAATGCACCTTATTATTTGTTAATTTACTAGTGGTAACATTACTTCATGTGTTATGTAGGTGAGTTATATGTACTGTTTTGTGTACCTTGGTCTGGGGAAACATTTATTCATTTGGTGGTATACATGTGTATGGTTGAATGACAATAAACTGAACTTGATCTTGAACTTGCACTACTGACTAAAAGTGCAGGAAATGGAGCAAATATTTTTTGTTGTTTTTGCTCGTGATGCTTACATACCAAAAACGTGAAGAGGACATAGATTTCTTCCTTTCTTCGAACAGATGGTCAATCTTAAGACCATAAGACAGAGGAGCAGAATTAAGCTACTCAGCCCATCGAGTCTGCTCCACTATTCAATCATGGCCAATTTATTTTCCCTCTAAACCCCATTCTTCTGTCTTCTCTCCATAACCTTTGACGCCCTTACTAATCAAGAACCTATCAACCTCTGCTATAAGTATACCCAATGACTTGGCCTCCACAGCCATCTGTGGCAATGAATTCCACAGATTCACCACCCTCTGGCTAAAGAGTTTCTCTGTTTTAAAGGAATGTTCTTCTATTCTGAGGCTGTGTCCACTGGTCCGAGGTCACCCTCCATTGTGGCATTGTGGCACCCTCTCCGCAACATCTGTCCAGTTTAGATGTGAGCAGTGTCTCAACAGTACATTCACTCTCCTCTATAAGCACCACGTTTCTATTCACTCACCATTCCAGATCATCACAAATCCTCTGCATGAATGAATGCTAGTGGCTGTCCTTAGCACTCATTTCCTTACCACCTAGATCTTTTCTTTGATCTCGATTAACAAATTAACGATTAACAAATGGTTGATAAAGACTGTCTTTAATCCAGTGTCCTTCCTCTCCCTTTTAAAACTCTCATTATCATTCTCCTTCTGAAAATCCTGTTCCTCTACCAGTCTAATCTTTCCCACTCCTGCACTAGGTCTATGTACATTTTGCAAGAGTGCACTTCATTCTCTCCCAGCTCTTATGTTCGCCTTTTGCAAATTTTAGTACTGAGGCTCCCTCCTTGTGTCTTCAGTTCCTTTGACAGCCACAACAACCCTTGCTGGACAAAAGCGAGGCCTCTAATAATGTTGCAGATCCATTTTCCTGGTTCTGCATCCTCCATTTCTCTGGCTGAGATTAGACTGCTCTCTAAATGGGGAGCAAATTCAGTAAATTGGAGATGGAAGTTGACTTGGGAAGTCTTAGTGTAGGATTCCTTAAAAGTTAACTTGTCAGGAACCATAAAGGTGGCTTGACCCAAACACAGAACAGAGGAGTTGGTTGTAAGGGAAGCAACTGGAATGTTAGCATTCATTTCGAGAAGGCTGGAATATAAAAGCAGAGGTGTAATGCTGAGGCTTTATAAAGCATAGGCCAAACCAGATTTGGAGTATTGTAAACAATTTTGAGCCCCTTATCTCAGAAAGGATGTGCTGGTATTGGATGGTTCAGAGCAGGTTCACAAGAATGATCCCAGGGATAAAAGTGTTAATGTATGAGTAGCATTTGATGGCTCTTGGCTTGGACTTGCTGAAGTTTCAAAGAACGAATGGGAATCTCATTGAAACCTATTGACTATTGAAAGGACTAGATAGAAAGGACATAGAGAGGATGTTTCTATTAGTGGGAGGATCTGGGACCAGAGGCCACAGCTTCTGAATACAAGGACATCCCTTTAGAACAGAGGCAAGAAGGTATTTCTTTAGCCAGAATGTGTTGAGTCAGTGGAATTAATTGCCATAGATGGCAGCGGAGGCCAGGTCATTGGATATATTTAAAGCGGAGGTTGATAGATTCTTGATTACTAAGGGAGTCAAACATTATGGGGAGAAGGCAGGAAAATGGTGTTGAGAAGGATAATAAATTAGCCATGATGGAATGTCAGAAACAGACTCAATGGGCTGAATGGCATTGATTCCGCCCCCATGTCTTATTATCTTATAGTTTTCTCCTCTCATCCCCTTACATACTATTTGAGTATGTTATATAGAATTGCAATGAAAACATCTTCTGTTTGAAAAGAGTATGAAAAATATATGGCACTCGCCAAAGATTTTGAATAGTGAAGTGGATTCATGAGTTATGCTGCTCAGCTCTTTGAAGGAGTTCTTCAGCACTGCTGTACAATGTGATAATAACTTTATCTCAGTACTATTTCAGGAGGAGGAGAAGATGGCGGCGCAACGCAGCACGTGCGGCCTCTCCAGTGATTGATATCTGTAATCTGTCAAGTAGGGGACCGTGCACAATTCTGATTTGATGGAGACAGACATGAGAGTATGGAGGAACATCTGGAGAAACTTCTGAAATGCCCACTTTGCTGCCGCTGCTACTGTGTGGTAACCGGAATCTCCGGAGCAGAAGGCCCTGAGGCCTCGGCTTTGCCTGTTTCGGTGGCCAGGGCTAGGTCGATGGCACTCGGGAGGCTGTATCAGAGGGGCTGGTCGGAGGCTCGAAGTTTTCCGATGGACGGACTTGGTGTCGGCTGCTTCCAAGGCATCAGCAGTTGTCGGTGCCTGGAGGTTTATGGCAGGGAGTTTCTCCCTTTTGCCGCCTGCTATCAGGGACTCAGGAGTTGATCGGGACTTGACACTTCTTTACCGTGCCGATGCTCTGTTCTTTATCAAATTATGGTATTGTTTTGTACTGCTGTAACTATATGTTATAATTATGTGGTTCTGTCAGTGTTAGTCTTTGGTTTGTCCTGTTTTCTGTGATATCACTCTGGAGGAACATTGTATCATTTCTTAATGCATGTATGTATTTCTAAATGATAATAAAAGAGGACTGAGTATTTTCATAATCTACTATATTCCTTTTCTCTCCTCATAATCCTTAATGCTTTTTGTATCCAGAAGTCCAGCCATCAATTACTTGTCCCTACAAATGTCTATAGCAGTGAGTTCCACACTTTCAATACTCACTTGGTGGAGATATTTCTCTCTCAGTCCTAAGTGTATTTGCTTGCATTCTGGTTATGAACTTTCCAGCTGGGGAGCTTCCAACCATTCAGAATTTCAGAATTTTCCTAACATTTTCTGAATTGCAGTGAATACAGTCAGTCCCTGTTCACATGATGGTCCAGTTAATCAGTCTGTGTTCCCGTCATAGGAAGTATATCTTTTCTCAGGTCAGGAGACCAAAACTGCACACTCTATTCCAGAAACACACATCAAAGTTGCTGGTGAACGCAGCAGGCCAGGCAGCATCTCTAGGAAGAGGTACAGTCGACGTTTCGGTCCGAGACCCTTCATCCTGACGAAAGATCTCGGCCCGAAACATCGACTGTACCTCTTCCTAGAGATGCTGCCTGGCCTGTTGTGTTCACCAGCAACTTTGATGTGTGTTGCTTGAATTTCCAGCATCTGCAGAATTCCTCGTGTTTACACTATATTCCAGACATGGTTCTGCCAAATCACCACAAGTTGTTTGGGTGCGACCTGTAGAGCTAATTTTATTATAAACATAGAAAACGTAAAACAGTGTACCACAAGAATAGACCCTATTGCTTACAGTGTCTGTGTTGACCATGATGCCAAATTAAACGATTCTCATGTGCTTGCCCTTGGACTGTGTTCCTCTATTGTCTGCCTTTTCGAGTGGCCATCTAAATGCTGCTTAAATGTTACTGTTATATCTGCTTTTACCGTCTCCCTTGGTAGCACGTTCCAGGCATCTACCATTTTCTTTGCCTTACAAATCTCCTTTCAACATTTCACCTCTCACCTCAACCTTCTGCTGTCTAGTGCAGAGCGGACAGTGAAGGAGTGGAGCTTTGAGGCTTTGGCTCAAGAGGTTTTGGCAGTTGGATTGTGCAATCAAGTCAATCAGCATTTGAATAGCTCAGACTCAGTAGAAAGCAGTTGATTGAGCAATCGACAGTTGAAAAGCTCAAACAAATAAAAAGAGGGATAGCTCAAGCAGAGCGGCCACTGAGTGAGTGGGCCAGTGAAGGAGTGGAGCTTTGAGGATTTGGCTCGAGAGACTTTGGCGGGCAGAGGTTGAGGACGAGCTTACTCCCAGTGAGGTAAGGCTGGGTAATTTTCTTTAATTAATTTAATTAACTTAGGAGTTGGTAATGGAGGCAGTAGATAGGGCAGTCCAGTGCTCCAGTTGTAAGATGAGGGAAGTCAGGGGCAGCACAATTGTGTCTGCTGACTACACCTGCATCCAGCTGCAGCTCCTGTGAAACCGAGTTAGGGAACTGGAGCTGGATGAACTTCGGATCATTCAGGAGGCAGAGGCAGTAATAGATCGGAGTTTCAGGGAGACAGTCACACCTAAAAGTCAGGAGACAGGTAACTGGGTGACTGTCAGGAGAGAGAAGGGGAAAAGACAGAAGGAGCAGGGCACCCCTGTGGCCGTTCCCATCAATAATAAGTATACCGTTTTGGATACTGCTGGTGGGGACGACCTACCAGGGACAAGTTGTAGTGGTCGTGTCTCTGGCACCGAGACTGGACCCTCAGCTCAGAAAGGAAGGAGGGAAAAGAGGAGAGCAGTAGTGATAGGGGATTCGATAGGGGGACAGATAAGAGGTTCTGTGGGAGAGATCGAGAATCCCGGATGGTCTGTTGCCTCCCTGGTGTTAGGGTCCGTGATATCTTGGATCGAGTTCTCGGTATTCTCAGGAGGGTGAGCAGCCAGATGTCGTGGTCCACGTGGGGACCAATGACATAGATAGGAGTAGGGATGAGGTCCTGAAGAAGGAATATAGGGAGTTAGGAAAGAAGTTAAAAAGCAGGACCTCAAGGGTGGTAATCTCGGGATTGCTGCCTGTGCCACGAGACAGAGAGGGTAGGAACAGGAAGTTATGGCAGATGAATGTGTGGCTGAAGAGTTGGTGCAGGGGGCAGGGATTCAGATTTTTGGATCATTGGGATCTCTTCTGGGGAAGGTCTGACCTGTACGAAAAGGATGGCCTGCACCTGAACTGGAAAGGAACCAATATCCTGGCGGGCAGGTTTGAGGGAGCTGTTGGGGAGGGTTTAACCTAGTTTGGCAGGGGGGTGGGAATCAGAATGTAAGTGCAGAGATTAGGGTAGAAGGACAAGGGCATGATGCTATGTGTTCTGAGTTGGTGAGGAAGGACAGGCAGGGGACAAAACATAAATGTAGCCAGTTAGAAGAAATGTGTCTATTTCAAGGCTAGGAGTATTAGGAATAAAGGGGATGAACTTAGAGCATGGATCAGTACGTGGAACTACGATGTTGTGGCCATTACTGAAACTTGGCTGGAGGAAGGGCAGGATTGGCTGATGCAGGTACCAGGGTTTAGGTGTTTTAAAAGGAATAGGATGGGAGGTAGAAAAGGGGGAGAGTAGCATTCCTGGTCAGGGATAGTATCACGGCTATAGAAAGGGAGGACGCTGCAGAGGGAGTGTACACTGAGTTGTTGTAGATGGAAGTCAGAAATAGGAAGGGATCAATCACTGTGCTGGGAGTAGTCTATAGGCCCCCAAATAGCCCTCGGGACACCGAGGAGCAGATAAGCAGGCAGATTTTAGAATGGTGCAGGAAAAACAGGGTTGTAGTTATGGGTGATTTCAACTTCCCTCATATTGGCTGGCACCTCCTGACTGCAAGGGGGATAGATGGGGCTGAATTTGTCAGGTGTGGTCAAGGAGGATTCCTGACACAGTATGTGGACCAGCTGACGAGAGGAGAGGCCATACTGGATCTAGTTCTGGGTAATGAACCTGTTCAGGTGGCAGACCTCTTGGTGGGGGAGCATTTTGGTAAGAGTAACCACAACTCCCTTAGCTTCAGCATAGCTATGGAAAAGGATAAAAACAGACAAAATGGGAAAGTGCTTAACTGGGTAACTATGAAGTGATGAGGCAGGAACTAGCGAGAGTAAATTGGAAACAGATGTTCAAGGGTGAAAGCACAGAAGTAATGTGGAGGAAGTTTAGGGACCACTTGTGCTGGGCTCAGGACGGGTTTGTCTCACTGAGACAAGGAAAAAATGGTAGGAAAAGGGAACCGTGGCTGACGAAACACGTGAGGCAACCCGTCAAGAGGAAGAAGGAAGCATATGTTAGATATAAGAAAGGGGAAGCAGGAGGGGCTCATGAGAAATATAGGATAGCCAGGAAGGAGCATAAGAAAGGACTTAGGAGAGCTCAAAGGGGGTATGAGAAGACCTTGGCACGTAGGATTAAGGAGAACCCCAAGGTGTTCTAAGTGTATGTGAAGAACAGAAGGATGACAAGAATGAAGGTGGGGCCGCTAAAGGATAAAGAAGGCAACGTGCCTGGAGGCGGAGAAGGTTGGGGAGGTTCTAAATTAATACTTTGCTTCAGTATTCACAAGTGAAAAGGACCTTGATCAGGGTGAGGTCGAAATAGAACAGGCCTATGTGTTGGACAATGTGGAGATTAAGGAAGAAGAAGTGTTGGATCTTCTTAAAAACATCAAGATTGATAAGTCCCCAGGGCCGGATGTGATATACCCCAGGTTGCTGTGGGAAGTGAGAGAAGAGATCACTGGAGCAGTAGCTATGATCTTTCAATCCTCTTTGGCTGCAGGGGAGGTGCCAGAGGATTGGAGAATGGCAAATATAGTTCCCTCGTTTAAAAAATGTAATAGGGAGAATCCTGGGAACTATAGACCGGTGAGTCTTACGTCAGTGGTCTGAAAACTATAGGAAAGGATTCTTAAGGATAGGATCTATGAGCATTTGGAGAAGTACAGTCTACTCAAGGATAGTCAACATGGCTTTGTGAAGGGAAGGTCGTGCCTTATGTGCCTAATTGAGTTTTTTGAGGAGGTAACAAAAGAAATTGATGAGGGTAGGGCGGTAGATGTGGTCTACATGGGTTTTAGCAAGGCATTTGACAGGGTCCCCCACGAGAGACTCATCCAGAAAGCCATGAGGCATGAGATCAGTGGAATCTCGGCTGTTTGGACAAAAAAAATTGGCTTGCAGGAAGAAAGCAGAGGGTAGTAGTGGAAGGAAAGTATTCTGCCTGGAGGTCGGTGACTAGTGGAGTTCCGCAAAAGCCTGGGACCCCTGCTCTTTGTGATTTTTATAAATGACCTCGATGAAGAGGCGGAAGGATGGGTAAGTTTGCGGATGACACGGAGATTGGAGGAGTTGTAGATGGAGCTGTAGGTGTCGAAGGTTAAAGAGGATATAGACAGGATGCAGAGTTGGGCAGAAAAGTGGCAGATGGAGTTCAATCCGGATAAATGTGAGGTGTTGCATTTTGGAAGGACAAACCAGAAGGCTGAGTACAGGGTTAATGGTCAGTTACTTAAGAGTGTGGATGAACAGAGGGACCTTGGGGTTCAAATCCATACGTCCCTCAAGGTCGCTGGACAGGTTGATAGGATAGTTAAGAAGGCCTCTGGGATGCTAGGCTTCATTAATAGGGGGATTGAGTTCAAGAGTAGAGAGATCATGTTTGCAACTCTACAAATCTCTGGTGAGACCACACTTAGAGTTTTGTGTTCAGTTCTGGTCACCTTATTTATGGAAGGATGTGGAAGCTATGGAGAGGGTGCAGAAGAGATTTACCAGGATGTTGCCTGGATTGGAAAACAAGTCTTATGAGGCAAGGTTAACAGAGCTGGGACTTTTCTCTTTGGAGTGTAGAAGGATGAGAGGGGACTTGATAGAGGTCTACAAGATTATGAGAGGCATAGATAGGGTGGATAGCCAGTACCTGTTTCCCAGGGCATGAATAGCAAACACCAGAAGGCATATGTACAAAGTTAAGGGAGGGAAGTTTAGGGGAGACATCAGGGTTAAGTTTTTTACACAGAGGGTTGTGGGTGCCTGGAATGACTTGACAGGGATGGTGGTGGAGGCTAAAACATTAGGGGTATTTAAGAGCCTCTTGGACAGGCACATGGATAAAAGAAAAATGGAGGGTTACGGGGTAGTGTGGGTTTAGTACTTTTTGTTTTTTTTTAAGGACTACATGGGTCGGCACAACATCGAGGGCTGAAGGGCCTGTACTGTGCTGTAGTATTCTAGTGTCTGGTGTATGACGCTTTCACTAAGGTTGCTGTTAGGCATGGGTGGATGAATGATGGTAGAGAAGGTCACAGTTGAAGGGTGAAAGTACCTTCATTTTTGAGGGGCTGCAAAGACAGGCTTGGGAACTATGGGCAGTGAGTCTAACATGAGAGGAAATCTGCTTGGAGAAATTTGGAGAGACAGGACCTACCTGAATTTGGAAAGGCAAAAGTACCTTGGGATAATGTAATGCACATGGGAAATTATGTCTTGTCAATTTGAGCTTTTTGAAGAGGTAACCAAAAGGGTTGAAGAGGGCTAGACAGTGGACTTTAGCAAGGCCTTTGACAAGGTCTTGCACGGTAGGCTGCTCAGCAGAGCCAACTTGATGGGCCTCATGTTCCAATCCTGCTCCACTGATTTAAAGTCTACATTTGGAACTTTGCCTGGTCTCTAAACTTTGTGGTGTCCAGTGTTCTCAGGTGTTTATTGATATTGCATACTGTAAGTCCAATCGAATGAAGACCCGCATCTGTGTTGTTGGGGGCCTCAGGAGGAAGTTACTGTGCACTCCTGGCTGAACAACTGTGCAAGTGCTTCAGCCCTGCCCTTACCAATTCCATGGAGATGGTCGGAGTGGGGGCAGGTGTGGGAGGGCTTCCTCCTTCCTGTTGCAGTCTAATTGTCTATTGCCATGTACAAATTCATGTGATGAGACTATAGTATCACTTATCTCTGCTTATTGCATTGTGTTCTTGATTATTTTAGCTTATTTGTAGCCCTGTGTTGTAGCTTCTCCAGGTTAGAATGTTAAGTGTGCCCAATGCTGCTCCCCTGGGCTTTTTTCCATTTCTCAATAAACCAGCACGGATCCCTTGACATATTGTAATGGTAGAGTGAAAGAAATTATGCCATGAGATTGTAGGTTATGGTGGTGTACGTTTCTTTTGTGCTGATAGTCCACAGCACATTGTGGATGCCTATGTTTGAGCTGCCAGAATATTCAGTGTATACCATTCAGCATGATTGTTGTGCCGCTCGATACATGGAAAATACTGTGCTTCAGGATGAAGAATGGGATTTTGTTTCCACCAGAACTCTGCTTGCCTAGTCTCTAAGCTTTATGGTACCCAGTGTTCTCAGGTGTTCCTTGATAATGTATACTGAAGGTCCAATTGAATGAAGACCCATTTCTGTGATGATGAAGTCCTTGGGATGAAACTGAATCAGTTACACCTACCACAGATAGATTGGTGAGGCTGAGGTCAAGTTGCTGGTGTGGATTTACCCCATATTGTAGACCATATCTGGCAGCCATATCCTTCAGGGCTCAGCCACCCACTTCATATCAGAAAATTAAAACAATTTTGTTAATCTGTGTTTCTAGCTCAGTTCTTACATTCCACCAATGCCTCCTGACCTGTTTGGTGTTTCCAATATTTTCTGTTTTATTTCAGTTTTCTAACATCTGCATTAATTCTGTAAATTTTGATCTAAAATGATTACATGCAATATTGAACATAACAATGCAGGGAAGGCAAAGTATTACACTATTGAATCATCTTCATCACAGATCACTCCATTTAATGTTTGGTGCAAATTGAACGTCTTTACTCAATCATCTGTTCGTAATGTGCCGTGTCATATGATGTGGGTAATCTTGGGCTTTCCATGACCATGATCGTTCTTGGCAAATTTTTCTACAGAAGGCATTTGCCATTGCCTTCTTCTGGCAGTGTCTTTAAAAGACAGGTGACCCCAGCCATCATCAATACTCTTCAGAGATTGTCATCCTGGCGTCAGTGGTTGCATAACCAGAACTTGTGATATGCACCATCTGTTTATATGACTATCCACCACCTGCTCCATGGCTTCACATGACCCCGGTCGGGGCTAAGCAAAGGCTACACCTTACCCAAGGATGGCCTGCAGGCGAGCGAAGGGAAGAAGTGCCTTGCACCTCCTTTGTTAGAGACATATCTCCACCCTGCCACCCTTTTTACTCAATAGAGTATCTACACAGAAAAGAGTCTTGAATAAACTTCTTTTTTCAATGAAAGCATCAAAAGAGTCTGAATTGTTTATTTATCATTGATGTAAAAACAAGGGATTAAGTTTTAAGAAGAGACACGATTTTATAAGAGTTTACAAGAACTAGGTTCTGAACTCTGTGCTCAAGGGTAACTGCACTGTTCAATGTGATGTTCAGCCATACAGATCAATAAAGGTCCCATTTTACGTGACAACAGTTGGGATCCTGACTACGTTCATTAGTGGAGATTGTAAGAATAGGTGAATTACAAGAAAGGTGAGCAGTAATTACAGAACTATATTTAGGACGTTAGTGCAATCAGGAGATAAATGCAGTGGTAGTGGGGGGGAATGAAGAAAAGCGATTAAGGCCTAGGATAAATAATCAGATTCAAATAGAAACTTAAATCTTTAGATAGGCAAAGTTTTAAGACCTCGAAACTTTTTACTGAGTTGCCAATATTTGTATATATCTTGTTCTAAAATAATAAATAACTTTGTGCGCAAATTGGTTGAATTAGAAAATGAAAGACGTCTTTGAATAATGAAGCACAGGGTAGTCACTCCTGTTGGACTTGTAGTTAGTTGTATCGGTTCAGAGAATTTTAGCTTTGAGTCACTTGAAATAATAACTGTCTTAAAGAAACTTGAGATTCAATCTGGCAGCTTCAGAAGCAAGTCCTGAGGCTCTGTTCTAATCAGTGTGCATCCATCTGAGTTTAAGAGGGAAAAAAAGAACATACGTGTTCCACGGCCAGTTCTAATGTTGTGTTTTGTTATAAACTGTACAAACTTTGATGTTTCATTTATACACAAACTGCTTCTCTGTTTGAATAGAGCTTCTCTCCTGGTGGATAAGTTTGAAGTACTTGAAAGAGTGTAGGCAGCAGGAGTACCTGACACCTTTTAAAACCTGCTTTGACACCACACTGGTGTTGCATTGCATGTGGTGTTTGAATCTAAGCAGAGTGAATTGATACCCCTGGAGGGCATCTCATTCTGCTTCTCTCACTTGGGTCAGGAGCTCCTGACTCCACAAGTGTACATTTACTTTATTTTTGCAGTGATGTGATTTCTTCTCAGCAGGAATGCCAAAGTTGAACGTAGAGTTTTCATTTTGAACTCTGGTGTCCATGCTGACCTTTCTCAGACTAACAGAAACATGACTACTTTGTTTTAAGCTTGTTTTTGAACTTAGCGATAAGATGACCAAACCAGTTTACCTGGAATTTAAATGTGAAATTTAGAGGCATGCACATTTTAAAAAATATTGTCATTTTATGGTAATCTATTCTATCCTCATTTTGATTTTAAAAATACAAACTAGTTTCATGTTATGTAACAAATATGCCATTAGGAGTTTCTCTAGAGAGCAGGATGGGGGATTTGAGTTGTGAAGCTGAGACATTGCATGAATAGAAAGCTGACTGGGGTGAATAATATGTGGGCATGTAGGATGAGATAAGAAATGTTGGCATACAACATGACAATATAAAGTGGAGTGTAAGCATAAGATTTTTGATCAAATTGCCTGGAATTGGAAGTTCATTGAGTTGATTAGATAATGGTATGGAATGGTTAGTGTTGGAGTAGGATAAGTGTTAAATATCAAGCATGAGTATCATTAATTTTGACCTTGTTGAAAAGGAGGGCTAATGAGAGAGCTTTATTAGGTGGGTTTGCCACTTGAGGACAATGACTGTACTCTGTGAAGACCCTTTATTTAAACATGGAATAACTCTCAAAGGACTGTAGTGAATCTTTGGAATTCACCACACTAGAGGTTTGTTGAGGCTCAATAGTTGGGTTCATTCAAGACAGTGATCATAGAAGTGCAGAGCCACACAGCACAGAAACAGGTTCCTCAGCTTCCTGATCTTCGAGAACTCATCTAATCCCACTACCGCCATTTACTCCATAGGCTACTATGCCTCGTCGTTTCAAATGCCCGTTGTGAGACTACCTGCCTCCAATACAGGATGTGATTAAGCAATGGGTTGCAGAAAAGATCCACAAAGATGTTCCTGAATTGGAGGGCTTGAATTTTCAGGAAAGATTGGATAGGCTGGTCTGTTTTCCAAGGGGCAAAGGTGACTGAGAGGTTTATACAATTATGTGATCGTAGCTAGGGTAGGTGGCCAGAGTTCTTGTTCCCACAGGAGGGGTGACTGAAACCAAAGGTTATATGCTTAAGGTGAGAGGTTTAAAGGGAAATCTAAGGGATACATCTTTCACACAAAGAGTTAGTTGGTGTCTGGAATGAACTGTTAGAAGAGGTGGTGGAGGCAGAAACACGACCAATGTTTTAAGAGGCATCTGGACAGGCATTCGAATGAGCAAGACATAGAGGCATATGGGATTATTGTAGGCTAGTGGGATTAGGATAGGTAGACATGGTGATTGACGTAGGTGTGGTAGGCTGAAGGATCTGTTTCTATGCTGTACGGTATCATTCTGTAGAACATAGAAAAGTACCGCACAGGAATAGACCCGTCAGCTCACTATGACACTATAACGACTATGACCTTATTGGATCAATAGATTTTTAAATGTTCAGGAACTGAGGAAATGGTATGAGTGCAGGTGGTAAATGATTAGTCAAAATCCTATAGAATAATGGAGCAGGTTCAAGGAATTGAATGGCCCACTCTAGCTTCTCATTTTGTTTATGTGAGCAGCTTATCATCCACCTTACCAAAAATTACTCACAAGATATTGACATTTAAGTGAAATCTTCATTAAATAGGAGTAAATCTTGGTGAACAATTGGAGCAGGGACCCCAGACTTGATTCAGTACCCATTAAGAACTCTCACATTCTGTTTAAGTTTTCTGTTTCTATAAGGACTGTAGTCAGAAATTCCTTTGAGCTTTTCCTACTTGGTGGAACTTAGTCTGCAGTGTAGTAGGGATTACTCATAAACAAATAAATGGAGCTTTTATGACTTCCCTGGTGCAGTTAGTGTCAGAACAGATTCGGGACCAAGACAATTTCAGATCACTTAAAAACAAATGTGTCGCATTTTTACTTATTCTTTCAAAGTTTCTTGTGGATTGGATGAAGTATCAGTTCTCTGCTAACATTTAACTGCATTCCCCAGTGTCTTGATACATAAATGGGATGTTAGGTGTATCATTAAAACAGTCCCAGATTGCTATTTGCTGTCTGGATTGTGCTACGTACTTTCAAGCAGAATTACATTCGCAATAATCCAGTGAGCCTCAGAACTGGTGTTCAGGATAAAAAAGTTAAACATGACTCCCAGTGTTTGGTAATTGTCTTGTGACTCCTTCAGTGTGCAATCTGGGTGAGGCTAGAATTAATCTTAGCTTTAATTAAGTTTTAAAAAGTAAAGGATGCATTTGATTTAGACAAGGGGAAAAAAAACAGCCTCATACACCACGAACCAGATAGTCAGGCCTTGTGGATCTGTGCATCAGCAGGAGTCACAGAGACAATTGATAAAGAAATACACATTGCTAATAGACGCATGCAGGCTACATGAATAAAGTGATGTAACCTGATTATGTTTTGCTACTTCCACCATAGCATAATACGATGGGATAATGAGGTGGATGTGTCTCTTCTCGAAGGACATTTTGATGTCATTATCTGTGCTGATTGGTGAGTATCTACATTTTATATAAATAAAATATTATAAATTTTGTGACATGCAACATATTCTAGGAATAATTTTTCATGCTTTGTATTTTTTTTTGGAAAAGGAAGATTACTTACCAAAAATCCTAAAGCAAATGGATAAAGTGTGGAATAACATAACGGTGACAAATTAATATGCAGCTTCATGTGACAGCTATCAAGTAGTGGTCTATCAGACAGTAACTTCTACCACATTATTTCCAAAGATTGATTTTAAGAGGCATTCCATTTTCTGAAATTGCCTCTTTTTCATGCTTGATGTACCAGTAAATGGACAACTTAGGCAAATTGCTAATAATTATGACTCAGTGAGAAGCAGTCTGGAGAAAGCAAATGTATCAACATAAACAGCTCTTTCTGAAGATTAAAAAGGAATCAGTTGCTCCTTTCTCTCTTCGAAAACAAATATTTGACCAGCAGTGCAGTATTAATTCTAGATACAAATAAATAGCTTCAAAATTCTGCTTTTTTTCTATAACTTTATCAGGCAGAGATATTTCTTTGATACCATTTACAAATTTATTGTACTAGGTACTTGTGAAATTATTTTCGTATGTTTGATTATGAATTGTTGGTGGACACGCTATCCCATATGAAATTCTCGTACAGGTGCATTTATTTTTGTTCTTCTTTTGTTTCCTTTAATTATTCTAGTTGAAGTCAATGTACATTTTGATCCTAGATCAGCACAGCCAGCTAATTTCAATATGGGTGCTCACCAGCACTGCACAGTTAGCCTATCCACATCCATTGCTGGCAGCGATAATTCTTGCCACAAAGTCCTCAAGTATAGATATAACAATTCAAGCAACGTTGTGCGTGTACCAAAACTCCCTCTATGTTAAACAACTAACTCATGTGCAAGTTCACATGGCAATAACTGACAGCTGACAGCTTGGATACATGAAGTCCTCTCTGACAGCGGCCAGGATCCTCAACAAAAAATGAAACAAAAAAAAAGTTATTAGAAAGAGGAAATCCAATAAATAATGCATGCACAAACTCTATCCCTTTTGGTTTTAATGCAAATAAATTAGATAGACTGCATTAGTACTTTAGCAGTGATGATATAAACCAGAGTTGTATACTCTGAATCAGACAAAGAGCTGAGCGACACCATATGATTTCAGTAAGTAATTTAGCAAATGTCATCTTCACCTAATATTAGAGTGGATACTTCAGGTTTCATTGCAAGGATAAAGATAATGCCACAGGATTAGATCAGATTAAAAATGAAGGCGGTCAGGAGAACCAGAGAAGAAGAACCTGCAGACTCCTTGGAAGCTTATGCATAGCTCACATATAGACTTTCCACAGATTAAATAGATGAAGCGAGGTCTGGCCAAAAGATTTAACATTTTAAATATTTTCTTTGTGCCAGAACAAAAGCAGCCTGCTTGGTATTTTTTTCTACCTTAGCTTATTTTGAAATAAACCAGAAGGGTAAGAAATAAGGTATGACATAAATCAATTCAGTTTGAAAATGTATATTTATAAATCCTAGCCATCTATCAAACACTGGCCTGCAGCTGAATAAAGACTATGTAAAGGAAGTGAGAAAAATATTTAGATTTTGCATAAAACCCTTCTCTAACAGATTACTTTTGTGGATAATTGAAATCAGTATTTTCTGTTAATATCTTAGACTTATGCAAGATGCCTTGAAAATCCTCCTCTTGTTTCTCTCCCCTCAATATCAGCTTGTTTTTGGACCAGTACAGAGTCAGCCTTGTTGATGCAATAAAGAGATTACTCAAACCCAATGTAAGTATGTTTCAGTTTTCTCTGATGGTGAGCTTTGGAATAATTAGTTTCCCTACACAATGATTGAGAATGTAGTGGAATGGCATGATTAATGTCAATGTAATACTTTAATACTTATTAGGTCCAACTTCAATTGAGACATCTTATCTGCTTGACTCTTGCATAAACTAGAAAACTTCTCTATTTAGCTGACTGATATGATACACAGTTTGAAGCTAAATGAATGAAATTGCTCCAAGGATTCATGAGATTATTTTTTAATCAAAGTCTATTTCAAGTTATCAAAACCAATTATGATTTTTCTTTCATTAGTGTTAAACTAAGTACTAAATTATTTGCTTACTTTGAGCTTGTGATTTTTCAAAACTCTTTTAAGGTAAGATAGGGAGAATTCAGTGCTGATGTGTTCCTCAAGAGCAAGGCTGGCAAGATTAGGGAACACTAGCTGTTTAAGGATTTTGGGTTCTAGTCAGGAAAAAGAAGGCAGCATATGTCAGGTATAAGTATCTGGGATGAAGCAAATTCTTTAAGGAGTTTGAGTTTGCACGTGCTTTTCAGAAGGAAATCAGGAGGGCAAAAAGGGGATCTGAGATACACCATATTTGGTAGCAGTGACATCGGCTGGTGGTGCAGTGACATCAACGCTGGGCTCTGGAGCGAAGGTTCCCGAGTTCGAATCCAGTCGGGCCGCTCCTGGGCACGCTTTCCATCCATGCCGGGTTGAGTGTCGAGCTCGCATCTCGGCCTCGTAAAAAAAACTGCACTGTGAGAAGGACGTGGGGGCCACTCACAGAATCTTTCCTCCAAGACAACCACTTGAAAAAAAAAGTGGTTGCAGAGTATGGCACACAAAAAAAAATTGGTAGATAATGTAAAGGAGAATTGTAGGAGACTCTATAAGAATATTAAGAAGAAAAAAAGTAACTAAAAAGAGAATAGGTCTCCGTGAGGATCAGTGTGATCCCCCATGTGTGGAGGCACAGGAGGTGATGAGGTCTTGAATGGGTACTTCGTGCCTGTATTTACCATGAGGCAGGATATGGAAGCTGGTTATTTCGGGAAGGGAACAGCGATGTTCTGAAACCTATCGGTTTTATGAAAGGGAAGGTGTTGGTGTTCTTGAGGCGCATAAGGGTAAATAAAGGGTAAATACATTCCTATTGTGGAAAATAAGGGGAGAAATTGCTGGGATTCCGGCAGAGATTTTTCTGTCCTCCTGAGCCACGAGGGAGGATGCATTTATTTAAGAGCTGCAAAGACGAGCCAGGGATCAAGAAGCCGGTGACTCTAACAGCATCAATAGTGGGAAAAATACTGGAGGATATTCTGAGAGACAGAATATGTCTACATTTGGAGAGGCAAAGTCTGATTAGGGATAGTCTGCCTTGAGGTGTGAAATTATGTTTCACAAATTTGATTATGTTTTTGAAGATATGACAAAGGGGAAAGGGCAGTAGACAGCTGCATGAACTTTAGCAAGGCTTTTGGTAAGAACCAAATGGCTGACTGGTCTGTAAAGTGAGATCACTTGGGATCTAGGCTGAGCCAGCCAGCTGAATAAAGAATTTGTACGGTGGAAGGAATCAGAAGGTGGTAGGCCACAGGGATTGGTGTGGCCCAATAAGCCCTTGGGATATAGGAGCAGAATTAGGCCATTTGTCCCATTGAGTCTGCTCTGCTATTCCATGATAGCTCATTTATTATTCCCTCTTCACTCCATTCTCCTGTCTCCTTCCCCATCAATCCTTGAAGACCTTACTAATCAGGAACTTTTCAACTGCTACTTAAAATAAGTCTTCTCCTCGACAGCCATCTATGGAAATGAATCCCACAGATTCACCACCCGCTGGCTAAGGAAATTCCTCCTAATCTCTTATCTAAATGGACATCCTTTGGATCTGAGGCTGTACCCTCACGCTCCAGACTCCCCCACGACTGGAAACATCCTCTCCACATCTGCTCTTCCAGGCCTTTCAATATTCAGCAGATTTCAATGAGATCCCCCTTCATCCTACTAAACTCTAGCGAGTACAGACCCAGAGTCATCAAATACCCCTCATAGATTAACCCTTTCATCCCCTAGATAACTTTCGTAAACCTCTTCTGGCCCCTCTCCAATACCAGCACATCTTTTCATAGATATGAGTGATGTGAAATTGCTCACAATACTCCAAATGTGGTCTGCCCAACATCATATAAAGCTTCAGCATACATTCTTGCTTTTGTATTCTATTTCTCTTGAAATAAATGTTAATGTCTCATTTACCTTCCTTACTATCAATTCAACCTACAAGTTAACCTTTAGGGAATACTGCACCCGTGACTCTCAAGCCCATAGCCACCTCCAATTTCTGAATTATTTTCCAGCTAGAATAAAGTCTACACTTGGAAGAATAAGGGATGATCTCATTAAAACCTACCAAATATTGAAAGGCCTAGAAAGAATGGACGTGGAGAAGATATTTCCCATAGTGGGGTAGTCTATGACCAGAGGGTACAGACTCAAAATACAAGGACATCCCTTTCTTTAGCCAAAGGGCAGTGAATCTGTGGAATACATTGCTACAAATGCCGTGGAGGCCAAGTCATTGGGATATTTAAAGTGGAGTTTGATAGGTTCTTGATTAGTAAGGGTGCCAAAGATTACAAGGAGAAGGCAGGAGTTTATTGTTGAGAGGGATAATAAATTAGCCATGATGGAATGGCAGAGCAGACTCGATGAGCCAAATGGCATAATTCTGCTATTTCTTATGGTCTTATGATCTTTATTCTTTCCACCAAGGTGTTTGACCATATACTACCCCATGCTGTATGCTGTCTGCCACATCTTTGCTCATTCTCCTAACCTGGTCAAGCTGTACTGCAGACTCCGCACTACAACTCAAGAACTCATGCTTTTCAACATTACCTACCTTTCTTTGTATCATTTACAAACTTGACCACAAAGCCATCAATTCTTTCTTCCAAATCCTTAGCGTTTGACATAAGAAGTAGTGGACCCAACAGAACACCACTAGTCAACAGCAGCCGGCCAGAAGATGCCCCCTCTATTCCCACTCTTTGCCTTCCGCTAGCCAGCCAGTTTTTTGTCATTCTCATTCTGTTTGTCTGCCATTTCCTCGTTCCTCTGTTGTTTCCCATCTATGTTAATGATTTAGATGAGAATGTTGGTGACATGATTAAAAATATGCTGATGACATCAATTTGTTAGTGTGATGAACAGTGAAGAAGGTTGCCCGGGGTTACAAAAAGGTCTAGATCAAATGAATAAGTGAGCAATGAATCAGAATCAGGTTTATTATCATTGGCACTTGTCATGAAATTTGTTGCTTGTGGCAGCAGTACAGTGAAAGATTTAATAAATTATTATAAATTCAAATGAGAAATAAAATATATAATAGTGCAAATGTGGAATAGAACATAGAAATCTGCAGCACATTACAGGCCCTTTGGCCCACAATGTAACCTACTCTAGAAACCACCTATCCCTACCGCATAGCCCTCTATTTTTCTAAGCTCCATAAACAAAAGAACATAGAATAGTACAGCACAGTACAAGCCCTTTGGCCCACAATGTTGTGCCGACCCTCAAACCCTGCCTCCCATATAACACCCCCCCACCTTAAATTCCTCCATATACCTGTCTAGTCGTCTCTTAAATTTCACTAGTGTATCTGCCTCCACCACCAACCACTCTCTGAGTAAAAAACCTTCCTCCAATATCCCCCTTGAAATTTCCACCCCTTACCTTAAAGCCATGCCCTCTTGTATTGAGCAGTGGTGCCCTAGGGAAGAGGCACTGGCTGTCCACTCTATCTATTCATCTTAATATCTTGTATACCTCTATCATGTCTCCTCTCATCCTCCTTCTCTCCAAAGAGTAAAGCCCTAGCTCCTGTAATCTCTGATCATAATCTATACTTTCTAAACCAGACAGCATCCTGGTAAATCTCCTCTGTACCCTTTCCAATGCTTCCACATCCTTCCTATAGTGAGGCGACCAGAACTGGACACAGTACTCCAAGTGTGGCCTAACCAAAGTTTTATAGAGCTGTATCATTACCTGGTGACTCTTAAACTCTATTCCTCAACTTATAAAAGCTAACACCCCTTAAGCTTTCTTAACTACCCTATCTACCTCTGAGGCAACTTTCAGGGATCTGTGGACATGTACCCCCAGATCCCTCTGCTCCTCCACACTACCAAGTATCCTGCCATTTACTATGTACTCTGCCTTGGAGTTTATCCTTCCAAAGTGTACCACCTCACACTTCTCTGGGTTGAACTCCATCTGCCACTTCTCAGCCCACTTCTGCGTCCTATCAATGTCTCTCTGCAATCTTCGACAATCCTCTACACTATGTACAACACTACCAACCTTTGTGTCATCTGCAAACTTGCCAACCCACCCCTGTACCCCCATACCCAGGTCGTTAATAAAAATCACGAAAAGTAGAGGTCCCAGAACAGATCCTTGTGGGACACCACTAGTCACAATCCTCCAATCTGAATGTACTCCCTCCACTACGACCCTCTGCCTTCTGCAGGCAGGCCAATTCTGAATCCATCTGGCTGAACTTCCCTGGATCCCATGCCTTCTGACTTTCTAAATAAGCCTACCATGTGGAACCTTGTCAAATGCCTTACTAAAATCCATATAGCTCACATCCACTGCGCTACCCTCATCTATATGCCTGGTCACCTCCTCCAAGAACTCTATCAGGCTTGTTAGACACGATCTGCCCTTCACAAAGCCATGCTGACTGTCCCTGATCAGACCATGATTCTCTAAATGCCCATAGCTCTAAGAATCTTTTCCAACAGCTTTCCCACCACAGACGTAAGGCTCACTGGTCTATAATCACCCGGACTATCCCTAATACCTTTTTTGAACAAGGGGACAACATTTGCCTCCCTCCAATCCTCCAGTACCATTCCCGTGGACAACAAGGACATAAATATCCTAGCCAGAGGCTCAGCAATCTCTTCCCTCACCTCGTGGAGCAGCCTGGGAAATATTCCGTCAGGCCCCGGGGACTTATCTGTCCTAATGTATTTTAACAAATCCAACACCTCCTCTCCCTTAATATCAACATGCTCCAGAACATCAACCCCACTCATATTGTTCTCACCGTCATCGAGTTCCCTCTCATTGAATACCAAAGAGAAGTATTCATTGAGGATCTCGCTCATTTCCACAGCCTCCAGGCACATCTTCCCACCTTTATCTCTAATTGGTCCTACCTTCACTCCTGTCATCCTTTTTTTCTTCACATAATTGAAGAATGCCTTGGGGTTTTCCTTTACCCTACTCACCAAGGCCTTCTCATGCCCCCTTCTTAATCTCCTCAGCCCCTTCTTAAACTCCTTTCTTGCTACCCTATATTCCTCAATAGAGCCATCTGATCCTTGCTTCTGAAACCTCATGTATGCTGCCTATCCAGGAGTCTCTTAAAAGACTCTATTATATCTGCCTCCACCACTGTCGCTGGCAGTACATTCCACGCACCCCCACCCTCTGTGTGAAAAACTTACCTCTGACATCCCCCTTGTACCTACTTCCAAGCACCTTAAAACTATGCCCCCTTGTGTTAGTCATTTCAGCCCTGGGAAAAAGTTTCTGGCTATCCACATGATCAATGCCTCTCATCATCGTATACACCTCTATCGAGTCACCTCTCATCCTCCATCACTCCAAGGAGTAAAGGCCAAGTTCACTCAACCTGTTTTCATAAGGCACACCCTCCAATCCAGGCAACATCCTTTTAAATTTCCTCTGCTCTTCTCTATAGTATCCACATACTTCCTGTAAAGAAGTGACCAGAACTGAACACAATACTCCAAATGGGGTCTGACCAAGGTCTTGTATAGCTGTAACATTACCTCACGGCTCTTGAACTCAATTCAACAGTTGATGAATGCCAACACACCACACTCAGTCGTGACACCTTCTGAATAGTGACATAGAGTCCATGGGTTCGTGGACCATTCGGAAATCTGATGGTGGAGGGGAAGGACCTATTCCTGAAATGTTGAGTGTGCATGTCTTCAGGCTCCTGTACCACTTCCCTGATAATGGAGGCCTGCAGGAGGCTCCTGTACTCCTTCCCTGATCGTGGAGGAATGGAATGGAAGATGGAATTTAATTCCAACAAATGTAAAATGGTGTATTTTGTGAAGTATAAACAGGCAGGATACATACAGTGGATGTCGGGGGTAGTGTTGTAGAACAGAGAGAACTAGGTATATGAGTACGTAGTTTTTCTGAAAGCAGAGACACATGTAGACAAGCTGGTGAAGGAGGCATATGGCATGCCTATATTAATTGAATGAAGCACCAAGTCCAAATGCTGGGACATTATAGTACAGCTCTACAAGACATGGTGAGGCTGCACCCAGAATGTTGTTACAGTTCTGGTCACCATACAATAGGAAGGATGTGAATAAATAGGGAGGGTGCAGAAAAGATTCACAAAGATTTGCTGGAACTCAGGACAAACAAGAGAAAATCTGCAGATGCTGGAAATCCAAGCAATACACATAAAATGCTGGAGGAACTCAGCAGGCCAGGCAGCATCTATGGATGAAAGTATGGTCAACCTGGAACTCAGGGACTTGATCTATATGGAGTGACTGGATAGGGTGGGGCTATTATCCCTATAGAGAAGGAAGCTAAGGGATGATCTAATTGAACCCGGGTCACTGGTACTGTAAAGGGTTGTCCTAGCCGCTACACTGCCATGCCTCCTGTTTGCTTGGTCATTTATGTTGCTTATTTCAAATGATTAGATAATTGAATATTATAAAGTAAAAGACAATTTATAGTTCTCAGGAGTAATGTGTACAATTTTTATGGCATATAATAACAATTGCATTTAATTCCAAACATTGAGACTAATCTGTTTTAAATGAGATGTATATGCAATTTAGCAGATTAATCCATGGTTTTGTGCTTAGCCATGAAACATTATTTTAAATGGCTGCCAGGACTTAAATATTTGTCTCAATAATCACTAACTGTTAATTACTATCTTTTCTTTTCAGGGAAAAGTGCTTGTATTTGCCCCTCAGAGAGGCAGTACTCTAAACCAGTTCTGCAGCCTTGCAGAAAAAGCCTGTTTAACTGCCCAGAGGCTTGTGAATTACGACGACCATGTTTGGAACTTTCACCTCAAGGTCAGAACTCTCTCAATATTAGGGAAGCATCACAATCCGTTTTGCATTAGGAAAGGATCACAAGAGTTTTTTGACAGATACCTTAAATGCCTCTGACTGCATTATACCCCCTGGCATCTCCTCCTGTATTATATTAATTATGTTCTTGTGCAGCAAATCCTCTCAGACTACCTTGCCTGAAGCTGTTCATTACAGGAAATGCTTATTAACACTTTATATGCACTCTTTAGGATGACAATTCCAGTTTTTTGAATTTTACTCTAATTTGTACCATATTGGTTATCTTTTACCTGTGCCAAGTCTAACTACTTGGCACGTGATCAAGCGACATCTTCCCTTCTCTTCCTCGGGAGCTATCAGAGTGTCCCTGCCAATAATCATTAGTTTAGAATATACAGGCATTTGACTCTGTCTGCTTAAGCCCATACACTTTGTTAAATAATCTACTCTCTTCTTCCAAAGGACTGGCTGTTGCTGGGTGCTGGTTGCCCTCGGATACATGCTCCAAATTTTCATAATTTAATGTTTGTAGTTAAATTTGAGAACATGTTCAACTACATTTAGATCATTATGGCAGACCCCAATCTGATTCCAAGGCAATGTTTGCAATTGCAGCTGTTCAGGACTAATAACTGAACAGCAATGAGCAATAGAATACAGGCTGGTTTTTCTTTGCATATTTGCTCTACCCAGGAGGGTATTGCTAATGACATTTTTCCATACAAACTGAAAGCACAGAAGAGAAAGCTATTCCCAACCATCTTTACACCACCCCACCCAGCCTTCAAAAAAAAAGTTATCTGTATTTAATAGCAACCCATAAGCCACAGGAGTAGCTTTAGGCCCATTGGGTCTGCTCTGCCATTTCATCATGGCTGATCCATTTCCCCGCCTAACCCCACTCTCCTGCCTTCTGTGCTTACATTTTTTTGGAATATTAATCTGTGTCAAAACCAAACTTGGACAAACACTTTTCTGTTCCATCGTCATTAATAAACGTGACAACTATTCCCAACATAATTCCAGGACACCACTGTGGATATCTGAACAATTTGAATACCTATCTACATGTTCTGAATTAGGATCTGATTTATTATCACTGGCATATAACGTGACATTTGTTGTTTTGTGCCAGCAGTACAGTGCAATCCATATCAAAGATAACTGTAATTTACAATAAATAGTGCTAAAATCGAATATCAAGGTAGTGTTCGTGGGTTCATAGACTGTTAATAAATCTGGTGGTAGAGAGGAAGAAGCTGTTCCTAAAGCTTTCAGTGAGTGTCTTCGGGCTCGTGTATCTCCTTCCTGATGGTAGAAGTGAGAAGCAGGCATGTCCTAGATGGTGAGGGTCTTTAATGATAGATGCCACCTTCTTGACGCATCGCCTTTCTCCCAGACTTTCCCAATTTCCTAGCCAGGGTTAATCAATTCCCTCTATTTATACAGCACTTTACTTAGTATATAATAGGCTCTTACAAGAGCCTTCATTAAATGCCCTTTAGAAGTTTATATAAATAAAATCCAAATATATATTCCTGTATTCAACATTTGAAAAATTAACTTTCTATAAATCCATGCTGGCTCAAACTGATCTGAAATTTTCAAGTTGTTCATATGTTCAGTGCTTGTAAACTCTAGTAATTTCTTGACAATAGATTTTAGTTGTAATGGAATATTATTTCCAGGTTTTCCCTGCTCAACCCCAAAAACAGTACAATAGGATGTTTAATATTCCGATCTAGAAACATTCTTGGAACCTTTTTACGGTATAAACTGGTTTAGCATTGCATCAATATTTTTGAACCTCATCCACAGAACTACTGTCATTGCATCCATTAAAAGATTTGCAAGTTTTTATTCATGTACTCCCTGATTGTATGGAGGTAAGCCTGAGCCAAACTTAACACCTTAATAGCTGGTTTACATCACTTTCTTTTGAAAGCTTTAATGAACTTCATTATATTATAAATGTTATTAGTTAACTGTTAACCTAATGTTAGTTAAACCTGAGCTTCCTTTCAAAACTAAATATAATAAAGATTTTTGATTGTGGGACATATTATTCCAACAAAACAGTTTTGAACACATTCCAAAAAATCGCTACCTTTCAGGCATAAGCTAGTGTGCTTTCTGCAATCTAATATGGAAGTTAAATCATCCCTCGAAGCCACTCTGCCCCTGCCTCATGCTTGACTAATTTCTGTAATTATGCATTCTATCGTTTAACAGTTGCTACCAGGGCAGAGTATATACGATTTCCAGTCCAGTCTTAATTCCTTTTCTGTCTATTAGTTCAACCTGGTGAGTGTCCGCTGCCTACTTACAAATGTCTGTACTTTCCTGCTATCATCTTTTCATCAGTGAAGTGATTTCCCCTTTAATCACCGAGGCTGCACTATTTCCTCGATATTTCATGTAAGTTTGTAACCTGGTATATTTAGTTTGCAGTCTTGATCACTTTACAGCAATATCTCAGTGATGGCTACAACATCAAGCCTTCCAAATTGAATTTACACTTGCAATTAATACATTTTGTTCCTTTTACTTTGTGTGCAGTAAAACAAGTGCTAATTCAAGCCATAAACTCTAACCCAGCCCTCTACTCTAATGTTTTACTTACATGTTTCAATTTTCTCTCTCCTGGTTAAATTATATCCTTTAGGTTTAACCTTTAGCTGAGTACGTAAAGTTCAGTTTCAGAATACATGACCATTCTCTTCCTTTTAATTTGTTTTAGAACTAATTTAATCGCCTTGCGACCACTCTCCTTAATCTTTCTGCTGGGAGTTTGGTTTCAGTCCAGTTCAGCTCCTTCCTTCCTCTGCTCTAAAAGCAGTCTCCGTCTTTCCCACACCAGGGAAACGTTTATCTGAAAACTGTATTTTTCTTGGCCAATTTGCATACAGATTTGCTAATAGTTTAAAACTTGAGGAAATGTTTTTTTTTGATTTAGCTTTTAAAAATTATTTTGCTCCAAGCAGGTTCCTTAGCCTGCAACTTCCCAACATGGATTATCCTTGCCCTTTTGCTCTATACTGTCAATCACACTAATCACACACTGATCCTCTACTTACAGTATTTACTGAAGTCTAGGGCAAACTGTGCAAATACTTCTTCCTCTTCCCTATGTATTAGTTTCTCTCCAACTCGATGACTACATGCCAAAGAAAATTCAATGTTGAGATAGCAGTTGTTTCAGGATACTGTACAGCGCTGCTTTAAAATAACTGTCTATTTCACACTAGAATCTGTTTTCATGTAGTTAGAGCAACAATCTAAGTAATAGAACATGGAACAAAAGTAAACATGAAGAAATAAATTACTTGATACCAATAATGCTTCTAATGTAGATGTGAATGTGAAATGAGTACTGACTGACCAGGTAATTATTTGCTGGTGTTTGGTCTTGACTTTTACAAATACTTATTTAAGTGGAAGTTTTCATCTAGAGCAGGGGTTCCCAACTTTTGTTTTAATGCCATGAACTCCTACCATTAACTGAGGGGTCCATGGACCCTAGGTTGGGCGTCCCAGCTCCAGAGAATCATCAATCCCTCTGGTGTGCATTTAGAACATTTTCATTTAATACTTAAAACTATTCTATCTTCAAATGTACAGTAACTAGTTAGAATAATAGTTAGAATACTAGTTAGAATATTCTTAAAGCCTTTGGAGCCATGTCCCATTACAAAACACACTTATATAATGTAGGGAAGAAAATTAGGAAAGAAATATAGTAAATTATTTAAGGGCTACTCCAAAACGTCAATGGATGTAGACATTTTGCAATGTGCAGTTGAGATCTCTGTGGCCCTGGGGTCCTACAGTTGGTTCCTGGACCTTGCTGAGTTAGTAGCAAGGGTTGCCCTGATGTCAGACAAGGACAGAATAACCCTTAAAACAACCCTGTAGCTCTCAAGGAAGGGCACTTGTATAAAATTTTGGAGATCCACTGATGGCATTTCTGAATAAAATTTAATTTGAAAGCAGTGGGAAGTAAATCTGGGTTAAAAACTACGTACCTTTTACCTTGTAATTATTCCTAGAATTTCACAATATGGCATTTCCTCTTAAGATGTTGTGTGAATCTGCATTTGACTACAAAGAAATAAAATGTACAAGGTATAATTTGCTGAAAACTCCCAGGTGACGGGGCTCTATTTCTTGACATTGTGTCAGTCTCAAATTCCAAATAGTTAAAGTTCCAACAGCTGTGACAGTAAACACCGGTGTCAGATACCACAAGTTTTTGGTTAGCAGTGATATTGCCCACTATGCCTTCTAGGTCAATGACGTTTATTTGATTAAAATACTTCATCAGTCAGCAAATTCCTTATGCTTATTATTATTGACAGCTAATTGCCAATAGATTCCGACTTATTGATTAAACAAAGTCTAAACAGTCACTTTGATCTGCAACTAGACACACAATCACCACCAATCTGTTTGGCTCTTCCTACATGCTTTCGTCTACTGTTGTAGGGTACTCCATATATAAACAAGAGAAAATCTGGAGATGCTGGGAATCAAAATGCTGGAGGAACGCAGCAGACCCTTCATCATGAAGGGCCTCGGTCTGAAATGTTGGCTGTTAACTCTTTTCCATAGATGCTGCCTAGTCTGCTGAGTTCCTCTAGCATTTTGTGTGTATTACTCTGTATATCATTTTGTAATATTTTGCAGAGAAGGATATACTTATTTTTACTATTCAGGAATTGCTGTCATGTTCTGTTGAAGTGGCCTTAATAGACAAATTCATGAAACTGACAATAGAGTAGGAGTAGGCTATCAAATTTACTTAAAACTGATTTTTGCTGCATGAAATGTATGCAAATGTTTAATAATATGTCATCTTCTTAGTGGCATTACAGCATGAAATACTACAATCACAACATTTTGAGCCCTGATGCATTAAAAAGCTTATATGTGCAATTGTTTCAATTAAACCTATTTTATTTTATTTATCTACCTTTCGTGTGCTGTTCAGTATTTATTGGCTATGAAGATTGTTAGGCAGGTAGGTGGCTTATCACCAGGGGTCTGCCCTCGTGTTCATTATCCACATCTCTGAGCTGTGAGGAGGCTGCTTTGCTCTGACTCTTATTCCCCTGTTTTTTTTTTCATTCATGGGTGAGAATGTCACAATTTCTGTGGCCAACTAAATATGTGAAATCTTTCTTTAAATAAAGCCCCAGACTATTAGTCCAGTTTTACGATCTGTGACTGAAATTGGACCAGTTGAATTCCGCAGTGAGTTCAATTGTACAACTGCCAATACGTACTGTAGACTATTTGATCATGAATGTCTATCCTTAACATAGATTTCATTCCATTCCTTGAATGTTTTTATTTTGTCACTTTTGCAGCCGGCAATTGGCACAACTAGCTGCTTTTATTTGGGTGCTTATCCCAGTTATACATTACTCAGTGGGATTTATGATTCTAATCTGTAGTTTTTCCTGAGGCGTGCTATTTTTTTTACTCCATCCACTGTGATCATAGTTCAAAATCAAAACTGTGCTTTCATGTATTCCTGCATCCCTGAGTTAAAAGATTTGGAACAGTGGCTCTTCTCCATCATTTGTCAAATGAAAATGAGTTAATTTCTTTGAATATCTCTTAGCTTTATGGAATTCGAAATCCTAATCTTAAGGCTTCCAGTGCATTTTTGCAAGTGTAATGTCTAGAATTGCCTATGGTGTATTAAATGTGAGTTTTGTTCGCTTACTTAAGTAACATGAAATGCTTTGACATACAATCAGGCAAATGTGAGCTGCAAATGATTGCATGACTACCTTGTCTGTTGAAAGATTCATATTGACTGAATACTTTCAATGGTCAATAATCACAGGCATCACCTTTTTCCAATTAACCTCATTTTATTGGCTCTGGAGCATGCCACTTAGTTAGGCTTTCTTCATCACCCTTCAACTCAAAACATTTTTGCATTGAAAATTGCTGGATGTGTGATCCGATAATGGGGTTTCTGGGACCTTGATGACGGAACAAAGCACATATCTCAGCCAATGAAATGTCAAAAATAATTTATATGGCATTTATGATGTAATAAAACACAAGGCTGAGGAGAAAATTTTCTGAGGTAAATTAGTTCGATCAGGTATGAAAAAAGCTGAACAATATCTAAAAAATAATTAAAATAAGACAGGACGAGAAGAAATGTGAAAGTAAGAAAATAACCTTTTTAAATCTACAAAAATAATTTCAGACGTGGCATTTTCTGGGCCAGCGAGTCATGTCATGATGTACATATTATCAGGAAAAGGTCCTTTGTGATATTAACTACGAGTCGTAGTTACTTATCGTGAGTTTGGTTTATTTCAGCACTGTAAATGCAACAATTTCTTGAAAACTGTGAATTGTTAAATGGAAGATGATATGTTGGCTAAAATTAATAATGAAGCAATGCAAATCAGTCAGCAGTTATTGGTGAGTGCAAATTTATAGGGCATCTATTGGAGGTGCACAGGAGTGAGATAGATCAGCTGGTTGAGTGGTGTTGCAACAAAAATGATTGTGAACTTCAGGAAGGGGAAATTGAGGACTGGTGTGAGTTTCCCCATCGAGGGATCAGCAGTGGAAAGTGTGAGCAGTTTCAAGTTCCTGGGTGTCAATACCTCTGAAGATCACGGCCCAAACATACAATAAAACAAAGAAGGTATGACAGTGGATATATTTCATCAGAAGTTTGAAGAGACTTGGTATGTCACCAAAGACTTGCAAATTTCTAAAGATATACCGTACCGTGCAGAGCAATCTGGCTGAGTACATCGCTGTCTACTAAAGAGGGGCCAAAGCACAGAATTGGAAAAAAGCTGCAGAAAGTTGTAAGCTCTGCAGTTCCATCATGGGCTCCAGCCTTCCCAGCATCCAGGACATCTTCAAAAGGCAATGCCTCAAAAAGGGGGCATCCATCTTTAAGGACCCCCATCACCCATGTCATGCCTTCTTCTCATTGCTACCATCAATGGAGGAACAGGAGCCTGAAAGCGCACACTCAACATTTCAGGAACAGCTCCTTTCCCTCCTCCATCAGATTCCTGAATGGACAATGAACCCATGAACACTACCTCACAAAATGCTGGAGGAACGCAACAGGTCAGGCAGCATCCATGGAAATGAATAAACGGTCGATGTTTTGGGCCCAGACCCTTCATCAGGATTTCTATCTTCTGCAGAATCTCTTGTGTTTATGTACATTACCTCATTGTTTTTGCTTTGCTTTCTTTTTGCACTACTTATTTAATTGTATGTGTGTATGTATGTATGTATGTGTGTATATATAAAATTAAAAACTATAAATTACAATGAGAAATATATATTTATTGCATTGCAATGTACTGCTGCAAAACAACAGATTTCACAACATATGCCAGTGATATTAAACCAGCTGATTGCTGGACGATGTGTACACAAATTGTCATTGGAAACATTAAACTCTCATTCATTTTCCCAGAAAATTCTGATCTTGTATATGGACTCTTAAATGTAACAGTCTGTTTCCCGGAGAATTGATTTAATTGCTGCTGTTGATGTGAAGCTTACATAGACCATGATGATCATTCACCCTCTTCTTCCCTATCATAAAAAAACACCCATTCAAAAAATCATCAAGGAAGTGCAGAAAATCCCATTCTGGGAGTTGGTCCAGTTCCTGAAGTCCAAGCAACAAGTACCCAGGAATTTATTTTGAATGAGAAACATCTTCCACAGTATTCTCCGACCCTCTATGAATGGATATGTTGATATTGATCAGGATCTTGTCCGGAATATTTGCAGTGAATTCAGTCACTGAAGGTTGGGTACTTCTACAAGTCCTCAAACTCTCTTGAAAAAATACTATTCCAATCACCTGATCAAGCCCTAGCTTTTGTGATTTACAATCATGTGCTCTCAATCTCTATTTCCTTGTGAAGTCACCATCTATGTGATTTGATTGTTTTTCTTTTGTTATTTTAAAGTCCAGTTTTTCAGAATAAAAAAAGTAGTTCCAGAAGTTTATTCTGGGTAACTAAGAATCTTCAAAATATTGGTCCTCCCCCTGAATCTTTCTCAGACCTCCATTATTACGTAATACATTATGGGGTGAAGACCTCAAGAAACTTTCTGTCAAATGAGGCCTAATCAAAGTCTTGTATGAAGTCTGTACAATATTGTGTTTTATATTTGCTCCCCCTTGCACATAGAACTAAATAGCACAGAACCAAGTCCTTCTGTCCATGAACTTCTGCTGAACTAATTAAATTAGTAATCAAACATCCAACTAAATGAATCCTTTCTGCCTACATAATGTCCATATCTTTCCATTTCCTTCACTTTCATGTGCCTATCTAAGTGTCTCTTGAATACCTCTATCATATCTGTCTCAACCACCACTCTTAGTGGCACATTGCAGGCACTCATCACTCTCTGTGTAAAAAAAAAAAGACTTGCCCTGCACATCTTTCGACTTGCCCTCAGAGTTTGGAGTTCAATTTTGCCACCATTCTCTAAGGAATCTCTATACATCTTATACATCTTCCCCATGGAATGCGTGGGATTTCCCCAGGTGCACATGCTTCCTCCCACAGTCCAAAGATGTACCAGGTATTTGGTCATTGTAAGTTGTCCCATGATTAGACCATAAGACATAGGAGCAGAATTAGGCCATTCAGGCCATCATGTGTGCTTTGCCATTCCATCATGGCTGATCCTGGATCCCACTCAACCTCATACACCTGCCTTCTCACCATATCCTTTGATGCCCTGACCGATCAGGAAACTATTAACTTCTGCTTTAAATGTACCCATGGACTTGCCCTCTGCCATAGTCTGTGATAGAGCATTCCACAGATTCACTACTCTCTGGCTTCAAAAAATTCCTCCTTACCTCTGTTCTAAAAGGTTGCCCCTCAATTTTGAGGCTGTGCCCTATAGTTCTGGACACCCCCACCATATGAAACATCCTCTCCACATTCACCTTATCTAGTCCTTTCAACATTCAATAGATTTCAATGAGCCCCCCCCCCCATTGCCAAACGCTCCTCATATGTTAACCCTTTATTCCTGGAATCATCCTTACAAACCTCCTCTGGATTCTCTCCAATGACAGCACATCCTTTCTGATTTGTGGGGCCCAAAACTGTTGACAATACTCCATGTGCAGCCTGAATACTGTTTATAAAGCCTCAGCATTAGCTCCTTGCTTTTATGTTCTACTCCCCTTGAAATAAATGTCAGCATTGCATTTGCCTTCTTCACAACAAACTCAACCTGTAAGTGAACCTTCTGGGAGTCTTGCATGAGGACTCCCAAGCTCTGCACCTCTGCTGTGTGAATTTTCTCCCCATTTAGATAATAGCCTGCACTATTGTTCCTTTTATCAAAATGCATTATTTTGTATATTTCCCGACACTTTATTCCATCTGCCACTTTTTTGCCCATTCTTCCAATTTGTCTAAGTCCTGCTGCAATTGCATTGCTTTCTCAGCACTACCTACCCCTCCACCTGTCTTCATATCATCCACAAATTTTGCCACAAAGCAATCAATTCCATTATCAAAATCATTGACAAACAATAAAAAAGTAGTGGTCCCAATACTGACCCCTGAGGAACGCCACTAGTCACTGGCAGCCAACCAGAAAAGACCCCCTGCATCCTGCCTGTCAGCCATTCCTCTAGCCATCCCAGTGTCTTTCCTGTAATGCCACAGGATTTTATCTTGTTAAGCAGCCTCATGTGTGACACCTTATCAAACGTGTTTTGAAAATCCAAGTGACAACCACTGCCTCTCCTTTGTCCACCCTGCTTGTTACTTCCTCTAAGAGCCCCTAACAGCTTTGTCAGGCAAGATTTCACTTTACAGCAACCATGCTGACTTAGACTTATTTTGTCATTGGTCTCCAAGTACCCTGAAACTTCACCCTTAATAATAGATTCCAACACTTTCCCAACCACTAAGGATAACTGGCCTTTCTTCCCTATAATTTCCTTTCTTTTGCGTTGCTCTTTCTTAAAGAGTGGAGTGACATTTGCAATTTTCCGGTCCTCTGGGACCATGCCAGGATCAAGTGATTCTTGAAAGATCATGACCAATGCATCCGTTATCTTTTCAGCAACCTCTCTCCGGACTCTGGGATGTAGTCCATCTGCCCCAGTTGACTTATCCACTTAAGAGCTTTCAGTTTGCCTCATACTTTTTCCTTCAAAATAGCAATGGCACTCACTCCTGTTCCTTGACACTCACAGACCTCTGGCACACTGCGAGTATCTTCCACAGTGAAGACTGTTGCAAAGTATGCATTAAGTTCATCTGCCATTTCTTTGTCCCCATTACTATCTCACCAGCATCATTTTCCAGTGGTCCAATATCAACTCTCACCTCCCTTTTACTCTTTATGTAACTGAAAAAAATTTAAGTAACTTGCTTTATATTATTGGCTAATTTGCCCTCATATTTAATCTTTTCCCTTCTTGTAGCTCTTTTTAGTTGCCTTTTGTTGGATTTTAAAAGCTTCCTAATCACTCACTTTTGCTATCTTATATGCCCTTTCCTTGGCTTTTATGCAGTCCTTAACTCCCTTGTCAGCCATGGTTGCCTAGCCCTGCCATTTGAGAACAACTTCTTCTGTGGAACATATCTATCCTGCATCTTGTGAACTATTCCCAGAGCATCTGTGCTCTGCCATCATCCCCATCAGTATCCTCCTCCAATCCACCTGGGCAAGCTTCTCTCTCATGCCTCTGTAATTCCTTTATTCCATTGCGATACTGATACATTATGACTTGTGCTTCTCCCTCTCAAATTGCAGTATGAATTCAATCATATTATGATCACTGCCTCTTAAGGGTTCCTTTACATTAAGCACCCTAGTAAGATCTGGGTTATTATACAACATCCTGTCAAGATTGCTTTTCCCTTAGTAGGCTCAAGCACAAGCTGCTCTAAAAAGTCATCTTGTAGGCTATCAACAAATTCCTTCTCCTGCGATCTGACACCAACTTGATTTTCCCAACCCCTTGCATATCGAAGTCCCCCAGTACAATTGTGACATTACCCTTATTACATGCCCTTCCCAGCTCCCTTTGCAATCTCAATCCCACATATTGGCTACTATTTGGAGGCCTATATATCATTCCCATAATGGTTTTTTAACTCCACCCACAAAGATTCAACGTTCTCTGACCCTATGTCACCTCTTTCTAAAGATGTAATTCCATCTCTTACCAACAGAACGACACCACCACCTTTGCCTTCCTGCCTGTCCTTTCGATATATTGATGTTAAGCTCCCAACTATGACCTTCTTTCATCCACGACTCAGTGATGCCCACAGCTTCATACTGACCGATCTCTAATTGCGCCATGAGTTCATCCACCTTATTCTGAATGCTACACACATTTAAGTACAGCACCTTCAGTCCTGCATTGTTCACACACTCAATCCCAAGCTTACTACCCTTGAGGTTCTGCTGCTCAGCTTCTTCCCTAACTCCCCATATTCTGTTTTCAGGACCTCCTCCCTTTTTCTACCTATGGCATTGGTACCAATATGTACCACGACTTCAGGCTACTCACCCTCCCTTTTCAGGATATTGTGGATGTGTTCAGAAATATCACCGACCCTGGCACCTGGGAACCGGCTGGTGGCGTAGTGGCATCAGCGCCGGACTTTGGAGCGAAGGCTCCTGAGTTCCAATCCAGCCAGCCCCCTTGCACGCTTTCCATCCGTGCTGGGTTGAGCATCGAGCTAGCAACTCAGCCTCGTAAAAACAAGAAAGCCTGCTAAAAAAAACGCCGTCATGACAACGTCCCGATGACTCCACTCGGAGTTAAGGGCTTTCTTCTTCTTCTTCTGGGAGGCAAGCTGCCATCCATATTTCTTTTTTGCATCCACAGAATCACCTCTCTGTCCCCCTGACTATAGAGTCCCCTATTACTGCTGCCGTTCTCTTCAGTTCCCTACCCTTCTGAGCCACAGGGCCAGTTTCAGTGCCAGAGGCATGGCCGCTGTTGCTTCCCCCAGGTAGGTCGTACTCAACAAAAGTATTCAAAATGGAGTACTTACTGTTGAGGGGGATGGCCACAAGGGCACACTCCACTATCTGTCATTCTCCCTTACCTCTCTTGATAGTCACCTGTCTATCTGTCTTCTGTAGCCTTGGGGTGATTACCTCCCTGTACCTCCTGTCTATCACTGCTTCACTTTCCCTAACAAGGCAAAGGTCATCGAGCTGCAGCTCCAGTTCCTTCACACGGTCTCTAAAGAGCTGCATTTCGATGCACCTGGTGCAGATGTGGCCATTGGGGAGGCTGATTCTTCCCTGAAAATCTCACATCCCAGAACAGAACACTTGCCCTGTAGACATACCCCTGTTCTCCCAAGTTAAATTAGAAATAAGGAATGAGC
This sequence comes from Mobula hypostoma, assembly GCF_963921235.1. Classification (NCBI taxonomy): domain Eukaryota; kingdom Metazoa; phylum Chordata; class Chondrichthyes; order Myliobatiformes; family Myliobatidae; genus Mobula; species Mobula hypostoma. The sequence continues at coordinate 32,693,357 of NC_086104.1, forward strand.
TTACCTGCTTACCTGCCTCTGCCTGTTCTCTCCGAAGCCCACCTACCACTCTGACTCAGACCACTCCGCCAACAACCACTCTGCTAGACGGTACTCTTCTTTTGTGGAGACTGGGTTTTTAAAGCTCTTTGCCGGACTTGCGCAAGAACACTTCCACTGCATCTACGCAGTACTCCAATCAAAGCCTCTTGTTGAAAAAAACTTGCTGCTTTTTAACTCTCTTTGCCTGTCTTGCATGGGAACGCTTATACTGCATCTGCGCAGTACTTCAATCAAAGTTAGGGTTTATTGGGGTTGTGGGATTGCTGGAGCAGTGCGGCTCACAAGGCCAGAAGGGCCTTATCCTCGCTGTATTACTAAACAAATAAAATACAAATCCTAGAAGTAGAGGTGATGTAGCAAAAACAGCATATATTGTCCATATCTGCTTACCTTCAAATATTGGAGGTCTACCATCATGGCATTAGGATGGAGTTGCAGGAATTTTGGCCCAACACTGTGTAGAGTTTACAGGGCCTGGTGATAACTGTCTCAGGCTTCCAGTTTAGTCTCTGATACATTGTAACCAAAAATTTTGATAGTGGGGATGATTGTACCATTGATGAAAGTCAATGTGAGATGTTTGGAGTTTTACTTGGAGTGAGGAAAGTTCTGCAATAGTTAAATGATGACATGGTACATGAATGTAGCAGCTGTGAAGGTGAAGTGAGTTCAAATTGGACAAGTTCCGAAGATGGAAGAGGAAGAAACTTTTGCATTCAGTTTGTGTATGTGGTGTTCAGTTCATGTATGTGGTGCTTGGTACAGATCTGGCTGAGAAGAGTTATAATGGCAGCAGAAGGAATGGGCAGCAGAGCTGAGGGGGCTAATTTGATTGATTCAATGATAATGGGAGGGACATAATGCAAGGCTGGAGTTATTTTACACTCAGTGGTCACTTTATTTTGTACACCTGGGCACTACTTGTTATCGCAAATATCTGATAAGCCAATCATGTGGCAGCAACTCAATACACAACAGCATCCAGACATGGTGAACAGGTTCAGTTATTGTTCAGACTAAAAGCAGAATGGGAAACAAATATGATCTTAGTGACTGTCGACGGCAGACAGTGTGGTTTGAATGTCACAGAAACTGATGATTTCCTGGGATTTTCACGCACAATCAGTCTCTAGAGTTTATAGAGAATGGTGTGAAAAACAACGAGTGGCAATGTTGTGGGTAAAAATGCGTTCTTAATGAGAAAAGGGTCCTGACAAAGGGTCTGGGCCTGAAACGTCGACTGTACCTCTTCCTAGAGATGCTGCCTGGCCTGCTGCATTCACCAGCAACTTTGATGTGTGTTGCTTGAATTTCCAGCATCTGCAGAATTCCTCGTGTTTGCATTTTTAATGAGAGAAGTCAGAGGAGAATGGCCAGACTGGTTCAAGCTGACAAGAAGACAACAGTAACTCAAATGACTTCACATTGCAAAGGAGTTGTGCAGAAGAGCATCTCTGAATGTGTAACACATTGAACCATAAAGTGGATCAGCCACAGCAGTAGGAGACCAGAAGCATCCACACAGTGGCCACTTTATTAGGTTCAGAGATACCAATTAAAGTGGCCAATGAGTGTACAAAGCCACAGGAAACTTTGGCTTATTCAAGACTTAAAACTAAGCCCTGCTTGTAGATAATGTTGTTTATGGCTTAGTTGGAGGACATACTGTTAAAGGCCTTAAGGCATGAGATGATCTATAAGACAGTGGCTCCAATTAATAGATTATGGCAAGGAAAATAGACCATTAAGTTATATAGAAAGCTCCTTAGAGGTTGTGATTTCAAGCCATGGTTGCGATTTGTTGGTAATTTATGGATCTGATCAGAACGGTCTGTTTCTTATAAGTATATTAGCATTTTGATTGGAGGGATTTAGTTGGAAAATTGCCTTGTAAAGCTACCAACTACATCTTAAAGGTGCCAGCCGGTGGTGTAGTGGCATCCACACCAAAGTTTGAGGCAAATGTTCCTGGGTTCAAATCTGGCCAGCTCCATGCATGCTTTCCATCCGTGCTGGGTTGAGCGTCGAGCTAGCAACTTGGCAAGGTTGCCATCTAATGCGCCACAAGCTGCGGAAAGGAACAACATATTAAAGGTGGAAAAGATAAGTTCAGAATTAGGACAGTAGTTTGAAAAGGTAAAGCAATCAAACATAGGATTTTTAAGAGAGCAGTTGCTGATACTGATTTCAGTGGAAATGTTACCCGATGGTAGAAATAATCAACTGCTGAACCTGTGATAGGTGATCTGTTTGTGTTTATGGAGTGTGCAGAATGCTGTTCTGCTTTTGTGCAACGTCTGTTCTGCACAGTTTGACTTCTGCTAGCATTTCTTGCCATGTTGTATGTCACTCCCTTTGCAACTGAACCAATGCATCTAAAGGGTGACAGAAGCACTTTGCTTTCTGTAGGCTGCATGTTATCCTCTTATTCCTACTGTTTTAGCATAGCATATAACCAGCTGGAGAACTATAAGGCTGATAATGCAAGTTATTTTCTTCTGCCTCATCTTAATCTTGTTACACAAATGATTGTAAAGGGATTCATGAATTTTAATTTTGTGCTCTGCATTAGCTCTTCATGTCATGCACCCCACTTGCCCTCTACAGGAAATGGCAATCCCAGCCTCAAACTTTTGGGGGAGAAAATTGATTATGATCTTGGTAGTTATGCAAGAAAAAGGGACTTACCAACCACCCATGAAGATGATTAACACTGATCAGGAGGAAAAGCTTTGCCTCTTAAACTTATCACCTCCATGTGAATATCACATATTTTGTCCTTTGTTATCCAGTGATTTCAGTAGCACTGGTTCACAATATTGGCAAAATAAAATTACTATGCTAGTCCTGACATTTCTGTTCAACGATGCATTTGTCTGAAAAACTATTCTTCTTTATACCATTCTCCTAGTTTTAATCAGGTTTAGTATCACCGGCATATGTTGTGAAATTTATGAACTTTACAGCAGCAGTACAATGAAACACATGGTAAATAAGTATAGAGAAAAGGAAAACCGATTTGCAGTGAATGTATACCATATGTGTCTACTAAATAGTTAAGTTAAAATAAGTAGTGTAAAAAAACAAATAAAAACGTAGTGAGGCCATTTTCATGGGCTCAATGTCCATTCAGGAATCTGATGGCAGAGAGGAAGAAGCTGTTCCTGAATCGCTGAGTGTGTGCCTTCAGGCTCCTGTACCTCCTTCTCAATGGTAATAATGAGAAGAGGGTATGTCCTGCGTAGTGGGGGTCTTTAATGATGGATAGATAGATAGATAGATGGATATACTTTATTAATCCCGAGGGAAACTTGGTTTTGTTACAGCCGCACCAACCAAGAATAGAGCAATATAGCAAATAAATAGCGTAAATATAGCAATACAAAGAACCCCAACAATCAAACAACAAAATGCAAAACTATGCCAGATGGAAAATAAGTCCAGGACCAGTCTATTGGCTCAGGGTGTCTGACCCTCAAAGGGAGGAGCTGCACGTTCGATGGCCACAGGCAGGAACGACCTCCCGTACCGCCAAGTGTTGTATCATGGTGGAATGTGGCCGAAGTCCAACAGTAAAAAGTTCAATATCCAGTCTGCAAACACGTTCCTCGATCGTAATATACCCTGGATTGCACCATCCGTTGTTAGCCAGATCAGTAAGCACCCCACTCCTTCATGCCGCTTACCGCTCTCGGTGCACTTCCGGTCAGGCGGAACAGTATTACCCACCGAACTCCTCTTCTCCATAAGTCTCTGTTGTCTCGACCAGGTCCTCTTTCCTCGGCTTTGTGATCCCCCACTATGTGTTTTCCTCCGGATTTCAGCAGGGTTGTCTGCTGCTCTGTTCGCTAGCCGGCCGGAATTTGCTGGTCCGTTGAATACACAATGCGACCTTGCTTCTGTCCCACGTGTCGGGATGTAACCATTTCCAGCGCTAAAGAAAACCCAAATAAAACTCTCTCTACCAGCATATTAGAGAGGATGCAGCTTCGACGTGTTACCGTGAGAAAAAAATACAAAAAATAACGTAAATTAAAAAGTAAGAAGAAGAGAAAGTAAAAGAATAGGATGCCGCTTTCCTGAGGCACTGCTCCTTGAAGATATCTTGAATACTATGGAAGCTAGTACCCATGATGGAGCTGACTAATTTAACATGTTTCTGCAACTTACTTTGATCTTGTGCAGTAGCAACACCCCGCCCCCCAATACCAGATGGTGAAGGAGCCAGTCAGAATACTCTCCATGGTCCATTTGTAGAAGTTTTTGAGTGTTTAAGTTGACAAACTAAATCTCCTCAAACTCCTAATGAAATATAGCTGTTGTCTTGCCTTCTTTATAGCTGCATCAATATATTACGTCCGGGTTACGTCCTTAGAGACATCGACACACGGGCACTTGAAATTGCTCACTCTCTACACTTCTGATCCAATCCTATCAGAACGAATCCAATGAGGATTGGTTCATGTTCCCTTGTCTCACCCTTTCTGAAGTCCGTGATCAGCTCTTTGGTCTTGCTGATGTTGAGTCCAAGGTTGTTGCTGTGACATCACCCAGCTAACTGGTATATCTCTCTCCCGTACACCCTTTCATCACCGTCTGAAATTCTGCCTACAGTGGTTGTATCATCACCAAACTTATAGAAGGCATTTGAGTCATGCCTAGCCGCACAGTCTTGGGGGTAGAGAGGGTACACATCCCTGTTGTGTGCCAGTGTTGATTGTCAGTGAGGTGGAGATGTTATTTCTGATCCACACAGATTGTGGTCGTCCAGTTAGGATCCAGTTGCAGAAGGGGGCACAGAGGTCTAGGTTCTGTAGCTTTATGATCAGGACTGTAGGAATGATGAGCTATAGTCAATAAACAGCATTCAGACATATATATTTGCATTGTCCAGGAGATTCAAGGCTGCATAGTGAACCATTGAGATCATGTCTGTTGTAGACCTATTGTGGTGATAGGCAAATTGCACTGGGTCCAGGTCCTTCCTGAGACAGGTGTTGGTTCTAGCTATGACCAACCTCTCAAAGCATTTCATCAAAGTAGATGTGAGTGTAACTGGATGATTCTTGTTAAGGCAGCTCATGCTGCTCTTCTTGGGCACTGGTATAATTGTTGCCCTTTTGAAGCAGGTGGGAACTACTGATCGTAGGCAATGAGAGATTGAAGATGTCTTTGAATGCCCTCGCCAGTTGGTTGGCACAGGTTTTCACAGCCCTACCAGGTACTCCATCAAGCCCTACCACCTTGCAAGGGTTCATCCTTCTGAAAGACAGCCTCCGAGACAGAGGTCACAGGGTCACAGGATGCTGCAGGGATCCTCATAGCTGTGGTTTTATTCTCCCTTTCAAAGTGAGCATAAACGGCCTTGAGCTCATCTGGTCGCGAAGCATCATTGCCATTCATGATGTTGGGTTTTGCTTTGTAGGAGCTAATGGCCTGCAAACCCTGCCAAAGTTGATGTGCATCCGATGTCACCCCCAACCTCGCTCGGAATTGTTTCTTGGCTCTTGAAGTAGCTCTCCGCAAATCCTACCTGGTTTTCTGATACAGACCTGCATCACTAGACTTAAATGCCACAGGTCTAGCACTCAGCAGACTACGAAGCTCCTGGTTTATCCATGGCTTTTCGCTTGGATGAACCAGGAGGCACACTCATCTACACAGGTTTTAATGAAGTTGGTGACCACTCTGGCATGCTCATCCAGACTCAAAAATGACTTCCTGAATACAGTCCATTCCACCCATTCAAAGCAGTCCTGTAGGCGCTCCTGTGCTTCCCTTGTCCAAACCTTCTTGGTCTTCACTGCTAGTGCTGTGGCCTTCAGTCTCTGCCTATACTCAGGAAGTAGAAGTGCAGCCAGGTGATCAGACTTTCCAAAGCATTCTTGATCTTACTGAAACAGTGGTCTAGTGTGTTGTTTCCTCTAGTACTACAAGCGATTTGTTGATAATTATTTAGTAACTTTTTCAAACTGGCCTGGTTAAAATCCCCCAAAATGATGGAAAAAGCATCAGGATGTGCTGTTTCATGCCCGTTGCTTGCATCACTCAGTTCGTCTAGAACCTCTTTGACATTAACCTTAGGTGGAATGTACACCACTATTTGTTTCCCTATTTTCCATGCCCCTGCTTCTCTCCCTTACATTCTTCACATTCAGGTTTGGATTGGAAAGTGGCTGCTTTCTAGTAATGGTGGTATGTTCTCCATGCATGAACCCAAGCACTGTCAATCTTCCTTTGGAGGACTTTTACCCTGGCCTGACCTGTCAATTTCCTTTGATTTTAATATTTTGCCTTGCTCACAGGACCAATCTGATAGGTCCTGTGAGCAAGGTTATGTCTGTTTTGACATTTTACTTGCCTTGCAAAGAATGGAGACTGAACTTGGCTTTATAATATTACACAGACCATAGAAGGTAGACAGACAGCACAGTACAGGGACAGAGACTTTGGCCCATGATGTTGGGCTGAACTAATTAAATTATTAATCAGAGGCACAACTAAACTAATCCTATTGCTCACACAATGTCCATATCCTTCCAGTTCCTGCACACGTGTATGCCTTTCTAAGAACCTCTTGAATACTTCTATCATATTATCTTTTACTACTACTCCACACCATGCATCCAGCCACCCACCACTCTCTGTGTAAAAATATTGTCCAGTACATCTCCTTTAAACTTGCCCCCTCTCCCTAAATGCATGCTCTCTGGTATTAGACATTTCAACCATGGGAAAATGATATTTGATTTCTACTCTATCTATTCCTCTTATAATCTGATAACGCTCTTCAATTCTCCCCTCAGCCTCCACTTCTGCAGAAAAAGCAAGTCATGTTTGTCCAACCTCTTCTTACAGCACATGCCCACTGATCCATGTAAACCTCTTCTGCACCCTCTTCAAAGCCTCAATATCCTTCCTATAATGGGGTGTCCAAAATTGAATGCAATACTTCAGATACAGCCTAACTGGAGTTTTATAAAATACAACAAAACTTCCCGGCTGTTGAACTCAGTCCTTTGGCTAATAAAGACAAGCATGCCATTTGCCTACTTTACCATTCTGTCCACCTGTGCAGCCATTTAGAGGGAGCTGTGGATGTGGACCCAAAGATCCCTCCAGACATCAACACTTAACGGTCTTGCCATTAACAATCTACTGTTTCTTTACATTCGACCTCCTGAAATGCAACACTTCACATTTGTCTACGTTAGACAACATCCTCCATTTCTTTGCCCATATCTGCAGCTGATCTATATCTCACTGTATATATATCTCTGCAGAACACCATTAATCACAGACATTCAACCCTTCAGCCAGAATAAGTCTCATCAACCACTACCCCGTCTTTTACAAGTGAGCCAATTCAAAATCTAAACAGCCAACTCGCCATGGATCCTATGCACCTGAATCATATGGATGGGAGACCTGGTCAAATGCTTTAGTAAAATCTATGTAAACAACATCCATAGCTCTACCTACACCAGTCTCCTTCATCACCTCCTCAAAACCTCAATGAAGTTAGTAGGACATGTCTTGCCCCACACAAAGACATGCTGATTATCCCTAATTAGGCCATGGTTTTCCAAATGCTCATAAATCCTATCCCTAAAAGTCTTCTCCAATAACTTCCTTACTGCTCACATGAAACTAATCGGTCTATCCAGAATTATCCCTATTTTCCTTCTTGAATTATGGAACAACATTAATTACTTAGCAGTCCTCTGGGACCGCATCTATGGCTAGAGAGGATATGAAGATAATGATCCAGGATGCAGCAATCTCATCTCTTGCTTCTCTCAGTAACCTAGGCTGTATCCAATTAGGTCTTGTGGACTTGCCCACCTTACTGTTCTGCAAAACACCCAACACAACCCCCTTCTTTTTCTCAAAATACAAAATATTATTATCAATAGTAATAATATATTAATTTATTCATAATATATTTTCTATTATTTTAATCATTCAGCATTAATATATTAAATTTCTGAATTCTACCTTCTGATGCATTGATTCTTTCTAATCACAGAAACAAGTTTCTTTCTTTGGTTGTGTGTAGATTCCAGTCGGAAACATGGTAACCACCATAGGCCAGTTCTGATAAATTTCCCAGGTCATATCTTTTGATAAGGAACCAGGTCCTCTCTTACTCCTATACCCCCCCACGTTCTCCCCAAAGGGGGGGGGGTCCTTTGTTTACATTTCATAATGGTTCATCAAAGTGATAACAAGATTATATCCCTAGGAAAGCTGGTACCTCTTTGTCCAGTGGGCTGATTGTTAAAGCTGAATGGATATCCTGCCATATTTGTAAGTTTTGTTGACCAGTAGGATTTTAGTGTGAAAACTATCTGGGTCCTCATGGCTCAGTAGATATATAAGTGTGATCATGTTTACAGGGTCCCTTTGATTTCTTCAGTGCAAGGACCATAATTTGAAAACATTTTATTTTAGATCAGTAATTGTTTTACCATTCCATCCTAGAGAAAGAATACAGGTTTTGCTGACGATTTTCTTCCCAGTTCAGCTCGTTTGTTAACCACTAGGAGATCCAGCGATATGGCCCTCTTGCTGTTTTCTGGCATATGCTGCATAGACATTCTAGATTAGCCAGCCCGTTGCCAAAGTAACATTTATAACTTATCAACTGAAGGACTTGAATTTTCTTTGAGTTCCTTCCCCACCCTCTATAATTCTGTCCTGAAAGCATCAATTATACTGTTCCACAAGCATCTGGCTACCCTCCAGCAACTCATTGTATGGTCATTCTTTGTTAGAAAGACAAAAGTCTGCCTTTACTTATCCCACCTGGGGGCATCAGAATTGCAGCCAATTTTACTCCTGTTCAATTTTCACTCTTCAAGCAAATATTACTGGTTGGCATTCTGGAGCAGGAGCCCTGGGTGCTTTACTTTTCACCTCCCCTCCTCCCTGCTTACTCTGCTTATTCCATTCTTAATCTTGGGCTGGGGGGTGGGAACATGATTGTGAGAGACCTAAAGGAGTGTCTGCTGCTTCCCTGGGATCATTTATGCCAGAGCACGTTGTGGATCAAACTTGGAACCTAACTACAATTCAATTCTACATGGGGAGTATTCTGAGTGTAAAACTCGGACACAAATCACATCTGAGTAGATGATGATAAGGTACTGTGAGAATAAGAAATGCTGGTTTGAAATTCAATTTGGTGTATATTTCATGGAACCAGAGTAGCATTACTGTGAACCTTGCCAACTGATTGCAGTATTTTCAAATCAAACAATGTTCCCTTCGTGATTTACGCTACCTTTGCCATTAGTTCTGCTGTCATTTTGGGTCTGTAGATTAATTTCCAATTTTCTCAGTAGCTGGACTTGGTCTTCGCCTCAAACTTCATTCCCTTGAATTTGACATTTCAGCCTGTTCCAATAAATAGCAAAAGAGTAAATTTTAAAAAATCTGGGAAGACAACAAAATGTCGGTAAAGGAAATTCAGGATTCAGAGACAAGTGGAATAGAAAATACAACAAATTTAGAGTTGACACAATACATTTGGACAAAGAGAAAGGTGACATAAAGAAGATATGAAATAGAATCACAAATAGGCCATTTGGCCCTTTGTGCCTGTGCACTCTTTATTAAGATCATGCCACCTGCCCATAAGATCACTCTTTAATAGGTTCAGCACCATGCTCCTGCACTAATCCCAAATTCCTTTATCAGTCTCTGCCTTGAATATACTGAGTGACTGATCCTACACAGCACTCTTGGGTAGAGAATTCCAAAGATACACTTTTCAGGGTTGTAAATCATGGGCATTAGCCTCCTCAGCATTGAGGAGACCTTCAAAAGGCAATGCCTCAAAAAGATGACATCCATGATTAAGGACCCCCTCCATCTAGGACGTGCACTCCTCTCTCATCAGAGATGAGGTCCAGGAGCTTGAAGAGACACATTCAATGATCTAGGAACTGCTTCTTCCCCTCCACCATCAGACTTCCGAACAGACAATGAACCCATAAACTCCACCTCATTATTTTTGCTCTCTTTTTGCACTACTTGTTTACTAATTTCTTATTAGAATGTATTGCAAATTATAGTTTTTTTTTACACGTGCACTGTACTGCTGCAGCAAAACAACAAATTTCATGACACGTTTCAGTGATAGTAAAGCTGATACTGATTCTTCCCTCTGGGTGACAAAGTTGTTTGTTATTTCAGTCTTGAATATGGCCAATCTTTTTTTTGGTTCTAGACACACCAGCCAGGGAGCATCATCACCTTTGCACCTACCTTATCAAGTCCTATAACAGAGGAAATGGTGAAAAGATGTGAAGGAGGAGGAGGAAAAGAAAAATAAGAAATCAAATAGGAAAATAAAAATAAGCAATAAATGGGGTGTTGATAAACAGAAGGGTAGAAAAGGAAAAAGAAGAGGGAAAGGATTGATTTAACTTTGATGGATTTAAAGAAAAGATAGAGGCAAGAAGACAGCAGAAGAGTATTCAGTGGAGTTTGTGCAAATATTGAAGTTTGAGAAATTTTGGGAATATAAAGTGTCATTAGCCTAGTGTCTGAAGTCTGTAATTATAATGTATGTGTATAAATGTTTTTGTTTTTACTTTCTTAGATGAAGAATGAGAAAACTGAGAGATATGATGAGAACCTCCACTATCCTGTGCTCATCACTCTAACTAAGCAGGGAACAGCGATCTATCCTCACCCAAGCTGACCGTGAATGGACTGATGATTTCTTTCATTCTTCTAGAGGTCACTCATTAGTACAAAAGCACAGTTCACTATTGTTTTCTCCTATTAGGGACTATAGAAAGAATAGATTGTTTTTTGTTGAAGAGTACGTGAGATTCCACCAGTGTAAACTCACCCCACAGTATCAGCAGAATTTGTAACGTTCCACATTTCCCCAATTAAAGCAGTTTGCCTCAGTGAAGGTGCTTGTAGACACGGAATTGTTTTTCTCTCTGATTGCTTTGCTGTTCAAAATGCAAAGTCTTTTATTTTTAAGATTTCTTTCCTAAAGACATTTTCTTATCTAAAGAACATTACTCATTTATTTTTCAATAAAGTTCATTTTTAAAATTAATCTCAATTATTAATAGGAATCTGAAAACATCTTTTTTTCACTCTTTTGGCATAACTCTGTTTGAAGCAAATGTTTAAAGCCTAGGTGCTTACTAGTTAGTTTAACTATCAGTGTAAACTTGACTACTAACATTTTGTAAAACAAGGCTTGTCCAACCTTCTGCCCCTCCCTTCCAATTATGCATGATTTGCCTCAATGCATTGTGTTAAGATGTAGGATGTGCTGAGTGGTTTTTATCTATTGAGGTGCAAGGAATCCAGGAGTTTCTTACCTTTTTTTAAAGAATGAACCATTTGCAATATTTGGTTTGATCAACTCACTGTGGTAATGTTTTTTTTACACCTATGCTTTGGGATTATTATTGTTAAGACTCTATTTGATGAAATTCCCAAAGTGATACTTAAATATTTCCATATTACAAATCTCAGGAAAATCTCTGCTGCTACACACATTCACATTGAAAGTGGCACCAAATATCTTAATACCGGTGAAGAATGCCTTGATAGTTATTGCTTATATCCAAATGCTGTTTTGATTCTATCTTTTGAATGAAGTTGAAACTTAGAGATGTGCACAATTACATTTTTTTGCTTTTGCATTCCTGTTTTGTGCTTTTCATTGCGCTTTCTTTGTCTTTCTCCTTACCCATTGTTAAGCAGGAGCTGAAAGAAGGGCTTAGCAGTTAATACTGGGATCTAGTTGTAGTGGTATATACAGTAGCAGAATTCAAGAAGCTGAGCAAATGATGGAGGCTTAGTGTTGCAAACTGAGAAGGAAAATTGTTTTTAATTAGCACCTTGGTAAGAACTGCTGATTATTAGCGATTGGTTTTGTGAAGAGCTTTCAGCTGAGTAATTTGTGCAGCCATTACAACAGTTTTGTCAGAGCTCCTCTCCTGTTGTTAAACACAAACAGCAGATGATAACGGCCCAAGATGAGTTTTTCAAGTAACAATTTACATTACTGAAGAAGTATCAACTGCAGTGAGGTGCAGCTCATAAAGAGCTAGAAAGGTGTTTAAAGCTCCAAGGAAGAAACAGTTAATTGTCAAGATAACTTTTAAAAAAGATTTTGCAAAAATTTCCATTACAGTTATAATTTATCTATGTTCAAGGAAATGTGTATACCTGCCTGTAAACATATTATTTGATCATACAGGGTTTGCCCTGATCCAGCCAAATAAAGCAGCAATGAGTGCCTCCGACTAATAAAGTTTTAACATTATTCCAGGTCCAAAGCAAATTAAGTGAGCATAGAAACCTCAAAGTAAATCTTGCATTGTACTGATGTGAATGAAACACCATGCATCCCATGCAGTACAAACCTTCAAATCAACTTCATGGCAATGCTTCCAATATAAAATTTGGGGGGGGGGGGGAGGTGGGCTGGGTAAATATCTGAAATTCAATGCGGTTTCAGAAACTGGGGACCTTCAGTGATGGATGTCATTAAGTGCTTTCATCATAATAAACTTTAAACTGTTGGCTTTATGAATTGCCAGGCAGTTTTGCTATTGCTCAGAAAGAGATTGCCGTGTCTTAAGTGTGACAAACCCTATTAGGAATTGAGGCTGAGCTTCAAGCATACTTGGCTTTTCCACTCCCGGTATGATTGTTGCCTATTAGTCAGCATCTGGGAAGATTTTCCTCTGGCAGTCTTAGTTCAAGAGCTTTCTAGGCTTTGACCTGTTTTTTTCAAAGCATTCTCTGAGGAATTTTCTGAGAAGTGAATGCCAGAGGATTTGTGGCCTCTTTTTATTAATTCCATTTCAATTTTCTAACCTAGTTATATATATATAAAAAGACTTCTGTTGTTTCTTGGTAATTATTTGTTCACTGTTCCTTTTGATGCATTCCTAAAATGAATGATTGTGAATATAATTGTAAAATGTTGAAGGATTTTGATTTTTGGGGATGGAATTGTTAAGCTGAACTTTCCATAGATCTAATGTAAAATGCCATTGTCTAGTGAAATGAGCAAGTGTCATTAATTTCATATCCGTATACTATCAATCCAATAAACGTATATAAAATATACAGCAGGGAAATGTGGAACAGGCAATTGATTCTATTCATGAAGAAAACCTAAAAGCTGCAATCACAATTGATTTATCAAGGTCTTCTCTGTAACTGGAATCTATTCTACATTCCAGTATCTCACTGATAATAAACATGTAAAGTTAATTAAATTTGTATTATCTTTGTCTTTGTTGTAATGCTATTTTACTTATATTCTCAACCATGATGATACATCCTGCACTATCGACCTTGCTCTTTCACCTTGGTTTCTATTTTAAAAAAACAAAATGTATGTTGGAAGGTGCTTTGTACTGCCCATTTAGTCATGTGCAATGCATTTATCCAGAAGCAAATGTCTGGTACCTTGAAAATCCCATTAGAAGAGCTGAAGAATTTAATCTACAAACTATCCTTGGCCAGTGTCCTGTCTGTTTGACAGTACAGAATCATTGAACTAAGATGAAGCTTTATACTGCGATACCATAGAAAAAGAAGTCATTTTTAAAATATTCACTTTTGCTGCTATATGACTTGTGTGCTTGACAATTTACATCACACAGCAGGCCATACATTCAGTGTTTACATTGAAAGTGCAGTATTTTGGTAGTTTACCATCATGCTAGTTATGTGAGAATATTCTCATTCATGCATACAATTGTGTTATGAGATTGACAGCCCGATTTATATTATTACCATCCATGGTGCTGAATGCTGTACTGAGGGAAAAATATCAAGAATTACAATAAGTGTGTTAGATTTCTTCATATTCTGTTTTTATTTCAATTTAATATTAATTGGGAAATCCATTTATGCAGACTGGTGAAGCTTTGTAGGAATAAGTGTTTACAAAAATCTAGTGTTCCACATCTGTAAAATAAACCTTGTGAGATTATTTTGCACCATTGCAGGAAATCATTTGGGTTATTAAACCTGTGCCAGCTGTCTGAAAAACTTTCCCACAGTCACGTTCCTCACTTGTTCTTCATATTCTTCCTTTTTTTCCAATTTTCATTTTCAAATATTTATCTTATAAAAGCTATTATGAATTATTTTGGTAACTTCTGATAAGGAAATCCAGTTTTTTGCAATCCTTTGCATTCTAAACACAAAATATAATCTCTTGTTCTTCTGATATCCAATAAGGCTCATGTCTTCGTAGCAACTATCTAATTGATTATCTTATCAGTGCGCTTGCTTTTGTACACTACTGTTTACTGTTCAGCTTTAAAGGCCATCCTGTTCAAAATTGCTGTGGCCTTAATAACTTTCTAAAGGTAAGATGTGTAAAAACTATACTTCGTGCCCTGGATTTTGCAGTCTGCCAAGCAAGATGGATGATGCTGATCTCAAAAAAAAATCTGCCCACTGATTTCTAGTGATCTTTAAGGTATTTATTTCCCTTTTCCTGATGTTGCCTACAGTCAGTTGTTAGTTCTAAGTGATCCCTAACATTCATCAGCCAATTGCACTGGATTATTCTCACAGATTGCAAAGTAGTAATGGAGTACAACTTCTAATAAATGTTTTAAACAGAAAAGTACAGCATAGTACTAACCCTTCGGCCTATGATTTTGAGCTGACCCTTTAACCTTCTCTAAGATGAATCTAACCCCTCCCTCCCACATAGCCCACTATTTTTCTTTCATCCATGTGCATATCTAAGTCTCTTAAATATCCCTAATGTATTTATCTCTCCTGGCAGTGTGTTTCATGCAGTTAGTACTCTGACAGCCCACTGTACTTTCCTCCCAAACACCCTTAAAGGTTTTGCCTTCTGGTACTGGTCATTTCCATCCTGGGAAAATATCTTTGGCTGTCCACTCTATCTATGCCTCTCAGCACCTTGTACACCTCTCTTATGTCACCTTTAATTTTTCTTCACTCTAAAGAGCAAAGCTCTAACTCACTCAGCCTATCCTTATAAGACATGCTGTCTAATCCAGACAGGATCTGGCAAATCTCCACTGCACCCTTTTGAAAGATTCCACATCCTTCCTCTAATGAGGCAACTAGAATTAAACACAATACTCCAAGTGTAGTCTAACCAGTTTTATAGATCTGCAACGTTACCTCACGGCTCTTAAACTCAATCCCCCAACTAATGAAGGCTAACACAACATGCAGCTTCTTAACCACTCTCTCAACTTGTGCTGCAACTTTGAGGGATCTAAGGATGTGGATGCCACAATCCTTCTATTCCTCCACACTGCTAAAAATCCTGATATTAACCTTGCATTCTGCCTTCAAGTTTGGCCTTCCAAAGAGAATCTCTTCACACTTTTCCAGGTTGAGCTCCACCTGCCACTTCTCAGCCAGTTCTGTATCCTATCAAAAACACAAGAGATTCTGCAGGTACTGGAAATCCAGAGCAATACACAAAATGCTGGAGGAACTTAGCAGGTCAGACAGCATCTATGGAGGGGAATAAACAGTCAACTTGGCCTGAAACATCGACTGTTCCCCTCCATAGGATCTCAGCCAAAAACATCAACATCTTCTTCCCTTCCATAGATGCTGTCTGACCTGCTGAGTTCCTCCAGCATTTTGTGTGTGTTGCTCTGCATCCTATCAATGTCCTGTTCTAACCTGTGTCAACCTTCTATCCACAACACCACCAACCTTCATGTCATTTGAAAACTTACTAACTCACCCTTTCAATTCGTCATTCAAGTAATTTATAAAAATCACATCCAATGTTCTACATTTATCAATTTAGTTCATCACTTCTTCAAAGAATTGAGCCAGGCTCAGGAGATATGATTTGCCTCTCACAAAGCCGTGCTGACTATCCCTAATCAGATTATGCTTTGCCAAATGCTCGTAAATCCTGTCTGTAGGAATCCTCTCCAATAGCTTGCCCAGTACTGGCATAAGACTTTCTGGCCTATAATTCCTAGGGTTATCCCTATTATCTTCCTTTAACAAAGGAATTACATTTGCCACCTCCAATCTTCTGGCAATACTCCTGTGGTTAGTGAGGACAGAAAAATTATCGCCAAAGGTGCAGCAATCTATTTCTTTGCTTCTTGTAGTAACCTGCGGTCTATCCTGTCTAGCTCTGGCAACTTATCTTTCCTATGTTTTTCAAAAGTTCCAACACATTCTTCTTCATACCTTAATTTTAAATATGATGCAGGGTACTATATAAAGATTGAACCTTTTTGTTGTGGCATCCGTTAGTCTCGCGAGACCATGGATCTGCGCCTGGAAAGTCTGTGTTGGTAGAGCAGTGTCTGTTGTGGCTGTAGAGGTCCACACGGGAGTGACAGTCTCGGCTGCAGTGACTGCACTTGAAGGCACTGTCCTCCAGTGTTGTCTTGGTGCTGTTTTTCTGATGAGTGCGCTTTTCTTCAGCAGCAAGCCTCAGCTTCTCTTCTCCTCTTTTTAGATCTCTGCGTAGCTCCAGCCTCCAGCGAGAGCAATCGCTTGCGATGTCCTCCCACCTCTCAACGTTCATGTTCAGTGACCTCATGCAGACATCTTTGAAATGAAGATGGGGCCGCCCTTGTGCTCTCTTGCCGGAGGCCACTTCCCTGTACAGCAAGTGTTTCGGGATCCTTCCGTCTGACATGCGGTGTACGTGGCCCAGCCAGCGGAGATGGCATTGTTGGAGCAGGGTGAAAAGACTGGGTATCTAGGCGCGGTTCCTCATTGGTGGTGACTCGGTCAACCCACTTGATGTCCAGGATGCATCTCAGGCTGCAAAGGTGGAAGGCATTAAGATGCTGCTCTTGTCTGGAGTAGAGGCTCCAGGTCTTGCTGCTGTAAAGCAGTGTGCTGAGGACGCAGGCCCTGTAGACTGCAACCTTGGTGTGCGTCGTCGGCTTTCTGTTCTCCCAGACTCTCTTTGTCAGCCTGGTGAATGTTGAGGCTGCTCGTCCAATCCATCTGTTGATCTTGGGGTCTAGGGAGAGGCTGTCCGTGATGGTGGAGCCAAGGTATGTAAACTCGTGAACTACCTCCAGCTCGTAGTTGTTGATGGTAATGGCAGGGGTGTGCTCAACACCTTGGCCAAACACGTTGGTCTTCTTCAGGCTGATGGTCAAGCTGAAGTCCTGGCAGGCTCTTGAGAAGCTGTCCATGAGGTGTTGCAGTTGCTCTTCAGAGTGTGTTGCCAGTACTGCATCGTCTGCAAACAGCATGTCCCTGATGAGTACTTCACGAACCTTGGTTTTTACCCTCAGCTGGGACAGACTGAACAGCCTCCCATCCGATCTGGTGAGGAGGTATGCACCATCAGTTGTTGTTCCAAAGGCATGCTTCAGCATGACTGCGAAGAAGATGCCAAACAGGATGGGGGCAAGCACACAGCCCTGCTTCACACCGCTGCGGATGTTGAAGGCCTCCGAAAAAGAGCCGTTGAACCGAACGATGCCCTTCATGTCTGTGTAGAATGACTGAGCTATCCTGAGGAACCTTGGAGGACAACCGATCCTGGCAAGGATTTTGAACAGGCCGTCTCTGCTGACAAGTTCAAAGGCCTTCGTAAGGTCAATAAAAGCGACGTAGAGTGGTTGTCTTTGCTCTCTGCATTTCTCTTGTAGCTGTTGAAGGGAGAAGATCATGTCGATTGTGGAGCGTTCTGACCTGAAACCGCACTGAGACTCGGGATATACCCTTTTGGCTATTTTCTGCAGTCTGTTCAGGACCACACAGGCGAAGGCCTTCCCAACGATGCTCAGCAAGGAGATTCCCCTGTAGCTGTTACAGTCGCTTCTGTCCCCTTTGTTCTTATATATGGTGACAACGTTGCAGTCTCTCATGTCTTGCGGCACTGCTCTCTCTGTCCAGCACTGACACAGTAGTTCGTGCAGGTGGTTTAGCAGAACACCCTTTGCGCATTTGATGGCCTCTGGTGGAATGCCATCCAGTCCTGCTGCCTTCCCAGTGGGCAGGCTGTCGGTCGGGCTTTACTCAGCTCTTCAGCAGTCGGCAATGCATCAAGTTCCTCCATGACAAGCAGGCATTCCATGGCATCCAGCACGTTGTCCGAGATGCTGTTTTCTCTGGAGAAGAGTTCAGAGTAATAGAATATAGAATAGTACAGCACAGTACAGGCCCTTCGGCCCACAATGTTGTGCTGACCCTCAAACTCTGCCTCTCACATAAGCCCCCACCTTAGATTCCTCCATATACCTGTCTAGTAGGCTCTTAAACTTCACTAGTGTATCTGCCTCCACCACTGACTCAGGCAGTGCATTCCACGCACCAACCACTCTCTGAGTAAAAAAAACCTTCCTCTAATATCCCCCTTGAACTTCCCACCCCTTACCTTAAAGCCATGTCCTCTTGTATTAAGCAGTGGTGCCCTGGGGAAGAGGTGCTGGCTATCCACTCTATCTATTCCTCTTATTATCTTGTACACCTCTATCATGTCTCCTCTCATCCTCCTTCTCTCCCAAAGAGTAAAGCCCTAGCTCCCTTAATCTCTGATCATAATGCATACTTTCTAAACCAGGCAGCATCCTGGTAAATCTCCTATGTACCTTTTCCAATGCTTCCACATCCTTCCTATAGTGAGGTGACCAGAACTGGACACAATACTCCAATGCTCCACCCATCTCTCTATCTGCTTGCCTTTGTCATTGATGGTCTCACCTGTTACGGTTTTAAGTGGTGCTGTCATGCTCTGGGTTGGCCCGTTGGCTTTCTTGATCCCCTCGTACACTTCACGGATGTTGCCTGCGTCAAATGATGACTGAATGCTTTCGCATAATTATAGCCACTAGTCATTTGCACAGCGTCTGGCTGTTTCCTGGGCCCTGCTTCTTGCTGTCCTTAGCGCGTGCAGTGTTGCCTGGGTGGGGTGGCGTTTGTGCTCTAGTAGTGCAACACGCTTCACCTCGATGACAGGGGTGAGCTTACCTGAGCTCACTTCAAACCAGTCCTGTGTCTTGCCCCGTTTCTTCCCGAAGGCCTTGAGTGCAGTGCTGTGGATAGTGTCCCTGAGAGAGTCCCATCTCTGCTGAGCATCTCCTTCTGGTGGGTCTGCAAGGAGAGCATCCTCCAGTGACTTGATGAACTCCGCAGCTTTGTCTGGGTGTTGTGTCTTACTGGCATCAATGTGCTGCTTGTCTAGAGGCTTGGCGTAGTGCATCTTCTTCAGCCGAAGTCTGATCTTGCAGCAAACCAGAGAGTGATCCGTGTTGCAGTCGGCACTCTGAAAGGAGCGAGTCATGAGCACGTTTCTCAGGTGACTGCGCCTTGTGATTATCAGGTCTAGTTGGTGCCAGTGTTTGGAGCAGGGGTGCTGCCAAGACATTTTGTGCTAAGTTTTGGTCTGGAAGTAGGTGTTGGTGACACACATTCGTGGAGCATGCAAAGCTCGAGCAGTCGTTGCCTGTTGTCATTCATGCTGCCAGTCCCATACCGCCCCAGGCAGCTTGGCCAGGAGTCGTGGTCTGCGCCCACTCTGGCGTTGAAGTCGCCAAGTAACAGCAACAGTTCCAGACTTGGGATCTCCTGTATCATCATTGAGAGCTGGTCGTAGATCTCGGCCTTTGCGTCTTGTGTAGAGTAGAGGGTACGGGCATAGAGGCTGACAAGGTTGGCAGGCCCGTCGGATGTGTGGAGTCGAAGTGAGAAAATCCGCTCCGTCCCTTTCTCTACCATCTTCAGCAGTGAGTTCTTCACGGCAAAGCCGACACCATGTTCTGTGGTCTCGTCTGAGCCCTTCCCCTGCCAGAAGAAGGTATAGCCTCTCTCACGTAGGGTTCCCGATTCTACGAGACCCGTCTCTTGGAGCGTTGCGATGTCCACTTGGAGTCTCAATAGTTCATTGTTAATCACTGCTGATGTGTCGCTGATCTCCCGAAGGTCATCCGATATACCAGTGGTCATGGTCCGTATATTCCAGCATCCTAGTCTGAGTGCTGGATTCTTTCTTTGTCTTCTAGTTGTGCTTGGTGCAGTGCTTACAGTCCGCAGTTCGGGCTACTTGTGTCCCTAAGCCCCACGCACCCAGTGGAGCGCGCGGACTGTGGCGGGGCAGCACCTCATTGGCTGAGGGCGGGCGGTAGCTGTCCAGTGAGACGCGACGCTCTCTCCCTCCGAAAGCAACCCCTGGCGCCTTGCTCTACGCCAATCGAGCGCAGGTTTATAACCGGTAGACTGACGCTTACCGTGTTGTGCCGTTGTGCCGTCGCGCTGAGGCGACGCTGGAGTGCCCTCTCCAGGGCGCGGGCCTGGGCAAGGTTGTATGGAAGACCGGCAGTTGCCCATGCTGCAAGTCTCCCCTCTCCACAACTCCGATGTTGTCCAAGGGCCGATACAATTTGGCACCAGTGTCGTTGCAGGAGTTGCCAGAACGAGGTTGAAGGCAACGTCGGACTGCCTTAGGGACTCCAGCTCGGGATTTGTCCTCAGGGTTTACTCCCGAAGCCTTTCCCAATGAGTGGGTATGGAAAAATTGAACCTACACATGATTATATGTTTATAACATTTTTTAGTGCGTATGTGAATGAAGTACAATTTATACAGAATGTTTTCGGGATAAAGTATTTGCAAAGTGATTAGGTTTAGCACATCATTGAAAACATAAATCATTATCTAATTAAACATAACATTTTCTGCAATTCTAAGGAGAGAATTCTGCAGATACTTGACATATTTGTCATTTCAATAGATTTCTCTGCATTGTCATGAGGAACACTTCAAAACAGCAGAATCTGTGGAGGAGAGCTGAATTGACTGATCAACTTGGAATTTCGGCATTAAACTAAACCTGCCCAGGAATCTCGTTTGGTGTCAGTTTCAGGATGTAATCACAATGAACACTGATCCAGCTGATATCCTGACCAATGATTAGCAGAGTTTCAGCAATATTGGTTTGCTTTTTAATAATTAAGACCATAAAAGGGGATTCTTTTTGCAATTTTTTTTTCCATTTATGAGGAATGAGGAAGGGAAAAACAGAAATAAGTCTAAAATAGTGAGCAGTAAAGATGTCAGGAAAGACAGGCAGGTGATGGGGCAAATTTGTAGCCATTGGGATGAGTTGCAGTGCAATAAAGTTACAGTGAAATCAAAGCGAAAAGTATCAAATACTGGTCTTGAGGAGTTGTACTTAAATGCACTCAGCATAAGAAATAAGGTGGATGATCTTGTTGTACAGCTACAGATTGGCAGGTATGATATTGTGGCCATCACTGAGACCTGGCTAAAGGATGCATGTCTCTGGGAGCTGAACGTCCAAGGATACATGGTGTATCGGAAGGATAGGTAGGTAGGCAGAGGGGGGGGGTGTGGCTTTATTGGTAAGAAATGATATTAAATCATTAGAAAGAGGTGATATAGGATCGGAAGGTGCAGAATCTTTATGAGTTGAGCTAAGAAATAGCAGGGGTAAAAGGACCCTGATGGCAGGTATTTATAGGCCTCCAAACAGCTGCAGGGATGTGGACTACAAATTACAACTGGAAATAGAAAAGGCTTGTCAGAAGGGCAGTGTTATGATAATTGTGGGGGATTTTAACATGCGAGTGGATTGGGAAAATCAAGTTGGCACTGGATCTCAAGAGAGAGAATTTGTACAATGTCTGTGAGATGGCTTTTTAGAACAGCTTGTTGTTGAGCCCACTAGGGGATCGGCTGTACTGGATTGGGTATTGTGTAATGAACTGGAGGTGATTAGAGAGATTGAGGTGAAGGAACCCTTAGGAGGCAGTGATCATAACATGATTGAGTTCACTGTGAAATTAGAAAAAGAGAAGCCGAAATCTGATGTGTCAGTATTTCAGTGGAGTAAAGGAAATTACAGTGGCATGAGAGAGGAACTGGCCAAAGTTGACTGGAAAGGGACACTGGCGGGAAAGGCAGCAGAGCAGCAGTGGCTGGAGTTTATGCGAGAAATGAGGAAGGTGCAAGACAGGTATATTCCAAAAAAGAAGAAATTTTCGAGTGGAAAAAGGATGCAACCGTGGTTGACAAGAGAAGTCAAAGCCAAAGTTAAAGCAAAGGAGAGGGCATACAAGGAAGCAAAAATTAGTGGGAAGACAGAGGATTGGGAAGTTTTTAAAACCTTACAAAAGGAAACCAAGAAGGTCATTAAGAGGGAAAAGATTAACTATGAAAGGAAGCTAGCAAATAATATCAAAGAGGATACTAAAAGCTTTTTCAAGTATATAAAGAGTAAAAGACAGGTGAGAGTAGATATAGGACTGATAGAAAATGATGCTGGAGAAATTGTAATGGGAGATAAGGAGATGGCAGAGGAACTGAACGAGTATTTTGCATCAGTCTTCACTGAGGAAGACATCAGCAGTATACCGGACACTCAAGGGTGGCAGGGAAGAGAAGTGTGCGCAGTCACAATTACGACAGAGAAAGTACTCAGGAAGCTGAATAGGCTAAAGGTAGATAAATCTCCTGGACCAGTTGGAATGCACCCTCGTGTTCTGAAGGAAGTAGCTGTGGAGATTGCGGAGGCATTAGCGGTGATCTTTCAAAAGTCGATAGATTCTGGCATGGTTCCGGAGGACTGGAAGATTGCAAATGTCACTCCGCTATTTAAGAAGGGGGCAAGGAAGCAAAAAGGAAATTATAGACCTGTTAGCTTGACATCGGTGGTTGGGAAGTTGTTGGAGTCGATTGTCAGGGATGAGGTTACAGAGTACCTGGAGGCATATGACAAGATGGACAGAACTCAGCATGGATTCCTTAAAGGAAAATCCTGCCTGACAAACCTTTTACAATTTTTTGAGGAAATTACCAGTAGGCTAGACAAGGGAGATGCAGTGGATGTTGTATATCTGGATTTTCAGAAGGCCTTTGACACGGTGCCACACATGAGGCTACTTAACAAGATGAGAGCCCATGGAATTACGGGAGAGTTACATACATGGATAGAGCATTGGCTGATTGGCAGGAAACAGAGAGTGGGAATAAAGGGATCCTATTCTGGTTGGTGTTCCACAGGGGTCCATGTTGGGGCTGCTTCTTTTTACATTGTACATCAACGATTTGGATTATGGAATAGATGGCTTTGTGGCTAAGTTTGCTGACGATATGAAGATAGGTGGAGGGGCCGGTAGTGCTGAGGAAATGGAGAGTCTGCAGAGAGACTTGGATAGATTGGAAGAATGGGCAGAGAAGTGGCAAATGAAGTACAATGTTGGAAAGTGTATGGTTATGCACTTTGGCAGAAAAAATAAATGGGCAGACTATTATTTAAATGGGGAAAGAATTCAAAGTTCTGAGATGCACCGGAACTTGGGAGTCCTCATACAGGATAGTCTTAAAGTTAACCTCCAGGTTGAGTCGGTAGTGAAGAAGGCAAATGCAATGTTGGCATTCATTTCTAGAGGAATAGAGTATAGGAGCAAGGATGTGATGTTGAGGCTCTATAGGGCGCTGGTGAGACCTCACTTGGAGTACTGTGGGCAGTTTTGGTCTCCTTATTTAAGAAAGGATGTGCTGATGTTGGAGAGGGTACAGAGAAGATTCACTAAATGATTCCGGGAATGAGAGGGTTAACATATGAGGAATGTTTGTCTGCTCTTGGACTGTATTCCTTGGAGTTTAGAAGAATGAGGGGAGACCTCATAGAAACATTTCGAATGTTGAAAGGCATGGACAGAGTGAATGTGGCAAAGTTGTTTCCCATGATGGGTGAGTCTAGTACGAGAGGACATGACATAAGGATTGAAGGGCGCCCATTCAGAACAGAAATGCGAAGAAATTTTTTTAGTCAGAGGGTGGTGAATCTATGGAATTTGTTTCCACGGGCAGCAGTGGAGGCCAAGTCATTGGGTGTATTTAAGGCAGAGATTGATAGGTATCTGAGTACCCAGGGCATCAAAGGTTCTGGTGAGAAGGCGGGGGAGTGGGACGAAATGGGAGAATGGATCAGCTCATGATAAAATGGCGAAGCAGACTCGATGGGCCGAATGGCCGACTTCTGCCCCTTTGTCTTATGGTCTTACGTTCTTATCTCCTATTTTCAAAGATTAATCTACATCTTTGACTGCTGGAACAGCAGAGTGAAATCAACAAGTAAGGAATTATTTTTGGGTCTCAAATTTAATGTTCCTTTTGCAACTGTGAACCTTTGGAAATCTTTACACCAGATTGACTGTGGATACTTAGTGACTGAGTTATTGAAGTGGATATCAAAAGATTTCTAGACACAAGTGAGGAACCATTGAGAGAAAAAATATCCATGGAGGATTGTGTGTGATCTTATTGAACTGACTGAAGGAACCAAATGGCCTACTTTTATTTCTTATTTTTTAACCCTGAGTCTTTCTTCTAGTGTAGTGTACACCATTTAACACCTTGGCATGTTTTAACCATTACCAAAGGAGCACAATCAATATAAGCTGTTGTTTTCTTCAGCTCCTCCTTAGACTGATGTACAGTGCCTTACAAGCTTTAAATTTCTTTTTATTTTTCCACCCATTCTAATAACCTGATATTTCTTCTTGAAGATGTTTCTTATAAGCCTGCATTATTTCTTACCATTGTGTGACTTCTCTGAATTCCATGTCTGTCACCATGTTGCTGCAAGTTCAGAACCCTGGGATATTTGCAAACTCCAATTGGACTACCACTGCTCACATCCACTATATTACTGAGATCATGGAATTATGCTTCACAGGAATAGGAAATGCCCATGATTGCTCAGCACTTCTACATGTAAAGCCTCCATCTACTCAGGTAAATCACTAAACTTCCACAATATCTGTCAGTGGTGTGTGTAAAAAAAAAAGAATCTGAAGTGCAGCACCAGGTGCATTAACAACATATATTGACAATATTAAATTTGATGTATTTTTTTGTCCAGATGTTTAGGTGCCTAGTTGTAGAGCACTGTAAAACAGGTATGACCGGCTCTTCTGAAGTGAAGGAGTCATAAGAAGTCTCATCTGCCCAATAGCAAAGACCAGCCATAATCACTCCACTGTTGTTAGCTGTAGCACATAATCTCAAGTCTAATGTTTCAGGTATAGTTAGCTCCATCATGACTTACCAACAATGACTAAAGCCATGGGGAATAAGTTTTGGATTTGTTCAGCTGTTACAAAGTCTGGAACCCAAATCTGATCCAAATTCTCGATTTGATCCCCAGAAGCTGATTTAAACCTTCCTGCAACCTGATGATTATGCACAGCCTTCCTGGTTTTGGTCTCAACCGACATCCTGATATTTCTCCTGTAAAGTAGAGGATAATTTTTCTTACAGATCATTCAGGAAATAGACAAAGACAAAAAAATTAATTGAAAATTTTGATAAAATAAAAGGAAGCATATTTATGGTTTGGGAAGTTGAAATCAGGCCTTTTGAGGAACTTAAAGGAAGCAGGAGAGAACTTAAATATCAGTTTACAAGGGTTAAATCGAATATGAAATGTCTTTGGCAAGAAGGATTATACAGAATCCAAAAGCATTTATGCATATATTATAAACAAAAGGGTAACTAAAATTTAGGACTACTGAACTGATTCAAAATGTATTTGGAATTTGATTTATTATCATCTCGTACTGAAATACAGTGAAAATCTTGTCTTGCATACTGTTTATACAGATCAAATCATGACACTATATTGAGGTAGAACAGGGTAACACTAGAACAGAATGTTATCTCGTCTTCAGCAATGACAATAAATTTCTAATTAAAGTGTAACAGCTACAGAGAAAGTACAGTGAAGGTACACAATAAGGGGCAAGATCATAACAAGGTAAATTTTGAACTCAAGAGTTAACCTTATCGTACTAGAAACCACTCAATAATCTTATAACAGTGGGATAGGAGTGGTCCTTGAGCATGGTGGTATGGCCTTTCAGGCTTTTGTATCTTCTGCTCAGTGCAAGGAGGAGGAGGAGGAGGGAATGTCTGGGGTGGGTGGGTTTTTTAAAATTATGTTGACGGCTTTACTGAGGCAGTGAGAAACACAGACAGAGTTCATGGGGGAAGGTTTTTGTGGTGTGCTGAGCTGTGTCCATAACTCTGCAGTTTCTTATGGTCATGGGCAGAGCAGTTACCATATCAAGCTGTTATGCATCTCGATGCGATGCTTTCTCTGGTGCATCAATAAAATATGGTAAAGGTCAACGGAGACAAATTTCTTCAGTCTCCTGAGGACGTAGAGGCATCATTGAGCTTTCTTGGTCATGGTGCTTACATGGTTGGACAAAGACTTTATACTTTATTGTCGCCAAACAATTGATACTAGAACGTACAATCATCACAGCGATATTTGATTCTGTGCTTCATGCTCCCTGGAGTACAAATTGATAGTAAATATTTAAAAATTTAAATTATAAGTCATAAATAGAAAATAGTAAAGGGAAAGTAAGGTAGTGTAAAAATACGAGAGGCAGGTCCGGATATTTGGAGGGTACGGCCCAGATCCGGGTCAGGATCCGTTCAGCAGTCTTATCACAGTTGGAAAGAAGCTGTTCCCAAATCTGGCCGTACAAGTCTTCAAGCTCCTGAGCCTTCTCCCGGAGAGAAGAGGGATGAAAAGTGTGTTGGCTGGGTGGGTCGTGTCCTTGATTATCCTGGCAGCACTGCTCCGACAGCGTGCAGTGTAAAGTGAGTCCAAGGACGGAAGATTGGTTTGTGTGGTGTGCTGGGCTGTGTTCACGATCTTCTGCAGCTTCTTCCGGTCTTGGACAGGACAACTTCCATACCAGGTTGTGATGCAACCTAGAAGAATGCTTTCTACGGTGCATCTATAAAAATTAGTGAGGGTTTTAAGAGGACAGGCCAAATTTCTTTAGCTTTCTCAGGAAGTAAAGGTTCTGGTGGGCCTTCTTGGCAGTGGACTCTGCTTGGTTGGACCAAGTCAGGTCATTTGTGATAGGTTTTGACCTGATCCACTTGCGCACAACCGACGTGATGATCATTCACAAGGCTTGAAGCTCTTGACCCTGTCAAATTCAGCACCATTGACATAGACAGAAGCATGCGCACTGCCCCCTTCCTGAAGTCCATGAGCAGCTCATTAGTTTTGCTGATGCTGAGAAAAAGGTTGTTGTCATGACACTCACTATCTTACAAATCTCTCCTTTCTTTACTCCGACTCAACATTATTTAAGAAATGCCCACTATGGTGGTATCATCTACAAACTTGTACATGGATTTGGACCAGAGCCTGGCCATGCAGTCATGAGTGTACAGGCAGTGCAGTAAGGAGCTGGGGACACAACCTTGTGGAACACCTTATGGCTTGTGAAGAAGTTAGCGGGGTACTAAATTAGTACTTTGCATTAGTATTCGCCAAGGCAAAGGATGGCAAGATGGGGGAGGGATATTCAAGGAGGAAATGTTTGGGTTCCTAAAGAACATTAAAAGTGAATATGTCCTAAGGGCCTGATGGGATCTACTGTGGGTTATTGTGAATAGCAAGTGGGGAGATTGGATGTTGTAGTCATGACTTCCGTAAAGCTTTTGAAAAGGTCCTCCATGAAAGGTAGACGCAGAGGTTAAGGCAAATGGAAATCATGAAGACTTCATGGATTTGATTTCAAACTGACTGGGCAATAGAAGACATGGGTTATTAGTGGAGGAATGTTATTCTGACTGGAGATCTGGGACATGGTGTTCCAGAGAGTTCGGAGCCAGGACCTTTTTTTTTGGCTTGTGAAATATATGCCTGATTTGAAAAAAAAGTAGGCGGGCTGATTAGAAAGTTGCAGGTGGGACAAAAATTGATGGGTTGTGGATATTGAGGACGGTAGTTAAATTATTCAGCAGAATGTGGACCAGTTGGAAACGTAGGCAAAGAAATGGAAGATGTATTTTATTCTGGGCAAGTGTAAGGTACTGCACTTCAGGAGGTGAAATGTAAAAGGAAAGTATACAGTGAGTGACAGGGCCCTTAGCACTGAGGTGTTAGAGTGCAAACCATAGCTCCCTGAAAGTGGCAATAAAAGTTAGGGTGGTAAGGAAGGTTTATGGCATTCTTGCCTTCATTGATCAAAGAGTTGATTATAAAAATTAGGAAGTCATGTTTCTGCTGTATAAAACTGTAATTAGGCCTGATTTAGAGTATTTTGTGCAGTTTTGATCAGCACATAACCAGAAATATGTAAAGGCTTTGGAGAGAGTGCAGAAGAGCTTCAGGATGTTGCCTAGGTCAGAGGGTATTTACGCTAAGGAGAGGTTGGACAAATATGGAATATTTTCTTTGGAGCATCAGAGGCTGAAGGACAATCTAACAGACGTACATACAGTAAAATTATGAAAGACATGGATAAAACAGATAGACTTTGTCTGCAGGGTGAAAATACCTAATATAAGAGAGCATAGGTTTGAGGTAGGGGAAGAGGAAAATTTAAAGGAGATTTGCAAGGCAGGTTTTTTTTAAATGCAGAAAGTCATCGATGTATGAAATTATAAAATTAATGTCAGTCGTCAATTAAATTATTGGAAGATATTCTAAGGGACAGGATATTAAAGTATTTGTATAGACAGGAACAAACAAGAGAAAATCTGCAGATGCAGGAAATCCGAGCAATACGCAGAAAATGCTGGAGGAACTCAGCAGGTCAGACAGCATCTAGGGAAAAAAAGAGTACCATTGATGTTTTGGGTTGAAACCCTTCTGTTGTTGTTTGTATAGACAGGCCCTGATTACGGATAGTCAACATGATGTTGTGCGTGGTAGGACATTTCTGATCAATCTTATAGAGATTGTCGAGAAGGGTACCAGGAAAGTTGATGATGGAAAGGCAGTGGACATTGTCTGTGTGGCCTTTTGGCAAAATTCTGCATGGGAGGCAGATCCAGTAGGTTCAGTCGCTTAGCATCAGGATGAAGTAATCATTTGGATTCAACACTGGCTTAGTGGGAGAAGCCAGAGAATAGTAATAGATGGTTGTCTCTCTGACTGGAACCCTGTAACGAGGGGTTCACCACAGGGATCTGCACGGGGTCTATTGTTGTTTATTATCTGTATTAATGATATAAATGATAATGTGGAAAACTGGATCAGCAAATTTGCGGATGACACCAACACTGCGGGCAAAGAGGACAGTGAGGAGTGCCAACAAAGCTTGCAGCATGATCTCAACCAACCCGGAAAATGGGGTGAAAATGGCAAATTGAACTAAATGCAGACAAACCTGAGGTGTTGTACTTTGGAAGGAGAAACCTTAAGACTTACACAGTGAATGATAGGGCTCTGAGGAGTGTGGTAGAGCAAAAAGACCTGGGAATACAGATCCATAATTCATTGAAAGTGGCAACACAGACAGGATCATAAAGAGAGCTTTTGGCACATTGGCCTTCTTTAAGCAGGGCGTTAAGAACCTGAGTGTTGGGATGTTACGTTGAAGTTGTATAAGATATTGGTGAGGCACAATTTGGAGTACAGTGTGTATTTCTGGTTGCCTGTTGACAGGAATGACATCAATAAGCTTGAAAGAGTGCAGAAAAAGTTTACAAGGGTCTTGCCCGGACTTGAGGTTTTGAGTTATAGGGAACAGTTGAATAGCTTAGGACTTTATTTCCTGGAGCATAGGAGAATGAGGGGAGATTTGACAGAGGCACACAAAATTATGAGGAATACAGACAAGGTAAATGCAAGCAGGCTTTTTCCACTGAGGTTGGCTGAGACTAGAACTGGAGGTCATGGGTTAAGGGTGAAAGGTGAAATATTTAAGTAGCACCTGGATGGGATTGGCAGAATGCATGGACCAGATGGGCCAAAGGGCCTATTTCTGTGCTGTAGAGTTCTATGATTCTATAACGATGGGAAGTGATTAAGCTGATACTACAGCTAGCTTTAAGAGTTATGTAAACAGGCACTGCTAGAGGTACAGACACGATGTAGAGGCAGATGGGATCACTTTCGAGTGGTATCATGGTGGTCACAGACGTTGTGACCAAGGGGCCTGTTCCTGTGCTCTCCTGTTCTTCATTCTAAATGTATGTTTGCTCTGGGTAGAGCAGCAATCATACTTTGCTCTCCTCCCTAGCCCTGCAAATGGTTCTCCCTCAAGTGCTCATCCAATTTCCTTTTGAATGCACTGAGTAGTTCTCTTTGTACTGCCATTAGAGGTAGTGCATTATGGATCCTAACCACCTGAGAGTAAACATGGTATTCCTTACATTTTCCTGGTGGCTTTTACCCAAAAATTTAAATTAATTTTACCTGGTCGTGGCATACAGAGGGGAACTGTTCCCATATCTAAATCAGATATAATCATACACACTTCAACCCTGTAGCACACCTTAACCTGAACCATTTCATTTTACCCACTTCAGTAGACCCATCAAACACAACAACATCTTGCATTAGTTCGATTTCAGTATACATGGAAATGCTTAGATGCACTCCTCAACCTAATGGTGTAATTTTTCCCCTGCTATTGGGAGAATCTTTTACAATGAATGATCATCTTAATATAGGTCAATGACCAGTTAGGAGCAAAATCAGGAAGTACTATTGCCCACAAAGGCTTTTGCAAATTTTTCAGGCTGTGGATACTGAGTCAACTTTCAAGACTCAGGCAGACAGTCTTTGATTAATTTAGGCTATCAGGAGAAAGCAATGAAGGTGGTTAAACAGAGCTGAGATACACATCGCTGAAGATAAATATAAGTTTGAGGGTCTGAATGACAACGTCTTCTCTTAAGTATTAATGTGAAACACAATTTGGAAGTAATAGTTAAATGAAAGATAGGTTTTAAATAAATGTGCAGATACTTAAAGTTAATGAAATGTAGAAGTGAGGCAATATTAAATTTGGACCAGACTTTTGTTAAAGCCACAGTTGGGATGACGTGTTCATCTTTGTCACTCCATTAGAGGTGTGGATATTGGATAAATGGAAATTATGCTATATTGAATCATTAGGATATCAGACACGAAGGGTTTCTAATGAAAGGAGAAATTAGGTGTTTTTACCTACACAAATAGCAAAATGCCGTCAGATCAAATCCATCATGTGGTGAAGGCACAGATTAAATTATTTGCTCCTCTAAAAAGCTTCTGTGCTGCAAGAGTTTACAATTCCTTGCAATGGTGAAATAACAGCACCAGCTGTGTACCTCTTCAGCAGTTGGTTGTAAAGTCTCGGAGCACAATTCCTTTAAGGATAACTCATCAACTGCATTCAGCCAAGTTTTCACCGTGAATTATTTCCTGAAATTGGATGGTGTTTGATATTTGTCCAGACATAATGTACAGGTAGATATGGATGAAGTGGAGCAGTGACAAGGGTGGCGTTCTCAGGATTGCTGCCAGTGCTACGTGACAGTGATGGTAAGAATTGGAGGAGATGGCAGTAGAATGTGTGACTGAGGAGTTGGTGCAGGGGGCAGGGTTTTAGATTTTTGGATCATTGGGATCTCTTCTGGGGAAGGTGGGACCTGTACAGATTGGATGGGTTGCACCTGAACTCAAGGGGGAGCAATATCCTTGCAGGTAGGTTTGCTAGCATGGTTCGGGAGGGTTTAAACTAATTTGCGAGGGGGATGGGACCCAGAGCGATAGAGCAGTGAAAGAAGTGCATGGAGTAAAGCCAGATCTAACATACAGAGAGGCTTTGAGGAAAGAGAAGCAGAATAAACGGTGTAAAGACAGTAAGGTAGAAGAGCTGAAATGTGTGTACCTCAATGCAAGAAGCATCAGGAACAAAGGTGATGAACTGAGAGCTTGGATACATACATGGAATTATGATGTAGTGGCCATTACAAAGACTTGGCTGGCACCAGGGCAGGAATGGATTCTCAATATTCCTGGATTTCAGTGCTTTAAAAGGGATAGAGAGGGCAGTAAAAGGGGAGGAGGGGTGGCATTACTGGTCAGGGATACTATTACAGCTATAGAAAGGGTGGGTAATGTAGCAGGATCCCCTTTTGAGTCAGTATGGGTAGAAGTCAGGAACAGGAAGGGAGCAGTTACTCTATTGGGGGTATTCTATAGGCCCCTGGTCGCAGCAGAGATACAGAGGAGCAGATTGGGAGGCAGATTTTGGAAAGGTGCAAAAATAACAGGGTTGTTATCGTGGGTGACTTTAACTTCCCTAATATTGATTGGCACCTGAAGTTCCAAGGGTTGTGACAGGGCAGAGTTTGTTAAGTGTGTCCAGGACAGATTCCTGTCACAGTATGTTGACAGGCCGACAAGGGGGAATGCCATACTAGATCTAGTACTAGGTAACGAACCGGGCCATGTCACAGATCTCTCAGTGGGTGAGCATCTGAGGGACAGTGACCACCGCTCCCTGGCCTTTAGCATAATCATGGAAAAGGATAAAATCAGAGAGAACAGGAAAATTTTTAATTGGGGAAGGGCAAATTATGAGGCTGTAAGGCTAGAACTTGCGGGTGTGAATTGGGATGACGTTTTTGCAGAGAAATATACTATGGACATGTGGTCGATGTTTAGAGATCTCTTGCGGGATGTTAGGGATAAATTTGTCCCGGTGAGGAAGATAAAGAATGGTAGGGTGAAGAAACCATGGGTGACAAGTGAGGTGGAAAATCTAGTTAGGTGGAAGAAGGCAGCATACATGAGGTTTCGGAAGCAGGGATCAGATGGGTCTATTGAGGAACATGGGGTAGCAAGAAAGGAGCTTAAGAAGGGTTGAGAAGAGCAAAAAGGGGGCATGATGCGCCCTCATATTAGGCATTTCCACCCTGGGGAGAAATTTCTGGCTGTCCACCCTGTCTATGCACTTATCATCTTGTACACCTCAATCAGGTCACCTCTCATCTTACTCGTCTCCAAAGAGAAAAGTTCAAGTTCAAGTTCAAATTTAATTGTCATTCAACCATACATGAATACCCATGAATACGGCCAAACGAGACCAAGGTGCAAAACACAGTACCAACAGTCGTACAGCACAAGGCATACATAGCACATATAAGGCAGCAATAAAGTACAGTCACACATAAAAAACATATAGTCCAAGGCCCTGAGTTCATGAATGTTGCAGCAGTCTGCAACTGAGCACAATAGATCTTGCCTTCTGCTGAGCAAACACTGGAGAGCAGCAACAACTCTAGCACGGACGCTGCGCCACACCACTACTAGCACTGTGGTGGAGTACACCAGCTCCAACACCTCTCTCCTGGGTGGCTGCAAACAGGCGACACTGCGGCTTGAGGCCTAGTCCTCTCTACAACCGAGGCCATGCAGCTTCCCCGCCGTTCACCAATAAAACAGTGAATCGGACTTGCAGCACCCCAACAGGGACTGGCGATCACAGGAACAGCACCTAAGACGATCACTGTCTGAACACCACCTTTGTGCAGCGATGCATCTTCTGATGTAGTCAGCAGCACAATCCGTACCAAGTTCAGCTCCTTCAGTTTCTCCACCAACGAGCAACTTGCTGTTAGGGTACACCTGCAGAACTTCAAGTTCTTAATGTCCAGCAGGGTCTTGCAATCATAACAAATGTGTTTTAAAACAAAACATCTTTGGTTGGCCCTGTAGAACCCACTGCAAATGTGTGCACTGCCATCTTACTGGAAGGCAAGTTTGCTCAAACTATCCTTGTAAATCATGCTCTCTAATCCAGGCAGCATCCTGGTAAACCTCTTCTGCAGCCTCTCTAATGCTTCCACATTCTTCCTATAATGAAACACCAGAACTGAACACTATACATCAAGTGTAGAAACATAGAAAACCTACAGCACTGTACAGGCCCTTTGGCCCATAATGCTGTGCCGAACATGTATTTACTTTAGAAATTACGTTGGGTTACCCATAGCTTTCTATTTTTCTAAGCTCCATTTACCTATCGAGGAGTCTCTTAAAAGACCCTATCGTATCCGCCTCCACCATCATCGCCGGCAGCCCATTCCACGCGCTCACCACTCTCTACATTAAAAAAAACTTTACCCCTGATATCTCCTCTGTACCTACTTTCAAGCACCTTAATACTGTGCCCTCTCGTGTTAGCCATTTCAGCCCTGGGAAAAAGCTTCCTACTATCCACATGATCAATGCCTCTCATCATTTTATACACCTCTTTCAGGTCACCTCTCATCCTCCGCCACTCCAAGGAGAAAAGGCCCAAGTTCACTTCAACCTATTCTCATAAGGCATGCTCCCCAATCCAGGCAACATCCTTGTAAATCTCCTCTGCACCCTTTCTATAGTTTCCACATCCTTCCTGTAGTGAGGTGACCAGAACTGACAACAGTACTCAAGTGGGGTCTGACAAGGGTCCTATATAGCTGTAACATTACTTCTCGGCTCTTGAACACAATCCCACGGTTGATGAAGGCCAATGCACCGTATGCCTTCTTAACTACAGAGTCAACCTGTGCAGCAGTTTGAGCGTCCTATGGACTTGGACCCCAAGATCTCTCTGATGCTCCACACTGCCAAGAGTCTTACCATTAATACTATATTCTGCCATCATATTTGATCTGCCAAAATGAACCACCTTACACCTATCTGGGTTGAACTCCATCTACCACTTTTCAGTCCAGTTTTGCATCCTACCGATGTCCCACTGTAACCTCTGACAGCCCTCCACACTATCCACGACACCCCTAACCTTTGTGTCATCAGCAAATTTACTAACCCATCCCTCCACTTCCTCATCCAGATCATTAATAAAAAACATGAAGAGAAGGGGTACCAGAACATATCCCAGAAGCACACCACTGGTCATCGACTTCCATGTGGAATATGACCCGTCTCAACCACTCTTTGCCTTCTGTGGGCAAGCCAATTCTGGATCCACAAAGCAAGGTCCCCTTGGATCCCATGCCTCCTTACGTTCTCAATAAGCCTTGCATGGGGTACCTTATCAAATGCCTTGCTGAAATCCATATAAACTACATCAACTGCTCTATCTTCATCAATGTGTTTAGTCACATCCTCAAAAAATTCAATCACACTCACAAGGTATGACCTGCCTTTGACCAAGCCATGCTGCCAATTCCTAATCATATTATGCCTTTCCAAATGTTCATAGATCCTGCCTCTCAGGATCTTTTCCATCAACTTACCAACCACTGAAGTAAGATTCACTGGTCTATAATTTCATGGGCTATCTCTACCCTTTCTTGAATAAGGGAACAACATCTGCAACCCTCCAGTCCTCAAGAACCTCTCCCGTCCCCATTGATGATGCAAAGATTATTGTCAGAGGCTCAGCAATCTCTTCCCTCGTCTCCCATAGTAGCCTGGGGTACCTCTCATCCAGTTCTGGAGACTCATTCAACTTGATGATTTCCGAAAGCTCCAGCACATTCTCTTTCTTAATGTCTATATGTTAAAGCTTTTCAATCCACTGTACGTCTTCCCTACAATCATCAGGAGCCTTTTCTGTAGTGAATACTGAAGCAAAGTCTTCATTAAGTACCTCTGTTATCGCCTCCGGTTTCATACACGCTTTTCCGCTGTCACACTCAATTGGTCCTATTCTCTCATGTCTTATCCTCTTGCTCCTTCCCAGACCTTGGAGCTTTCTTTAATCCTGCTCGCCAAGGCCTTCCCGTGGTCCCTTCTGGCTCTCCTAATTTCATTCTTAAGCTCCTTCCTGCTAGCCTTATAATCTTTCAGATCTCTATCGTTACCTAGTTTTTTGAACCTTTTGTAAGCTTTTCTTCTTGACTAGATTTTCAACAGCCTTTGTACGCCACGGTTCCTATGCCTACCATCCTTACATTGGAATGTACCTATGCAGAACACCACGCAAATATCCCTCGAACATTTGCCACATTTCTGCCGTACATTTCTCTGAGAACATCTGTTTCCAATTTATGCTTCCAAGTTCCTGCCTAATAGCTTCATATTTCCCTTTACTCCAATTAGATGCTTTCCTAACTTGTCTGTTCCTATCCCTCTCCAATGCTATGGTAAAGGAGACGAAGTGTGGTCAAACCAGGGTTTTATAATGCTGCAACATTACCTTACAGCTCTTGAACTCAATCCACTGACTAATTAAACACAATACACCATACATTTTCTTAATCACCCTATCAACTTGCCCTGCAACCTTGAGGGTTCTATGTACATGAACTCCAAGATCTCTCTGTTCCTCCACATTGTTAACAATCTTGCCATTAACCCAGTCTTCTGCTCTCAAGTTCGACCTTTAGAAGTGGATCACTTCACGCTTTTCCAGACTGAACTCCATCTGTCACTTCTCAGCCCAGCTCTGCATCCTGTCAATGTCCCATTGTAAGGAACGAGAACTTTCTACGCTACCAGCCTTCATATTACCTGCAAACTTAATAACCAATTCTTCTACTTCCTCAGCCAAGTCATATATGAAATTCATGAAGAGAGGGAATCCCAGAACAGATCCCTGCAGAAAGCTGGTCACTGACCTCGAGGTAGAATATATTCAATCTACTCCCTGTTCTCCTTTCTGTGGGTAAGCCAATTCTGAACCCACACAACCTAGTTTCCCTAGATCCCTTGCCTCCTGACTTCCTTAATGAGCATAATTGACAGTGACTTACAACCAGGAGGAGGCTCCTCTGGCCACTGATTTCACCAATGGCAGGGCAGGGGTAGAAATGATTTGTAAAAAGAATGTTGGTGGTACAAATTATCTTTAGCATAAATCATGAAACAACTCTTTCTTTTTTAATTGACATCAACTTGAAGAAAATCAATGTAACCATGTAACCTTGGGCCACATTTCAGAACATGGTGCATGCTTTTTGAGGCATTGTTGATGACATTTATTAATCAAGTGCAGAGGAACAGTTTCAGATATTTTCTGACACCACTCCACTCTATCCCAAGCTGGTGATGCCTGAACACTAATAGTATTTTCAATAGCTATAGGTTTTAACCCTAAAATATTTCATTTTTGTTGAGTGTTCCTCAGGTAACGTCTGTTGCACTTCAAGACCCTAAAATGTAGGAGCAGAATTAGATGGTTTGGTTCCTTAAGCCTGCTCCTCCATTCGATCATGGCTGATTTATTATCTCTCTCAGCCCCATTCTCCTCCTTTCTCTCCATAATCTTTGACACCCTGCCTAATCAAGAGCCTGTCCACCTCCGCTTAAAATTTAAATATAAAAGGAGGGAGGAGAAGACGGCAGCGCGACGCAGCTTGCAGCGGCCACTCCGGTGGTGATATCTGTTATCTGTCAAGTAGGGTGCCGTGCAGAATCCTGATTTGATGGAGACAGACGTGAGAGCACGGAGGAACATCTGGTGAAACTTCTGAAATGCCTGCTTCGCTGCTGCTGCTACTGTGTGGTCTGAAATCTCCAGAGGGGAAGGCCCCGAGTCCTCAGCTTTGCTTGTTGCTTGGCGGCCAGGGCGGGGTTGAAGCGCTCTGCAGAGGATGGTGCTCGGAGAGGCTGTATCGAAGGGCTGGTCGGAGGCTCCAAGTTTTCGGACGGACTCAGAGTCCGCTGCGGTCGGGTGCTTCCATTGGTGCTGCATTGGCAAGTTTGCGGCGCTTGGAGGTTCATGGCAGGGAGAGTTCCTCCCTTCTGCCGCCCGCGTGAGATGATGAGTCTATCGGGACTTTGAGACCTTTTTTTTACCGTGCTTATGGTCTGCTCTTTGTCAAATTACGGTATTGCTTTGCACTGTTGTAACTATATGTTACAATTATGTGGTTTTGTCAGTTTTAGTCTTGGTTTGTCCTGTGTTTCTTGTGATACATTCTGGAGGAACATTGTATCATTTTTCAATGCAATAAACGAGGACTGAGTGTCCTCATAATCTAATCTAAAGAGGAGAGAGGAGAAGATGGCGGCGTGATGCAGCGCGCGCGGCCGTTCCGAATTGATATCAATATGTATTAACTAGGGGGCCGTGCACAATCCGGATTTGATGGGGACAGCGGTGAGAAGCACGGAGGAACACCTGGAGTAACTTCTGAAATGCCCGCTTCGCTGCCACTGCTACTGTGCGATCGAGAATCTCCGGAGACGAAGGCCCCAAATCCTTGGCTTTGCCTATTGCCTGTTGCCGGGGCTGGGGTTGAAGCGCTCGGCAGAGATGGTGCTCGGTGTCAGAGAGCTGGTCAGAGGCTCGGAGTTTTCGGACTGACTCAGAGTCAGACTGTGGTCGGATGCTTCCAGGATGCTGCATCGGCAAGTTTGCGGCGCTGGAGGTTCACCGTCTGCGTGAGATGATGGGACTTTCGAGAGACTTTGAGACTTTTACCATGCCATGGTCTGGTCTTATCAAATTACGGTATTGCTTTGCACTGTTGTAACTATATGTTATAATTATATGGTTTTTGTTAGTTTTCAAGTCAGTTTGTCATGTGTTTCCGTGATATCATTCCGGATAAACATCGTATCATTTCTTAATGCATGCATTACTAAAATGACAATAAAAGAGGACTGCGTCTCCTCATAATCTAAAAAAAATTTAAATTAAATATAACATTAAAATGGGGGCTTCTCATCAACTTCCTAATTACATAGTTATTTAGAGGACTGCAATTATTCGAGAAATTGTCATTTTCACCCCAATTAGGAATGTTAATTTTTTTTGCTCTTACTAGTTAGAAAACTCAAACAATGCACTCAATATGATGTAAACAGCAGCTACTCATGATATGATGGAAGGCCTCTGAAAGTATTGCATTCTGAGAAATAAAAAAATGGTTCTTTCCTTGTGTGGGTTGAGAAACACTTCCCAAACAAGCAGATTCCTCAGTCCAGCCAGGTGACAAAGAAACCCTCAGGAGTGCTTGTCGCAGGCAGGAGTCCATAGGGCCCACCTGCTGTTTAAGCCATTGGTCAATGGATTAACTGTCCTTGTAACAGAGTGTTCAGCAATGTGGGTCATGTGGCTGAACAAACAAAACCAAGCTACCATTAATGCATGTTAATTCAGAATTTAATAAATCTGAAGTGACAACTCTAAATTAGTCAAACAAGAGAGTGGCTGTTGAAACACTGCAGAACTCTTCCGAAGTAAGTGTCAAATTCCAGTTCAGAAATCGGCAGTGCATCATTGAACTAAAGGCCAGCTCGTAGTTTACCCTTAAAGTTGGAAATTTGAGGGTGTTTTCACAACTAGCTAGTCTCTCTGGATCTATCTGGCTTTGATTTTGTTATTTATTCTTTCAATTTATTCAACAGACTCTGAATGTATCATCAATAGCTTGAAGAATGGTTTGCTTTATTATTTATCTCTGGAGTATTGGCATGGGGTAGGTAAATCTTTTCAAAGAGACATTTTATTTTAAAAAAGTGAACTAATTTTCAGTTTCCTTGTATAACTTATCTCATCACTTGTCTCCTTTTCCCTCCCTGGCCGTGATCCTACTCATTCCAGCAGTCCCCAGTTACCTTATCCAAATGACTGTTGCTTTTAGATGTGACCCTGGACTCTAAATATTAGTTCAATGTTAAACCAGAAACCATCTGTGTGTGTCACTCAGCTTGGTGATCAAGATAAGAGTCGTTTACGCTTGACCTGTTAATTTTGTGTGAGGCAATTTTATTTTCTAAAATCAATACATCAAAGTAATAAGATTTTAGAGTTTAGTATTCTGATACTTATCAAAAGACATACAAAACTTTGATTGTGCTCTGATTATAATCACATATTGAAAAAGCATAAAACTCTGTGATTTGAGACGAAGATACTTGGAATCCTATACATGAACAGGAAGATATTGTTTAGTGCTATCTATAGTTAGCAAATAGATAACAACTTGCATTCCCTAACCACACAAAGGATGGCAATTTAAAGCAAGGTTGCAATTTTATTGCCTTTTTTCCCCCGAAATAAGTATCTGTTGCTGGTCCATTGCAGTTGGACCTGGATGAATTAGGATGTGCATTTCTAATGAGGTTTAGGTTGTGTTTGTATTACAGAGCTTGTCAGAAGGGGAATTGGTTCTGCAGGGTGTCTATTCATATCGAATTCACACCATTTATCTTAGGAGTGAATTCCACAGCAGTGACAGCAACAGATAAGCAAACATGCATGGGCACTCATCTGAGAGGTGTGATTTGTACCTTTATTTTCCAACTAACAACTGGACCATCCCGAGGGTTGGGGAGGTCGTGCAGACTAACAATTGGAGTGCTGTAAACTGGTCCCAAGCAGGCTGACTGCAGAGCTGCTCAAGCCAGGGGACTGTGCAGTAAAACGATTTCCTTGTTTTCCAGAGAGCTAGCAACCATTATTTGCTTGTGTTTTGACTGCTGGTCTACAGCTTCTAGTTCTGCAAAAGTCAAGCCCAGTTGTTCCAATTGAATTTGAACCGAGGCGCAGCAAGTTGTGCAGTAAAATAATTTCCTCCTTTCCTTGTCCTGAAACAAATGATGAAACGTCGTGAAGAATATATATAAATACATATTTTTTTTATTTAGAGAGACAGGACAGTAACAGGATCTTCCGACTCAACAAGACCATGTCACCCAATTACACCCATGTGACCAATTAGCCTACTAACCTGCACAGCTTTGGAACGTGGGTGGTTATTGAGCACCCGGAGGAAACCCGCTGTCACAGGGAAAATGTACAAACTCCTTACAGGCAGTGACAGGAATTGAACCTGGGTTGCTGACACTGTAAAAGTGTTATGCTAAATGCTATGCCACTTCTTTTTTTGACTGCCTATTATGCCGCTGGCATTTAGGGCAGCAATGAAGGTCTTTCCTCTCTTGTGGTGTTCGGGGCTTCCTTCAATCTGTCAGTAGCTTTCTCTTAGTTTTCACTACTGTAAGTCATGCAAGTCCCGATTGGAGACCCAAGAATACTATTGCACTCAGGTATAGAACGATTCTTCATTGCTGTTTCCATAACAGCTTTGTTTAACAGTTTTTTGCTAGCCCTGAGGTGAACCTCCAAACTTGGAGGGCCATGCTGCCCTCAAAAGGAGTAATGGGTGGTCACCTTAAAGTAAAGATGGCAAACAGAGGGTAACTCTTCACTTCCTTGTGGGTATTTTACAATACTGTAACATATCTAAGAAGTATCATTGGACATATTGTATTAAGATCTTTGGGACAATGCATCAGGAGCCCATAGAGGCCTGTGCATGTGACAAGGGGAGCACGTCATGCCACAGACAATGGCACCTGTCTGCCCCTCAGACTCTTGGAGAGACTGCGGTTCCTACATTGGCTTCACTAGCCACTCAAAACCGGACAAAATTTGTCTCAGCCACAGGAACAGATATGCAGACGATGATCAGACAGCAGGTGGTTTTGAGGAGCACCTTGAAAGAAGGGAGAAAAGTAGGGATTTCACAGCCCAAAGCAGGTCAAGGCATGGTTACCAATTGAATAATCAGAGTGCACAAGAGACACTTTGTCACAATGAAACAAAATGGTTTGGTGTTTGGAAATTGCTTGATTTAAAAATATTGGTGGAAGGCTGAAACAGTGTCATTTTGACTAATTGGTAGATATTGATGATGAATAGACTACCTTTAGTGGGAGCGCTATCATGGGATGAGATTATCAGGCAGACAGGAATAGATTCAGGAATGTTCTCAAAGCCTCCTTGAAGAAATGCCACATCACCATAGTCAAGGTATCCAGAATTGGCTTACCCACAGAAGTCAAAGGGTGGTTGTAGATGGTTTGTATTCTGCATGGAGGTCGGTGAACGGTGGTGGTCCTCAGGGATCTGTTCTGGGACCCCTCCTCCTTGTGATTTTTATAAATGACCTGGATGAGGATGTCAAATGGTGGGTTAGTAAATTTGCTGATGATACTAAAGTTGGGGGTGTTGTGGATAGTCTGGACGGTTGTCAGAGGTTACACTGGGATATCAATAAGATGCAGAACTGGGCTGAGAAGTGGCAGATGGAGATCAACCCAGATAAGTGTGAAGTGTGTTTTGTACCCCTAGGGGTCATATTTTTTATGGACTATACCTTTAAAAAAAGAGAGAGAGTTGTACAACACAAACACCTTGTTATTAAGAGAGAGAGAGGCGAAGACTGCTTTGAGATGGTTTTATGGTTTCTCTGCAGCATGTTTACACTTCTGCAAGGACACTGCCAGCTTCTAAGTTCCTACAGTGAGAGAAGGGAGGAGCTACTTGATGGACAGCTGGTGTTCAGCATGTTGAGATAAATAGAAGGTCAGATGATAGACTCACAGACACATGATTTTGGACACTGGATGAGCTCTGTGTGCCCACAGAAAGGTGGGTGTTTGGAGGATCGGTCAGGTGAATTGATCAGTGGCTCTCGCAGTGTGAAAAGGGTGTGATTGGTGGGGAGTTATTAGTGTGTCCATCCTTGCCTGGGTTGATAATTCCACCACAGAAGAACGGTCTCCTTTTTGTTGTGGTCACATTCGGTGACTTTAAAGTATGAGAAGAGGGGAGAGGAAGGTTTGAAACAGAAGAAGCCTAGTGACAAAGAGGTCACTGTTTGGACTCTCTCCTCTGTAGCCCGTAAGGGTGAGTTTGAGTTCCATTCGAATACGAAGATGTGACTATCATGTAGTTAATCCACAGGTGTGGGTTCTCTGGTGAGGGGAGTACCTTTGTGAATACCACCTGTGTGGTACCCTTGTGTGGGTATGGTAGTTCACTGAAGAAAGGCACACCCCTGTGGCAAATCACTGTTGGAGTTATTTCGTATTTCGTGGAACTGAATAAGCGGCTATCACAGTTGTGTGTTTGGAGTAACCTTGTATGGAAACTAATTGTGTGTGATAATCCTTGCCTGGTTTGGTAGTTTTACCCCTGGAAGAAGGTACCTCAGTGATAAGCCACTTGTGTTGAAAGGATATTCGTTGAAGATCACTGTTGGTGATATTTCGTGTGTGGAGTGGAACAACTTCGGAGATAAAACCTACTACTATTGTTATTATGTATTGCTGTCGTGGAATCTGTGGAGTATCGACGTAATTGCCTTATCTGGACATTTACCCTGGACTACAAATATCTCTCTCTCTCTCCATCACTACTCAATTCGATACCACGAACTGAAATGAACTTTACTCATCACCGTAAGACTGTATCCATTTACCCCTAGGCTTGAAGAAGCTTCGTTTTTATATTTCCACACTTATACACATATAATCTCTGCTAACCTGTTTAATATATCTGAATTTATATCAATGTATTGCATAGTTACTAATAAATAGTATTAGTGAATAGCAATACCA
The DNA here is from genome assembly GCF_963921235.1 of Mobula hypostoma. Lineage (NCBI taxonomy): Eukaryota > Metazoa > Chordata > Chondrichthyes > Myliobatiformes > Myliobatidae > Mobula > Mobula hypostoma. Next base: position 32,736,486 of record NC_086104.1, read on the forward strand.
GACTCCAAAGTGTTATCTATTTCTGCTGGTTCTTTAACCCATCATGGGATACATGACAAGTGGTTCATTTTGGGAGGTCAAATTTGAAGACAAAATATAATATTAACAGTAAGACACTTGGAGTGTGGAGGATCAGTGAGATCTTGGGTTCCATGTCCATAGGACACTCAAAGCTGCTGCACAGATTGACAGTGTTGTTAAGAAGGCATATGCTGTGTTGGTCTTCATCTGCTGTGGGATTGGGTTCAAGAGCCATGAGATAATGATAAAGCTATATAAGATCTTAGACCCCACTTGGAGTACTGTGTTCAGCTCTGGTCACCTCACTACAGGAAGGATATGGATAGTATAGAGAATGCAGAGGAGATTTACAGGGATGTTGCCTGGATTGGAGAGTGTGCCTTATGAGAATAGGTTAAGTGAACTTGGCCTTTTCTCCTTGGAGTGACTGAGGATGAGTGGTGACCTGATAGAGGTGTATAAGATGATGAGAGACATTGATTGTGTGGATAGCCAGAGGCTTTTTCCCGGGGCTGAAACGAATAACACGAGGGGGCAGTTTTAAGGTGCTTGGAAGTAGGTATAAGGGGGATATCAGAAGTAAGTTTTTCACACAGAGGATGGTGGGTGCGTGGAATACACTGCCAGCGAAGGTGGTAGAGGCGGATACAATAGGGTCTTTTAAGAGACTCTTAGATAGGCACATGGACCTTAGTAAAATAGAAGGCTATGCAGTAGGGAAATTCTAGGCAGTTTCTGGAGTAGGTTACATGATTGACACAACATTGTGGGCTGAAGGCCCTGTAATGTGCTGTAGATTTCTATGTTTCTATGAGTGCTCAAAATGTAGAAGGATCATTTGACATTGCATTTAGATCTATGGGACCATGAATCAAGAATATACAGAAACCCCATATATGTGACAGGGCAAGCATTTCACTCACAGACTTCCCCATCAGACTCCTAAAGAGTCTGCTCCTCTCATATTAGCCACCTCTGAACCAGAACACCCAAGTGGAAGCTAGTCGTGCTTAATCCTGAGAATGGTCGCGATTACAGTATTTCTGCTGACACTGGAATATCCTTCTGGTCTTTCAGACAAGACTGTGCAATTAGGCTGAAGATAAATTTTAGGATTTCATTGCAGATACTTGCTGCTTCTGAGATCTTGTTTTTTTTGGTTGTTGTTTTTGGTTGCAATAATGTCTTTTAGCTTCAGCTCAGTCGGGAGTGTGGGCAAGGCCAGCCTGAATAAGCTGCTGTGGGGTTTCGTCTGTAGTATGTTCACTTCAATCAACGTTTGAAGAAGGTACACCTCAAGGCCCTCAACAGCGCCTCTCATAGAACGACCACAGCCAAAGAAAGTACAAAATATGATTTTTAGCTTCCTGAGTGACTCAATATGTAAACGTCAGGTGATGTGAGACCAAGCACACACTAGCATGGAACAAATGGGGGTCATTCATCATGTCTGATGAGTTGCTGGAGTTTGGTGAAGAAGATTTAAACACACTGGTACCAAAATAAATTGAGCACTAGTGTTGACCCTCTATCGAGTCTTTCCCCCGATGGATGCCCTACACCATTTTGGTGGTATGGATAGCTAACTCAGGACCCAGTGTGCAGTAAGCTAATAATGAAATTCCATGGGAGTGATCCCAAGTACATGTTTCATAACTTTGGTTGAAGGAAGTCTCAGAGCAATGATGTAAACCTACTAGTGCCAGTATTGCAGTCAGAAGACCCTCAAAAAACTTAAATTCCAAAAACTTAAGACAAAGAAAAAAATGGAGGTGGCTAGTGGAATGAAAACACCAGCAGATAAATGAGTGCATGGTCTCTAAAGAATCATTTAAAAATGCAAACACAAGAAAATCTGCAGATGCTGGAAATTCAAGCAACACACACAAAATGCTGGTGGAACGCAGCAGGCCAGGCAGCATCTATAGGAAGAAGTACAGTCAACGTTTCGCGTTGAGACCTTTTGTCAGGACTAGCGGAAAAAAGAGATAGTAAGAGATTTTGGGAGACCTGAAATGATAGGAGAAGACAGGAGGGGGAGGGATGAAGCTAAGAGCTGGGAAGTTGATTGTCAAAAGGGATACAAGGCTGGAGAAGGGGGAATATCATAGGACAGAAGACCTTGGAAGAAAGAAAAGGGGGAGGGGAGCTCCAGAGGAAGATGGAGAACAGGCAAGGAGTTATTGTGAGAGGGAAAGAGAGAGAAAGAAAAAAAAAAAATTAGGGATAGGGTAAGAAGGGGAGGAGGGGCATTAATGGAAGTTAGAGAAATCAATGTTCATGCCATCAGGTTGGAGGCTACCCAGACGGAATATAAGGTATTGTTCCTCCAACCTGAGTGTGGCTTCATCTCGACAGTAGAGGAGGCCATGGATAGACATATCAGAATGGGAATAGGACGTGGAATTAAAATGTGTGGCCACTGGGAGATCCTGGTTCCTCTGGTGGACAGAGCATAGGTGTTCAGCGAAACCATCTCCCAGTCTCACCAATATATCGAAGGGAGCACCGGACACAGTATATCACCCCAGCCGACTCACAGGTGAAATGTTGCCTCACCTGGAAGAACTGTCTGGGGTCCTGTATGGTAGTGAGGGAGGAAGTGTAAAGGCAGGTGTTGCACTTGTTCCGCTTACAAGAATAAGTTCCAGGAGGGAGATCAGAGGGAAGGGATGGGGGGGGGGGAACGAATGGACAAGGGAGTCGCGTAGGGAGCGATCCCTGCGGAAAGCAGAAAGTGGGAGGGGGGAATGCTTTGAATTCAATCAGTTTTGTCAAGCAAAGGACATTTTTCTCCTCTTTTTCTAACCTTTCCCCATCCCTGCATCCTTTAGCTATTCTTCCTGATCAGTTTCCCTCTGTCTTTTCCCCCTCCATTTCCTTACCGCACAGTTTACTTTTGTTGGCTTCCTTTGCCCAGTACCTTTCTATTCACAGATCTTTGCTCAATTCTCTCCCCACCCAGGGGGTCCAAGTCCATAGTTCCCTGAAAGTGACAACGAAGGTTGATATGGTGGCAAAGAGGGCATATGGCATGTCTGCCTGGATGAGTTGAGATGTTATGTTGAAACTTCACAAAACACTACTCAGGCTGCACTTGGAGCATCACGTGCAGGTTTAATTGCTGCACTATAGAAAGAACGTGATTGTACTGGACAGAGTGCAGAGGAAATATACCGGTATTTTGGCTGGATTGGTGGACTTAAGTTATAATTGAATAGCTGGACTTCATTTCCCTGCAGTGAAGGAGGCTGAGCAGTGATCTATAGAAGTATAATATTATGAAAAGATATACAGTGGCATGCAAAAGTTTGGGCACCCCTGGCCAAAATTACTGTTACTGTGAATAGCTAATCGAGTAAAAGATGAACTGATTTCCAAAAGGCATAAAGTTAAAGATGACACATTTCTTTAATATCTTAAGCAAGAAAACTTTTTTATTTCTATCTTTTACAGTTTAAAAATAACAAAAAAAGAATAAGGACCCGAAGCAAAAGATTGGGCACCTTGCATGGTCAGTACTTAGTAACACCCCCTTTGGCAAGTATCACAGCTTGTAAACACTTTTTGTAGCCAGCGAAGAGTCTTTCAGTTCTTGTTTGGGGGATTTTCGCCCATTTTTCCTTGCAAAAGGCTTCTAGTTCTGTGAGATTCTTGGGCCATCTTGCATGCACTGTTCTTTTGAGGTCTATCCACGGATTCTCGATGATGTTTAGGTCAAGAGACTGAGGGCCATGGGAAAACCTTCAGCTTGCGCCTCTTGAGGTAGTCCATTGTGGATTTTGAGGTGTGTTTAGGTTCATTGTCCTGTTGTAGAAGCCATCCTCTTTTCATCTTCAGCTTTTATGCAGACAGTGTGATGTTTGCTTCCAGAATTTGCTGGTACTTAATTGAATTCATTCTTCCCTCTACCAGTAAATGTTCCCCGTGCTGCAACACAAGCCCAAAGCATGATCAATCCACCTCCATGCTTAGCAGTTGGAGAGGGGTTCTTTTCATGAAATTCTGCACCCTTTTTGCTCCAAACATACCTTAGCTCATTGCGGCCAAAAAGTTCCATTCAAAAGGTTCAAAGGAACATCTAAACAAGCAGATGCATTTTGGAAACAAGTCCTGTGGACTGATGAAGTTAACCATATAACCATATAACAATTACAGCACGGAAACAGGCCATCTTGGCCCTTCTAGTCCGTGCCAAACTCTTACTCTCACCTAGTCCCACCGACCTGCACTCAGCCCATAACCCTCCATTCCTTTCCTGTCCATATAGCTATCCAATTTAACTTTAAATGACAACATCGAACTTGCCTCAACCACTTCTGCTGGAAGCTCATTCCACACAGCCACCACTCTCTGAGTAAAGAAGTTCCCCCTCATGTTACCCCTAAACTTTTGCCCTTTAACTCTCAACTCATGTCCTCTTGTTTGAATCTCCCTCACTCTCAATGGAAAAAGCCAATCCACATCAACTCTATCTATCGCCCTCATAATTTTAAATACCTCTATCAAGTCTCCCCTCAACCTTCTACGCTCCAAAGAATAAAGACCCAACTTGTTCAATGTTTCTCTGTAACTTAGGAGATGAAACCCAAGTAACATTCTAGTAAATCTTCTCTGTACTCTCTCAATTTTGTTGACATCTTTCCTATAATTCGGTGACCAGAACTGTACACAATACTCCAAATTTGGCCTTACCAATGCCTTGTACAATTTCAATATTACATCCCAACTTCTATACTCAATGCTCTGATTTATAAAGGCCAGCATAGCAAAAGCTTTCTTCACCACCCTATCCACATGAGATTCCACCTTCGGGAACTATGCACCATTATTCCTAGATCCCTCTGTTCTACTGCATTCTTCAATGCCGTACTATTTACCATGTATGTCCTATTTTGATTAGTCCTAGCAAAATGTAGCACCTCACATATATCAGCATTAAACTCCATCTGCCATCTTTCAGCCCACTCTTCTAACTGGTCTAAATCTCTCTGCAAGCTTTGAAAACCTACTTCATTATCCGCAACTCCACCTATCTTAGTATCATCTGCATACTTACTAATCCAATTTACCACCCCATCATCCAGATCATTAATATATATGACAAACAACATTGGACCCAGTACAGATCCCTGAGGCACACCACTAGTCACCGGGCTCCAATCTGACAAACAGTTAATCATCACTACTCTCTGGCATCTCCCATCCAGCCACTGCTGAATCCATTTTATTACTTCAATATTAATACCTAACGATTGAACCTTCCTAACTAACCTTCCATGTGGAACCTTGTCAAAGGCCTTACTGAAGTCCAGATAGACAACATCCACCGCTTTACCCTCGTCAACTTTCCTAGTAACCTCTTCAAAAAATTCAATAAGATTTGTCAAACATGACTTTCCACGCACAAATCCATGTTGACTGTTCCTAATCAGACCTTGTCTATCCAGATAATTATATATACCATCTCTAATAATACTTTCTATCAATTTACCCACCACTGACGTGAAAATCACAGGCCGATAATTGCTAGGATTACTCTTATGGATGAATGGACAAGGGAGTCGCGTAAGAAGAGATTCCTACGGAAAGCAAAGCGGGGGGAGGGGTGGGAAAGATGTGCTTAGTGGTGGGAGCCCATTGGGAGTGGCGGAAGTTATGAAAAATTATATGTTGGACCCAGAGGATGGTGGGGTGGTATGGTGAGGACAAGGGGAACCCTATTCCTAGTGGGGTGGCAGGAGGATGGGGTGAGAGCAGATGTGCATGAAATCGGAGAAATGCATTTGAGAGCAGAGTTGATGGTGGAGGAAGGGAAGCCCCTTTCTTTAAAAAAGGAGGACATCTCCTTCGTCCTGGAATGAAAAATCTCATCCTGAGAGCAGATGCAGCGGAGGCAGAGGAATAGCGAGAAGGGGATGGCTTTTTTGCAAGAGACAGGGTGAGAAGAGGAATAGTCTAGATAGCTGTGAGAGTCTATAGGCTTATAGTAGACATCAGTAGATAAGCTGTCTCGAGAGATAGAGACAGATCAAGAAAGGGGAGGGAGGTGTCGGAAATGGACCAGGTAAACTTGAGGGCAGGGTGAAAGTTGGAGGCAAAGTTAATGAAGTCAACGAGCTGAGCATGCGTGCAGGAAGCAGCACCAATGCAGTCGTCGATGCAGGGAAGGAAAAGTGGGGGACAGATACCAGTATAGGCTTGGAATATGGATTGTTCCACAAAGCCAACAAAAAGGCAGGCATAGCTGGGACCCATACGGGTGCCCATAGCTACACCTTTAGTTTGGAGGAAGTGGGAGGAGCCAAAGGAGAAATTATTAAGGACTAAGTCGGAATCAAATATAATTACAATGTTTAAGAAGCAACTAGACAGGGACTGCAATAGCTAAGGATAGAAGGATACAGTCCTAATGCAGGCATATAGGACTAGCATAGGTAGGCAGTAAGTTTGATGAGGATGTGTTGGGCTGAACTGCCTGTTTCTGTGTTGTACAACTAAGACTTTATCCCTCTCTTTTGCTTGTGCTTTCTCCTTCTCCAGCTCTCCTCCCATTTGCCTCAGCGCTTCCTCTCTCTGCAGCTGAACATACAACACAGAGCTAGATTGAACTCAATTGAACTGAGCTGAATATGCCTGAACTGGTTTGATGATTTGTAGTTTGGTGTTTTAAATTTTGTGTTTTTTTTGCTTTTTTTGTCTTTGCCATTTGTGTAATTTGTTCTTTTTTTTGTGTGTTGGGGGTTTGATATTTTTCTTTGAATAGGTTCCATGGTTTTCTTTCTTCGTTTCGTGGCTGTCCATGGGAAGATGAATCTTGGGGTTGTATACTGCATACATACTTTGATAGTGATTCTGCTTTCAATTTTCAAATTTATATGCAATCTACAAGTAAACTTTTCACTGCATTCTTGAGGATTTTAGCTGCTACTGCAATGAGGTTTCACAGGTGTGTTGACCTCCTAATCTAGGAATGTCACAAAGCAATTCGGCTACAGAGAGTAACCCAGTTAAATTACAAGAAAGTAAAGCAGAGGTGGGCCCTACGCTCTATCAGGCCTATTATTGCACCATTCAGTAAGTTGAGCCGATCCTGTCCCTCATTTCGTTCACCCATCTAATCCCTGTATCCCCTGATTTCCTCCTCATCCAAAAATCTATCGCTCAGAATATGTATGGCACCCAGATAAATTCCAAACTACCGCAAGTATTTCCTTAAAAATGGTTCTCATCTCAGTTTTATTCTGAAACCATTTCTCATATTTCCTCACAAAATAGCAGCAATTTCTGCCCCCCACTCCCTATACATATTCTGTCACACATGCCCATCAACATTTCCTGATTCTCCTGCCATCCACTTACATTAAGTTTAATTAACCCTTCCACATTGCAGATTCTTCGCATGTGGGAGGAAACTGAAGCACTGAAGAGAAATCCATGCTGTAATAGAGGGTTCATACAAACTCCACACAGACAGCACCAGATGCCAGGATTGAACCTAGGTCACTGAAGCTGTGTCACTGTGCCATTCTTTTGTCCCCTAATTCTGGACTCAACCACTAGGGGGTGCTCATCTTCCTCTATCTTCTCAAAATCTTGTTCTGTATGTTCCAATGAGATCAGTGCATTCTTCTCAGCCTCACTGGCAACAGACTAATCTTGCACAATCTCTTGTGCACCTGAAGTTCAGATGTAAGATATTATCAATGCTGGAAATCTGAAATGACTAAAATATTCTGGAGGACAATCAGCAGCTATGGTGAAATGCACTGGGTTTGTGATGAAAGATTAGTCATAGTCATAGTCATACTTTATTGATCCCAGGGGAAGTTGGTTTTCATTACATTATCAACCTGAAATATTTTTTTTGTCTGCCTCATCTACTGGTCAGAAAAAATCACTAAGCAACTACCATTGACAGGTCACTTGCAAGACCAGAGTGAACCATTGCTATGCCACCATCAAGGATGCCTGCCATGCTATTCCACACCCTCATTTCAGGAAGTCTGATCACCTGGCTGTCCTTCTACTCCCTGAGTATAGGCAGAGACTGAAGACTGCAGCACCAGCAGTGAGGACCAAAAAGGTATGGACAAGGGAAGCATAGGAGCACCTACAGGACTGCTTTGAATCGGTGGACTGGATTGTATTTAGGGATTCATCTTCAAACCTGGATGAGTATGCTGCAGATGTTACCAACTTCATTAAGACCGGTGTGGATGAGCGTGTGCCTACAAAGACTTACTGTACATTCCCAAACCAAAAGCCGTAGATGAACCAGGAGATGAACCGTGGAAAACGTCGTCTGCTGAAGGCTAGATCTGTGGCATTCAAGTCTGGCAACGCAGGCCTGTACCAGAAAACCAGGTATGACTTGCAGAGGCTATTTCAAGGGCAAAGAGACAATTTCAAATGAGGTTGGAGGCAACATCGGATGCACGACAACTCTGGCAGGGTCTGCAAGACATTAATTCCTACAAAGCGAAACCAGTAGCATGAATGGCAGCGATGCTTCACTATCAGATGAACTCAACGCCTTCCATGCACACTTTGAAAGGGAGAACACAAATACAGCTGTGAAGATCCCTGCTCCACCTGATGACCCTGTGATCTCTGTCTCGGAAACCGATGTTTTTAAGGAGAGTGAACCCTCGCAAGGCAAGGTCCCAATGGAGTACCTTGTAAAGCTGTGAAAACCGGTGCAAACCAACTACTGGGAGTATTCAAGGACATTTTCAACCTCTCTCTGCTACAGGTGGAAGTTCCTACTTGCTTCAAAAAGGCAACAATTATATCAGTGCCTAAGAAGAATAATGTGAGCTGCCTTAATGACTATCGCCCAGTAGCACTCACATCAACAGTAATGAAATGCTTTGAGAGGTTGTTCATGACTAGACTGAAACTCCTGCCTCAGCAAGGACCTTGACCCGTTGCAATTCGCCTATCGCCACAATAGGTCAATGGCAGACACAATCTCAATGGCTCTCCAGAGGGCTTTAAACCACCCAGACAACACAAACACCTATGTCAGAATGCTGTTCATCGACGAGAGATCAGCAATTAATACCATCATTCTCACAATCCTGATTGAGAAGTTGCAGAACCTGGGCCTCTGTACCTCCCTCTGCAATTGGATCCTCAACTTCCTAACTGGAAGACCATAGCCTTTGCGGATTGGTAATAACATATCCTCCTCGCTGACAATCAACACTGGCGCACCCAGGGGTGTGTGCTTAGCCCACTGCTCTACTCTCTATACGTTGGCTAGGCATAGCTCAAATACCATCTATAAATTTGTTAATGATACAACCATTGTTGGTAGAATCTCAGGTGGTGACAAGAGGGCGTACAGGAGTGAGATACGCCAACTAGTGGAGTGGTTCTGCAGCAACAACCTGACACTCAACGTCAGTAAGACGAAAGAGCTGATTGTGGACTTCAGGAAGGAGAAGATGAAGGAAAATATACCAATCCTCGTCGAGGGATCAGAAATGGAGAGAGTGAGTGGCTTCAAGTTCCTGGGTGTCAAGATCTCTGAGGTTCTAACCTGGTCCCAACATATCGATGTAGTTATAAAGAAGGTAAGACAGCGGTTATACTTTATTGGGAGTTTGAGGAAATCTGACATTTCAACAAATACACTCAAAAATTTCTGTAGTTGTACTGTGGAGAGCTTTCTGACAGGCTGCATCACTGTCTGGTATGGAGGGGCTACTGCACAGGATCAAAAGAAGCTGCAGAAGGTTGTAAATCTAATCAGCTCTATCTTGGGTACTAGCCTTCAAAGTACCCAGGACATCTTTAGGGAGCGGTGTCTCAGAAAGGCAGCATCCATTATTAAGAACCTCCAGCACCCAAGGCATGCCCTTTTCTCACTTTTACCATCAGGTAGGAGGTACAGAAGCCTGAAGGCACACACTCAGCAATTCAGGAACAGCTTCTTCCACACTGCCATCCGATTCCTAAATGGACATTGAATCTTTGGACACTACCTCACTTTTTTAAAATATACAGTATTTCTGTTTTTGCACATTTTAATCTATTAGATATATGTAATTGATTTACTTGATAATTTATCTTTTTTATTTTTTTTCTCTCTGCTAGATTGTGTATTGCAGTGAACTGCTGCTGCTAAGTTAACAGATTTCACGTCACAGGCCGGTGATAGTAAACCTGATTCTGATTCTGGTGTTTTCTGTTCTATTTTATACACTGGGTGTTGGTCTTCAGTGCAGGGTCAGTTTGTGTGAGTGCCTTGCCCAAGTAGCATAGCAACATGGCGAACCATCATCTTCCTCCCCCTATACCAGCTGGGAACAGCCACCTCAGTGCATGACTGACCACTCCTATATTTCACACTGTTTGTATAGCAAATGAAAGCGCTGGAGCAGCAGAAACTCTTGCACCAGCTTTAATTGCCAATTGCTTCATGCAAGTCATTTCAGGAAATATTTCACATTTCTTTGTGAAAGTATTCAGTGTCAGGCACTTCTTTGGTTAAGGCTCTGACCTTTATGTGGCATGTGAAACAATCACACTGATGAGTATTCTTTTAAAAGTTCCCTTTTCACAAACCACTGGTTAAACTAATACTCACCTACTGGGCATCCTGCCGTGTTGATCTACCTTTGCGACGATGAGGTTTGTGCTTAGCCGAGCTTGATTAATTCCCTGCAAGCCCAAAATTAGCACATAACAATTACACCTGTTTATCAAGTCAGTTCACTTCCCTTCCTCTGTCCCACGGTGAAAAGGAGCATTAATTAAAACAGTAAATATATGAACTCCCATTCTAAGTCAAACCTGCAGGCAAAGAGGAGATAACTCAAGCTCTTGAGAAGAGAAATTTCAGTTAATTTCCAGACCCCACTGTCACTGTAAGGCAGGAGAAGCTCATCTGTCTGGGAAATTGAGAAAAGACAGGTTTTGCCTGGATACAAAAAAGAAAGAAAAGCGCTTCATTTGTTTTTCTCTCCGTTTCATTTGTCTATTGATTGTGTATAGTTGAGGCTGTCATGGTCTTTTGCAATTGTGAGCAGAATTCTACTTTCCTGTCATATTCTTCATATTCAAAAAGAATTATAGGATGATGAGCTGTAAAAACCTGTGTGATTAAACAAGTATCCCCCGTCTTGCTTGTTAGGTCTGTGCGATATTGAGATGAGGTAGGCTGCATCGTAAATTATATAAATGCTAGTTTTTTTCATTTAAATTTAATTCTTACAGAGAGTTTTGAAGTCATATAATCATTTCTTCAAACTGAGCTGCTGAAAATAACAGAAAAACATTAATGCCTTGTACATATTTATGAGAAAAAATTTGTCTCTCCATATGACATATCAAGCATAGTTGCATTGACAAATAAATTGTACAGAATTAGTGGTACATTAAAGGTTTACAATTTTATTATGCAGCAGACTGTCATAAAATGACATAAAATTGTAGGAAATAAATGTAAATTATTTCTGGTAATAATAAGCAGAAAGTCAAATTGACAACTTTGGATGACTCCCACACCACTCCACCAACCCCACCAAAACATATAGTACTGGCCCAGCCCCAAGGCAATCATCAACCCCCCTCTCCCACCCACCTCACCCTATCCTCCCCATGTTAATGTTCTCTGAGTAATGTTTGGGAAAAAAGCAATTTGCAGGTGCTGAAGCATCCAAAATCAGGTGGGCCCCTGTCTGTTTCTATCCAGATCATTCAGAAATGTATTAACGTGATCCAAGTCCTGCTGCCTCTCAACCAGCTTTTCAGTAGACGTGATTTTTTTTATATCATTGGTGATGTTGCAGCTTACTTGACGTCTGGACTGAAAAAGCTTTTCCTTTTTAAAGCCCTGAACAAGAAAGAATTCCACTAGATTGTTTAGAAAGTTTATATATCAGTTTGCAAGAGGTGGTGTTCAACTTTGCTTTAATCCTCTGCATAATAAAATTGGACACTATTGTACTAGGCTATATAACTGCAACAGAATTTTTAAAAAAATTAAGTCTTTGCTGTATTGAAACGGTCCTTTATGATAAAATCCTGGTCTGAGAATCTCTTGAGAAGCACAGCCCTTAAACTCACAGGATATTTCTGTGCACCACTGTGCAGGATAATTACAAGGAGCCCGTACCATGGTAAGAAGGAATTCCATACCTGCAGCAAAAGATGCATAAAATATGAGGAGCCAGGGGTGCTGGAAAGGAGCTGAACCATGTTGTGAATGCAAGGAAATCCCTGGGTTCAAACCCACAATCCCTGCGCATGCTGAGAGTCTAATCACCAGGCCATTCTTGGCACTGTTGTCAAATCAGTTCCTGAATAGCAAAGGCTCACAATACAGACTATGAATTAGAGGGGGAATAAATGTGCACATAGACTTCTTTTTTTGCAACAAAACCTAACTGGGCCATTCAGATGAAGTAACCAAAGGACAAAGGAACGACGGAAATTGGAGTAACTTTTTTTTGGGAAGCTTTGCAATTTTATCAATGATTGCAGCTCTATAATAGGTTTGCTGTCTCACATTGTTTAAGGGATCAATTGTTCACCCCTAAAAGTCACAAAAACTGAATTTTTTTACTGCTATATTGTCTGAAAATGCATTAGTTTATCATGAATAAAAGCCAGAACTGCTTGTTCACTGTCCTCATGCGCATTGTGGACAGACTAACACTTTAGTCCTTGGCACAGTCCTTATACTTCATAACGGCAGAAGCTTGTTGAGCAGCAGCAATCTTGCTTGTCTGCTTTATATATCACTTTATTCTTGACTGTTTAGTCATCAGAAAAGAAGTCATTACTTTGTCTCATTCAGTAAAGCCATTCAATTTTTCAAACATGTTTTCTTTTATTAGATATTAAAAGAGAAATCTTACTTGAAGGTCATGTAACTATTATCGCTAACTGAAAATTCAAAGTCTTAGTATTGTAATAAATAAAATTTATATTCATGACCATGTAAAGTGTTATTTCGCATTCTTATTCCTTTCTTGTAGAATATCATTCAAGCAAGCTACGATATGCTGCTGTAATTAAAAGGATTACTCCATGTTACAAAGACTCATAGAACACCTGAATTGATATTTTTAGGAAACGTACTGTGTTTATGTACCATGGCTCCAAAATCAGCTGAGCTGTTTGGCGTAAGGTTTCCATTCTCTTCATAAATCACAGAAACACATTTCTAATGATTTTTGGCACACCAGAGCATAACTCAGAATATCGTGGGTAATGTAATTTTTATTGGCTCACAGCTTTGCTCCTGTTACACTTCTATTGAGTGGTTTCTTACAAACAAGCCTACATAGACAGTGAATCTCTTTTATAATAAGCTTAAACAGGAGCCTTTGTTGTGCTTGATATTCGCCATTCTGAAAAATTAGTCTGGATCTTTCTAACTGCCAGCTCAAGTGGTTCATTACTGCAATTTCTCCCTCCAGTCCCTGGTCTGACCATTCCCAGTACTCGAGGTCTGTAACTTCCTCAGAAAGGAAGAAGGAAAACATGGCACACAAAGGTCTTGTTAGCACTTCCTATGTGAAATTAGCAGCTTTATAAAAGGTACAACTCCAATTACCTCACATTGTGGAGACGCGCACAAATGCAACAATGGGGCTCGTCAGCAAGTGACATTCTGTCTTTCTGGAGTTACTTCCCTAATTAAAAATGAAGAAGCTATTTTCTTGCGAGTGCATCTATTTATGGTGCCTCACAATGCTTTAACTTGAGCATCCTTCCTAAAGGACGAGCATTATGCACAAGTGCTCTTTTAGCAGAGCTGTCTTAGGGGAAGCAGTACATTCCAAACTGCTACACCCTGGAAAAAAAAGTGTATTGCTCTGCATTATTCTTCACACTTCAGAATTCAGCTTTTGACAATAAAAGCCCGGCCTAGCAAGCTCTGGGAATGATGGGAGACAAAGGAGAGACATTCCTCAGAGTCTAATGATGGAAAATAAAGAAAAACATTTATTGGCTTTGACATTTTCACAAGACACACAAAAAAAATTCTCCTCGTGACTCTAGTTTCCAAACCTTTCGGATAAAAGATGTCTTAACGTAAACAAACAGCCAAGCTCTTTTGTTAGCAGCTTGGAGAGCAGTTCAAACTCAGAAACTGAAGTACAGATTAGTTATGAGAAAATTGGTGGCATTGGACTAATGTAAATGCAGGTGTACTTGTGTGTCCATTGGCACTAGTTAAATTCCATTTTATCAGGTGAATAAAAATCAGATGGTGATGTGTGGTTAATGGTTATAACAATTAAACTAGACACCATTGTTCCCTGTTTAAATATCCATTACTAATGAGATTCTCAGATCTTGAGGTCATGTAATGTGCTTTTAAGTGCCTGTAGATCGAAATTGAGGTAAAGGTCATGTGCATTTGTAAATCTACCCACCAGATTGTATAAGTTATTACTATATACATCAGATTTCAAGATATGTGGGATTTCTGATCAGCTGCTCAATTGTATCTTATGATATGTAGTGAGCTATGGAGATTGAGTTCATCAGTTTTAAAGCTGTGAAGTAGCATTGGCAGAATTTTATCTAAATTCTGGAGGGAAAATCGTCTCATTTGATGTGCCCATCAATTTAAAGGAAGTTGATTTTTTTTATGAGGTATTAAACATATGTTTGAATGGGTAGCTGACTGAGATTAAAAAAGAAAGCTGTAAACTTAAAAACATGGATGTTAAAATGAAGAATTGAAGCGTTGTGTGTTTATCTCCTTCCTATATCCAGGCATTTCACTTCAGACCCGGAGCTATGATGCTTCAAGCTGATGTTCAACTTTTCATTGCTGACTGACCACTGCAGCTTTCAAATAATGTTTGAAGTTTTCATATCCAGCTGCACTTCTACTGTTTACCAATATTCAAAATTAAAGTAGATTTATTATCAAAGTACGTTTCTATACCAAATACTACCTTGATATTAACTTTCTTGCAGGCATTCACAGTAGAACAAAGAAATACGATAGAATCAATGAAAAACTACACACAAGCAAAGACTAACGATCAGCCAATGTGCAAAAGAAGAGAAACTGTACAATACAAGAAGAACAAGTAGAAATAAATAAATAAATAAATAACACCGACAATATGACCTGCAGAGTCCTTGAAAGTGCGTCCATAGGTTGTGTTCTGTGATCAGTTCGGTGTTGAGGAGAGTGAGGTTATTCACACTGGTTCAGGAGTCTTGTGGTTGAGGTGTAATATCTGTTTCTGAACCTGGTGGTATAGGACCTAAGGCCCCTGTACCTCCTTCCCAATGGTAGCAGCATGAAGAGAGCATGGCCTGGATGGTGGGGGTCCTTGACGATCGATGCTGCTTTCTTGTGACACTGCTCTTTGTATATGTGCTCACTGATGGGGGAGGGCTTTTGCTGTGATGAACTGCAATATATCCACCACTTTTTATAGGCTTTTCCATTCCTGGGCACTGGTGTTTCCGGACCTGGCAGTGATTCAACCAGTCAGGATACTCTTCACTGTTCATCTATAGAGCTTTGTCAATGTTTTAGATGAAATTCTGAATTTGTGCAAACTTCTAAAACAAATAGAGGTGCCGCCATGCTTTCTTTGGAGTAAGGTTTACAGCTGGTCCCAGGACTGATCCTTTGATATGATAGCGCCCAGAAAATTAAAGTTACTGACCCTCTCCACCTCCAATCCCTTAATAAGCTCTGTCTCATGGACTGCCATGATCCTGTTGATCTTAGATCCAGCTTCCTTCCTCCCTCTCTATCACTTGGTCAATCTTGGATTAAAGTTAAGCTGAGGGAGGATGAGGTACTGTATTGATGTGAGATAATTTTCCAGAGAGGAATCAACTAGGCCTATTGATTATTTTACAACTTAAAAACCTAACTTAAGATTGACATATATAGGCATCCGTTAGTCTTATGAGACCATGGATTTGTGTCTTGGAAGGTTTCCAGGGAGCAGGCCTGGGCAAGATTGCATGGAAGACCAGCAGTTGCCCATGCTGCAAGTCTTCCCTCTCCACGCCACTGATGTTGTCCAAGGGAAGGGCATTAGGACCCATACAGCTTGGCACGGGTGTCATCGCAGAGCAATGTGTGGTTAAGTGCCTTGCTCAAGGACACACACGCTGCCTCAGCCAGGGCTCGAACTAGCAACCTTCAAATCACTAGACGAATGCCTTAACCACTTGGCCACGCGCCAAGATTGACATAATACAAAACATTCATACATCAACTTGCAAAACCCCCAAAACCTTTCCATTGCCTAAAAGGAAATTACTTTTGGAGGTGTAGTTTTTTTTGTCTGTATGAAACAGGAAGACACATTTTTGACACATGGTCCCATAAACAAAAGGGTACTTGACTAGAAACTGTGTTTTCCCAACACACAAAACTGCATGTCCCAGTAATAATCTGGTATTTGGGGTTGAAGCCAGTAAAAAGAATTGCCAGAATGGTTTTAACTCTAATCCTTTCAGTAAAACTCTGCCCTTGAAGCTCCCAATGGCAGCTACCTATAGAGATCATAGCATTCACAACCTTGCCATTAGGAATGATGGGAGGTTGGCTAGACTGTTAAAAATACTTTCTCCATGGCAACCATCTGTAGAAAAGACTGATACAAAGGTTAGGGAAAATGCAGGTGGAGGGGTGTAAGGTTGGGATTGATGGCTTCATCAGGCTACTTGGTCACCAATCCATCAACTCCACCCCCTATGTTCATCTGATCTCTATGCTGCAAGTGGCTCCACACCATTAGATGTGCCATTGCTGGTCAATCTCAATGGTAAATCCTACAGAAATTCAGAAATAGTTCAGAGACCCAACAGTGCAATGACAAAATTCAAAGCAGTGTAAGCCGTGATAGGCAAATGCAGAGAGCAATGTGTTTTGGAAGGGTGGGAACCCTTTAATCACTGTCATTTTGCAGACTTGCAGTGGGGATTTCTGCCTGTTTTATTCTGCAAGAAAATGTAGATTTTACCTTTAACAGTTGATTTCTGTTGATAAAGATGGATATCCTGCTCTGCACAGGATGATATCGTTAGATCTTTGTAGACATGTTGAGGAAGTGGCTCATCCTAATCCCAGAATAGGTCACATTAGACATGACACAACGTAGAGTGAGCAAAATAGATTTTACTTGCAAATTCAGAGAAACAAACGTGAAGATGGATGCGATTTCTGTGCGAAGCTAGTTAGTGAAATTGATTGAGGGGTGAGGGGTAAAGGGTAATGAGCCCGGCCAGGCGACTGACCTTTCAGTGGGAGAACAGTTAGGGAAGTCATCACAACTCCTTAAGCTTTAAGATAGCTATAGATAAGGATAAGAATGGACCATGTGGGAAAGTATTAAATGAGAGCAGGACAAATTATGAAAGCATTCAGCAGGAACCAGGGAGTGTTAATTTGGGCAAATTCATATCTGATGTGAATGATGTTTAAGGATCAAAAAAGGAAGGACAAGTATGGCAAAATGGACACACTGGAGGCAGGAAGCATGTTCCCGCTGATGGGTGAGTCCAGAACCAGAGACCACAGTTTAAGAATAAGGGGTAGGCCATTTAGAACGGAGTTGAGCAAAAACTTTTTCACTCACAGAGTGGTGGATATATGGAATGCTCTGGCCCAGAAGGCTGTGGAGGCCAAATCTCTGGATGCTTTCAAGAAAGAGATGAATAGAGCTCTTAAAGATAGCAGAATCAAAGGTTATGGGGATAAGGCAGGAACTGGATACTGATTGTTGATGATCAGCCATGATCACAGTGAATGGCGGTGCTGGCTCGAAGGGCCGAATGGCCTACTCCTGCACATATTGTCTATTGTCTATAAAATAAGGGAATCTTGGATGTTGAGAGAACTGGTGAATTTTGTCAAAAAGGAAACAAGCAACACACACAAAATGCTGGGGGCCAGCAGGTCAGGCAGCATCTATGGACATTAATAAACAGTCAGTGTTTCGGGCTAAGACACTTCTTCAGGACTGAAGGGGGGGGGGGGGGATGCCAGAATGAAAAGGAAGAGGAAGGGGAAGGATGATAGCTAGAAGGTGATATGTCAAGCTAGGTGGTGGGAAAGGTAAATGGCTGGAGAGGAAGGAAACTGATAGGAGTGAAGAGTGGACCGTAGGAGGAGGGACAGCAGGAGGAGATGATAGGCAGAATGAAAGAGGTAGCAGGCCATAGAAGGAAAGGGGACGGGGAGGGAAATTTTTTTTACCGGAAGAAGAAATCGATATTAATACCATCAGGTTGGATGCTACCCAAATGTAATATAAAATGTTGCTCCTCCACCCTGAGGGTGGCTTCATTGTGGCACAAGAGGAGACCATGGACTGACATATCGGAATGTGAATTAAGATGTTGGGCCACCTTGAAGTTCTGCTTGTGTTGGATGGAACAGAGTTACGGTCCCCCAATTTATGACCGGGGTCTCACCGAGGCAGAGGAGGCCACATCAGGAGCACCAGATATATAGAAGGCCCCAGTAGATTCGCAGGTGAAGTGTTGCCTCACCTGGAAGGACTGTTTGGGGCCCTGAATGAAGGTAAGGGAGGAGGTCAGTGGATAGATACAGCACTTTGGCTGATTCCAGGGATAAGTGTCAGAAGGGAGATTAGATTAGTGGGGAGAGTAGAATGGACAAGAGAATCATGGAGGGAGCGATCCCTGTAGAAAGTGGAGTGTAGGGTGGGGGAAGAAAAGGTATGCTTGGTGGTAGGACCCCTTTGGACTTGGCCAAATCTGCATAGAATGATGTGTTGGAGGCAGAGGCTCATGAGGTGCTAGGTAAGAACGAGGAACTCTTATCACTGTTATTATTGAGAAAGAAGTGGAGAAATTTAAGGCTTTCTTAATGGGGATAAAAGAGTACAGGGAAAGGACAGCCTCATCCTGGGAACAGACACAGCAGAGACAAAGGAACTGAGAAAAGGGAATAATATTTTATAGGAGACAGTGGGAAGAGATATAGTTAAGCTAGCCATGGGAATTGGTTGGTTTATAAAAGATGTCAGTTGACAGTTTGTCTCCAGAGATGGAGACAGATCAAGAAAATGGAGTGAGATGTCTGAAAAGAACCAAGTGAATTGAAGGGCAGGGTGGATGTTGGAGGCAAAGTTGATGAAATTGACGAGCTCAACATAGGTGCATGAAGCAACACCAATGCAGTTGTCAATGTAGTAGAGGAAGAGTTGGGGAGCATTGTCAGGAAAGGCTTAGAACATGGACTGTTCTAGATTGCCAAGGAAAAGGCAGGCAAAGCTGGAGCCCATGCTAGTGCTCATGACTGCCCCTAGAGTTTGGAGAAAGTGGGAGAAGCCGAAGGAAAAATTGTTGAGGGCGAGGACCAGTTCTGCCTGAGAGAGGAGTGTGGTAGTGGAGCGGAATATGTTTGTTCTATTACTAAGAAAAAAGTGGAGAAATTTAAAGTTTTCTTAATGGGTGATAGAAGGGTATAGGGACTGGAGATCCACGGTGAAAATGAGGCGGTCAGGGACAGGAAATTGAAATTTTCCTGTCAGGTTTAGGAAACTAATGCTTGGGAATTATAAAGAAGCCAGGAGAGAACTCTAAAAGGGAATTGGGAAAGCTATGAGGGACCATGAAATGTCTTTGGTGAGTAAGGTTACAGAGAATCACAAGGCATTTTATGCATACAGTACTGTATATTGAGAGCCAGAGCATAACTGGGGAGCAGGTAGGACCACTGAAGGATAAAGGAGGGAACATATGCTTGTAGGTGGAGAATGTGGGTGAGAATTACCAAGGAGAAGGATGTGGAGGAGAGGGAGATCAGTTATCGAGTATTTATATTTGCTAGGACATTTTGAGCTAAGGTAGCTGGCAGTGTGGTTCTCTTAAAGTATATAATCTCCAGGTCTCGATGGGGTATACCTCATGTTGCTGAGAATGGTGAGAGATGAGAGTGGTGGGGCCTTGACAAACATCTTTGTGTCCTCTCCAGCCACAGGTGAGGACCTTGAGGACTGGTGAGTGGCTAATCCTCCATTATTCAAGAAGAGAAACAATAGATCAGGAAGTTTCACATCTGTAATAGGGAAGTTAGTGAAGAGCGCTCTTGGGAATATGTTTTAAGAACAATTGGAAAACCATAACCTAATTAGCAGTCAGCATGGCTTTGTATGGGACGGGTTATGCCTTACTAAATTGATAGGGTTTCTTGAGTAGTTGACAAAGGTGATTGATGGAAGTAGAAATATAGAAGGTGTCTACATGGATTTTAGTAAGGTGCTTGACAATGTCCCTCATGGGAGGCTCATTCAGAAGAGTAAGATGCATGGGATCCACAGTGAAATACCAGTTTGCATTCAGAATTGTCTTGCCTGTGGAAGACAGAGGGTATTCTGGCTGGAGGTCTGTGGTTAGTAGTGCTCCATAGGAATCCATACTGGGTCCTCTGCTGTTTGTGATATATATAAATGGCCTGGTTGAAAACATTATGAGTGAGTTAGTAAGTTTGCTGACAATACAAAGATTGGTAGTGCTGTGCATAGAGTAGAAAAATAGCAAAAGATATGACAGGGTATGGATTAATTGCAGATATGGGTAGAGAAATGGCTGATGGCGTTTAAACTACCCAAACAGGAAGTGTTGCACATTGGGACATCAAATGTAATGAGACAGAACAACGTTAATAGCAGGACCCTTAACAGTGTTAATTTGCAGAAGGATCTCGGAATCCAAGCCCATAGTTTCCTGAAAGTGTCTGTAAGTATTGCATATGTGTCGATACTCTTGGGAAGCATGCCATATGAAGTCATAAGGCATGCTGACCATTATTAATTGAGGAATTGAGTTCACGAGTCAGAAAGTTATGTTGCAGCTTTATAAAATTCTAGTTAAAATTTGACTATGGCTGGAGGCAATTTCTACCAAAACCATTTAGGAGCTCCATGCTGTGGAGTTGGAAGAGACAAGGCAGCTCAGGATTGTCTTCAGCACCTGATTCACTCTCTCAGTCTTGCCCTTAGATTAGAGGGTGGAAACCTAATGACAGTCTGGCTGCGGCTCCCAAAAGAGAACAGAAAGCCTTCCAAACGTGGGACATGAACTGTGGTCCATGGTCAGACACTATGTCCTGAGGGAAGCCCTGCAGCCTGAACACATGCTCAACTGTGAGAGTGGCAGTTTCTCAAGCTGACGGGAGCTTGGGAAGAGCAATGACTTGGGCTGCTTTAGCAAACAAGTCCACATTTACTAGAATGGTAATGTTCCCATCTGACAGGGGCAGACCACTGAAGAAATCCACTGAGTGGTTGGACCAGGGGTGGTGAGGTACAAGGAGTGGCCAGAGCAGACCAGTATGTTGCTGATGTGGTGTCTCATTCTGGGCACATATGGGACAGGCAGAGATGAAGTTGTGGAAACCTTGGGACATAGACGGCACCAAAATTGTCTCTTTACAAATTCCAGGCTCCGATTTCTGATTCATAAACCCATATTCCAAATAAACATGCTTTCACAATAACAGTCCATAACTAACTTCAAATTTCTAATGATTCAGTCTTTTTAAATGGCTCTCTGTTGCTTTCAGCATGGTGCCTCTGGACCTGTGGAGTGGCATCAGGTTTGGCAGGTGTCTTGTCTAAGACAATATTCTTGGTTTCCAGTGTCACGCTGCTGTCAGTGACATGATCATCTCTGAGAGGTAAGTCTGGTGACTGTAATGTGTCCGTCTTGTTGGATGCAATCAACTCAGGTGTGCTGTGCAGTTGAGCATTCAGTATCTGGTCCACATGATGTCTCCATGTCTGATCTCCAACATCCACTGTGTATATCAGTGGTTCAGTTTTTGTAGCTATCCTACTGGGTGTCCACTTGTCTTCTCGGTAAACATGCACTAGGTCTTCCTGTTCAACCTCAAAGCTCCTTGTTGCTTCACTTGGCATCTGGTTGAATTATTTATTCTGAACTTCTGTACATGTCATTGACAAGTATGGCTTACATAAGTCACAAGAGAAGATTGAAGCAGTGCTCGTCGTTAGGTCACATCTGGAATTTCCAGTTGGCGGACGATTTCCCTCCATGCTGCTCTGTCCCAACACTTGTCCACAACATTCCTAGTCTCGACCAGCTTGGTCCAATCCTTGATGTTATCCAGCCACGTTGTTCTTTGCCTTCTTCCTCCTTTCTTTCCCCCTGCCTTTCCATGTAGCAAGTCTGACAAGATGTTATGTGTAACGTGTCCACAATAAGCAACTTTTAACTTCATAATCTTCTCCAGCAATATCCATGGTCTATCAACTTCGGACAAAACCCTCTCATTTGAAACTTTCTCTACCCAGCTGATCTTCAGCATTCGTTAATAGCACCACATTTCAAAAGCATTAATTTGTTTCATGTCATCCTTCTTCAGGGTCCAAAATCAATAGTGGTAAGCAAAACAAACACTAAAGACTCATTCATGATGGTATCATTACAAGTGAATGGACAAGACATTGAACAGGTGCAAAAGTTTGAACATCTTGGCAGTTGTCTGACAGATTATGGAAGATGTGAAGTTGAGATCAGAAGGAGAATAGGTATGGCTAAGAACCAGTTCATGAAGCTAAAAAATCTACTATGCAATCGGAAGGTAGACATCCAAAGTAGAATCCACTTCCTCGAGTGTTACATATGGTCAGTGCTGAGGTATGGATCAGAAACATGGGCCCTGAAGCAGTGCTACAGGAACCCAAATCAGAAAATGTGGCTCAACTCACATCATACTTATACTACTACCACTGGTGCTGCATCCATTGAATGCACTGTTACAGACAGGAGCAAAGGGGTAAAGTCAGAAGGATGTGAAAAAGCATTCAAGGAGACAAAGGGACTTATAACATCTGATGAACTGCTCACCCATCCCTGCCCATCAGACTGGCATGCAGTGCATCCCCTCATGGCATTGGTGCTGTTTTGTCACACACTATGAAAGATGGATCTGAGTGCCTGACTGTATTTGCCTCAAGATCACTGACAAGCGCAGAATTCAACTACGCACATATCAACCGAGAGGCCCTCAGTCAAGTAAGGGGAATAAAGAAGTTTCACCACTACCTTTATGGACAAAAGTGTTCACTAGTGACAAATCACCAGCCCCTTGTGTCCATTTTCAATTGCAGGAAGGGGCTTCCAGTGATGATCGATACCCGGTTATAATGTCAGGCACTATTCCTAGGAACCCACTCATGATATAGAGTACAAGGCTACCAAACAACTCAGCAACACTGATAGTTTGTTGCATCTTCCACTATTGGCAACTGATGAAGAAAAGTCTGTGAAATCACCATATGAGGATGGGCAGCTCCTGATAACCCCATGTTTCCAGAGTTCTCAGTAAGATGACGTCAACTGTTGGTATGTGAAAGAACACTGATGTGTGGATCTCAAGTTGGGGTTTCCTCTAAACTACACACCAGAGTGTTAGAGAATCTGCATGAAGGACACCTGGGTACAGTCTCGCCCAGAGCTACGTGTGGTGGCCAGGAACAGATAAACAGATTGAAAAATTGACCAAAAGATGGTCAGGATGCCAAAAAGTTTGAAATGCGCCCCACAGGTGCCGTTACAGCTTTCATCACCATGGCTAAGAGTATATATTGACTTTGGGGGCCACTCATAGACAGCATGTTCCTGATTGCAGTGGATGCTCATTCGAAGTGGCTGGAGATTATACCAATGAAGTCAACCACATCAGCAAAGACTGTCTCCGCTCTAAGGACCATCTTCATTAGAAATAGCTTACCCCAACAAACTGTGAGTGACAACGGGCCACAATACACATCCGAGGAATTCCGACTGTTCAAAAAGAAAAATGTCATCGGACATTTCAAGTCAGCTCATCACCACCAGCAATGAATGGGTTAGCTGAAAGGTTTATCCAAACTTTCAAGAAGTCCATTAAGGCTGTGGTCAAAGAGGACATTTCTTTACAGCACAAGGTAGACAACTTCTTTTTTGTGTATTGGAACTCTGTTCATGCAACAACAAATCAAACAACGACAATGGTGTTGATGAACAGGAATCTGAGATCTCACGTAGACCTCCTGAAACCAGATCTCCAGAAGGAAGTACTGAATAAATTGTTCAGCCAGTTGCCAAGTGAAGCAACAAAGAGCTTGGAGATTTGTCAGGAAGTCCTAGTGCGTGATTACTGAGAATACAAGTGGACACCTAGTAGGGTAGCTACAAGAACTGGATACTGATGTACACAGTGGACATTGGAGATCAGACATGGAGACGACATGCGGACCGGATAGTGGAAGCTCAACTGAAGAACACACCTGAGTCGATTGCATCCAACAAGATCGACACATTACAGTCACCGGACTTACCTCTCAGAGATGATGTCACTGACAGCAATGTGACACCAGAAACCGAGGACATTGTCTTAGACAAGACACTTACCAAACCTAATGCCACTCCACAGCGAACAATGTGCATGCGTGGACAACAGATCAATATGTAGTGCTGGGGAGAGTGGGGTGTGTCATTGCTCTAGAAGAAATAGATCCATACATTACATGGTCCTGCTCTCACCAGGACATGTTCCTGGTGAGAGCAAGAATAGATAAGAATGTTACCAAATACACAAAAACAGACTGATTCAACATGTCCTGGAACATATTGTTGACCAGGACCTGAAAAACAACAGGGGCTTTGGCCAGACCATATGGTGTCACGTGGTACTCATAGGTGGCAGTGGGGTTGTTGAATCCTGTCTTCCATTTTGTCTCCTTCTCGGCTGCTGACCAGGTTGTAAGCATTGCGCTGAGCTAGCTTAGAGAATATGGCTGCTCCCAAGAGATGTTCAAATGCAGAGGCAACTGTGATGTTGAGGGGCCAATAAGCAATGCAGGGACAGAGCTTGTCATCCATCTTGCTCTCAGAAAAGAAGCCGCCCATGCTGGTGTGGTAGTTGGACAGCTAAATCCAAAGGCCATTGCCTCCTTGATGTATTTTTCCATGGCCACCGTTTCAGGATGCAGAGGGAAAGGAGCTAGCCCCAGGGAGGAGTAGAACCAGGTAAAAGGTCAATGGCACAGTTGTATGGCCGGTGTGGAGACAGGCAGGTGGTCTCAGTGGGAATATGCTGACAAGGGCTTGAGCTGGACCCAGGCAAGTAGACAGTCATGCTGCCCCTACTCCTGGAGCACCTTTGGGGATCAGTCGATCCTTGGGTTGTGTCAAGCACCAATGGCAGATCAAGTGAATCAACAAGATAGAACTAAGCAAGACACAAAATACTGGAGGAACTCAGCAGGATTTATTCATCCATCTACCTCACCAGCATGGGCAGGCTTCTTCTTTGTGACAATGAGAGCTGTTCCCTGTGGTTGCCCTGGAGCACAACTTGGAGTGGTACTGTAGAAAGGTGGAACTTGCCGGTACCCAGAGGCTGACCATCCAGGTCTTGATATCAATATTCCCTCTCTATTGTTGAGTGGGAACTCCCTATCTTTGAGCTGGTGAGATATCCAGGAGATTCCTGGCTGCCCCAGAGGAAATAAATGCCAGAAGCTCATGGTTCTGGGACCCCCACGACTAAGACGCTGGGAACATTTCTCAGTTAGGGGACAATATTTGCAGTGCGAATTGAGCTGACAGAACTCCCCTTCTTACTGATGGGTCTCCTCTATTACTGGGTGCTTGGGACATGCCTGGAAGTGTCTTGGGGAGCAACAATAGAGACAGCAACTTGTTCATCTGTGCCAAACTCATTTCCCCTGGGCTAGGTGCATGCCTCCCCACCTGCATTTTCTCCTTTGCAAGCTGTGTACTGGGTGACGACAGAGGGAGCAATGACAGGCAGTGATCTGATGGGTAGGATAAACTTGCGGCATTCTCTTTCTAAACCTCTTAGCTGCCTGGTGTTCTGTTCGAATGGCCAGATTTATCTGGACATCCAAGCTGTCCTCTTCATCACACAATGCGATCTCATGCCGGACCTCTGTGCTCACCCCATACTGGAAAGCAGTAATGAGAGATCTCTGGTTCTATCCCATCTCAACCACAAGAGTGTGGAGCTTTACTGTGCAGTCTGTCACTGACCCACTGCCTTGGTGCAGGTCCAGGAGTTGGTGGGCAGCCTCCCGACCCCGTACTGAAAGGTCAAACACTCTCTTGAACTCGACTACAAATTGTTGGAAAGACTGAACCTTGTTCTTGTGGGTGCTGACCAGGCTGAGTGAGGTTCCGTCTGAGAGATTCACTATGTAAGCCAGTTTACATGCATCATCACTGAACCGACCTGACTGGGCTTGGAAAGTCAGCACACACTGTGTAATAAAGCTCCTGCAGCCAGCAGCGTCACCAGCGTATCTGCCTCATGTAGGAATGCTTAGCTGAGGTCCAGGAGCTGCCAAGGGAATCAGGAAATTAGTGGCTGAGCTGATGAGACTGCAATAGAGAAGGATGGGGGAGGTACTGGTGTTGGGATTATAGACAATAGGTGCAGGAGTAGGCCATTCGGCCCTTTGAGCCAGCACCGCCATTCACTGTGATCATGGCTGATCATCCACTATCAGTATCCAGTTCCTGCCTTATCCCCATTACCTTTGATTCCACTATCTTTAAGAGCTCTATCCATCTCTTCTTTGAAAGCATCCAGAGACTTCTGGGGCAGAGCATTCCATATATCCACCACTCTCTGGTGAAAAAGTTTTTGTCCTGGAAAAGGATTGTCCTGGCAGAGAGCTGCTGAATCGTGGCCGTGAGAGCAGTAATGGCTGCCTCCTGATTCTGGCTGTCCGTTGTGCATTGGTGAATTGTTGTTGTGAGTGCTGGCACCTGACAGCTTGGACTGGGCTTGCTGCTCTGAAAGTAGTTGTCGCATTGCTGGAGCCACTTCGGCCAACACAGCCTCCACCGACTTTAACTTCTCCCACATTTCCCCAGTGAAATTCAGGGTTTCAGCTGTTCTCTCTCTGTTGGGTCCATTTTGTGGTCAAGTCTTGCTGATAGGAGTTCAGTGGTGGCACAAGTGCAGATGGAATGAACAGTTCATTGTTTCAATAAGAACTATAGAGATCAAAGGAAAATTATAAATGCCAGGCCAACAGGGCTGCTAACTAAAAACTCTTAAACAAACTAAAAACTAATGCCATCACTGTGGCTCAAAAGCAGTAAACTAGTACTCAATTAACACAGCTCTTCTAACAGCATCCATCTAAAACACCAATGTTCTTCCCAGATCATGTACTAAGGTAAGCAGAGAGTGTTTTCGTCGTTCTGCTTCGATCAAGACTGAAACAAAAGGAAAGGAGTTAAATACAATTGCAAAGAAACCCCAGTTGGCTGGACTGTGTGCATTCTCACGTGCGTGATCACCATCTTCTTTTTGCCCACCGGCCAGAGCGCCCTTACTCCACAGCGGTGTCTGCGGTTGAGACAGATGTGGTGGACAAGTGTTTCACACAGAGAGTGGTGGATGCCTGGAATGAGGTGGTGGAGGCAAGTACAATAGAGTCACTCACGAGTCTATAAGTGAGCAGGAAACGGAAAGATATGGATACTGTATGGCAGAAGGGATGAATGTCATTGGACATTTTATTTACTAGTTTAATTTGTTCAGCACAGCATTTTGAGCTGAAGGCCCTGTTCCAGTGCTGTAATGTTCTATGTTCAATAAATAAAAGGGAAATGTTTGACTATGTAACATTAGCTCCCCTGATCATTGTGCCAAGTGCTCTTTCCTATTTACAGAGGGGTCTGATGATGTCTATCTGAAAGTTGAAAGGATACAATGTATTAAAAAATCATACGTATTAGGAAATATTGATTAAACCCTTTCCACAACCACTATAAAATCAGTATGTACAATGGAAGATAAAATATGAATCTACACATTAACATTGAGTTACCTAATTTGCACATAGTTTATGTAGTTTTGTCAGAATTCAACAAAAAATGCACAGCAAAATGATGGAAGATGAGCCAAAAATTAGGGTTTAATTTTTTTGGATGATGGAAAATCCTTCAGCCCAAAATGCTGTGCTGAACTAATTAAATTAGTAAGTCAAATGTCCAACTGCACTAATCCCTTCTGGCATGGCTACGTTCTGAAAGGTGGTCAGTAACACTACTGTCTGTTCATCCCTCCCAGACCTTGTGATCACTCCAGTTCATGGTCTCAGTCCAAGTAGAGTGCAGAAGTTCCCCTTCAAATTGCCCTCAGATAGTTGACCTTTCACCCTAAGCTTATCCCCTCTAGTTCTAGACTCATCCAACCTTGGGGGGAGAAAGCCGGCATCTATTCTCCCTATCTATACCTTCATTATTTTCTATACCTCCATTAGATATGCCCCCATTTTCCAGCACTCCAGGGGAATAGAGTCTTAACCTATTCAACCTTTTCCTATAACTCAGATCCTCAAGTCCCGATAACATCTGTACTCCTTCAAGTTAAACTGGACATCAGAAGTTTGGAGAGGAGGAGACTTCAATCAGATCCACTGCCTGAGGATAAAAGACAGCAGTGGGTGGCAGTGAAAAAGAGCTTTGACCACCTGCCAATATGGACATCAGAAGTTTGGAGAGGAGAGGACTTCAATCAGGTCCACGGCCAGAGGATAAAAGGCAGCAACTCTAACTCCTCCCAGCCTGTCTCCTGTAAAAATCCTGTTCTCTTTTCCTAGTTACTTCGTCTCCACGGCATCTGTTCCTAAGATGAGGCTTTTCTCTCCAAGACATCAGAGCTGTCCTCCTTCATCAAAGAAAGGGGTTTCCCTTCCTCCACCACTGATGCTGCTCTGATCTGCATCTCCTTCATTTCCTGGACATCCATACTCACCCCATCTTCTCATTGCCTTAACAGGGATAGAGTTCCTCTTGTCCTTACCAACCACCCTATGAGCCTCCACATCAAACATATCATTCTGTGCAACTTCTGCTATCTTCAGCGAGATCCTACCACCAAACACAGCTTTACCTCCCACCCACTCTCCGCATTCCCCGGGGATCACTCGCTCCTTAATTCCTTTGTCCATTCATCCCTCCTCACTAATCCCCCTCCTGGCACTTGTCCCAGCAAGCAGAAGTGTTACTGCTGCCCATTCACTTCCTCCCTCACCTCCATTCAGGGCCCCAAACAGTCCTTCCAGGTGTGGCACACTTCACCTGTAAATCTGTTGGGGTCGTCTACTGTAATTGGTAATCCTGGTGTGCCCTCCTCCACATTGGAGAGACCCAAGGTAGATTGGGGGACCACTTTGTTGAGCACCTCTGCTCCATCCACAAAAAACAGGATTTCCAGGTTGCCAACCATTTTAATTCCATTCTCCATTCCTATTCCTACATGTTAGTCCACGGCCTCCTATTTTGCCATGATGAGGCCACTCTCAGGTTGGAGGAGCACACCTCATATTACGTCTCGGTGGCCTCCAAGCTGATGGCATGATCATCGATCTGTCCAATATCTGGTAAATTTAACCCCCTCTCTCTTCCCTCTTCTTCATTTCCCCAAACTGGCCCCCACCTTACTTCTTTTCACGTGTCTAACACCTTCCCTAGTGCTCCTCCTTCTTCCCTTTCTCCTGCGATCCACTCTCCTCTCCTATCAGATTCCTTCTTCTCCAGCCCTTTACCTTTTCTACTCATCATCTCCCAGTTTCTTACTTCCACCCTCCCTCACCCACGCACTTGGCTTTACCTATTATCTTCAAGATTATACTCCTTCCCCCACCCCACTTTTACATGTATATTCTGACATTTTGGAGAAGATGGTGGCGTGATGCAGCTCGCAGCGGCCACTCCGGTGGTGATATCAGTTATCTGTCAAGTAGGAGGCAGTGCACAATCCTGATTTGATGGAGACAGACGTGAGAGCACGGAGGAACATCTGGTGAAACTTCTGAAATGCCTGTTTCGCTGCCACTGCTACTGTGTGATCCAGAATCTCCGGAGGGGAAGGCCTCGAGCCCTTGGCTTTGCTTGTTGCTCAGTGGCCAGGGCAGGGTTGAAGCGCTCGGCAGAGATGGTGCTCGGTGCTTGGTGTCGGAGGGCTGGTCGGAGGCTCGAAGTTTTCGGACGGACTTAGAGTCGGCTGTGGTCAAATGCTTCCAGGGTGCTGCATTGGCAAGTTTGCGGCGCTGGAAGCTCATGACAGGGAGAGTTTCTCCCTTCTACCGTCTGCGTGAGATGATGGGGCTATCAGGACTTTGAGACTTTTTTTTACTGTGCCCATGGTCTGCTCTTTATCAAATTACAGTATTGCTTTGCACTGTTGTAACTATATTTTATAATTATGTGGTTTTGTCAATTTTCGTCTTGGTCAGTCCTGTGTTTCTGTGATATCATACTGGAGGAACATTGTATCATTTCTTAATGCACGCATTTCTAAATGACAATAAACGAGGACTGAGTGTCCTCATAATCTAATCTAATCTAATCTAATCTTCTCCCTTCCTTTCTAGTCCTGATGAAGGGTCTCGGCCCAAAATTTTGACTGTTTATTCCTCTCCATAGGTGCTGCCTAACCTGCTGAATTCCTTCAGTATTTTGTGTGTGTTGCTCTGGATTTTGAAGATCTGCATAATCTCTTGCATTTGGAAAAGGCACTTAAAGCTTTCTTACTTGTGGTATTAATTTTGGAGGAAAAAGGTTTTTTTCCATTTGGGATTTGGGCATTACTGACAAAGAAATTAATGATGCAATACTGGAGTTTGGAAAAATGAGGGGGGATCTCTTTGAAACCTGCTGAATATTGAAAGGCCAAGATAGACTGGAGATGGAGAGGATGTTTCCAATAGTGGTAGAATCTAGGACCAGAGGGCACTACCTCAGAATAGAAGGACATCCCTTTAGAACAGACATGAGGAAGTATTTCTTTAGTTTGGGAATGGTGAATCTGTGGAATTTGTTGTCACGGATGATTGTGGAGGCCAAGTCATTGGGGTATTTGTTCTTGATTGGTGGGAGTGCTGCGGTTGTGGGAAGGTGGGGCAGGAGAGTGGGATTGAGAGGGAGAATAGGTCGGCTGTGGTCAAGGGGTGGAGTGGACTTGCTGGGCATAACGGCCTGGTTATTCTCCTGTGTCTTTTGATTCTCATCTCTGCTTGGAATTCCAATTGGGCAGCAAATGTTTTCTATGTGCCTTGTGATTAGCCTGAAGGACATTTATTACAAAATGCAGTCGGCATTTCCACACAAGATGTGAAACTGCTTCACTAGTGTACGTGAGTTTGACAAAAATACATATAGAGGCTTCCGTGTCTTTCTCCTTGAGGATGATTTACTTCAGTTTTTGCTTTGTGGGTTCGGAGGTGACTCAAGTTACAGTATGGGAACCAGTGTTTTGTGCACCAATAAAGCAGGTGGCTGGGAGGTGGGATCTGCTCTTCCTGTCACTCACACGCGCTCTGTATGTGTTCTGAATGCTCCATCACCTCTCCGAAAGTTCCTGGGCCCAAGGTTTGCAGGAGTCAGTGAGGATGTTGCATTTCTTCAAAGGAGGCGTTGAGCACATCCTTAAATCTTTTCCTCTGTTCACAGGTAGTCCCTTCCCAAGACAGAATGGGGATCAGAGTGCTTTGTGCACTCCAGCGATGTCTGTTTACATTATTCAAACCTTATTGCTGCTCTGGCACTGAAGTGGTGACACGCCCTAAAGAAGTTCCAAGAGCATGTGGAGGCCCCTTCAAACATAGATTAAAGGTTCTGAGTTGAGCCTCTGCCAGAGATCCATTGGAACTTCAACAGACCAGCTAAGGTAAGGTTGCCGCTTTTCTTTGATGGTGGACCCAACTGCTCCAAAGCTTCCCCTGAGGTCTCCATCCCTGACACAAGATTGTCTATCAAAGAGGCAGCTGTCTTCTACTGTCCTTATCCCATTTGGGCACTCTATTTCAGCTCCATTACTTGACACCACCAATTCCTATCGAGAACAGGCATTTGTTAGTGTAATGATATTACAGGCCAATGACCTGGGTTCAATTCCACCACTGTCTGTAAGGAGTTTGTACATTCTGCCCATCACCATCAGGGTGTTCCATTTTCCTCCCACATTCCAAAGATGTACAGGTTCATAGGTTAGTTGGTCACATGGGTGTAATTGGATGGCACAAGATCATCTCTAAACAAATAAATAAATATTTGGAATCAATTGATTATTAAATATTAAAGGAATAGAGGGATGTGGGTTCAACTAAATCCCTCCAAAGTAAAAGTTTAGTCATCGTTTGACCAAGTGGTGGAGCAGATGCAAGAATGGAAAGGAGCACTTCCGTTCTTAAAGAACTCCTGCCATGGCAGGAATTGAAACTATCAGCTGTTTTAATGCATAACTTCACTGGAGATTTGGGATTCACAACCCATGCAGACTTGGCTGCTTCCATTCTATTTGTACAAGAAATTGCTTCTGTATTGCCCTGCAAAAAGAAAATAAGTGAAACACCAGCGCATAGAAACATTTTAACACACATTTCCATAGATTGTACAATTTATAGTCTCTTGAGTCCACATTTCAGACAAAGGTATTTACTTTACATTGCTGTCTCAAATGACTTTCATTTTTCAAATACAATATTACATCACAATTACTTCGGGGCTTGCACATTTTAAATGAGAATTAGTTCAGTATTGTGATCATTGGTAGGAGTAAGAATTGGAACTGGTTTATTATTTTCATATGTGCTGAGCTGTTTCCACAAAAGTAGTGTTAATTTGCTAAGTTAATGTTTAAGAAAGTATCTTGATTGAGCAGTAATTGAAACTGGAATTGGTTTATTAATGTCACATGTATTGAGATACAATGAAAACCTTGTCTTGCATACTGTTTATATGGATCAAATCATTAGACGGTGCATTATGGTAGTACAAGGTAAAATAATAATAGAATCCAAAATAAAGTTTAACAACAACAAAGGAAGTGTAAACAATAAGGTGCAAAATCATAGCAAGATGGATTGTGAGGTCAAGAGTTCATTTTATTGAACTGGGAAATCATCCAATAATCTTATAACAGCAGGGTAGAAGCTTCCTTCCAGCCAGATGGTATGTGTTTTTAAGCTTTTGTATCTTCTGCCCGATGGGAGCGTGGACTAGAGAGAATGTCCAGGCTGGGTGGGATTGTTGGTTTATTTTCTCTGTTTTACTGAGACAGTGAGATAGACAGAGTATAGACAGAGTCAATGGAGGGGAGGGTGTCTTTTGTGATATGCTGAGTTGCATCCACAACGTCATGGTTTCTTGTGGTCATGTGCAGAACTGATGCCATACTAAGTAGTTATGCATCCAGAAAAGATGCTTTTTATGATGCATTAATGAAAATTGGTTACAGTTGACAAGGACATGCCAAGTTTCTTTAGCCTCCTAGGGAAGCAGAGGTGCTGATGAGCTTTCTTGGCTGGGATGTCTTTGTGGTTGGACCAGGACAGATTATTGATGATGTTCACTGTAAGGAACTTGAAGCTCTCAGACCTCTCAACCTCAACACCATTGATGTAGACAGGAGGATGTGCACTTTCCCCTTCCTGAAGTCAATGAGCAGCTCGTATGTTTTGCTGACGTTGAGGGAAAGGTTGTTGTCATGACACCATGTCACTAAGCTCTCTATCTCCTTCATGTACTCCAACTCATCGTTATTTGTGATACAGCCCACTTTGGTGGCGTCATCTGCAAACTTGTAAATGAAGTTAAAGCATTATCTGTCTATGCAATCATGAGGGAACAAAGGATGCAGAGCAAGGGCTGGGGACACAACCTTATGAAGTGCCAGTGTTTAGAATAATTGTGATGGGGTTGTTGCTACCTATGCTTATCGATTGTGGTATGTTTGTCAGGGAGTCAAAGATCGAGTTACGGAGGGAGGCATTGAGTCCCAGGGTCTGGAATTTGGTGATGAGTTTGAATTGAATGATAGTATTGAAGGCAGAGCTGTAGTCAATGAAAAATTGGACAACATGGTAGTGTAGTGGTTAGCATAACACTATTACAGGGCCAGCAACCTGGGTTCAGTTCCAGGACTGTGGTGTTGAATTGGTATGTTCTCCCTGTGACTGCGTGGGATTCCTCCGGGTGCTCCAGTTTCCTCCCACATTACAAATATTAGTAAGCTAATTGGTCACGTGGATGTAATTAGGTGCCACGGGGCTCATTGAGCTGGAAGGGTCTGTTACTGTGCTGCAACTCTAAGTAAAATAAGAAAAATAGTTGCATGTATGTGTTTTTACTGTCCAGATACTCCAGAGATGAAATTAAGAAATATACCTTTGAACTGTTTAAATGATTTTGTGATTTCCTGAAGGATTCGGTGAACTTGACTCTCGAGAGTTCAGGTAAGGCCATCACCATGGTGGCATTGCTGCAGTGGACTTCAGGCCAGATTAAAGCATTGAGGCCCAAGAGCATGTAGGTTGAGGTTGTCCAGACAGTTGGAGTTAATGTGTGCCATGACCAAACTCTCACAGACAATGACCACTGCTTGAAATGGAGAAACCAGTCAAGAGGACCCTCACTCCATGGCCTAATGCGGCAATTCCTCCAGTATGCTCCAGGACTGTTTCAACAGGTCTAACTGGTAGACGTTCAAAGAGGCCACCACAAATGGAGAAGACACTGACCTTGAGGAATATGCCTCATATGTCATTGGCTCCACCAGCAAGTGTGTAGACAATGTTAGTACCTCAAGAACGGTCATGTCATGGTCCAATCAGAAGCACTAGCTGAACACAGAGGTGTACTCACTGCTAAAAGCCTGGGACACTGCCTTCAAGTATAGTGACAGAACAGCTCTCAGAGTGGCCAGGTGAAACCTCATCTGAGGCATCAAGAGAGCAAAGGCTGGCTACGCACAAAAAATTCTGGAACATATAATGATCCTCATCACAAAAAATTCTGG
Organism: Mobula hypostoma; assembly: GCF_963921235.1. Lineage (NCBI taxonomy): Eukaryota > Metazoa > Chordata > Chondrichthyes > Myliobatiformes > Myliobatidae > Mobula > Mobula hypostoma. The sequence continues at coordinate 32,771,335 of NC_086104.1, forward strand.
AACATATAATGATCCTCATTGTATGTGGCTGGGCATCCAGGGTACTACAAAGTATGCAAGAAAAACCACCAATGACTGTACCAGTGATGCCTCCCTCCCTGACACTCTAAGTAATTTTTATGCACAATTTGAGACATGTAACACAATGCCGGCCACCAAAAGCTACCCTCTCGCAGGTGAGCAGTCACTGTGTGTACCAGCAGCAGACACGAGAAGGACCCTACAGAGAAGCAAGCCCCATATGGCCACGAGGCCAGACAACATCTCAGATCAAGTGCTCAGGAAGTGTGGACATTGATTCTCTGATGTCTTCATGGAAATCCAGGCTGCTGCCCCCACATGCTTTAAATCAGCCACTATCATCCCTGTACCAAAGAACTCTACACCTTCATGGTAGCTCTGATACCAATCATCATTAAGTATTTTGAACAGCTGATAATGGAACATATCAAAAACTCAATTCCTGCCACATTGGACACTCACCGATATGCTTACCATCTGAACCACTCTATGATAGATGCCATTGTATCTGTCATGCAACTGGCCCCAACTCATCCAGAAAACAAGTAAACTTATGTCAAAATATTATTTTGGGATTTCAGTTGAGCATTGAACACTACTGTCCCACAGAGTCTGGTTAACAAACTCCTACTCCTCGGTCTAAATACACCAAACTACATCTGGGTGTTGGACTTCCTAATGAACAAACTTCAAATAGTCAGGATGCACAAGCACTCTTCCTTTGCTGTGTGCTAAGCCCACTGCTGTCATCATCATCATCAGGTGCTGTGCCCAGTTTGAGCTTTGACTGCCATGGCCCACACACTCCTGTTTCGGGTCAAGTGGATCAATTCATTGGTATTCATTTCCAGTTCTCTGGCTGCTGTCTCCATCATCATTTGTCTTTGCCTTCCTCTTGCTTTCTTCCCTTCAATCTTTTCCATAATTACCGTGCATTCTAGCTCCTCTTTCCTAATCACATGTCCAATGAAGTCACATTGCCTTTTCATGATCTCATACATTATTTCTCTTTTTGTGCTTGCTCTGTTCATGACATCCTTGTTAGATATTCGTTTCGTCCATGATATTCTTTGCATCCTCCTCAAAAACCACATCTCTGCTGCTTCAATTCGTTTCCTCATGTTACTAGATTCCAACATTCTGAGCCATATAACATAACTGGATAAACGTAACATTTCAGTACTCTGATGCGGGTTGTCATGCCTAGTTTAGTATTGGTCAGTATACTACTCATTCTCGTAAAGGTGTCTTTTGCCATCCCTATTCTTCTTTTGATGTCCATGTCGCACCTGCCATCTGATGTCACCCAGCTTCCTAAGTAGCAAAAGTTCTGTACTTGTTTTATGTCTTCCCCATTTATCCTCAGCCAGCAGATAGGATTCTCCTTCTTCTTGGATATCACCATACATTCTGTCTTTTTGCAATTGATAGATAGACCCATTTTTGCACTTTCTTCAACAACTATATCATTTAAGTTTTGTAGTTCTTCCACCGTACTTGTAATTAACAGTGTCATCTGCATATCTGAAATTATTGATATTTCACCACCAACTTTGATTCCCAAGATGTCTCTTATTTTTTGTAATATTGTTTCACTGTACACATTAAATAAATCAGGGGAGAAAACACACCCTTGTCTAACGCCTCCCTTGATTTTCATAAACTGACTCACTTCTCCATCTATTCTTACAGTGGCAGTTTGTTCCCAGTACAGATTTCTGATTAGGCGGAGGTCTTTCGAATCTAGATCTAGAGTTTCCTGTAATATTTCAAATAACTTATTGTGCTTCACTTTATCAAATGCTTCTGTGTAGTCGATAAAGCAAACAAATCTTTTTGCACTTGAATAGCTCGTTCTGATAGTATCCTTAACATCAAATATTGCGTTTCTTGTACCTTTGTCTTTCACAAAACCACATTGTCCTTTACCTATTTCAGCTTCTATCTTATTTTTAGCTCTTGTCATCAAAATTTTTAGAAGTATCTTAGTGATATGACTCATTAAACTGATGGTCCTATGTAATGCCCATTCTATTGCTCCAGGTTTCTTAGGAAGATTGATAAATACTGATTTTTTTCATCTCTTCTGGTATTATTCCAGTCTCATAAATGTCATTGATTAAATCAGTAAGTTTTTCAATTCCATTATCTTTAAGGGTGATAATTTGTTCTATCACTAATTCATCAGGATCTGCTGCCTCTCCTTGCTTCATCTTATTTATTGCATTACGAACTTCAGATTTTAAAATACTTGGATGTTCAATGTTTTTCTTAATTTCTGGTTTTTCGCCTCGATCGTCTTCAAAAATTCCTGAATATACTCAGTCCATCTGTTTGTAATCTCATTTTTTTCAATGGTAATGGTACTGTCCTTTGCTTTCAAACATCCACCTGAAGAACAGAGGAGCTTTTTACCAGTGATATTCTTGATTTGTTGATGTAGCCTTTTTGGATCAGTAATAGGGATTCTTTCTATTTGCTCACATTCCTGGTTTAACTATTCTTCTTTGGCTTTTTGACATAAGCTTTTAACTTTTTTTTTAATCTAAGGACTTATGTTCTATAGGATTTGCTTTCTTCCATCTCCTTTCTTCCTTTAGATTTTTGATTTTATCTGTCATCCATTTATTCTTTGTGCTTTTTTTTCTTTTTTTAGGAATCACTGACTTTGCTGATTCTACCAAGGCATCCTTTAGACATTTTAACTTCATTTCTACATGATTGCTATCATCTTCAACAGATTCTATTTCTAGACTTTGAAACCTATTCCTTACTTCAATTGTAAATTTTTGTCGTTAAGTTTTCTTCTTTAATTAATTGCGAGTATTCAAGGGATTGTTCAGGTTTTTGCTTCTTTAGTTTTTTAAGTTTTACTTTTACATGACATACTACTGGATTTTTGTCACTATTACAGTCTGCACCTGGATATGTTTTGCATTGAGTCACTGAGTTTCTAAATCTTTGGTTTCTAGTAATAAAGTCAATTTGATTTCTAGTGTTATCACCTGGATTTTTCCAGGTCCACAGGTGTCTTGGATGGTTTTTAAAGTAGGTATTCATAATGACCTGAGTATTCATCTTGCACCATTCTACCCATTTCTCACCTCTTTCATTTCTTTCCTGTAGTCCAAATTTTCCTATGGTATTTCCATCAGCACCTCGTTCTACTTTAGCATTTAGATCTCCCATGACAATAACATTATTCTGAGATTTGCATCCATTCTGTACCACTGTTGTACACACTGCTTTCACCTGACTGCATGGCCAAACACTGGAGCAATCACATTGACAAGTTTGCTAATGACATGACAGTGGCGGAGCTCTTCACCAATAACAATGAGACAATTTGCAGGGAGGAGGTGGAAGAGTTTGAAGCCTGGTACCAGGCAAATTACCTCTTTCTTAAAGTCAAAGGAAGTGGTTATCAGCTTCAGGGGAACTCATACCATTCACACACCACTTTATCTTGGCTGCCCAGCAGTGGAACCTGCAGGCTGTTTCAAACTCCTGGGTGTGCACATCACGCACAACCTCTTATGGTCCTTGAACACATCCTACACAGCCAGAATGCTTATTAAAGCCTCTACTTTCTGAGGAGGCTGAAGAGAGCTAAATTTTGCAGATCAATACCTACATCATTCTGCATATTTTGCAGTAGAGAGCATCCTGACAAGCTGCATCACTGATTGGTATGGAAACTGCACTCTGCTGGACAGGAAGGCTCTACCACAGGCAGTCAAAACTGCCCAATACATCACTTGTAGCAGCCTACCTGCCATCACGGACATATATAGAAAAAGGAACTGGTAAGGGGCCAGTAACTTCAGAAGGATCCCACCCATCCTGCTCATGGACTGTTTGTTCCACTCCCATCAAGAAGGAGGCTACATTCCATCCACACCAGGACCACCAGACACACAAACTTTTCTCAAGCAGTAAGGCTGATCAACACCTCCACCCACTAACTCCACCACTAGTTTATTATTTCCTGTCAGCATCTTATTTACAGCCTTTATGGACCCACAATAAATCTATGTATATAAGCTATCATGCATTTATATTTATTGTTTTTATTATAAATGTTTCCTTCATCTTTGGTGTTTTTTTTGTGCTGCATCTGATCTGTAATAACAATTATTTCATTCTCCTTTACACTTGTGCACAGGCAATGACGTTAGCCAATCCTGAATATTGCATCTTGAATCTTGAAAGGCTCTCCATGAGAGCAGATGTCAGAAATAGTGAGCAGTAGTTGTTAAGGCATGTTTTCTTGTATTTTTTAGGCACCAGGGTGATACTGGTATCCATAAAACAGACAGGAACCACAGATTGAGACATTTAGAGGTTATAAGTATCTGTTAGTACACGCACAAGCTGATCTACACAGGATCTAAGGCCAAAATCTGTCTCAAATGCCTCCAATAGCTATGTTCACTCTCCTGTAGACTGATTTTATCTTCTATTAGGGATATAATAGAAGTGGGCTTTTGTGGTTCTGGAAGCCAATGACCGAGAGTTTGCAGTTATAACGATGACAAAACTAACATAATTTGCTGCTATTGCATTATAAAACTAATAGCAACACCTGCTGTGCACTGGGGTCACTGTGTACACTGTAGTGGCCTTGGTCCCATTTGATGATGATGATACACAATTCGAATGCACCGTTATCTGGAAGAATAGCCTTAATGGCAGGAAGAAGGCCAGTTTGGAAGTGAATTAAAGGGTCATTGCAAACCCCACTCAGCACCAGACAAAAGGTTGCCATGACATTGTACAATTACAGAGTTTTAAAGGCACTTGAACAGGTATTTGGGTTGGAAAGTGTAGGGGGAGATGGATCTAGTATGGAAAATGGAATTCATGTTGGTAGGTATCATGGTCATCATGGTCAAGGAAGGACAAAAGAGCCTGTTTCTGCACTGTATGTGTCTATGATTCAATGAAACCGTCTGCAGTAGAGAGCGTGACATTGAAGTTAGACCAATCTTAGATGAAAGGGCAGTGGTGGTGGGAGGTGAGGTTAGTTGGTGGAACACACTCATAAATTCCAGTCACTTCCCTGGATGTCTCATCATCTGTCAGTGTTACAAGGTGCCTCTTCCTACCTTTGAACTGCAAGAAAAATTAAGTTTGATCCACCTCAGTACTTCAAGTGACAGTTCTCATAGAGAAATTGAGTGTTTCAGAACTCCGGACATTGGAAGTCCACTTTCAACTTTTCAAAGCAAAGCTTGGTTCCTGTTTATGAGTGAATTGGCAGCGCTGGATTCACAGCTCACCTGCAGAGACTGTCTTTCATAACTGTTCTCATTTGTAATACTGATGCACCCTAAAATGGCTACACTTTGTTGTGTGAGAGAGAAATTAATATTTGAAGGCATATTATGTTGTAATTTACTGCTTAGCAAACTGTCAGCTCCTAAAAGAGGTACCTTCATAGATTTGTATTCCCTCATATAAATAGTTCATTCAAATTCTGCATGAGTTTAGGACATCTCAGCTTCTCCACCATATTGTCACATTTATGTTCCAATTGTTATTTCTTGTGCTCTGTAAATTTTAAAGAATTTATTCGGAGTTACGTTTTTTTTTCTTCCTGATTTGCTGCCTTTGAGAAAAATAGCCATTTAGAAGATATCACTGCTGGAATACTTTAGGCATCTTTCAGAACTGAATCTTGACAGCACCCATCGTTCAGTAAAGTGGAAGACCACACATTGATTGCTAGAACCTTGTGGTCTGTTTTCCCGACAGTCAACTCCAAATACCTTCTTTCTGCTGCAGTATCTAGGCCAATGAGATTGAGCAGCAGATATTACAGAGTCATGTCATATAAATCCCACAAGCTGTCTTTCATTCAAAATGTCTGAATGGGGATGAATGTGAAAACCTGTCATTAGAACATCTGCATTGTATTGGAGTATAAGTACCCCCTTTGTTTTACATTCTTTTTGTTGGAAACAACATCCAGCTCCACGGCCTTTTGCAAAGTGAGGTTATGTTTACTTTGCAATGTGCATATAATAAGCTAGAAAGTAGGTCATAGCTAATAATTTAAATACTGTTGAAATCAGAACAAACAACTGTTACATTTAATTTTATTTGTGTAATATTAATCTTTAAACCTTGTCTTAATGCACACTGATTCAAAATATTATGCAAGCATAAAACAAAATTAAATATTTCCATCAAATAAAAGCCACCTGTAATTTATCTCAAGACCACTTGAGCAGATCTATGAAACTGATTGTTGTATTATGATTCTTTTCACAATTTCCATTTAATATTAGTTAGTGTTTTGGCAACAATTATTGTTGCCTTGTGGAATTGAAATGTATATAACGTAACTACTGTTTGTGTGTGTGTGTGTGTGTGTGTACACAATCACGGTGCTCATGACTGTGTGTATGTGCATGTGATTACTCTTTGAGTGTGATCCTCGTGTGTCATTCATCACTATGTAGCTGCAGCTGTTCAGCTATTCAGCTACTATTTATTCTCAACTGCAAACCGACACCATGAGCCCACCAACCCCATTCCTGATTCTTATACCTGGTACATCACCCACTAGCTGAGAAGCTGTTGCGCCCCTGTGCTCCATTTCAGTCTTCAGGAAGTCCCAGGTAACTCTACATTTGAACTGCGGCAGGAATGTAAGAATTAAGCTGCCCGACAAAATGCCAATCACCAGACAATCTCTCTATTTGATGGAGAGATATTGGTCCCAAGATGTTGTGGAGAAATGTATTGCTTGCCAGCAAAATATGTCATGGGAACTTTCACAACATCTTAGAATGTGTATGGCTCTTCAATATAACACCTCATCCAACAATTGTCTCCTCTAATGGTGGCAGCGCTAGAGAAGACTAGGTTCATAAAAATTACACTCCCACTCTCTGACTCACCATTGAAACCTTAAAAAGACATTTGGAAGAAGGCCTTTCAATGCACAAGTACATACTGGCCTCTGGGTTAAGCTCCTGACATGTCTGACCTGTAGAGGAGAATTAAAACAACAGGAGGAAGCAAGGGCAGGCACAGGAAAGCATGCAAACCCTATGCAGAAAGTGCTAAAATCAGGATTGGACCTGAGACCCTGAAGCTGTGAGGTGGCACTACCACAGCATGTAGTCACTGTGCTTTGCTAGTCACTCGAAAAACTAAACATTCCAGAGGTATTTAGGCTGTTATTTTAGCAATCTAATAATTGTAAATTGCTGCCATCCAGTCCTAGACTCTAAATCCTTCAGTGATCACTTGTAGTTGAAAAATATTACAATGTGCAATGTAAAATTACTTTTTTATTCCTTACTCCAATTATTCTTTCATTTTTACACCCCCAATTTAACATCGAAATTTAACTTTGCCTTTATTTTTTAGTTATTTGCTATTTTTTCTGGGATCTGTCATTATTGGGAAGGTCGGCAGTTACTGCCCATCCCTCGTTGTTCTTCAGATGTTAGTGGTGAGCCATTTCCTTGAATTGGATCAGTCCTTCTGGTCTGAAGATATAAAGCTCCAGGATTTAGATCTGTTTAGAAATATCAGTACTTAATAAAGTCCTGGCTGATATCAATTCTGCATTTCTGTCCACAGTACTTTGCCTCCTATCAAATACTTGACAATCACTGCTTTAAGGATATTCAAAGATTCTGCCTCTACTGCTCTTTGAAGAAGAGTTCCAGGGACTTACAGCCCTTCGAAAGAAAAAAAAATTCACCGTCCAAAGTTCAAAGTAAATTTATATTCAAAGTGCATATATGTCACCATATTCAATCCTGAGATCCATTTTCTTGTGGGCATACTCAGTAAATCCACAATCGAATAACAACCGTAATAGAGTGCTGGTAATGCACCATTAAGCTGGGTGCCAACCGCCATAAAACAAGATGGAGAAGAAGAGGAACCAAAGTAGAATCAATGACTGTTTTAATGCATAATTCCACGCTTTTAAACAACAACAACCCTAAGTTCAAGATCCACCCACAACACAAAACACCCACTTTATTCCTACCTTGTCAAGACCCCTGCTGATCTAGCATGTTTCAATCATATCCCCTCCTAGGCTCCAGCAGATACAAGCCTAACCTGTCAAATCTTTCCATGTAGATATTTCAGTCCAGTAAACATTTACTTATCTGCTTCCAATGAATTAACAATTATCCTTAAATAAATAGGCCAATACTGTAATCAATACTCCAGATGTGATTTGAACAATAGTTAAAATAATTAAGTTATAACTTCACTGAATTCTATTCAATTTTCCTTAAAATAAATGATGATACCTAAATTATCGGCTGGACTTGCAAAGTAGGCTTCTGCAAATCATGCACCAGGGCACACAAGTTCCTTTTCTTCTCTGTTCTGGACAAAATAATGCAAACGCTTATAGATGACTGGCTTCAGAAAACTGTATCCCATTGCTTTATAATGAACTGCAAAAGGTACTCAGGGCTTTGAGATTTCACTCTGGGCTCAATATATTGCTATCTCATTGCTGCTTTGTGCAGAAGAGAAGGCATGATCAGTCTGGGAATTTGTGTGAATTATTTCATATCTATCTATAGTGAACTTTTCCATTATGGGGATTCACACACAGATACAATGAATTAAAATGCAAGTATATTAGTAATAAAATTAATAACAACATTTACTGATACTTTAAATTATTTAAATATTATCTGTTGGATGAAGAAAAGGATGATATCTGCTGTGTTTGTGGTTGAATCTTTGGCTGCCAATTGTTTTTACTAATCTGAATAATTTTGCAACAATTTAATTCATTAGGATTTGGCTTTATTGTCAAACCCTTTATTCTTCAAAGTTAACATTATCAAAGAAAAGCCAAATTAATTGGCAAAGAATACAGTTTATGGCTGCCCTGATAAATTGCACATAAATGCTATTACTCAGGCTTTTGAAATCAACTCGCCTGATTCTTTGTTTGTAGATTACTGAAAGAGATTAGAAGGTATTTTAAATCCGAATGGAACTGAATGATTTCAGGAAATAATTAGAACAAAAAGCAAGTAGTTGTAGCCCAAAATAATTCCAAGTCTGTTTACATCTGATTTGGGTTCAGAGGAGCTTGGATTTTTAAAAAAAGTTGCATATTATTTTAGAATGATTTTTAAATAAAATGTAGACTAGAGACATTTAGTCTACTATTTGTTTCCTCTAATTCTAGGGAGACCAAAATAAATTACTAATTGCAAAAGATTATTGAAATGTAAAGATATTTTACTGTTCAGTATTCTCTCGTGTTCAATAGTAATTTGTGATATCCTTTTCTCTCCGCAACCTTGCCTCCAGATTTCAGTTGCTGGGTGAAGGTGTTGGGCAAATGCATAAATGGCCATTTTGGAATTCCTACACCCACTGATTTGAAAATCTTGTCCCTTTTCTTTACAAATTTCTGCATAGCCTTAATTCACCCAACCTTTGACCTGTTCAATAGACCAAAGTACGTTGCATCTTTTGTGCTTCTGGTTTTCTAAATATTCTTTGCTTGCATTGCTGGTGTTGGAAGAGTGATCGAGCATCATTCCACTGTGTGCTGCATTTGTCTTCCTAACCTCTATGATCCCTGCCACTACTCTTTCCACCATCAAAAGTCTTCTCAAAACCTGCCTTTCATCACTAAACTAACACTTATCTTTGCTCTGGTTGGTGTCAAATATTTTTTATGAAGCTTCTTAGAAAGTTTGCAGTACTGAAAGTGTTTTGTAAGTGCAAGTTGTGGTTAATGTTGTCGCAGTAAAAATAAATGAATGAATGGGAGCGGACTGAGGTCTTATATGGCTTTCAGCTGCTGTTAGATTCTTACTGCTGCATGTACTGATACCTGTCCAGTGACTAGTGAAGGGGACCTCATGAGCTCCCATTTCTCAGGAAAGTAACATGTGTTTTTGCACTTACTGTTCCACCCAACTAACATCTCGGAAGTTATCTTAGTCCATCAGTTTTTTTGGTTTACAGCAGCAGCCAACCATACCGCTGAATATTGGCTTTACGGTGCATCTATGAACGGTGCCAGAATAGGATAGAGAAAACCTGGAGCGTTGTGTATTTAATCTTTCAATAATATTTGAGTAATCTTGTACGTGTATTGATTGATTAAGCATTGCTGTTTGTTTAAACAATTAATTATAGGTTATATGCATACGTCGTCATGCTATCAAGTGATACATGTGCAATTCGCTTACAGTAAACTCGAAGTTACACTTGCATTTTGGACTCCCATATTTTCCTTTGAATTAATTTAATGTTTTGAAGTTACAAAACATAACATGGAGAGCTATGCAGGAGGGATGTGTTAATTTGATCTTCAAGTGGGTCACCACAACATCATGAGCCGAAAGGTCTCTACTGTGCTATACAGTTCTATGTTCTAAAAGCTTATACTGACAGCCAATGGAAGTACGATGTGTGAAAGGAATTGAATATTGATTTTTGAATTCATTGTAATAAAAAAATGTGCACTAATGGCAGTGTCATTTATTCATGGAGATAAAATACATATAGGAAAGGTTGTATCTTTACTCTGTCTCGTTGTTTGTTATTGTTTGGACTTGTATGAGATGTTCTAACTTGGGTAATTTGTAATTTGTGTGAAGAAGACAATGTTGATAAGCAAAGCAGTGTCATCCACTCCTCAAGGGCAAATCTTCTTCCTGAGACCCATTCCATGCTTTTGAGTAAAAATGTGGGGCAGACATGTTGCAGTACAACTGTTCAGGATGCTATTCATTGCATACAATATTAAGGCAAGGCCCTATCAGCTGAAAATAAATTATTCTGACCAATTTTATCCTTCAAACAATATTGAGAAGTTATTAGCTCAATACTGTTTGTGGGTTCTTGAAGATTTTATTTAATTAATTTATTTAAAGATGTAGCGTAAAACAGGACCTATCCAAACTTCTCTTAAATGTTGAAATTGAGCTGACATGCATCACTTGTGCTGGCAGCTCGTTTCATACTCTCCTGACTCTCTGAGTGAAGAAGTTACCCCACATGGTCCCCTTAAACTTTTCACCTTACACTCTTAAGCCATGATCTCTGGTTGTAGTCTCACCCAACCTCAGTGGAAAAACACATCAAAGTTGCTGGTGAATGCAGCAGGCCAGGCAACATCTCTAGGAAGAGGTGCAGTTGATGTTCGGGCCGGGAAGGGATCTCTTACTAGCTGCTCTTTCAGTTAGTCTTGACGAAGGGTCTCGGCCCGAAACATCGACTATAGCTCTTCTTAGAGATGCTGCCTGGCCTGCTGCATTCACCAGCAACTTTGATGTGTGTTGCTTGAATTTCCAGCATCTGCAGATTTCCTCGTCTCAGTGGAAAAAGCCTGTTTGCATTTACCCTATCAATATCCCTCACAATTTTGTATACCGCTATCAAATTTCCTCTCGATCTAAAAAATAGAGGCCTAACCTATTCAATATTTACTTATAACTCAGGTCTTCCAGACCTGACAACATCCTTGTAAATGTTCTCTGCACTCTTTCATACTAGCTTTCTTCTTTCCTGTAGGTAGGTGACCAAAACTGTACACAATACTCCAAATTAGACCTCACCAAAGTCTTATATAACTTCAACATCCCATGTGTCTGTACTCAACATATTGATTTGTGAAGGCCAATATGCCAAAAGCTTTCTTTATAACCCTATCTACTTGTGTTTGGACTTCCAATGAATTATGGACATGTATTCCCGGTCCCTTTGTTTTACCATACTTCTCAGTGTCCAACCATTCACTGTGTAAGATCTGCCCACCCACCTGTTGGTCCTACTGAAGTTCACCACCTTGCACTTGTCTGCATTAAATTCCATCTGCCACTTTTCAACCTATTTTCCAGCAGATGCAGATCCCTCTGCAAGCCATGATAGCCTTCCTTGCTGTCCACTGTACCCTTAATCTTGGTGTCATCTACGGATTTGCTGATCCTGATACCTTGTTACCTTCTTTTGGACTTTTTTTTTCATTTATTGTAATTATTTTGTGCCATTGTAAATATCATGCAGTATTCAGCTACTACAAAACAACACGTTTCACCACATATGTCAGTGATTAAACAAAAACTCATTCTGATTTGGAAGCATCCATTTACAATTTCACTCCTCATTCATTAATCATTTTGGTAGAAGCACTGGCCACATTGTAGTTTGTCTCATCTGCTATTAAAGGGATAATAACACATAGCAACAAGGACTAAGTCTTAGCACCTCCAAGTAATCCCTGCAATTGGTTATATTCTTCAAATTGTTCAAAGATGGTGGGTTTATTGAGTGCTTCATGGAAATCTCTAGCAAAGCTTGAAATGAATGATTCTTTGCAGATGGTTATACAGTAGCTGCACAATGAGTGAGTGGTGTTCTTTTCTCTTTAAAAATCAAGAGGATTGACAAAGAATCTTAGTGGGAGGAGGCCAATCAGTCTCTTGAATTTGTTTTGCTGTGCAATTAGTTTACATTGACATGTCACCCAGTTCATTCACCCACCTGTTGCATCGCAAACTCAATCAACATGAACCAACCATTGAAAATGAACTGGATGACAGAGAATTAAAGCCCAATCTCCATTGCCCTTTGCGAAAAAGAAAACATTTAACTCTGATCAGAAAGTTTATTGTCAATTGTCAATTGTCAATGATGGGTGTCTTTCACTGTGGAAATTTATGTAATTACTCGATAAACTATTTAAAAGTTACATTCAGTATAATAATATGTGATGTAATGAGTAGTAATGATAGATCTTAACGGACTAACACTTCTTCACTGTGAAATTGGTGACATAAGTAGAACACTTCTTCTCTTTGCAGGAACCAAATGAATCCAGCAGATTCTGATGGTAACAATGCAAGATCAAAATGTTATCGTCCCCACTGCCTGGTAAGATTGTGAAGTTCTCATTGACAAAAAATGATAGAGAATTATTTTACACTATATTATTAGATTTCACTGGACAACGAAGATTTTGCTTCCTGATTATGGATTTCGAGCAGCTGATCATGAAAATCACCATGAAATTTCCTTATTATGCACCATTTTTAAATATCACCTATATTTGTTATTTGAATTTATAATTCAAGTCAATTAAAATGTTGCCCACAATGTAAGCTGAAACGTTTTCTGTCTTGTCCTGGCATGCCTGGGCACGCCTAGGCAGGGCAGATGCTGCATAACAAGACAGGTTTCAGAGAGGCTATACATTTCCATGAAGGATTTGGATATTTGAGACAGATGTTTCTCAGAATAACTAATGCCAAAATTAGGGAAGGCATACTTGTTGGTCCACAAATCAAGCAGGTCATCAATGACAGGCAATTTGAAGAACTTCTAGTGGGACCAGAGAAAATTGTTTGGAAGTCATTCAACGATGTTATTGGAAATTTTCTTGGCAACTACAGAGCACCAAACTATATGCAGCTAGTTGACAACATGCTTCAATCACACAAAGCCATGAAGTGCAAAATGTCACTAAAAATTCATTTTCTGCATTCTCATTTAGACTTCTGCCCTGCAAATCTTAGAGCTGTCAGTGATGAACATGGTGAAAGGGTTCACCTGGACATTGCGGTCATGGAGAAACAGTATTAAGGCAACCGGAATCCATCAAGCATAGCTGATTATTGTTGGATATTTAAGTGAGAAGCCTCAGACGCTGAGTAAAAATGAAAGTAATTAACAAAACATTTTTAGCTTAGTTGAACTATTGCAAAGCGTCAGCACCATTATCCAATTAAACACATCATATAAATTAATTTCTTGTTTCTCCACAATTCCTACGTGATACAAGTAGTTTGAAATTATATTTTGTTCAGCTTCAAGCAGTCTATTGTAAACAAAAAAATTCTGGGGAACCAACAGGTATGAAAAAAATTTGTTGTCCAGTGTTATCAACTAGTCATTTGTACAAAACCTAGAAATTGCATCACCTAGATATTGGATTGCAACCCATTTTGATGCTAAAACATAGTATCAATGCCCTATTGGGCTCTTCACCAAATGGTATCACAGAATTGTCCAATTTTATTTTGAAACAGCATTACTGTGGTTTATACCCAAGCACCATGCTGAAACAGGATCCTGGTGATTCCCAGTGAGATCTCATCTAATTCTGTGCATCTTTTGCATCTTTAACATTTTGCTGAGAAGCATTTCAAAGATGGCATTAGCTTGTAAAGGCACAATCTCCAGGACTGCCTTGAGGCTGCAGGGGAAACAAAAACAGTTAGCACATTCATTAAAAGGAACATGCAAAAGGATTATCAATCAGATATGCTGCAGAGGTTAGTTGTGTTGGAGGACCAGGAGAGCTTGGTGGCAGGAGTCTACAGTAGTCATCTACATCTCCATTCCATCATGTGAACATATCCACAAAATAGAATAGCGCTGAAGAAATTTCGTGATCTCACAAGATCTATTAATGTTGATGTCTATCACTGTTTAAGTTCCTTTAGCAAGGTTATAGCCATCCAGAAATAGAGGTGATGTAGAAACCGCTTAGAGTAACTGAAGCTGGGATTCATTTATTAGTGAGTTTCATTCAGTGCAGCTAGCCTGCCGAGCCAGATGTGAAGGGATTTTTAGTGTCATCTTGGCTCTCTCAGCTAACCATTGGCCCATTGTTAGGGTTTCGACTGACGTGCTGAAGGGCAACTTCACAATGTAGGTTTCTGATGAGAGTCATCTCCTTGCTCGGGAACAAGAGAAAATCTGCACATGCTGTGTTTCAGCCCAAAACGTTAACTGTACGCTTTTCCTAGATGCTGCCTGGCCTGCTGAGTTCCTCCAGCATTTTGTGTGTGTTGCTCTTTGTTTGGGAGCTACTTGCATACCATGCAACTGATGCTTTCATCATTCTCTCGTGTAAGAAATGGGGCTGTGGACACTAAACTGGGTTAGATGTGGTAGTCTTCTCCCTTCTCTTGCTCCTGCTGTACGTTTGCCCTGACTTGTAACCACATGCTCCAGCATTTATTGTTCTCAACATCTGGAAATAGAGTGCAGTGTATAGTGAAATGATATCATCTCCACATCTGCTCAGCATGTACTGCATGGCATCCCACGACTGATGCAGACGGCAAAATACCATCATGAGAAGACCTATAGCACTTTCCACTGTGATCCCGGAGCTCTGGTGAAACTGAAGTCAATGAGCATCAAAGGGAGAAAAGTTGTGATTGTCAGGGGCTGATAACCTTAACTGCAGGACACTGCTGAAAGAGTGCTAGAGCACAATGTTCCAGATCTAACCATGTTCAGCTGCTTGATCAATGTCTTTCCTTCTGTCAGCAATGGGAATGTTCACTGATTATTGCACTATGCTCAATTCAGCTTACAGCTCCTCAACAAATTCAGTTAATGCCTGCATGCAACAAGGCCTAAACAACTTTCAGGCACGGGCCACAAGCAACTTGGTGTCAGGCAATGGTTATCTTCACCATTTATAACCAGCTAAATGGCTACCAGCACAAAGTGATCCACATTAATATTTATTAGCGATACAGTGCAGAGTAGTCCCTTCCGGCCTTACGAGTCACGCCGCCCCAGAAACCCTGACAAACCTCATTAGCCCTAACCTAATCACAGGAAAACTTACAATGGCCAATTAACCTACTTGGTGGGTCTTTGGACTTTGGAGGAAAAGCCACGCATTCCACAGGGAGGACGTACAGACTCCTTACAGGTGGCGCCAGAACTAAACTCTAAACTCCAGAAAGACCCAAGCTATAATAATGCTGTGCTAACTTTACACTATCATGGTGCTTGGGGTTTTGGGGGATTATAATGATCACAAACTCAATTGGATCAGTCATGCAAAAACGGTGGCTACAAAGGCAAGTCAGGCACTCATTCCTTTTGATGTCCCGTAGGCTCTCTGCAAATAACAAGGCACAAGACAGAAGCATGATGGAATATTATCCACTTACCTGGACAAGCGGCACGGTGTGTGACATTTAGCTTAAGCTATTACAACGCCAACAACGGTTCAACTCCAGCATTGTCTGTAACGAGATTGAATGTTCCCCCCATGACCGTGTGGGTTTTCTTTGGGTGCTCTGGTTTCCTCCAAGATGTGTACAGGTCAGTAGGTTCATTGGTCACATCAGCGTAATTGAGCTCATTGGGCCAGAAGGCCTGTTGCCATGCTGTCTCTCTAAATAAAATAAGTAAGAAGAACTCCAACAACTCTCAAGAAGCTTTACATCGTTGAGGTCAAAATGGAAACCCCATCCACAGCTCTAAACATTCGCACATTCCGCAGATATTTGCCTGGGCTAGGCCTACCACATTTCCCAAATCTGCACCCTCACTGCCAAGAGTGCCATAGGCATGTGGACCACCAGCACCTACCGGTTCTTATTCTATGCTTCACACCATCCAACATCAGAAATACTGTATATTGACAACTCTTTACTGGATCCATATGTTTGAAATACTATCCATTTTCATGGGAATACTAGAAAATGACAGCATCTGCAGAGAATAACAGAGCTAATGATTCAGGTTGTGTACCTGAAAAATACAGCGAGATTTATACCTTGTGTTCCTGCAGAAAGGGTACAGAAACAAATTTTATCCATTCTTCTAGTAACAATCTTGGGCAAAGAATAAGTTACAGTCAGAGGTGACCCTAACAAAAGTACGGAATTTTATTCAGTGATGTGGCATCATGCAAAATGTGAGAAATAAATAACCACTATTTGATAAGTGTGAGCATGTGTCTAGTGGAATACATTGTGCTTGTATTCTAATTATATAAAATATAGAAGGCACGTTATACTTCCATGACTATGTAGCCAGACAGGTCGACATTTGTTGTTACCTTTGGAGTGAAAATTTGTTATCCTTAGGCTGATTTTTCTTCTGTTCCTCAATGGCTACTGAGCACAGAATTCTAGATTGTCACTAATGGGTTAATTATAAGCCTCCTTGGTGCTGCTAAATCACGTCAGGATCACTAATTGTGCTATTAATGTTATTTACCGTCAAGATAATGGGATTTTAAATTCTCAGAAGTTTTCTCAGTCAATGGGATAGTTTTAGTAAGCTACGTTCCTGAGGAGTTGAGGTTAAGGGATCAAGGTCAATACTAGAGGTCCCCACTAAGGCTAGAAAGAGGAAAAGAGCAAAGAAGATAATATAAATCAAGAAATAACGTGGTGGATTATAACTTTAAAATATAGGTTGTAGTGGGATAGCTGAAACTGGAGGATTGATTGAAGATTAAATATTAGCTGTATTTTTCAGACATACAGTACATCAAAACATCCAAATTAATGGTGAGATGTGTTATTTGTGTCAGTGACCAACACAGTCCGAATATGTGCTGGGAGCAGCCCACAAGAGTTGCCATGTGTCTGGTGCCAATGTAGCGTGCTCTCGGCTTAATAATCCTTACTAATCCGTATGTCTTTGGAATGGGGGAGAAAACCAGAGCACCCAAAGGAAACCCACTCCTAAGAGACTGTAGCAGGGATTGAACCCTGACTGTTGGCACTGTAAAGCATTATGCTATCTGCCTCACTACCACGTCTCCCACTGAATTGAAACATCGCTTCCTGAGGGAGAATTCAATAAGGCTACACATCTGAAGCAGGGTCATGCAAACTTAGTCTTTGATTTCAACACATACTTAGTATATAGAGTGAATCAAGTATGTAGAACAGGGTCTAAGGAAGAAACAGATGATTTCAAGAATGCCAACAAATATAAACAAAACAGTGCAATCAGGCAAAAGGAATCTATCTGACTTGTAATTTAGTGTGGTCTGAATTTCCCTATTTTAATACAGCTTTAATGACAGGTAGGGATAAACCTGTTTACATTGATAGTTTTGAATTAGTAGCAGAATTTGTTGCAATGATGTCTGTCACAGCATGATGCATCACAATGGGAACAATTAAGATGTTTATGCTTTGTCAGCTAAAAAAGAAATTGGGATATCATCTATATCTTAAAATCAAACTTGTGCTAACCTAAATACAAAAGCACCATTCTTTACACATCCTCCCTTACCACCATTCAGGGCCCCAGACAGTCCTTCCAGGTGAGGCGACACTTCACCTGTGAGTCGGCTGGGGTGATATACTGCGTCCGGTGCTCCCGACGTGGCCTTCTATATATTGGCGAGACCCGACGCGGAGTGGGAGATCATTTTGCTGAACACCTACGCTCTGTCCACCAAAGAAAGCAGGATCTCCCAGTGGCCACACATTTTAATTCCACATCCCATTCCCATTCTGACATGTCTATCCACGGCCTCCTCTACTGTAAAGATGAAGCCACACTCAGGTTGGAGGAACAGCACCTTATATTCCGTCTGGGTAGCCTCTAACCTGATGGCATGAACATTGACTTCTCTAACTTCGGCTAATGCCCCACCTCCCCCTTGTACCCCAACCATTATTTATATACACATATTCTTTCTGTCACTCTCCTTTTTCTCCCTCTGTCCCTCTGACTATAACACTTGCCCATCCTCTAGGTTTCCCCCACCTCCCCCTTTTCCTTCTCCCTGGGCCTCCTATCCCATAATCCTCTCATATACCTTTTGCCAATCACCTGTCCAGCTCTTGGCTCCATCCCTCCCCCTCCTGTCTTCTCCTATCATTTTGGATCTCCCCCTCCCCCTCCCCCTCCCACTTTCAAATCTCTTACTAGCTCTTCCTTTAGTTAGTCCTGACGAAGGGTCTCGGCCTGAAAGGTCGACTGTACCTCTTCCTAGAGATGCTGCCTGGCCTGCTGCGTTCACCAGCAACTTTGATGTGTGTTGCTTGAATTTCCAGCATCTGCAGAATTCCTCGTGTTTGCATTCTTTAACCTCTATTGTAATTTGCAGTGAAGTAGAATTGGGAGGAATTTTCACCCTAGCAGCTGCTAGAGTGCTGGATATTCAGGCAGTTACGGTTTATTGAATCATCCATCCTTTACTTGCTGAGAACTGGCAGGTTCTAGCACTAGCAGTTTTCCAGAGGAGGAGACCAAACCTGATGGATCTATTATATTACACAAGAAATTGAACTTAAACAGCCATGTACACTATGTGGCAGCAAGAGCAGGTCAGATGCTAGGCATCCTGTGGCGAATACAGTAACTGTTCTCCAAACCCCCCAAAACCTATCCGCCATCTACAAGGTTCAAGTCAGGAGTGTGCTGAAATATCGTCCACTTGTCTGAATGACTACATCTTCGACGATACTCTAGAATCTCAATACCATATGAGTATTGTTCAAAACTCTTAAGCACATATATAGGTTGCCTGAGACTTTTGCACAATACTCCACTTGTCAATATGGAGTGGGAGCGAGTTTGTAAATCTGGCAGGAGCAAAGGATGTTGGGAAGGGCAAGGGTGGAGTGTTGCAGGAGAGGTGTGGCACATGTGGCAGGAAAGGAATGCCAGGAATTGTGGATGGTGTGGGTGCGGACAACCAACCCTGAGATGCAAGGCAAGGTCATTTGATTCCAAACAACTGTTTATTGATCATTACAGAATGTCTCTCTGGTGCTTCCCACTCCCTCCCATCTCCCTTCCCCTTTTCCCAACCATGATTCCCCATTCTCAGTCCACAATAGAGACCCACGTCAGAATCAGGTGTATCATCACTTATCATCAATCATACACAGTATGTCATGAATTTTGTTTTGCAGCAGCAGAACTGTGCAATGCATAAAATTACTGTACAAAAGTCATAGGCACCTGAGTTATATATATGTAACGCCTGGTTAAGATTTATGCTGCTATGCCGTGAGGTATTTTATTTTAGCAGCTTTCTGTAAAAGTAGAGTGTCCTGCTGGTAGAGTGTTTTGGGTTTGGCTAAGGATAAGGAGCCAATTGTCCAATTTAGGAATGTTGTGTCAGTCTATCAAGAGTGGAATGACACGGAACAGTCTTGCGAGCTGGGTGGGAACAGTTTTTGTAAAGGATAGTAGTCCAATTTGGGAGTTTCTTGGCGGGAGCTGCTGAGCGGGCAGAAGGGAAGATGTTGTTGAATGACAAAGGAGAGACCTAGTTGTACGAAGTGCCTTGTGCAGATGAATGGTTCGAAGGAGGAAGTGCCAATACTCCTGAGAGAGCCAGTCCATTTAATATGGTCTTCAAAGGAAGTTCAACCTATGGTTGGTGATGAGAATTTTCAGCACTGTGAGTAAAGCGATGCACCCAGCTACTACAGAAATAAGCTCCAATGTTTATGTGCACATTTAGACTGTTTAAACTGTAATGGGCCCTTTATTCTTTCTTTTCCTTTCTCTAATAACTGTTTGATAAAGTTCAAAATTGGTAAATATACTTTCTTTATAACTTTTTGCTGGTATGCAACCTGTCATTTCTGGGCTACTGATAAATATGTATGGACAGTATTTACACAACATTCACTCAAATCAAAGTTCCTTTAATTGGAATATCCCAATGTTCCTGTCTGGTTGAACCCCAAATCATACTAACCATAGACTATATTGTTAATGAAAAGTGGCTTTCTCCCCGCTGAGTCACGTGGCTGTTAGCAGAATTAGCTAACCAGCCAAATTGGTGCATGAGACCCGGTGTGGGGGCTTGTCTGGGATTTCGGATGTTGTGTGAATGCTGTTTATAGATTGCTCCGAGGCTGGTTCTACTGGGGTTGAATGAAGTCTGAGGTTGAAGAGTGCTTTAAGTCTGCATTCGATGTATTCAGAGGAAGACACTGCCTGCGAGAGTTGCTTCATTATCTCATTTACAAATTACGGGACCGCTTGATTTAGAGTGTCTGGATTTCCTCTCCGTAGAGCCTGATTCCAGTAACGTTCCAAATGCCTTGGTCACCACGGATCACAATACCAGGTATGCTCAAGCCTTCCCCACAAAGGCTCAGAAAGCATCCGCAGTTGCCATGGTATTATGGGAGAAGTATTCTGTTCACTATGGCCTCCCAAGAAGGATACACAGTGATCGGGGAAGGGATTTTGAGAGTCGGCTCATATATAAGTTACTGAGCATGCTTGGAGTTGAGAAGTCAAGGATCACGCCATATTACCCTCAGGGTGATCATCAGCTTGAAAGATTCAACTGGACATTGCTAGACATGCTTGGAACTCTGGGTGCCAGCAGAAAGTACAAATGCAGTCATCATATTGGACATTTGGTACACTGCTACAACTGTACACAGAATGAAGCTACTGGTTACTTGCCATACTATTTGATGTTCTGACACAAAACAAGATTGTCTGTAGATCTCTGTTCTGGAATTGACGGTGAAGACCTGCCACAGAAGATGTATCTCAAGTATGTGTCTGACATGAGGAAAGAAGTGCAAAAAGCTTATGAGCTAGCAGCAGTTTCTGCTACCAAGCAGAATGAAGGAAACAAGAAATATGATCAAAAGATTAGGTTTTGTCAACTTATGCCTGGAGACAGAAAGAAATTTGGGGCTACCTGGGAAACATAAGCGGGCCGACTAATTGGTGTCTATGCCTTACATAGTGGAGAGCCGGATCCCAAATTTGCCAGTTGTCTAGGTGAAGCCAGAGGATGGGAATGGTACTCTCAAAATTCTCCAGCAAATCACCTTCTACCCCTAAGGTAGGTAATACGTGTTAACGCAGAGCCTGACATGGAACCTACACTTAGTAGAAGAACTCTGCCCTGAAGGAGGAGAACAGAAAGGTAACCAGCTCACAACAGCGTGATTTCAGTGGAAAGACCTGCAGAGGGACCGACCACTGAGACGCAGATGCAGAGGATGAGGAAATGAGACTGTGGTATGCTTTACCTTATGTAAACTCCCCAAGAATTGATGAAGAGATTTCTGAATCTCCCAGCCCTGACTCAATGTAACAGGGAGGACTACCAGTGGACAGGCAGATGTGATAGTAGACAGTGAGGGGAAACTGAGCTCCAATATAACTGGGGTTGAAGCTGAGTTCAGTCAGGTGGCCAGGATACCTGAGGCAAAAGGAAGATACGAGTGATAAACAGAGGGAGTCATCCCCTAGTAAACAGGAACAGTCGCACAACGTACCTGAGGCTGAAGAAGCTGAATATGAGCTCAGAAGGCTTCAGAGAGTCAGGAAACCCCCAGATATGCTCTCATATGATGCAAAGGGGAAACAGAGTATTGCTTCCATCCCAGTAGTGAGATATGTTCCTGCCATTTGCAAATGGATTGAAGGTCCTGAAATCACAAAATTCATTTGGATACTGTGTTATTAATAATGGTTTAGTAAGTTCCAAAGTCATGAGGACATGACTATTTTTAGTAGGAGGAGAATGTAATGCCCAGGTTAAGATTTCTACTGCTATGCTGTGAGGTATTTTATTTTTGCAGCTTTCTGTAAAAGCTGTATGCCCTACTGGTGAGAGTGTTTTAGTTTTGGCTAAAGATAAGGGGCCAGTTGTCCAACTTAGGAATGTTGTGTCAGCCTTTCAGGAATGAGATGGCAAGGAACGTTCTCCAGAGCTGAGCAGGAAGAGTTTTTGTGAAGGACAGTAGTCCAGTTTGGGGGCTTTTTGGTGGGAGCTGCTGAGTGGGCAGAAGGGAAGATGTCGCAGAATGCCGTTCGAAGGGGAGTCCCCATTGTAAGAAATGCTTTGAGCAGATGAGTGGCTCCAAGGGGGAAGTGCCAATATTCCTGAGAGAGAGCCAGTCCATTTGAGATGGTCTTTGAGGGAAATTTGAACTGTGGTTGGTGATGAGAATTCAGCGTAGTGAGAAAAGTGATATGCCCAGCTACTACAGAAATGAACTCCAACGTTTATGTGCACATTTAACTGTAATGGGACCTTTAGTTTTTTTTCTCTGTTAACTGTTTGATAAAGTTCAAAATTGGTAAATATACTTCCTTTATAACTTTATGCTGGTATGTAATCTGTCATTTCTGGGCTACCAATAATTGTATGGACAATATTTATACAGCATTCACTTACATCGAGGTTCCTTGAATTGGAACATCCCAATTTTTCTGTTTGATTGAACCCCAAGTCATACCACCCTAGAGGTATATTGTTTATGAAAAGTGGCCTTCTGACCACTGAGTCTTGTGGCTGTTAGCAGAGTTAGCTAACAAGCCAAGTTGTTGTATGAGCCCTGGTGAGCTGGTTGCATATACTGTATGTGCCTAAGACATTTTCACAGTACTGTAGGAGCCTGCTTAATAGACACTCCATCCTCAAGAATTTACTAATGCCACCACCGAGTCGCAGTTGCAGTAGTTCGTACCATCCACTCACCAGCAACTTATGAAAACCCTTTAGACAGCATCTTCCAAACCAATGATCTCTACCAGGAAGAAGATCAAAGGCTGCAAAAGGGAGTGCACTGGAACACCGTCACCTGGAGATAGCCCTCCAAGACACAAACCTTCCTAGCATGGAAGTATATTGTCATTCCTTCAGTGTCATTGGCTCAAGGTCCTGGAATTCTCATGCTGTAACAATATTGTGGGTACACTTGCACATCCAGGACTGGAGCAGTTCAGAATCAGAATTAGAATGAAGTTTAATGTCACCGGCATATGTTGTGAAAATTGTTAACTTAGTGGCAGCAGTACAATGCAGTACATGATTATAAAGAAAATAAGTAAGTGAGATAGTGTTCATGGGTTCGATGTCCATTTAGGAATCGGATGTTAGAGGGGAAGAATCACTGAATGTGTGCCTTAGGGCTTCTGTACCTCCTTCCTGATGCTAACAATGAGAAAAGGGCATGCCCTGGGTAACAGGAGTCCTTAATGATGGGTGCCGCCTTTCTGAGGCACCGATCCTTGAAGATGTCTTAGATACTATGGAGCAATGCCCACATCCTCGAATGAATATTTTAAAAGAAAAGACGCTGTGGTGTGATGTCAGCAGAATCCCATTACAGTTTATACTAAGTGACCTAAAAGCTATGTAAAATTGGATCAGGACAAAGAGGGGCCAAGATCATTTTCCTTGTGAATCCGGATGAGCTTGTGTCATTCGATGGATCAAAGAACGCCTCAGCTCTCCCTGCCACCATCTTGTTTTCTGAGGTGAGACAAAGCAGTCTGATCTTGCCATCCACCTGCTGTTGTTGCTGTCTCTCAGCGAAGGGAACAGGAACTAATAAAAGCTGGACAGCATGATTGAAATGAAACTTAAGCATTAGTTTGGTTTCCCTCTGGATTAACAAGTAAGGTAGAGATAGAATCCAGTCCAATTTAGCCCTTTATGGTGATATCTAAAACTAACAACCTTTATCACATGGCAAACTAACTGCATTGAAAGATGGCAAGTGGCAAGCAGTGTAGGAACTTAATGGATGTAACTACAGAGATACTGGATGAATTAGTTGTTATCTACCAAAAATCCTTGGATTCTGGGGTGGTTCCAAATGATTGGAAAACTGCAAAGGTTTTGCAGCATTGAAGAAAGGAGGGTGACAGAGAACATGAAACTACGTATAAGACATTTAGACTTACATCTGCTCTTTGGAAAATGCTGGGGTCCTTCATTAATGAAGTGGGCTATATTTGATCTCCTTGGAGAGAGGGAAGCTGAGGGGTAACCTGATAGAGCTGCGTAAAATTATAAGTGGGACGGATAGTATAGATTGTCAGAATCTTTTTTCCTACCATGAGAGAAAGATTCTATCTATACAATCTATGTAAAACACCTCTTCTCATCTTAAAAGTATGCCCTCTTCAGAAACAAGATGGCATACATCTAAGATGAGAGGATGAAGTTTTAAGTAAACAGAACAAGGATGGATATAGACCTAGTGAGGGCAAATGTAGGATAGGACCAGGGAAAATAAACAAAAGGGTTATTATGGAATCAGTGAGCTGAAGGACCAGCTGTATAGATTTATGAGGTAGTTGCAGGACATTTAGAAATTCATAAAACCATCAAGCAGTCTCAACTATAAAGGAAATCTCCTGGAACCTTTTGAGGGTGCCTAACAAAGTGGATAGAGGGGAACAAGGAGAGGAAGCATATTTGGATTCTCAGATATCAGTTGAAAAGTTGCCATGTGCTGCAAGATAAAATATGTTGGGAAACTAATAAAAATACAGTAGCATCGTGGTTAGCACAATGCTGTACAGTGCGGGTGACACGGGTTCAGTTCCTGCTACTGCCTTTAAGGAGGTTGTACATTCTCCCATGACTACGAGGGTTTCCTCTGGGTGCTCCGGTTTCCTCCCACAGTCCAAAGACATACCGGTTGGTAGGTTAATTGGTCATTGTAAGTTGTCCCATGAATAGGCTAAGGTTAAATCAGGGGTTGCCAGGCAATGCGGTTTGAAGGGACTGAAGAGCTTATTCTGCACTGTATCTCAATAAAAAAACTAAAAACACATTCACCAGTGAGTGCCAAAGGAGTCAGAGATAGGGCCTCAACTATTTATAGTCTACTTTAGCTAAAGGGTTCAAATGTACTGTAGTCATGTCTGTTGGTGTTAGAATGAAGAGAAGAATGAAGTTTTGAATCATCTGTAGTGGTTACTGAAGAGATTGCACTTGGAGTACTGTGTATAGTTTTGTCTCCATATTTAAGACATTGCATTTTTATATTGGAGGTATTGCAGACAAGGTTAACCTTTTTGATTCCTGAGATAAGGGAGTTGACTTATGAAAAAAAGTTCAGCAGGTTGGGTGTATACTAACTGGTGTTTTCAAGAATGAGAGGTGATCTTTTTTGAGACATCTAAAGTTCCAAAGGGCATTGACAGGATGAATGTTGACAGGATGTTTCCTCTGGTGGGATATCTATAACTATTGTTTCAGAATAAGAGTTCGCAAAAATCGCAGGAAAGTGGAGATGAAGCCAGGACATGTTCAGCCATGATCTTACAGAGTGACAGCAGGCTTGAAGATCTGATATGCACATTTCTTTTTTAAAAAGGTGATTCCCTATATACCAGAAATATTTGGGCAGCACTTTGGCATAGCTTATCAAACTGCTGTTGCATTGCTCTGGGGACCAACAGGAAGTTCCACACTGACCTTCAATGCTGCATGTGTGGTGTTTGCACAATCTTCCCGTCACTGCATAGTTCCCGGCTGGTACTTTAATTCAGCATTGTAAACTGCCCCTAGTGTGTGGGTAATCTGAGGAGAAAAATTGGATTACTGTAGCATTAATGTGAATGGGACTTGGTGATTGGTGCAAATTCAGATGACTGAGGGGCTTACTCCATGACTAATAAGGATCACAGACCCTGGCCTTTTCTCCACTTCTTGGTTGCTTTACCTTCACAAATGGGGCTTTCTCTGTGTGTGGACATAGACAAGTAGATTTACACAGACTCTTTGCCCAAAAGTTTTTGTTACCGAGCATTGGCCTAGACTTGGGCACATCCACATCTGGCAGGTCCTCGCAGACGTCCAATGGTCTAAAATACTTTAAATTTGGTGCTACTTATTTCAGATCCTGGCTGGATCTACAGAGTTAGATTTAGTCACGGCTACAAAACCTAGACCCAGATGAGATCTGGTTTACAGATGCCTAGTTCCTAGAACCCAAATTAAGATAAAATCAATGTGAATGCAGCATGTGTGAGTATGTGTATGTATGTGTCAGACAATAGTGATGGGGGGAGGGGAGGAAGGGAATTGCTGTTTCGTTTAGCTCACTGATGTCACAACTAATTAAATGGCATTGTAATTTCCCACAAATGGTCACTTCTAGGTTAAAGCTGAGAGTAGTCTTTTGGTATGGAGAACAATTTTCTATCCAAAGCATTGGCAGGGTTTTATTGAAGCTTGGGGCAAGAGAGGATTGTAACTAAGCCTGAGTAATACATTGCTGGGCTTGTTTTTCCTGTGTTTTCCATTATGTAAGTAGTTTTTCTCACACCCAGCAGGTGTCCAATTCAATTAAAAAGGATAGGGTCTGCTCCTGGATTAGTTAGCCAATAGCTAACATGGACAAGGTACTATTGGAGGCTGAATGTTGCCAAAAATAAGTCCAGGAAACAGAACCTTTCACTGAATTAAACAGTCACCCTTGCACTTTTTAAAAGTCATCATCGTGACTAGTTTAAAGCACGAAATTTCCGTGCAGGGTCTGTCTCCTGGGTTCAATAGTTTCCTTCCTTAAACAGTTTATTTCAGTCTTGAAGGTGACTGCAGTGATTCTGCTGTTGTAAAATGTTACTCATATTATTATAAAATAATAACATTAAAAGGGCATTGTTATGGCCAGGTATTGATCTGCAGTGTTCATACAATGAAGGGAAATGAGTGCTTGCAACACATGAATTTACACACATGGTCACATGTTCACAGACCACAGGTTATATGGCGATTACTTTTTCATGATGTCAGGAATTAACAAAACAATAAGCATTTAATAATATTAAAAAAAGATAAGCCATTTCGTTGACTCCACATTGGAGCTTTCCATCTGAGTTACAAATGAAGATTTTATTATTGGGTATAGCTGTAACCTTTGCTTTCTAATCCAAATATCCGTACTTTAACCAGATCAATAAAATAACCAGGTGACAGATGCTTTGCCAAATAGACAGTTCCCAATGGCTAAAACTTGGAAGAGTTTCCTGCATCAAGATTGGGTGCCACAGTAGTCAGCTTAGGGCAGCGGAGTTCAGAGTTCAGTCCTGGTGTCCTCTGTATGTCCTCCCATGGAATGTGTGGGTTTTCTCCTGGTCCTCTGGTTTCCTATCACAGTACCGAGAAGTTTAATTAGTCATTGCAAATTGTCCTGTGATTAGGTTGCAGGGTGGTGCGGCTTGAAGGGACAGAAGGGCCTATTCCACACTGTATCTCTAAGTTAACAAAGCAAGGGTATAATGTGGTCCAAGGCATTTTACACATTACTTTCAGAATGTTCTGGACACCTTCTGTTCTAACTATTTTAGTAATGTAGGAAATATAACAGTCAAGTTGGGCTCGGCAAACTCTCATAAAATAATGACCAGATGGTCTATCTTATTAGTAATGTTGATTGTGGCGTAGCTGGCAGCCGGTATGCTAGTGTTAACTCACTATTTCTTTTTTTTTCCAAAATTGGAGAGTGGTGTGATTTGTTAAGTCAGCCTGAGAAAATAGTTGGAGCCTTGGTTTAACGCCTAATCTGCAGGTAGCATCTGCAACAGGGTAGCACACCCACAGCACTGCACCGGAGTGTTCACCTACTTTGAGGCTCTGGAGTGGGATTTGAACCTGCAACCCATTATCCAAAATGAACCTGCAACTTTCCTGATTCTGATGCAAGAGGGGTCACAATCTAAGTCACAGCTGACACACAATATAAAATACTACATTTTATCCAAAAGCATTCACCACTGAAAAATGCAGACCTCTGACTTCTGATTATTTTTAATGTGTAAGTTAAAGATTGTCTGTAATAATAAACCATCACTCATGGGCGCCTGCAAAGAGAGCTAGCGTTTATGCTCATCCTAGAATATGTCGCACAGTGCAGAGGGTTGAGTAATAATTAAGCCTAGTTATTGTTTTTAATCTCACTGCAGGTAATTATCATGTTTCTGATCTGTGGCACAATCGCTACCATCCACAGAATGAGACAAATTAGTGTTTGCATATTAAATTGCATGCCATCATTTTTAAGTACTATATTTTCCATTTCAGTTAGACATACAGCATTGGAAAAAAATTAGATGTGATGCATTTCAGTCAGTAATATACAGACAATATTAATATTTCCACACAACTTCATTTTTAAAGTGCAATGTAATGCTTTTGACAGCTTTAGCATTTTTTTAGTAAATGAATGGAACGATGTGCAGCTTTGTATGATGAGATTGTTTCTCAGTCCCTTATGGAGGCCTTGCCCTAATGTTGGCATAAGCAACATTATTTAAAACTGTTTATGTTAATGCTGAATGCTATTTACCCATGCTGCAAATTGCTCTGTGTACAAAAAGACAACACATCCGATGTTCCTAAATTTAAATCACAACACTGGCCAGGCTCATTGCCAGGATTGGATAAGTGTTGCTGCCAGGGTTTGTGATTTGTTATCAGAACCTCTAATATGTTTTGTGGCTATGGTTTCCCATGTGGCAGGGTTGTAATCTCAGCCATGCTTTACTTGGCAGGTGATGAGCAAAGGCCAGATGCATCCTCATAAAGAGAGGGAAAAGAAGTGTTGAGGCAACTGTGTGCAAACTAGGTTACTCTTGCACAACTCTTTGCATGCTATATTTATATTCAGGCAGGAGTTCTGGCTCACGTTGCTTTCTAAAACCTGGGGCTCCAAGGTGAATTGTGACTCTGCTGCCTTCCACTTGTATGAAACCAGCCAACTTTAGCTCCGATCAGGCATACTGCTCTGAGTGGCCAGTAATGTCCAGGATGCATATTCACCATAGCAGGTGCTGAAGAAGTCCTGTCACGGTTTGTTAAATAGTTATGTTTACAATCTTAATATAAAACACAATAAATTACTTAGATATTTAATTATTGTGTGCAGTTAACATGTATATATCTGGATTTCTTTTAATGCCATTTTAAATATATATTTTGCTTTAGTAACATAATACTTTCTGCCCTAGTAGCCCACAAAGTAGATTTATAACATCGATGTCCCAGTATTTCTTTCCAAATGTTTAATGTCCTTGTTTCAGAATCCTGGGTTAGCAGTCTAATTAAGATAGGTCATATGCCAAACTTGGGCAATTTGTGGTATGAAATTATTGAAATAAGACTGAATTTACTTTTTTAATGTAAGCAACATTAGTTTGAGAGGAATAATTGAAAGGAATTAATGGAATTCATTTGTCCTCAATATACGGTAATAGAAAGGCCAAGGAACAGAACAGTGTGGCTTCAGTGAGACAGAGTGATTAAAAAAATGGATGTAATGTTTTAATTCATTAGTCTTCTGGATCTAGTGTAATTACCACAGTGTAAACCCCCTCCCCTCGGCCTGCTTATCACAACTAAATAATCCACTAGCCAACCCTACCCTTACCATTAGCTGATTTTAAAGCAGAAAGCACATAAACAGACCTGTATTTATATAACAATCTATTCTTGTTGCAGGATGTCATACACATACACTGAGTGGTACATATTTCAGAATTAATAATACGCCTCCAGCTCTCTGCACAACATGCTAATTTTTAGCTATTTTAATTTTACATATACATGAATACATTTTGTGTCATTTTAAATTAGACCTTTAGATGTGTTTTACCAATTATTTTGACCAATTCAAACCTGTGGGATATAAGGCTGATTGCGTGTGATTAGATTATGTTAAATTTGTGAAACAACTTTAGGCATTCCATTAAAAATGATGTACCTATGTAAAAATTAAATTCATATAGTTTTCACAAACTATTAAATTGCAGTGGTAGCTTATTAAGGTCCAGTTAGGAATGCTGCCTAAACCTCCTTTCAAATAACATTATTTTTCATTAAATCACGCAGTCAATCGCAATTAGATTTTCTTCCATTTTTATGAACGCATTAACAGCAGAAATTATGGCTTGAAGTTGCTGCGGACGGAAAGCCATCAAAAGCCGTGAACGCATGCAGTGCGACTCTCCGCATTAGCAAAAGTCCTTTAAGAATCTGCATTTTTTTACTAAAAGAAAATCTAATATAATTCCTTGCATTTTTTTCTTTCATCTTCGTTCCCAAGCCTGTCGTCCAGTCATACGTCCAACATTCTGAGTCTGTTCTATCAACAACTTCCCCGTGTTGTGAACTCACTGTGGAAGCGCCGTTTACTTCAACACCGAGGTCAAGTGGTCTAATGCTGTCTTTACTGTAGTAGGCGAAATACCGGATAGTGTAAGGATGATTTAGAGATGCATGCAGAAACCTGGATGCCTTTGGGTTTGTAGGTACTGTGACACCCGTATCCTGTACAATCTAGCCTGCAACCAATGTAGCACACCATACACATAGTTAAATCACCCTTCGCCGAGTATTATTCAGCGTGAAATTAAATCTTCCAGGAATCAACCATAATAAAAATGAAATTAATATTGTGCTGGTAAATAGATACCGGCGACTTCTAGTAGTGAAGAAATAATTTTAGAAGCAATAGGAGCCAAGGTTGTTTTTAATGTTCTGTTTATTTACTGACACCGTGCTGCGTTTATGTATATATAATGTTGCAGTCTGCCTTGGATGAAAACAAATCTTTTGATATATTTGTTCAAATTCCAATCCCTAAAACATGCTAGGTATTACTGAACAGCGACTGAAAGAGATTTACAGCCTTGTAATATTCTTCAACCTCTGTTGCCAACTTTTAAAGAGAAACGACATGATTCCGTCTGGGCGCAAACTTATAATTTTCACCACTAGCGCGGTCTTATTAATCATCACAAATAACCTGTAAAAAGACGGAAAGGGAGACGATAATTGGCTGCTTGGCAAAGATAATGTGAATCAAACTGTTGTATTTTTTTTCTAGTCTGTTCCATTTTTAAAGGTTGCTTAGTATCTGTGTCTTTGTAGATTTTATTTTTTTTTGTTTTGTTTTTCTCCCCCAGCGTGTTTGTGCGCAGCAAAACAAAGAGGTGTTTTGGGCAATTTGATGCGTGTGCATGTAAATCTTCCTGAGTGTGACATAGATAGATATAGCTTCCAACATTGTTCTGATCCATACTTTAGGCCGGCAGCCAAAGCATTTTATCTTTTAATGCATTAGAGTGATCTTCCAATTAGCTGCAGTCTATAATACCCTGATTTTGGGACAGGGAGGGGGTGGGGGAAGGCTTGATAGTTCTGCTCGAGAGGCAAAATGAGGGGGCTTATTATGGAAAGTGCAGAGGTTGTGCAGTAGCTGGGCTCTGTTGTAAAGTTTGTAGATAAGAGGAAACTGGCCCTTGAGCATCCATTCTATTCTGTATATTAACACTTCTAATCTGCAGTGCTGATAAAACGCTAGCCGTTTGCATTTGGAGGAATTAATTCTTGAGTTACTGTTGTAACCAGGCGACAGTGATTAACCTCTAAACTGTCCAATATTCTCTGCAGAATTATGCTCCTGGATTATAAACTACTTAGTTTTGTCCAACTAAATTAACAGTTTTCTTTCCCCTCTGAGAAATGAGATCTGGAAGGTATGCTGCCTAATCGAAACACTGCATCTTTTGTGGAATGTCAGTCAAAAATGCAATCCCCGTCAGGGCGGCCCTCATAAAAAAATTTAAATCATTTCCAATCCTTTCTTTGGCGTTATTCAAAAAGATCATAATAATTTTCTCGTGGCCAAAGCACAAGAAATCAATTATTTCCCCACAAAGACTTGAAAGCATTTAGCATATGCTGCAAGAAAAGCTGTGGGTTATAACAATTTGAAATTGCACTCATTACACGCAACACAATTAGTTACCACTAGTCTGGTTGGCGCTTTAATTCCGAATGGCATATCTATATTATTACAGAAACAAGCATGCAAACAGCATTGTTTGGGATTTACGGGAATCAATAGGATATCGTGTCTTGCATTCGGTAGGCAGTGTCACTCAATCTGCTGCGGATTAGAGATAACGTCTGCATACGAATTAATGAAGGCAGCGTGAAAACATCACTACTGACACATAAATAAAGGAGGAAATGTATACATGTTTTTTTGTACAGATTTGTTTCGTGTAATTTGCTGTAATAAAGCGCGTTATTGTTTCCCCCATATGTTGGCTGTATCGTTCAGATTTCCCTATAGGAGCGAAGTAAAACTATTGGATGGGAGAAAAGTGTGATAAATAAATCTAAACTATTGCAGCAGAGTAATAATGTAATGTTTGCGACCTCAAACAGCGAATATTAAATATCATTCGTAATTTTGGAGTAGTGTTTAAAATGAGAGTGCTCTAAACTCGAACGCATTTTTTTTCTATTTCGGTCGCGGCGCAGACTACTTGGCTGCACATTGCAGTATGATAATCAATATTTATTTTCAAAAGATACAATTTGAAAAAAAAGGGGCAAATGCAAACCAGACACTGGGAAATATATTTTGATATTCACTGCATTGACTGCACTTCCACAATATTGCTGATACTATTCAAAATGTTCTCACAAGGTGAACAATGGCATCGGATATACTTATGCAATGGTAAATTTTTCTTCAGCCCTGCCTTTGTGTGTGTGTAGAGTTTTGCCATTAAAAGAACTTCAGCCGAGGATCTTTTCAAATGCGACACAATGCTTCTAAATAGGTCACATTTTCTGTGCTTTAGACAGCACATTTGGGGCCTGTAAAATGTAATTCATACAAAGCAGACTAAAATGTTTGCTCATCAGTACAATAGAGTAACTGGAACTGAACTGTTCTAGAGCATCTCATGCTATCAGCTGTGGCCTGAGGCAGGGGAAGAATGAGGTAAGGTCAGTCAATTATGTGTGGTAATCACTGTAAGCATATTATCTGAGACCCAGATGTCTTTGCTGACCCCACATGACATAGCTATTAACCCCACAGCAATAGGAATGAAGGGGGAGGGAGGGAGGAGGAGGTACCAATACCCTAAGTAAACCAACCTTTTCACTCCAGGGTTGTGCATCTATTTATAAGGAAGCAGGAGATGCCCACAGTTTCAGGCAAAGCCATCCAACAGCATGACCTCACACTGTTCGAAGCTGTTTTGGTGGCTTGGCCTGTCTGTGGTCCTTTTCACTGGGTCCAGTCATGTGAGATAAAGAGCGACATCATGAAAGAATGCAGCTGACAAATAGGGCAATGTGATATGTGAACTGGGAAGGAAAGACAACTCAGTTGTAACGGTTGGACTCACCGTGTAAGATTAGCCTTGGAATGTTCACCTCTACCAATGAAAGAGGGGTCTGGCCAGCACCAAAAAATACTGTATGTATGCTCAGTGCATTATACAGACTGTATTCATTCTGACTGTCGTGCCACAAAATGTCAGAGTTAATCAATTTATAGCGATCTGATGGGCAGGGGAATGATCATAAATAACAAATCAAAATTAAACCTGTATTCTTTTGAAAGAGCTGTACATTGAAGTTATTGAGAAGCAGGAAGGTGTAAAGCACTGATAAGTGGCTTGCAACTGGATGTTTATATTTGTGCTGGGTTTTGAGACTATTTTCTACAATCAGTAGCAAGGTTCGGATGGATGGTTGGTTGCAAGACAGAAAAGCCCGTGAATCTCAAAAGAATGCTTTTTAGGCATAAAATGAGTATTGGCATCTTTGCTCATGCAAAATCTCATATCTAATGGGATTTTGAGTGAAATTGTCCTTACTCAAAAAAAGGTCAGTTCAGATGCTCACAGCCGGGCTGAGTGTTTAAAATCTGTAAACCTAAGCAGTGTGGGTACGTTGAGAACAAGCTGAGAACCAGGCACCTCATGACCTGCTTGGAATGCATAACATAGCAAAATATAGAAAGATAGGAGTAGCAGAAGGCCTTTTGGCTCATTCAGCCTGGTCCAGAATTTGGTAAGATAATGACTAACTTTGTACAATCCAAATTTCCCTATATCTCCATGTCAAATGGTTCTAATCTCCAGAAATCAATCAATCTCTCTCATTCTCGCTCTCTCTCCCTCCTGCCCTCTCTGTCTCTCTCATATCTCTCTTGAACACAATTGACACTGAGCCGCTCCTGCTTTCCAGTGTTGAGAATCATAAACACTCACCAATGTCTGCTGCTGTCATGATCCGGTCCGTGAAGTCTGGATTCCGGTTCACGGTCCGGTCCATAGTTCCTTATTCCAAGTTTTCCAGTTTTCCCTTTTTCTGTTGGGTGCTCTAATTGAGGCAGCTGATTCACATTTTGGGCTGGACTGTTCTGTCATAATAAGGCACTGGGAGGCAGACCCAAATGCAAGACACAGACACTGAAGTACGAGGAACAGGACTTGATTAGAGAGCCAGGACAAGAACACAGACTTGGGATAGGACATTGGGTAGGCAAGTGCGACCAGTACATGGAACTGGGAACTAGGAGCCTGGGCTTGGACTCCAAGCCGGAGACTGGTCAAGGACCTAGAACCTGTGTCTTGATTCGGGCTCAGACCCCAGAACTAGGCAAGGACTTGACGTGGCTTCAGGACTTGATGTGGTTTGGGTACTTCATTGGCTTGAGTACCAAGTCAAGGCTTTGCGTTATCGTCCTGTCCATGTGCCTCGTCCTGTGCTGGAGTTCCCTTGTCTTGCCCAGGAGTCTCTCATTCTGTCCTGTAGCCTCGCCTAGTCCTGTCTCTCAAGGCCACGTCATGTCTTCGCCTAGTTCCGGAGTCCAATCCTGGGTCAAGACTCAGGTCTGGGTCCTTGTCCAGTCTCTGGCTCGGAGTCCGAACCCAAACCTCATCATGTCTTCGCCTCGAAGAACTCGAGCCTCGTCATGTCCTCGCCTCGAAGAACCCAAGCCATGAATAACCCAAGCCATGAAGTACCCAAGCCACATCCAGTCCTGAAGCCACGTCATGTCCTCACCTAGTTCCAGGGTCCGAGCCCGAGTCAAGACCCAGGTTCTGGGTCCTTGTCCGGTCTCCGGCTCAGAGTCCAAGCCCAGGCTCCCAGTTCCCAGTTCCTTCCTGGTCCCACTTGCCTAGCCAATGTCCTAGCCCAAGTCCATGTTCTTGCCCCAGCTCTCTCATCAAGTCCTGTTCTTAGTACTTCAGTGTCTGTGTCTTGTATTTGGGTCTGCCTTCCAGCGCCCCCCTTGTGACAGCCACAGTGATAGAAGTATACAAATTGTTAAGAGGCATAGATTGAGTCAACAGCGGAGACTTTTTCCCAGGGTGAAAATGGTTAATATTAGGGGGCATAATTTTAAGGTGATTACAGGAAAGTGTAGGTGGGATGTCGGAGGTAAAAGGTACACTGAGAGTGGCGGGTGCATAGAATGCCCTGCCAGGGGTGCTGGTGGAGGCAGATATATTTGGGGCATTTAGGAAACTCTAAGGTATCCACATAGATGATTTAAAAAAATTGAGGACTATGTAGGAAGGAAGGGTTACGTTGATTTTAGAGTAGGTTAAAAGATCAGCATAACATCATGGGTGAAGGGCCTGTACTATTCTATCTCCTAGGAAGACAGTTTTTGTCATCTGACTCCAAGTGTTGAGGCTGTAATACCTTGTGCCAGATTCACCAGCCAGGAGAAACAACCTCCCTATATCTGAGGAGACCAAAATAGTCAACATTACTCCAGATATGGTTTACCCTAATGGTCGTTAGTCACCTTTATTCTTTACGCAAATCTTCTCGCAATAAAAATTGATGTGCTTTCCTAATTGCTTATTGGATTTGTGCATTTAGATTTTACTAACTTTCTGCGGAAGAGCATCCATGTCTCCTTAAACATAAACATTTCACAATCTCTTACCAATAAGAAAATATTCCACAATTCTCTTTCTGCAATTCCCAGCCATGGACTTTTCATGTTCTGCTGTGTATGTGCCTCAACGTGGCCTGTTCACTTACTTACTTCCCCTTGAAGTCTCTTTGCATTCTCCTCAGTATTCACTTTCCCACTTAGTTTTGTGGTGTCAACAACTTGCAAAGATTACATTTCATCCCTTCAGCCAAATCCTCACTAGTCACAGCCTGCCAATCGGAGTGTATCTGTTCATTTTAAATCTTTGTTTTCTACCTGCTAACTAATGATTAACCATGTGCTGTTACTTTGTTTATCAAGCTCCTATGTAGGACCTTATTCAAAGCCTTCTGAAAAATCTAAGTATCCAGATCTATTGGTTTCCCTTCATCTATACTACCATTCAAAAACTCAGTCAAACATAAATCTACTCAAATATGTCATTTTCTAATTGTCTTGACATAATACCCTTTTATATAAATTCCAGTAATTTAGCAATGACCAGTGTTAGACCTACACATCAGTATTTCTCTATTTTCTCTTTCATTCTTTTCTTGAAGAGAGGATTCATCTTTGTTAGGGTTCCATCTGCGTAAATCTTTACAGGATCAATTGAAGATGGAATTCAAAGCATCCACAATCTCTGCAGCCTTCTCCTTCTTCAAAATTCTGAGATGCAGATCATCAGATCCTTGGATTTATTTGACTTTAGGCTTGCTAACTTCTCTAGTAGTTTTTTATATATACTAATTACTTTTTCTTCTTTTTGTGCTGGAATGTTGATTCTCCAGTGCGCTGGGAGGTTTATTATGGCTTCTTTTGGACACTTACGAAGTCATTCCTCTGTCATTCCCTTCTTGCCCATTATAAATGATGCTGCCTTTGTAACGGACCCATATTTGTCCTCTGATCTTTACCTTTTCATATGTCTATAGAAACAGTCTGTTTTTATGCTTTTGCTTGCTTAGTTTCATATTCTGTTTTTGCCTTCTTTATCAAATTCTTCTCATCCTTACTGAGTTTAAAGAGGCTCCCTATCTATCTTCACCTTCAGCAGAAATGCAGCAAAGGTCTGTTGAAACCAGGTCCAACACCATTCCTGCCACCACACACTTCTACAATGTCTCTAGCTTTAGCTATTGTGAGGACTGAGACTGAACTGAAGCTATATTTGTCATTAAAAGACCAATTCTTATATTGTCACATATCATTCCTCAGTGATGCTTCTGTCAGGGTGGTGCACATAGAAGTAGAGTGCTTTTCCAAGAGAGGGATCAGTGCCACCCTATTGCTGTCAACCAGTTAATATGTTAGTTTGAGCCAGACAGCTGTGACTGCTGTGTGAGAAAGAATGCGTATTGTGAATTGCCTTGGGGTCAGGGGGATGTAGTTCTATAAAATAAAAGGCTAGAAATTACTCTTGCTGATATTAGTGGGAAAATACTTAATGCATTTATATGACATTCTTTTGTCCACTAATTTAACAGAGGTGTTAACCAGTTCATTTTAAGTGGGTTAATGCTTCTGTTAAAATAATAGAGAGAAAAATGTCATCTGAATGATGCATTAAGCATTTGTCTGCTAACATTGTCAGCCTCAGATTATTTCAGTTGTTTGCTTCCAGAAAATTGGCATAAATGGGACAAAGGTGTGTGTGCATGTTTGTCTGTGTGTCTGTGTGTGTGTGTGGGGGGGGTGTAGGGAAATATGTTTATGTAAGATTTTAAATCTGCTACTTTGTATGGTGCAGAGCCCTTAGGAATAGTTTATTAAAACTTATTGTAGGATAAACTACTACCATCAAAAAAATAACTGTGTGCAAATCCCTGTAGACATCAACTGACATCCTATATTATTAATATTAAAGCATCATGCCATGTCATAATAACCTGTCCTCTTTCTGTTAATACGGAAAGATAAAAACAATAGAATTAATAAGACCTAGGAAGAGTGTTTTCACCCAGTTACTGGATATATAATATGCCGAATTTATTTCACCATGCTTGGTTGCAATCAAGTGATGCTTGTTTTGGTATGGCTGAGTGGAAAAAAAACTTTCCCATTGCTATTCATTCTTTATGGACAAAGTAGCAGCCCAGTCGAGACTGCTGCCATTTGCTGCAGGTAATTAAAAGCCCTCAGTTATTTTAAATAGTTGTGTTAAGGATGTTTTTTATAACAGTGATTCAGGTGTTGGTACAGTGACTATAGAGAATCGACCATATGATATTTCATTCGTGACTCAGTAGCCAATTACTGATATTAACAGGAAGAAAATGTTAAGGATCTTGGTAGCTATTGTATTTTTGAAAGGTTATACTTAAGATCTGAACTTGCATGTTTTATATTGGATTAAATTTTGTCTCCGTGGTAAGGGATCTACTTTTGTTAATAGCGTTAATCTGTACTTTGACAAGCAATAGATAAGGAGAGGAATAAAAGTGAGGCATTGGGGAGCTGCCTAAGGGCAAGACATGGTCTGAAAGAACTTTCCACTCGCAGCCTTTCATTGGTTTTTCTAATTCCTGTTTTAACAATGGAAATCCTGTAAAATTCAGTCTTTAAAATACTCACCTAACCTGGCATAATTAATGTTTAAATTGGTGCAAGTTAAATCCTTATTACTCTATGTATTGTGTAATGTAGATTGCTGGAATTGATTAATTTGAAGGGGTGTCACTGCATTGTGATGCTTCCACAAAGTTTGCTTTTGTTTGTATTTTGCTTTCTTCTGTGTCATCTTTAACAAATTCATGAATTTAGTATGGGGATAAAGGAAGGTAATAGCGAGAGGCTGACGACAACCCCAGCTAAATATCTCATATATTTCTTAATTTGCAAACACTGCCTAGAAATTCATTGCCAGTCAGTAATGATGTACACATTATAGAGTAGCAGAAATACATTTTCCTCTGCCTTATAGAATTTATTTTAGAATAGAATGAATTTTGGCAGCTAAACACTGCTCCCTGATACGATTGGAACGCTTGTCTTTTTGACCACCCCTTGGCATTGAGTGTGACTTGCTGCCATTTATGTCCTATTGGTTATGAAGTGGCTGATGTAATGAGTTAGGAGGTGCTTGCACTGGCAGGTGGGTGGGTTGTTTGGGAAGTTGCGCACTTCTCCTTAGCAGCTGTGTCTCCCAATAAAGGAATTCAGGATCCTCAATGCCATCTTGAATGCTTCTTCTCCTTTCTGCGTGGTCAGTGGGTGAGGATTACATGGGGATGTTACCATTTTCAACGTTGTCCTGAGAACATATTTGAATTGCTTCCTCCGTGCGTATGGGAATCTCCTGTTCTGATGGAGCTTGGGTTAGACCGTGTGTTTTGAGGTGACAGTCATTCAGATGACATGGCCCGCCCATCAGATCTGACGGAGCATAATTATGGCCCCTTTTCCGGAGATGCTAGTCTGGTAGAGGAAGCATTCCTTGGTCTGTATATCCTTTTAGAGGTTCTGGACGAGTTTGCATCAGTGGTCTCTCTCTAATGGTGAGGACTTATAGTTTTATGGTTGAAGTATGGTATTTTCAATTTGTTGCTGGCCGGATGTGGCAGCAAGGCTGAACTGCTAGCAATGAAGTCAAGGATATTCAGGTCAAGTGCTTGTTCCAATGGGAATTAAGTGCCTCTCTCCTAGATCAGTTTGCCCGACCGTAGATTCTATTTGACACTATTTACCAGGGATTAAATTCTTCCGCATACATATTATTTTGTATCTCTTTATCACTTGCCTGTCAGTCAGTACCTATTTGTTTCACTGTCTGCCGATCCGGTTTTGAAATATTACTTTGCATCGTCAGCAGCCTGCCGTGGATACAGTGTAAACCACGTACAGTTGCACTGCTCTTACTTAACAGCATCTCCCAAGACTGCAAATATTACTACCAAGTCAGGTATGGATACCCTATCACCTCCAGGTTCCCCTCCAAATTACTTACCTTCCTGGCCCATAAATACACTGCTGTTTCTTCACTGCCACTAGATATAGATTTTGAAATTCCCTACCGAAGAGTATAATGGGAGTTCTTTAACCAAAAAGATTCCAGCAGTTCAAGAAGCCAGCTCGCCACCTTTTTATCAGGAGGCAGGAGGCAAAGAGTTGGAATAAAGGGAGCTTATTCTGGTTGGCCACCAGTGACTGTGTTGGGACTGATTATCTTTACACTATATTTGTGTTCCATTTTTTCCATTTATTTATGATATTTCCTGTGGCCTAAGAACCGTGAAAGTGCAACATTGTCTTCTTTTGTATTCTTTGATTTTTTTTCCTTGTATCCCAGGTATCTATTCTAGGAAGCATTATCCTTTAAAGATTTATTTACATTAATTTAACTTTTTTTTCTTTTTTTTAAAATCTTTTTATTAATTATTATTGAAAATCAACAACAGAGAAAAATACATCAAAATAATCAAGACAACATATCCACATGTAGCATAAGAGTTAAGCTATGAACCAGGCTGAACAGTATATCAATAATAATCAAAAAACAAAGTGTTAAGACTTTTTTTATGGAAAAAAAGAAAGAAAAAAAGAACCCCTACTAACTAAAACAGGAAAAAACCCCTAATAACTAAAAAAAAGGGGAAAGAAACACCCATTTGGAGCACAAACCCGGAGCTATACACCATACAAGCTTCCATAAAAAAAAAGACATCAAACCGCCAACCAAATCCATATACCCAAGCATCAGAAAAGGACCATCATTATTAACTCAAGTCAAATGATAATAACGGGCAAAAGAACCCCACCTTTTCTCGAAGTCAAATCTAGGATCAAAAGTTCGACTTCTAATTTTTTCCAAACTAAGACATAACATCACCTGAGAGAACTATTGTATCAAAGTGGGAGCAGAGGCATCTTTCCATTTTAATAAAATAGCCCTTCCAGCCAATAATGTGACAAATGCAATTACTTATTGGTCAGATATAGAAATACCATGAATATGTTGAGGAATTATACCAAACAAAACTGTCAATTTATTAGGTTGTAAATTGATTTTTAAAGCTTTAGAAATTGTAGAAAAAATACATTTCCAAAATTGTTTCAATACAGAACACGACCAAAACAAATGTGTAAAATGTAGCTATCTCAGTTTTGCATCTATCACGCTGACTATTTACATTAGAAAATATTTTAGACAATCTCTCCTTTGTCAAATAATAATGATGTACAATTTTAAATTGAATTTAAAATTATTAATTTAACTTTTAATCACTTCACATTCTTCCATTTTGGACATCAGTGCCATCTTATTGAATGACCTACTCAGAATTTTGTCATTAGATTTCAATGTTACTCCTTAAGTTTAGTAATTTGGATGACTTAGTGGTTAAAAATTCTTATTATTGCAATTGAGAATGAGTGAAACCATCTTTCTGGTCCAAGAAACTACTTCACCCGTAACCTTGGCTTTCTTTTATAGTATTAGTTTTTCATTCAATTTTATTCTTCATGTTGTTCTATGTTGCTTAACCAGTGCAGCCCCACAAAGCATAACATTCTGCTTTTATTCTGAGAAGCCAGAAGAAGAAAACTTCAACCAGATTTACTTCAGAATCGCTCTACTTCATATTTAAAAGGAAGTTTTATGCTATTGACACACACACTTCAGTTTATAATGCCTGAGCTGGAAGATCTGAGTTATAGGAAGAGGGTGGCCATGCTGGATCTTTGTCTCAAAGAGGAAGAAGCATTCTAAAGGAAAGATGACACAACTGTGGCTAACAAGAGAAAGCCAACATAAAAGCCAAAGAGGGGGCATATAATAGAACACAAATCAGTGGGAAGTTAGAGGATTGGGAAGCTTTTAAAAACCAACAGAAGACAACTAAAAAAGTTATTAAGAAAGTAAAAATGGAATACAAAAGCAAGCTGGCTAATAGTGTTAAAGAGGATACCAAAAGTTTCTTCAGATACATAAAATGCAAAGGAGAGGCGAGAGTGAATATCGGACTACTGGAAAACAATGTTGGAGGGGTAGTAATGGGGAACAATGAAATGGTGGACGAACTGCATAAGTATTTTGCATCAGTCTTCACTGTGGGAGACATGACCGGTATGGTGGAAGTTCCAGGTATCAGGGGTCATGAAGTGCATGAAGTTACCATAACTAGGGTAAAAGTTCTTGGAAAGCTGAAATGTC
Source organism: Mobula hypostoma (assembly GCF_963921235.1). Classification (NCBI taxonomy): domain Eukaryota; kingdom Metazoa; phylum Chordata; class Chondrichthyes; order Myliobatiformes; family Myliobatidae; genus Mobula; species Mobula hypostoma. The sequence goes on from NC_086104.1 coordinate 32,813,755, forward strand.
TGAAGGTAGATAAGTCACCTGGACCAAATGGTATACTCCCCAGAGTTCTGAAAGAGGTGGCTGAAGAGATCGTGAAGGTATCAGTAACGATGTTTCAAGAATCACTAGATTCTGGAATGGTTCCAGAAGACTGGAAAATTGCAATGTCACTCTACTCTTTAAGCAAAGAGAGATGCAGAAGAAAGGAAACTATAGGCGAGTTAGTCAATAGTTGGGTAGTTGTTGGAGTCGATTATTCAGGATGAGGTATCAGGGTACTTGGAGGTACATGATAAAATAGGCAGTAGTCAGCATGGATTCCTCAAGGGAAGATCTTGCCTGACAAATCTGTTGGAATTCTTTGAAGAGCTAACAAGCAGGATAGACAAAGAAGGATCAGTTGATGTTGTGTACTTGAATTTTGAGAAGGCCTTTGACAAGTTGCTACTCATGAGGCTGCTTAACCAGCTATGAGTCCATGGTATTACCGGAAAGATTCTAGCATGGATAAAACAGTGGTTGATTAGCAGGAGGCAAAGAGTAGGAATAAAGGGAGCCTTTTCTGCCTGGCTGCTGATGACTAGTGGTGTCCCACAAGAGTCTGTGTTGGGACTGATTATCTTAACGTTATACATCACTGATTTGGATGATGGAACTGATGGTTTTGCTGCAAAGCTTGCAGACGGTACGAAGACAGGTGGAGTGGCAGGTAGTTTTGATGAAGTTGAGAGGCTGCAGAAGCACTTAGGTTGATTAGGAGAATGGGCAAAGAAGTGTCAGATGGGATATAGTGTTAGGATGTGTAAAATGAAAGGGTTGACGATTTTCTAAATAGAGAGAAAATACAAATATATGAGGTGCAAAGGGATTTGGGAGTCCTTGTGCAGGATTCCCTAAAGGTTAATTTGCAGGTTGAGTATGTGATGAGGAAGGCAAATGCGATGTTAGTGTTCGTTTGAAGAGGACTAGAATATAAAAGCAAGGATGTAATGTTGAGACTTTATAAAGCACTGGTGAGGCCTCACTTGGAGTATTGTGAGTGATTTGGGACCCTTATCTTATATAGGATGTGCTGAACTGGAGAAAATTCAGAGGAGGTTCACGAAAATGATTCCAGGATTGTCGTATGAAGAACATTTGATGGTTGTGGGCTTGTATTCACTGGTTGTTCGTCCATCGTTGACGTCGACGAGGACCTCGACACCATTATGATGGTGTCAAGACTAGCGCGTGATTTGGATTTAAGTGAGGGAGAGCTGCGCAGCGTCAGCCTCACTCTCTCTTCCCAATTTCCATCTGGATCCAGTGGCAAGACAGAGTCGAGATAGCTGGAGATGGGACTAGATGCAGTGGATAACCAGGACGTCCTCTGTGTCTTGTCCTGCTCTACACATTCCACGACACTTGCAGAGACCGCCTTCTTGACCATTGGACCTTCCATTGGTCTCGTCCACTCAGTCCGCCGGAGTCTGTCTTCACATGCTGGGATAGACAACTCCCTATCTCACCGAGGGTTTGAGACCCGTCGGCTACCCTCACCTGGTTTATCCGGCTTGTTGAAGCCGTTGCCCGGGGTGTGGCCACTGTCAACAGTTACAGGGAGCCACAGGTGAGAGCTGAGTGAGTGCCAGGTGGGGACCAAAGGTGGACTAACCGCCCTGAAAAGGACGCGACATGTTCCCCTCCAGAGGTGCTACTCCTCCCTGACACCCATACACCCCTTTGAGGGGAGGCCATGGATGGATATATCAGCATGGGAATGGGACATGGAATTAAAATGTGTGGCCACTGGGAGATCCTGCTTTCTCTGGCGGACATCCATGGCCTCCTCTACTGTCAAGATGAAGCCACACTCAGGTTGGAGAAACAACACCTTATATTCCGTCTGGGTAGCCTCCAACCTGATGGCATGAACATTGACTTCTCTAATTTCTGTTAATGCCCCTCCTCCCCTTCTTACCCCCATCCCTTATTTATTTATTTATTTATTTATTTGTTTGTTTGTTTGTTTATTTATTTATGTATCTATCTATCATTTTTCACCCTTTCTTTCTTTTTTCTCCTCTTGTCCCTCTCACTATATCTTCCTCTGATGCTCCCCTCCCCCTTTTTATCTCCCTGGCCTCCTGTCCCATGATCCTCTCCTTTCTCCAGCCTTGTATCCCTTTTGCCAATCACCTGTCCAGCTCTAGCTCCATCCCTCCCCCTCCTGTCTTCTCCTATCATTTCCGATCTCCCCCTCCCCCTCCCACTTCCAAATCTCTTACTATCTCTTCTTTCAGTTAGGTCTGACAAAGGGTCTCGGCTCGAAACATCGACTGTACCTCTTCTTATAGATGCTGCCTAGCCCGCTGCGTTCACCAGCATTTTGTGAATGGTGAGAGGCCTTGATGGAGTGGATGTGGAGAGGATGTTTCCTATGGTGGGAAAGTCTGACTGGAGGACACAGCCTCAGAACAGAAGGGCATCCTTTTGGAATGGAGAAGAGGAGGAACTTCTTTAGCTAGAGAGTGGTGAATCTGTGGAATTCATTGCCACAGGCAGCAATGGATGTCAAGGTTTTATGTACATTTAAAGCAAAGTTATAGATTCTTGATTTGTCAGGGTTTGTAGGGATACGGGGGTGGGGGGTTGGGGGGGAGGCTGGAGATTGGGGCCGAGAGTATACGGTCGCTTTTTTTTTCATCTCCCGAAGTATAGCACATTACATTTGTCAGGTTAAACTCTATCTATTTCTCTGCCTACAGTATATCTGAAACTGATCTATATCCAATTTAATAGACCCTCTGTCTATACATACATACATACACGTGTATTTGTGTGTGTATGTATAGACAGAGGGTAGTGGGACATTTTTATTCTGGCTGGAGATCTACGACTAGTGGTTTTCCACTGGAATGTCTGCTGGTTATATATAACCAGGATAAGCCAGAATAATGAGGTGTTAGGGGCAAAAAAATTTTATCCAAATGTTGTCAGTCTTGTCTGTGAAATCAACTGGTTATTCAGTCCTCAACAAGACTGTTGTCCAGATTATTCCTTGCATGACATTATTCCATGAATGGAGAGTGATACCATATTGAAAGTACTGCCATAATTTTTGCATTTCCCATCACTGGAACATTAGTTTTTTAGTAACCTGTTAGAACTTTTGGATTTTCTGAGCCTCTAGGGAGAAGCAGAAGGCAATCTTAGGCTGCCTAGCAGCATGGAGCAGTTTATTCATCCCTTGAGTTAACTCATGTGAAAACATCCTTTACTGAAAGAGCTCTGTCTCATCTGTGTTAAACACTTATTTCGGAGAGTGGCCATATTCTTCAGTGACTTACTTCAATAACTTTGGAAATTTTTCTGTCGCTATGGTACCTACACTAGCTACTTCTACCCACAATACAAATATTATGCATTTCTACATATTTCTTGAAATGTTCAAACCAGACATGACTGGCCTTGAATTTATAACCATATAACCATATAATCATATATCAATTACAGCATGGAAACAGGCCATCTGGGACCTTCTAGTCCATGCCGAATGCTTACTCTCACCTAGTCCCACCGACTCGCACTCAGCCCATAACCCTCCATCCCTTTCCTGTCCATATAGCTATCCAATTTTACTTAAAATGACAATATCAAACCTGCCTCAACCACTTCTGCTGGAAGCTCGTTCCACGCAGCTACCACTCTCTGAGTAAAGAAGTTCCCCCTCATGTTACCCCTAAGCTTTTGCCCCCTAACTCTCAACTCATGTCCTCTTGTTTGAATCTCCCCTACTCTCAATGGAAAAAGCCTATCCCCGTCAACTCTATCTATCCCCCTCATAATTTTACATACCTCTATCAAGTCCCCCCTCAACCTTCTACGCTCCAAAGAATAAAGACCCAACTTGTTCAACCTTTCTCTGTAACTTAGGAGATGAAACCCTGGTAACATTCTAGTAAAAATTCTCTGTACTCTCTGAATTTTGTTGACATCTTTCCTATAATTCGGTGACCAGAACTGTACACAATACCCCAAATTTGGCCTTACCAATGCCTTGTACAATTTCAACATTACATCCCAACTCCTATACTCAATGCTGTGATTTATAAAGGCCAGCATAGCAAAAGCTTTCTTCACCACCCTATCCACTTGAGATTCCACCTTCAGGGAACTATGCACCATTATTCCTAGATCACTCTGTTCTACTGCATTCTTCAATGCCATACTATTTACCATGTATGTCCTATTTCGATTAGCCCTTCAAAAATGTAGCACTTCACATTTATCAGCATTAAACTCCATGTGCCATCTTTCAGCCCACTCTTCTAGCTGGCCTAAATCTCTCTGCAAGCTTTGAAAACCTACTTCATTATCCACAATGCCACCTATCTTAGTATCATCTGCATACTTACTAATCCAATTTACCACCCCATCATCCAGACTATTAATGTGTATGACAAACAACATTGGACCCAGTACAGATCCCTAAGGCACACCACTAGTCACCGGCCTCCAATCTGACAAACAGTTATCCACCACTACTCTCTGGCATCTCCCATCCAGCCACTGCTGAATCCATTTTACTACTTCAATATTAATACCTAACAATTGAACCTTCCTAACTAACCTTTCATGTGGAACCTTGTCAAAGGCTTTACTGAAGTCCATATAGACAACATCTACCGTTTTACCCTCGTCAACTTTCCTAGTAACCTCTTCAAAAAATTCAATAAGATTTGTCAAACATGACCTTCCACGCACAAATCCATGTTGACTGTTCCTGATCAGACCCTGTCTATCCAGATTATTATATATACCATCTCTAAGAATACTTTCCATCAATATACCCACTACTGACATCAAACTCACAGGCTGATAATTGCTAGGTTTACTCAGAACCATTTTTAAACAATGGATGTTTAAAAGATCCATTACTCTCTTGATGATCTTTCAAGACATGCCACTACAACCTTGATGTTCTTTAGACTACATCAAACTCAGAGGCCCTTGCCATTGATTCTCATCTTCTAAACATCTCTCCTTTTTTCTGTATTGCATTATCTTCTCTTCATTGCTCATGATGCACTTCCAAATGTAGCAGTGAGAGCACCAGCTTTTATTTATTGTTCTCTTGCTAAGAACTGATTACATTGTCAACACTGCAAATTTAATGAATGGTAATGTTTAACAAATGTTCATCTTTTTCACTTATATTGATTATATTCTCCTTAGTATAAATGATTAGAACATGTTGTGACTTCTTTGGGGATGTGCATTCTCTAGAAATGCAGGGGCATTTTGAAACTACCTTGAAAGGTGCATAGAATAAATTGTGATAGTTCACTGTCATCTTCAGGACAACATGAGAGGAAGTATGAATTGCCTAGTGGGTGGAGAATGGCACACTTTTAATTATGACAACAAACAGTTGTATAAATCAATGGTGTTAAAGCAAAAAATTGTAAAGTGAACATCTGTTAATCTAGATTTTCAGTATTCCTTTGTAATGCCTAAGCATCGCATTGATTATCACTGTCTCAGGCAAGCAACAGTGTTCTTCTTTATCAAGCTCAAGTTTAATTGTCATTCAACCATACATGAATATAACCAAATGAAACAGTGTTCCTCCAGAGCCAAAGTGCAAAACATATTACCAACAACACACAGCACATGCAAAATTGAACCATATTCTCATTTAGTTAAAATCATCAAGCAAAGTGTTTGGATCAAAGCACTTAAAATTTATGCCCAATGACCCGCCGTTCATTTTCCCATTGGATTTGACAGGCACTTCTTACATCTTCTTTCATCCCATGATTTTCCAATGGAAATATAGAAGTGCATTCAGTTTTTAAAAACTATGGAGATCAAATTCTGCTCTAATCTGCTAGTCTAACACCAGTCTTTGATACAGATCCCATTTCTGTCTAGACATTAGCTCAGCAAGCTACATCCTTCAACTTTGGAGCAAAATGCAAACTGCTGGAGAAAATCAGTAGGCTGAGCACAGCTAGGCTGAGACATAGTGGATGAAGACAGGATGTTTTCAATAGTGGATGTCATGTATGGATCTTTTTTATCGGGCTTGATCTGTTGTCTGCACGTGTGCAGTTGTCTATGCATGCGCCTTTTGTCTCTCTCTCTCTCTGCAATATGAATACACCAGTTAAAGCATCTCACACGTATGTGCTTTTATTTAATTGATATGTAGTTGCACAGACACAACAAATGGCGATGAGTACGAACCTGAATGTCAGAAAATATCACGAACTGCACCGACAGTTACGGCATGATTTTGAGACAAACCAGCAAGGGCTAAACAGTACAGAGAAGGTCGTCATGGATGCTAACAAAAACGTGACTACATTGCATAGTAACAGTGAAAGATGCGCTGAATTTAAAGTGAAAATAACATGATGATGGCTTAGTCGGGAAAGTTAGCAAATTTGATAGTGCTAATGAAGGCTGGGAGTCGTATGTCAAGACGGTTGAACGGTATTGTAATGATAACAATGCGGAGGAGCAAAAGAAAGTCCCTCTATTCTGAGCTTAATGGGTACAAGGACGTACAGTCTCTTAGGCAACCTAGTAACCTCTGAAAAGTCAGCAAACTAGATGTTCAACAAAATTGTTACAATTTTACAAAATCACTGGAGCCCTAAACCACTGGCATTAACTGAGAGATTTAGATTTTACAAAAGAAACCAGTCAAAAAATGAAAGCATTTCTGAATACATTGCAGTTCTATGCAGACTTTCCCAGTACTGTAACTGTAAAGATGGACTTTCTGATGCATTAAGAGACAGGCTTGTATGTGGCATGCATAGTCAAAGCACTCAAAAGAGGCTATTATCTGAAAGAGACCTAAACTTAGAACAGGCATTAATCATTGCAAAATCGTTAGAGACTGCAGCAAAGGATCTAGCAGAACTACAGAATAGGAGGTTAGAATGTGAAATGCACTAAGTGTCCCCAAATAGTGCAAAATCCAAATATGTTATCAATGTGGTAAATCCTCTCATGATGGAAATGACTGTTGGTTCAAAGAAAAAGTCTGCAGAAAGTGTCACAGACAAGGTCACATAGAGAGAATGTGCAAGGCAAACAAAAAGCACAACCTAATGAAAAGTCTCAAACACAAAACTAAGCAAATGCATAAAGTTACTGAATGTAAAACAGAATCAGACAACACAGAGTCTGACAAAGGTGAACTGTCATGCCTAGAACTGCATAGTACAACTGAAGCAGATCACAAAATCACAATAGATGTGTTCAGGGTCAGCTTTCTCCATAATTCCAGAGGCTGACTACAACAGACTGTTTTCTAAGATGCCATTAGAGAAGACCTCAGTGCTGCTAAAGAATTACACAGGTGAAAGTGTGTCTACCAAAGGCAAATTGAAAGTAAGTGTGACCTATGGAGGCCCAAACACAACAGTACGAGCTTTATGTATTGAAAAGTGGAGGGCCAGTACTTTTTGGAGGTGAAAGGTTGAAAAAATCCAACTAGACTAGCACTCAATCAAAGCTCTCAGTGTGACATCAACAGGAAACAGCAGCCCAAGTAGTAGCATTAACCAGAGACTGGCACAGCTGCTTAATGCTAAAGAGAAGGTGTTTGAGAAGGGAACTGGTAAACTTAAAGGCATGAAGGGCAGAATTGAACTGGATGAAACAGCAACCCCAAGATTCCGTAAAGCATGTCCAATGCCTTGCACACTATGTCCTAAAGTGGATGGTGTACTGCAGAGCTTGGAGGCATCTGGAATTCTCTCAAAGGAAGAGTGGAGCAATTGGGCCGTGCCTATTGACCCGGTGATCAAGAAAAGGAAAGTCAGAGCCGTCTGCATATGTGGGGATTTCAAGGTGAGCATCAACCCAGTGCTGCGTACCATACAGTATCCCCTGCTGCAAGTAGAAGACACTTTTGCATCTTCGGCAGGTGGGGAGAGGATTTTAACGATTAACTTATCACAAGCCTATCTGCAAATGGAGATTGAATAGTCAAGCTGGAAGTTCCTCACAATCAACACTCACAAGGGACCGTTCCAGTATAATTCTCTCGTGTTTGGCGTTGCATCAGCTCCAGCCGTTTCGTAAAGAGCAATGGACCAAGTGCTCCAAGATATCCCAGGAACACACTGTTCCTTGTTGGCATCATTGTGACTGGCAAAAATGATGAACAGCACCTTCAGAACCTTGGTAAAGTACTTACCAGGTTGAGTGAGTATGGTCTGTGCTCAAAGAGAGAGAAGTGTGAGTTTTTCAAGAATGAAATCTCGTATCGTGGACATGTCATTAACAAGCATGACTTACATAAGTCACAAGAGAAGATTGAAGCAGTGCTACCAGTACCCAAACCAGAAAATGAGTCACAACTCATGTCATAATTGGGCTTTATAAGCTACTACAACTGGTACTTCATTCATTAAACACACTGTTACAGACAGGAGAAAAGGGGAATGGTCAGAAAGATGTGAAAAAGCATTTAAGGAAATAAAGGGACTAATAATATCTGATGAGCTGCTCCCCATTGTGACCCATCCTTGGCCACCAGACTGGCGTGCGATGCATCCCCTGATGGCATTGGAGCCGTATGTCACACATTATGAAAGATGGATCTGAACAACTGATTGCGTTTGCTTCCAGATCACTGATGAGCGTAGAATGCAACTATGCACAGATTGACCAAGAAACCCATAGTCTAGTATGGAAAATAAAGAAGTTTCTCCACTACCTCAGTACACAGGTGTTTACACTAGTGATAGATCACCAGCTCCTTGTGTCCATTTTCAATCCCAGGAAGGGAATTCCAGAGATGACTGCTACCCAGTTACAACGTTGGGCACTATTCCTAGCAACCTACTCTAATGACATGGAGTTCAAGGGTACAGCAATGTCACATCTTCCACTATTGGCAACTGAAGAAGAAAAGTCTTCCTACTGTGACCCAGCAGACATGTTCTACTACACTGCATTCGTGGACCAGTTGTTGGTAACAAATTCTGAAATACAAAGAGAAACAAGGAATGACCCAACATTGTCAAGAGTCTCTGAAATCACCATATGAGGATGGACAGCTCATGGTAATCCTATGTTTCCAGAGTTCTCAGCAAGATGTGACCTACTGTCAGTATGTCCAAGAATGCTGATGTGTGGATCTTGTGTTGTGGTTCCCTCTAAGCTGTGCACCAGAGTGTTAGAACATCTGCATGAAGGACACCTGGCAACAGTCGAGGTGAAGAGTCCCTTCCGGAACTACATGTGGTGGCCAGGAATAGATAAACAGCTTAAAGACTTGACCAAAAGCTGTTTGGGATGCCAAAAACTTCAAAATGACCCTTGCAGGCACCGTTACACTCATGGAAGTGGTGTCATCACCATGGCAAAGAGTACATATTGATTTTGCTGGGCCATTCATAGATTCCATGTTTCTGATCACTATGGATGCTCATTCAGAGTGGCTGGAGGTTATACCAATGAAGTCAACCACGTCAGCAAAGACTGTCTCTGCCCAGAGGACTAGGACCTGATTGTACAGGCTCAGAATAGAAGGACAGAGATCAGGAAGCAGTTATTTAGCCAGAGGCTAGGGAATCTGTGGAATTCGCAGCCACAGGCAGCCATGGAGACCAAGTCATTGAGTACATTTAAAGCTGAAGTTGACAGACTCTTAACTAGCAGGAGGGGCAAAAGTTATGGGCAGGAGAATGGGCTTAAGCAGGAAAATAAATCAACCATATCAAATGGTGACTGAATGCAGAATTCTACTCCTATGACTTACGATCTTATGGTCTAACTGTGGGAAGAAAGAAAATGTTGTCATTTTGAGTCAAGACTTTGCATCAATCCTTCTGCGATTTCTCTCCACACCACCCCACCTTCCAACCCCCACAGATGCTGCTTATCATTTTGAGGTCATCCAGCAGTTAGTTGCAGCTCTAGATTAAAACATAGAAACATAGAAAATAGGTGCAGGAGTAGGCCATTCGGCCCTTAGAGCCTGCACCACCATTCAGTATGATCATGGCTGATCATCCAACTCAGAACCGTGTACCAGCCTTCCCTCCATACCCCCTGATCCCTTTAGCCACAAGGGCCATATCTAACTCCCTCTTAAATATAGCCAATGAACTGGCCTCAACTGTTTCCTGTGGCAGAGACTTCCACAGATTCACCACTCTCTGTGTGAAGAAGTTTTTCCTAATCTCGGTCCTAAAAGGCTTCCCCGTTATCCTCAAACTGTGACCCCTCGTTCTGGACTTCCCCAACATTGGGAACAATCTTCCTGCATCTAGCCTGTCCAATCCCTTTAGGATTTTATACGTTTCAATCAGATCCCCCCTCAATCTTCTAAATTCCAACGAGTATAAGCCTAGTTCATCCAGTCTTTCATCATATGAAAGTCCTGCCATCCCAGGAATCGATCTGGTGAACCTTCTTTGTACTCCCTCTATGGCAAGGATGTCTCTCCTCAGATTTGGGGACCAAAACTGCACACGATACTCCAGGTGTGGTCTCACCAAGGCCTTGTACAACTGCAGTAGTACCTCCCTGCTCCTGTACTCGAATCCTCTTGCTATAAATGCCAGCATACCATTCGCCTTTTTCACCGCCTGCTGTACCTGCATGCCCACTTTCAATGACTGGTGTATAATGACACCCAGGTCTCATTGCACCTCCCCTTTTCCTAATTGGCCACCATTCAGATAATAATCTGTTTTCCTGTTTTTGCCACCAAAGTGGATAACTTCACATTTATCCACATTAAATTGCATCTGCCATGAATTTGCCCACTCACCTAACCTATCCAAGTCACCTTGCATCCTCTTAGCATCCTCCTCACAGCTAACACTGCCGCCCAGCTTCGTGTCATCCGCAAACTTGGAGATGCTGCATTTAATTCCCTCATCCAAGTCATTAATATATATTGTAAACAACTGGGGTCCCAGCACTGAGCCTTGCGGTACCCCACTAGTCACTGCCTGCCATTCTGAAAAGGTCCCATTTATTCCCACTCTTTGCTTCCTGTCTGCCAACCAATTCTCTATCCACATCAATACCTTACCCCCAATACTGTGTGCTTTAAGTTTGCACACTAATCTCCTGTGTGGGACCTTGTCAAAAGCTTTTTGAAAATCCAAATATACCACATCCACTGGTTCTCCCCTATCCACTCTACTAGTTACATCCTCAAAAAATTCTATGAGATTCGTCAGACATGATTTTCATTTCACAAATCCATGCTGACTTTGTCCGATGATTTCACTGCTTTCCAAATGTGCTGTTATCACATCTTTGATAACTGACTCTAGTAGTTTCTCCACCACTGATGTTAGGCTAACCGGTCTATAATTCCCTGGTTTCTCTCTCCCTCCTTTTTGAAAAAGTGAGGTTACATTAGCCACCTTCCAATCCTTAGGAACTAGTCCAGAATCTAAAGAGTTTTGAAAGATTATCACTAATGCATCCACTATTTCTTGGGCTACTTCCTTAAGCACTCTGGGATGCAGACCATCTGGCCCTGGGGATTTATCTGCCTTTAATCCCTTCAATTTACCTAACACCACTTCCCTACTAACATGTATTTCCCTCAGTTCCTACATCTCACTGGACCCTCTGTCCCCTACTATTTCCGGAAGATTATTTATGTCCTCCTTAGTGAAGACAGAACCAAAGTAATTATTCAATTGGTCTGCCATGTCCTTGCTCCCCATAATCAATTCACCTGTTTCTGTCTGTAGGGGACCTACATTTGTCTTAACCAATCTTTTTCTTCTCACATATCTATAAAAGCTTTTACAGTCAGTTTTTATGTTCCCTGCCAGTTTTCTCTCATAATCTTTTTTCCCCTTCCTAATTAAGCCCTTTGTCCTCCTCTGCTGAACTCTGAATTTCTCCCAGTCCTCAGGTGAGCCACTTTTTTTGGCTAATTTGTATGCTTCTCCTTTGGAATTGATACTATCCCTAATTTCTCTTGTCAGCCACGGGTGCTCTACCTTCCTTGATGTATTCTTTTGCCAAACTGGGATGAACAATTGTTGTAGTTCATCCATGCGATCTTTAAATGCTTGCCATTGCATATCCACCGTCAACCCTTTAAGTGTCATTTGCCAGTCTATCTTAGCTAATTCACGTCTCATACCTTCAAAGTTACCCCTCTTTAAGTTCAGAACCTTTGTTTCTGAATTAACTATGTCACTCTCCATCTTAATGAAGAATTCCACCATATTATGGTCACTCTTACCCAAGGGGCCTCTCACGACAAGGTTGCTAATTAACCCTTCCTCATTGCTCAATACCCAGTCTAGAATGGCCTGCTCTCTAGTTGGTTCCTCAACATGCTGGTTCATAAAACCATCCCCCATACATTCCAAGAAATCCTCTTCCTCAGCACCCTTACCAATTTGGTTCACCCAATCTACATGTAGATTGAAGTCACCCATTATAACTGCTGTTCCTTTATTGCACACATTTCTAATTTCCTGTTTAATACCATCCCCAACCTCACTACTACTGTTAGGTGGCCTGTACACATTGATTTCAGCATTGTCTTTTGTGTCTATTTAATTTTAGAGTATAAAATTATGAAACAATTCCATCACTTCCATCAATTTGTATTTTTTTGTGGAGGCTTAGCCCAGAGTCCCTCTGTGTCATCGAAAGAGATGCTGGAAAGGGCTTCTTGAAACTCAATCAAACAATTGGGTTTTCAAGAAGAGCTTAAAGAAGGAGCTAGTGGTGTAGTGGCAAGAAGTTCCAGGGAGTAGAGAACAATGTGGTTAAAGTTGAGCTTAGAAAGATGGGGATGCATTGAGAAGCAAGAAGCAAGAAAGAGGTGGAGTAGATAAAAAGAATAAAGAGGATGTAAGGCAGGATGTTCAATGCAAAGTTCAAAGGCCCCTCTTGGCTATGAAAGGTTTGATTTGTGCTAAGCTACATCACCAAGGCAAGGAGTGGAATAGCGTGGGAGGAGGAGGAGCCAGGGCTAATAGCAAACTCATGATTTTGCTGGGTTTGGACAGCAGTTTAGGACATTGGAGCAAAAACATCTGAACACAGAAGTGCCCATCTTAATGCCAAGTTTTTTCGAGAGAATTATTGCTACATCACTGGTGATGAGAAGGCCAAGATTAAACTGAGTGATTTAGAGGCTCAAATATCACACCGTGAATAATGCACGATGATTTATATTGAGTCATGCATTGTCTGCTGGTCATGACTTAGAGTTAAATATTTCAGCTTCTGAAATACTTGGAAAGAATATCGAAACTTATTTTTCTTAAAAAATCTTTATTCCCCTTGCCTTTTGTTATAAGGTGCTGATCCAGCATTATAAAAGTATAAATTGATCTCAGGTCTTCTTTTTTTGAGATTTTGTTCCACACTTTCTTTACTAAAATTGTTATTGCAAACTTTCTCAAGGTGTGAGAGTTTTAAACATGCATCTTCTTTTCTCTCTTTCTCTCTTTCTCTTTCTTTCTCTATCCTTATCTCTCTCTCTCACTCTCTGTCACACTTTCACACTCTCATACTCTCTCACACTCTCACTCTCTCTCACTCTCTCACATTCTCTCACTCTCTCATTCTCTCTCTCTCTCACTCACTCTTTTTCTCGCTCTCTTTTTCTCCCTTTCTTCTAGTCCTGGAATATAGAAGCCTACCAATACAGATCTGTACAAGTAATCTTATGTTTTAATGGAAAATAGAATAGTATAGCCCTTCAGTATGATGTTGTGCCAACCATTTAATGTACATCACAATCAATCTTACCCGTCCAATATTCATAGCCCATTGCCCTCCATTTTTCCCATCCATGTATCTATCTAAAAGTCTATTAAAAGTCCCTAATGTCCCTAATGGCAGTGCATTTCTGATACTTAGCACACTCTGTCTTATAAAGCCCCCTCTGACATCTCCCTATGCCTCTTTATCATCTTACAAACCTCTATCAAGTCACCTTTCAATGTCCTTCACTCCAAAGAGCTCACTCAACCTTTCCAAATAAGACATGTTCTCTAATCCAGGCAGCATCCAAATAAATCTCTTCTGGCCTTTCTCCAAAACTTCCACATTCTTCCTAAGATGAGGTGACCAGGAATGAACACAATATTCCATGTGTGGTCTAACCAAGTACAACATTACCTGGCAAGTCTTGAGCTCAACCCCCTGACTAATGAAGGCCAACGTACCATATGCCTTCTTAACCAAACCACCCTATCAACTTGCACGGCAACCTTCAGGGATCTATGGTCCTGGACCTCAACATCCTTCTGTTGCTCCACACGGTTAAGAATCCTGACATTAATCCTGGACTCAGCCTTCCAAAATTTGTCACTTCACACTTTTCCGGATTGAACTCCATCTGACCCTTCTCAGCCCAGCTCTGCATTCTGCACTTTCCTTTTTAATCTCAAATATCTGGAAAGAACAAATATAACTGGGAAAATTCTTGGGATTTTAAAAATAAAATATAAGATCACATTGTAACACTGTATAGATGCAAATCAAGTAAGTTCATGAAGGAAAATGGGACTGAACGTAAACCCAGGAAAAATTGATTTACTTTAAATTGATTCACAACATGATGAAAATCTATTCTTTATCTTGATTATTCAAAGCAATCATTATGGGTTTTCAAAATTTACAAAGACTGTACTGAAAGATATTTTATAATTGTTGGTTTGATTTTATTGTAATTACACTTTGCAAACACTATTGAAGCTGGAGTACTCTGCTGGAGACCAGTCTGAACTCTATTTCACAGTGTGTGGTGATGTTGTCATGGATCTGTTCTCAAATGGATGTGAGTGACAAGATTGCCTTTAAATACCTCTGTATGTGCCACATGTAATCATCATATTTCCTCTTCAGGTAGTTGTTAGGTGGATTGCCTGGCACAGGGCATAAATCACAGGTGTGCCCTGAGTTTGCTGATCTGAGCCAAGGTGAAAGGAGGGACACAAGGGAGGGGAAGACAGTTATCCAGAGTATTCTCTCTTTTCTCCTCACTGCTAATCTATCCTGGCAGTCTACCTTAGTGTCAAAAATCCTGAATTAACCTGTGATAATTGCACAGCAGAATAGCCTTCCAATAGAAGTTATACACATTTGTGATCAATAGGTGTGTACAGAACTGTCTGTTGTACCCCTTGCATTAATCAACTTCAGATAATTGTGTACCCATAATGACTTCTATGTCTTGTCCTTGTAAAACTGAATTCAGAGATGAGCTGGAAGTTAGTGCCAGCACACTTGGCCTCCCATTCTACCACTGGACTCAGCACTATGTACTGACTATGCATCGAGTCCTCAACTCTGCACCAGGGAAGGCTGCTATAACTATCCCATGTGTTGTTTTGTGGGATCACTGGCATTGAATAAGAATGCATCCTTTTTATTTGCTTTATTTAGCTTTATTTTGCTTTATCAGCAAGGGAGATGAGGCTGAGTACAGGGCTATGGTAGGAAACTTTGTCACATGGTGTGAACAGAATTATTTGCAGATGAATGTGAAAAAGACTAAGGAGCTGGTGGTAGACCTGAGGAGATCTAAGGTACCGGTGACCCCTGTTTCCATCAAGGGGGTCAGCGTGGACATGGTGGAGGATTACAAATACCTGGGGATAGGAATTCACAATAAACTGGACTGGTCAAAGAACATTGAGGCTGTCTATAAGTAGGGTCAGAGCCGTCTCTATTTCCTGAGGAGACTGAGGTCCTTTAACATCTGCCGGACGATGCTGAGGATGTTCTACGAGTCTGTGGTGGCCAGTGCTATCATGTTTGCTGTTGTGTGCTGGGGCAGCAGGCTGAGGGTGGCAGACACCAACAGAATCAACAAACTCATTCGTAAGGCCAGTGATGTTGTGGGGATGGAACTGGACTCTCTGACGGTGGTGTCTGAAAAGAGGATGCTGTCTAAGTTGCATGCCATCTTGGTCAATGTCTCCCATCCACTACATAATGTACTGGGTGGGCACAGGAGTACATTCAGCCAGAGACTCATTCCACCGAGATGCAGCACTGAGTGTCATAGGAAGTCATTCCTGCCTGTGGCCATCAAACTACAACTCCTCCCTTGGAGGGTCAGACACCCTGAGCCAATAGGCTGGTCCTGGACTTATTTCATAATTTACTGGCATAATTTACATATTACTAGTTAACTATTTATGGTTCTATTACTATTTATTATTTATGGAGCAACTGCAACAAAAACCAATTTCCCCCGGGATCAATACAGTATGACTATGACTATGACTATGACTTATTTTACCTTTCATTAAAAAAATGTTTGGCTCCAAAAAGTCTTTTAATTATTGTTTGTTGGGTTTCATATTTTTTTAAAGATTTAATTAACCACAAGCACAATCTAGAGGTAGCACCTCAAGATCTACCACCCGAGGCCAAGTAACCACTCATAGTTCACTCTATGTCTCAAGGACAGCTTCAATCTCATCATTATAGGATTAGGAATAGTCAGCATGGCTTTGTAAAAGGCAGGTCGTGCCTTATAAATCTGATTGAATGTTTTTGTGGATGGGACTAAACACGTTGATGAAGGTAGAGCAGTAGATGTAGTGTATATGGATTTCGGCAAGGCATTTGATAAGGTACCCCATTCAAGGTTTATTGAGAAAGTAAGAAGGCATGGGATCCAAGGGGACCTTGCTTTGTGGATCCATAATTGGCTTGCCCACAGAAGGCAAAGAGTGGTTGTAGATGGGTCATATTTTGCATGGATGTCAGTGACCAGTGGTGTGCCTCAGGGATCTATTCTCTTTGTGCTTTTTATAAATGACCTGGATGAGAAAGTAGAAGGATGGATTAGTAAATTTGCTGATGACACAAAAATTGGGGGTGTTGTGGATAGTGTGGAGGGCTGTCAGAGGTTACAGCAGGACATCGATAGGATGCAAAACTGGGCTGAGAAGTGGCAGATGGAGTTCAACCCAGATAAGTGTGAGGTGATTCATTTTGGTAAGTCAAATGTGATGGCAGAATATAGTATTAATGGTAAGACTTTTGGCCATGTGGAGGATCAGAGGGATCTTGGAGTCTGAGTCCATAGGACACTCAATGCTGCTCCGCAGGTTGACTCTGTGGTTATGAAGGCATACGGTGCATTGGCCTTCATCAATCATGGGATTGAGTTTAAGAGCCAAGAGGTAATGCTGCAGCTATATAGGACCCTGGTCAGACCCCACTTGGAGTACTGTGCTCAGTTCTGGTCACCTCACTACAGGAAGGATGAGGAAACTATAAAAAGGGTGCAGTGGAGATTTACAAGGATGTTGCTTAGATTGGGGAGCATGACTTATGAGAATAGGTTGAGTGAACTTGGCCTTTTCTCCTTGGAGCAACGGAGGATGAGAGGTGACCTGATAGAGTTGTATAAGATGATGAGAGGCATTGATTGTGTGGATAGTCAGAGGCTTTTCCCAGGGTTGAAATGGCTAACAAGAGAGGGCACAATTTTAAGGTGCTTGGAAGTATGTGCAGAGGGGATGTCGGGGGTAAGTTTTTTTACACAGAGAGTGGTGAGTGCGTGGAATGGGCTGCCGGCAACAGTGGAGGAGGTGGATACGATAGGGTCTTTCAAGAGACTCCTGGATAGGTACATGGATCTTAGAAAAATAGAGGGCTATGGGTAACCCCAGGTAATTTCTAAAGTAAGTACATGTTTGGCACAGCATTGTGGGCTGAAGGGCCTGTATTGTGCTGTAGTTTTTCTGTGTTTCTATTATAAGACGATTGAATGTCTCCCAGAACAATAAGATGGACTATTAACCTCACAATCTACCTCGTTTTGGCCTTGCTCCTTATTGTCTACCTGCCCTGCACTTTCTCTGTAATCTGTAACACCTTATTTATTCAGTATTCTGCTTTTGTTTTTCCTTGTACTACCTCAATGCACTATTGTAATAAAATTATCCACGTGTTTGGCATGCAGAACAAATTTACTCACTGTACCTCAGTACATGTGACAATAATAAACCAATTTACTAACTTACCAATTTACTCTGTGAGCACTCAGATTTAGAGAGTCAGCTTGTCTGGCCATCTTGGTCTGGTAGGTGGTTAGCCTGAGTGGAAGATACAAACAGATCCATTGTGATCCAACTGATTGTCTGGAGACACAGTTGATGAGACCACACGTTCCAGCTTAGAAGGGAGATTAAATGGAAATTAGTTATTTATCAAGAAGTTTGGATTTAAATCCAGGCTGGATGACATATTGTTGTCTCTGTCAGAGAAGAATACCCTGGATGAAATAAGTTTGCAAAAGCTGAATTTGGCTCCCATTTCACATGGCTGGCAGCACAGTTTGACACTAATTGCCATTCTCACTCTGGTTGGCCAGGGAATAGCATGTGAGGAAGAAGGAAATGTGTCACATTGGTGCAGTAGGGAGCATTCTTCTGAAGCTAGAATTAAAATACTGTACACAAAGAACTGTGGAAGTTTTACTTTGTATTTAACCAAGCTGGAACAGGTGCTCATGATGGGTATCTGAAGGGGAATACTTTCAAGCATTAACATTGTCCAACTTGCCAAGCATAAAATGAAGCTTAAAAAATCAATTTGACCTAATTTAGTAATTTACATCTTCCTGAAGATAACAACTGAGCTGTAACAACTAAGATGCTAGATTTTGACATTACCTTCAACTGGATGGGAACTGGAGTGATAGGGCTGAGGAAGGGAGAAACAGAATTAAGTCAAAGACAGCGTGCAACAGATATTACAGAAAGAACAGGCAGGAGATGAGGCTTAATCAAGGCCAGTGGCATCAGTTACAGGGCAATAGAGACATGGTGCAGTTAAAACAGAAAGCAACAAATACTGGGCTGAAAATGTTGTATTTGAATGCATGCAGCACAAGAAATAAAATGGATGGTCTTGAAATTAAGCTACAGATTGATAAGTATGACATTGTGGCCACATCTCTGAAACTTGGCTAAAGGATGGTTGCCATTGGGAGCCGAGCATGCAAGGATATAGTATATTGGAAAGATAGGTTAGTAGGCAGAGGGGGTGTTGTGGCCCTGTGTATAAGAAATAATATTAAATCATTAGAAAGGGATGAGATAGGATCGGAAGGTATGGAGTGTCTATGGTTGAGTTAAAAAATGGCAAAGGTAAAAAGACCCTAATGACAGTTGTATGCAGGCCTCCAAACAGCAGCCAAGATGTGGATTACAAATTACAGCAGGAGATAGAAAAGACATGTCAGATGGGCAATGTCATGACAATTGTTGTGGATTTTAACGTGAAACTGGATTGGGAAAACCAGGCCAGTACTGGATCTCAAGAGAGAGAATTTGTAGAATGTCTAAGGGATGGCATTTTAGAACAACATTGTTAAGCCCACTAGGGGATCGGCTGTGCTGGATTGGGTGTTGTGCAATGATCCAGAGGTAATAAGAGAGCTAAGGTTAAGGAACCCTTGGGAAACAGTGATCACAATATGATTGAGTTCACTTTGAAATTTGAGAAGGAGAAACTAAATTCCAATGTGTCAGTATTTCAGTGGAATAAAGGAAATTACAATGGCATGAGAGGGGAACTGTCCAAGGTTGACTGGAAAGAGACACTAGCAGAAAGGACAGCAGAGCAGCAATGGCTGGAGTTTCTGAGAATAAATGAGGGAAATTCAAGACAGATATATTCCAAATAAGAAGAAATTTTCGAATGGAAGAAGGACACTACCATGGCTGACAAGTGAAGTCAGAGCCAAAGTAAAAGCAAAAGAGAGGGCATACAAGGAAACCAAAGCTAGTGGGAAGATAGAGGGTTGGGAAGCTTTTAAAAACTTGAAGAAGGAAACTAAGAAGGTCATTAGGAAGGAAAAGATGAATTATGAAAGGAAGCTGACGAGTAATTTCAAAGGAGATACTAAAAGCTTTTATAAAGGTAAGAGAAAGTTGAGGGTAGATATAGGACCAACAGAAAAGGATGCTGGAGATATTATAATGAGAGATGCAGAGATGGCAGAGGATCGGAATGCATATTTTGTATCAGCCTGCACAGTGGAAGTTATCTGCAGTATACCGGACATTCAAGAGTGTCAGGGAAGTGAAGTATGTGCAGTGAAAATTACAACTGAGAAGGTGATCAGGAAGCTTAATGGTCTGAGGGTGGATAAATTTCCTGGACCTGATGGAATGCACCCTCGGATTCTGAAGGAAGTAGCAAGAGAGATTGCAGAGGCATTAACAAAAATCTTTGAAGAATGGATAGATTCTGGCATTGTACCAGATGTCTGGAAAATTGCAAATGTTACTCCGCTATTTAAGAATGGTGGGAGGCAGCAGAAAAAAACTATAGACCTGTTATCCTGACATCAGTGGTGGGGAAGTTGTCGGAATCAATTGTTAGGGATGAGATTACGGAGTACCTGGAGGCACATGACAAGATAGGCCAAAGCCAGTATGGTTTCCTGAAAGGAAAATCCTGCCTGACAAACCTACTGCAATTTTTTGAGGAAATTACAAGTAGGGTAGACAAAGGAGATGCAGTAGATGTGGTGTACTTGGATTTTCAGATGGCCTTTGACAAGGTGCCACACATGAGGGTGCTTAGCAAAAGAGCCCATGGAATTACAGGGGAATTACTTGCATGGATGGAGCATTGGCTGATCGGCAGAAAATAGAGAGTGCGAATAAAGGGATCCTATTCTGGCTGGCTGCCAGTTACCAGTGGAGTTCAACATGGGTCGGTGATGGGATTGCTGCTTTTTACAATGGATGTCAATGATTTGGACTATGAGATTAATGGATTTGTGGCTAAATTTGCTGATGATACAAAGATCAGTGGAGGAGCAGGTAGTGTTGGGGAAACAGAGAGCCTGCAGAGGGACTTAGATAGTTTAGGGGAATGGGTAAAGAAGTGGCAAATGAAGTACAATGTTGGAAAGTGTATGGTCATGCACTTTGGTGGAAGGAATAAACGGGCAGTCTATTATTTGGATTCGGAGAGAATTCAAAATGCAGAGATGCCCTTGTGCAGGATACCCTAAAGGTTAACCTCCAGGTTGAGTCGGTGGTGAAGAAGGCAAATGCAATGTTGGCATTTATTTGTAGAGGTATAGAATATAAGAGCAGGGGTGTGATGTTGAGGCTCTATAAGGCACTCGTGAGACCACACTTGGAGTATAGTGTGCAGTTTTGGGCTCCTTATTTTAGAAAGGATATACTGACATTGGAGAAGGTTCAGAGAAGATTCATGAGAATGATTCCAGGAATGAAGGAGTTACTGTATGAGGAACATCTGGCAGCTCTTGGGCAGTATTTCCTGAAGTTCAGGAGAATGAAGGGGGATCTCATAGAAACATTCCGACTGTTAAAAGGCCAGAACAGATTAGATATGGCAAAGTTATTTCCCATGGTAGGGGAGTCTAGGACAAGACGGCATGACTTCAGGTTTGAAGGATGTCTACTTAGAACAGAGATGCGGAGAAATTGCTTTAGTCAAAGGGTGGTAAATCTGTGGAATTTGTTGCCACAAGCGGCTGTGGAGGCCAAGTCATTGGGTGCATTTAAGGCAGAGATAGCCAGGGCATCAAAGGGTATGGGGAGAAGGCAGGGGAGTGGGGATGACTGGAAGAATTGGATCAGCCCATGATTGAAGGGCGGAGCAGATTCGATGGGCCAAATGGCCTACTTCTGCTCCTATATCTTATGGTCCTTTGGTCTTATAGACAACACCACTAGGTTCAGGAACAGTTATTACTCTGCAATGATAGGTATCTGAACCAGCAAGGATAACTTCATTCACCACTAGGCTGAACTGATTCCACAACCTACAGACTCACTTTCAAGGATTCTACAACTCATGTTCTCAGTACTATTTTTATTTGTAGAATTTGTCTTCTTTGCATATTGGTTTTGTCAGTCTTTGTTTATGCAGTTTTTCATAAAATTCTTTTTTGTAAGAAAATTAATCTCAAGGTATTATATGGCAACATAGATTATAAATTTACTTTGGACTTCGAACTTTGATGTAGGAGTGTTGCAGCCGGCTTCAACACACCAAGCTGTTAGCTGGTGATTGATTTATGATTGTCACATGTACTGATAAACAGCAAAAAAGCTTTTGTTTGCATGCCAAGCAGAAAATCGTTCCATTCTATTAGTAAAAGAGAGAATAACATAATGCAGAATATGGTGCTACAGTTTCAGAGACAATGTGGTGCAGATAGAGGAATGAAGTGTAAGGGCCATAGTGAGGTAAGCTGAGAGATCCAGTTCACCTTTATTATATAAACGGTCTGTTCAAGAGTTTTGTAACAGTACTATGGAAGCTGTCTTTGAGCCTGGTGGTTCATATTCTCAAGCTTTTGGACCTTCTGCCTGATGGAAGGTTGGGGGGGGGGTGGAATAAAAGAGAATGACCAGGTGGGAGGAGTCTTTAATTATGTTGGTTTCTTTCCCAAGGCAGCTAGAATGTAGACAGGAACATGGAAGAGAGGCTGGATTTTACGACAGACTGGGCTCCATTCACAATTCTCTGCGATACTTTTGCAGTCTTGGGCAGGGCAGTTATAATATCAAGCCCGTGTCTTTGGTGTGTCTGTTAAAATTAGAGAAGGTCATTCGGGACATATGGAATTTCCTTAGCCTTCTGTGGAAATAGAGGTGCTGATATGCTTTCTGTGCCTTAGCATGGCACAGAACTATACTATATATTGGTAATACTTGACATTCGCAACCATCTTCACCTCAGTACCATCGATATATTCAGGGCTGTGTACTGTGCCCTGCTTCCTGAAGTCAATGGCCACACTTTGGTTTTGATGACGTTGGGTGAGACACCATGCCCCAGTGCTGTCTATCTCCTCCCCGTACTCTATCTCGTTCTTGTTAAAGATCTGGGCCACTGCGGTGGTGTCATCTGCAAAGAAGAAGATAGAGTTAGAGTAGAATCTAGCCACACAATTATGAGTGTATAGCAAATAAAATGAGGGCACCACTGTTCAGGATAATCTCACAAACAACAACATGAAATTGAGTTCTAATAATCTCCTTTAGGAATGTTAATTGAAGGATAGTATTGGTTGGCATACCACTGAACTTCTTTAAAATATACACCTGGTATTTTTCTCAACCAACTACCTTCCAAGTGAGAGCAGATTTGATGGTACAGCAATCCTTCAGTGCTGCACTGAACTGCACACTCATGTCTCCGAAGTTGGACGTAAACTCTGTTGGCCCACCCCTGTAACAATTCAGAGATGAGCTCAGTACTCACAATCCTGGTCTGATATTTTAGAGAGTATACAGAATTTATAAATGGAAATAAAAAGCAAATGAAATGATACTTGAGATGTTCTGTACGAGATTCTACACTGGCTTTCTCAATCTTTGTGCAGACGGCTGCTATCACAAAAATGGCTCTTCCAATAAAGGTGCAAGTCAGTTCTGCATTAAATGTTCCGACACAGGTTTCTTCCAGATCACCGTGGTAACGACTGAAAATTGAAATCTCCACTATCCTTAGATGCATCAAGTAAGTAGCAGAGGCTTTGTTTGTCAAGGACAACATGTTCATCAACTTCCCAAGTGAAATGAATAAGAATCCAGCAATCAGTTCCTTCTCATTTTCACTTACCACTCAGGTAGCAATGTGTGGAAAATGAAGATATAATCAAGGCTGTCCTTCATTGAACACTATTGCCACTGTGAAGATTGTGGTTGGCCTTCTTAGACTGCCTCACAAAATCCTCAGCTTCTGTCTAGCTGCAGCTACCAAGTGTTTATGTAACTAGTTTTCAGGCAGTTTATGTAGTTCATTTTCAGGTCAGTGCTGGCAAACCCCACAACATGTAGATGATGGGCGAATACAGCAATGGTAATGCCCTCTGATGGGGATTTACTAGATCAGATCAAATACTCTGTCTCATGTAAAAAAAAGTCCCAAAGCTAAAAGTATGCTTAATGCAGCGTATTTCAGGTAGTGCAGCTGGCTTGCAACTCCAGAGGTGCTGGCTCGGTACAGACCACTGGTGCTGAATTTGCATGTTCTCCCTGTGTCTGTGTGGTTTCCCCTTACATTCCCAGGAAAAGCTTGAATGGAGGATTAATTGGATCCTGCACATTACCCCTTGAGGGAAAATCATGTAAATGAGCAAGTGTGGAGGAATGTTAGGAGCATTAATGTACAGAAGGACCTTGGGGTACAAGACCATAGCTCCCCAGAAGTGGCAACACAAGTGGACAAAGTGGTAAAGGTCTGTGACACACTTGCGTTCATCAGTTAGAGCAATGAGTACAAAAGCTGTGTTGCATCTGAAGAAAACCTTGGCTAGGCACGTTTGAAGTATTATGTACAGATCTGGTCACCACACTGTAGGAAGAATGCGCAGTATGTCTGGAAGAGTTTTACCAGGAGAACATTAGCTATAAAGGGGGTTTGCACAAACTTAGATTGATTTCGCTAGGATGACTTGATAGATGTCTATAAAATTATGAGAGGCATAGACAGAGCAGATAGAATCTTTTTTTCCCAGGTAGAAATGTCAAATACTAGAGGTTGCATATTTAAGGTGAGATTGGAAAAATTTAAAGAAGGTTTGAAAGAAAGTTTTATGCAGAGAGTGGTAGGTACCTAGAAGGTACTGCCTGTAGAGTTGGTAGAAGCAGAAAAGATAGTAGCATTTCAGAGGCATTTAGACTGACGTATGAGAAGGCAGGGAATAAAGGGACATAGATCATGTGCACACAAATCGGGTCAGGTAGACTGGCCTCATGGTTGACCTTGAGATCGTGGCTCATAAACACTATTCCTCTGCTGTAATATTCAAGGTTTGCTCTTTGTTCTACTGGGTTTAGGGAAAATGAGATTGTTCGGAAAGCTGACATGTACTTGATGGGATAAACAGCCTCCGTCTATTTGGTAAGGAAATGTGTAATAATTAATACCATTGTAGTTTCCTGAAAGCATCAGTTGGATAAAAATGCAGTTGCCTCCTCTTCAATTGTTCCAATCTATGCAGGAGAATATGATACCTTCTTTTCTCTCTGGTCAACTTCCTTCTACTTTCACACTCAAAAATGCTGATTTATTTTTGATGGAGAATCCAGTCATTTCCACGAGGACCTCAATATTTGCCATTTTTTCCTCCTTTTTTGGGTTTCACAATGGAACGAAGGTTCCTGGAGACTCTTTAATTGCTCTACAAAGAACAATCAAATAAAGCACTGGAGCGCAAGACCTATTGAGATATCCCTGGACCTCGGACTAAAACTCATAGCATGTGAATGGATTCCAATCATCAAGAATTAGCCACTTCTATTATAACAGAATAGTCAACATAACAGTTAGTATATTCAGCCTTTGCATTAAGATCTGGTTATGTTACTTGTTATTTTTGAATGTTTCGCACTTTGGCCCCAGAGGGAAGCTGTCTCGTTCAGCTGTATCTCTGTATGGTTTGAATGATAATTAAACTTCATTTGGTTTGATTTTGATTTTTTTGATTTGATTAGTGTAAATGTCTTAAACTGGATTCAAAGAGAACATTAAATCCCATCCTTATTCCATGTGTTCAACCAGGCCATACTATTGGATATGAATTTTAAATCAATTTGTAACGTGCCAATTAAATTGCACAATCTCAGAAAAAAGTACTATTAATCCATTATAAATCATCATCTTTAAAACTCACTGTCTGGGCTTTTAGGCTCAGATTTCGGGTCTCTCTGTTTGTGTGGAATGAAGAAGAGAACATTTATTTTTCTTATTGACCTTTTGAGAATTGATGCTCTAGGAAGCATTAGTCTGTCTGGCTCTCATTGTGTGCGTGTTGCTCAGAGTAGTGCAAGAGCACTTCAGCCAGTCATTTGCTAAGTAGTGGAAGAGACACCCAATCATCTATGTTCTGCGAGTAAAGGATCTGGCAACTCTGGAAAGAAAAGCATTTCCTCTTAATGGATGAGAGATGTTTTAAGTGTAAGATTTCTCATGTATTAGTAAGGGCAGCCCAGTCATGTAGCAGTTAGCGTAATGCTTTTACAGTCAGACACCTAGGTTCAATTCTGTAAGGAGATTTTACTTTTTCCCCATGACTGCATGGGTTTCCTCTGGGTGCTCTGGTTTCTTCCCACAATCCAAAGATGTATCAGGTTAATTGGTCTGATGGGTGTAATTGGGTTCATGGATTCATTGTTATTCTGCTGTATCTCTAATAAAATTAAATAATATTAGTAATGATGATCAGTTAATGGCATCATATTTTAATGTGCTCCAGGAGAGGAGACCTACCATGCTGAACTCATTAGGCCTAAACTGAGGTCTGAAGGTAGTAAGGTCACCTGAACCAGATGGTATACACCCCAGAGATCTGAAAGAGGTGGCTAAAGAAATTGTGGAGGCATTAGTAAAGATCTTTCAAGAATCAACTGATTCTGGCATGCTTCTAGAGGACTGGAAAATTGCAAATGTCATTCCAAGAAGGGAGAGAGGCAGAAGAAAGGAAATCATAGGCCAGTTAGTCTGACCTCAGTGGTTAGGAAGACATTTATTAAGGGTATGGTTTCAGGGTATTTGGAGGCACATGATAAAATAGGCCGTAGTCAACGTGGTTTCCTTAACAGGAAAATTTTGCCTGACAAATCTGTTTGAATACTTGGAAGAAATAACAAGCAGGATAGACAAGGGAGAATCAGTGGATGTTGTGTACTTGGATTTTCAGAAGGCCTTTGACAAGGTGCCACACATGAGGCTGCTTAACAAGTTAAGAGCCTATGGTATTATTGGAAAGAGAGCATTGACTGATTAGCAGGAGGCAAAAAGTGGGAATAAAAGGCACTTATCTGATTGGCTGCTGGTGACTAGTAGTCTTCTGCAGGGGGGCTGTGTTGGAATCGATTCTCTTTACATTGTATACCAGTGATTTTGATGATGGAATTGATGGTTTTGTGGCCAAGTTTATGGACAATACAAAGATGGGTGGGTAGTTTCAAGGAAGCAGAAAGGCTACAGAAGGACTTGGACAGATTTGGAAAATGGGCAAGGAATTGGCCAATGAAATACAATGTCGGGAAGTGTATGCTCATGCACTTCGGTGGAAGAAAGGAAGGGGTTGACTATTTTCTAAGTGGAGAGAAAATACAAAAAATATGAGGTGCAAATGGATTTGGGAGTCCTTGTGCAGGATACCCGAAAGGTTAATTTTCAGGTTGAGTCAGTGCTGAGGAAGGCAAATGCAATATTAGCATTCATTTTGAGATATAATATGAAAGCAAGGATGTAATATTGATGATTCATAAAACACTGGTGAGGCATCACTTGGAGTAAAGTGAGTAGTTATGGGCCCCTTATCATAGAAAGGATGTACTGAAACTGAAGAGGGTTCAAAGGAGTTTCACGAAAGTGATTCCAGGATTGAAATGCTTGTCATATGAAGAGCGTTTAATGGGTCTGGGCCTCTACTCACTTGAATTCAGAAGAATGAGGGGTGACCTCATTGAAACCTATCAAATTTTGATAGAGTGGCTGTGGAGAAGATGTTCCCTATGGCGGGGAAGTCTAAGACCAGAGGGCACAGCCTCAGAATAGTGGGACGTTCTTTTAGAACAGAGACGAGGAGTAACATCTTTAGCCAGAGAGTAGTGAATCTGTGGAATTTGTTGCCACAGGTTGCTGTGGAAGCCAGTTCATTGGGTATACTTAAGGCAGATATTTATAGATTCTTGATTAGTCAGGACATGAAGAGATACGGGGAGAAGGCAGGAGACTCGGGCTGAGAGGGAAAATGTATCAGCCATGATGAAATGGTGGAGCAGACTCAATGGGCCAAATGACCTAATTCTGCTCTAATATCTTATGGACTTATGGTCTTAAAAATGAATCCAAATTGATCTTTAATGGACTCTGAAACAAATCACTCTGGTCACAGGAAATTTGGGATGAGCAAAAAATATGTAGTAGTCAGTGGGAATGTCCACATACCCTGAGCAATGAAACAAATGACTGAGATTGAACTTTTCAGGTAGCGTGTGACTAAAAACACAGTAAGAAGGAAGAGCAGGTGGCACAGTGACACAGCCTGTAAAGCAACTTAAATCACCAGCTGGAAAAATGGAATTCAGTGCAGACAAGTGTGAGGTAGTGCACTCTGGGAGGGCAAACCAGGGTAGGACATACGGTGAGCGAATGGGTACTGAGGAGTGCAGTAGAGTGGAGGGATCTGGGAATCATTCTTTGAAAGTGGCATCACCGCTGAAGTTGTATAAGATACTGATGAAGTCTAATTGGTGAAGTTGTATAAGATAGCGGTGAAACCTAATTTGGTGTATTGTGTGCAGTTCTGGTCAGCAACCTGTAGGAAGGATGTCAATACAATTGGAAGAGTGCAGAGAAAATTGACAAGGATGTTGCCAGAACTTGAGGACTTGAGATATAGGGAAAGATTGAATGAGTTAAGACTTTATTCCCTGGAGAGCTGGAGAATGAGGGGAGATTTGATCGAGGTGTACAAAATGATGAGGAGTATAGATAGGGTAAATGTAAACAGGCCTTTTCCACCGAGGTATGGTGAGACTACAACATGAGATCATGGTTTAAATGTGACAGGTGAAATATTTAAGGGGAATGTCTTCATTCAGTCGTTGGTGAGAATGTAAAATGAGCTGCCAGTGGAAGTGCTGGATGTGGGTTCAATTTCAACAATTAAGAGAAATTTGGATAACATGGATGTGCGGCGTTTGGAGGACTATGGTCCAGGTGCAGGAACTAGGCTGACTAATAGACTGGCATGAACTGGTTGGGCTAAAGGGCCTGATTCTGTGCTGTAGAGTGCAATGACTCTGTGACTCAGAGACCAAGGTTCAATCCTGTGCATGGATGCTGTTGGTGTGATGTTTGCTCTTTCTCATTTTGATTAAAATTGATCATTGAAGTTTCTTGAGGATGTGACTAAACACATTAATGAAGGTAGAGCAGTAGATGCATTGTATATGGATTGCAGCAAGGCATTTGATAAGGTATCCCATGCAAGGCTTGGGATCCAAGGGGACATTGCTTTGTGGATCCAGAACTGGCTTACCCAGAGAAGGTAAAGAGTGGTTGCAGATGGGTTATATTCTGCATGGAGGTCGGTGACCAGTGGTGTGCCTCAGGGATCTGTTCTGGGACACCTACTGTTTGTGATTTTTATAAAAACCTGGATGAGGAAGTGGAGGGATTGGTTAGTAAATCTGCTGATGACACAAAGGTTGGGGGTGTTGTGGATAGTGTGGAGGGCTGTCAGAAGTTATAGCGGGACATTGATAAAATGGCAAAACATAGAAACATAGAAAATAGGTGCAGGAGTAGCCCATTTGGCCCTTCAAGCCTGTACCGCCAAAACTGGGCTGAGAAGTGGCAGATGGAGTTCAACCCAGGTAAGTGTGAAGTGGTTCATTTTGGTAGGTCAAATATGATGGCAGGATGTAGTATTAATGGTAAGACTCTTGGCAGTGTGGAGGATCAGTGGGATCTTGGGGTCCAAGTCCATAGGACACTCAAAGCTGCTGCGCAGGTTAACTCTGTGGTTAAGAAGGCATATGATGCATTGGCCTTCATCATTCATGAGATTGAGTTTAAGAGCCGAGAGGTAATGTTACAGCTATATTGGACCCTATATAGACCCCACTTGGAGTACTGTACTCAGTTCTGGTCACCTCACTACAGGAAGGATGTGAAAACCATAGAAAGGATGCAGAGGAGATTTACAAGGATGTTGTCTGGATTGGAGAACATGTCTTATGAGAATAGGTTGAGTGAACTTGGCCTTTTCTCCTTAGAATGACGGAGGATGAGAGGCAACCTGGTAGAGGTGTATAAGATGATGAGAGGCATTATTGTGTGGATAGTCAGAGGCTTTTTCCCAGGGCTGAAATGGCTAGCACCAGAGGGCACAATTTTAAGGTGCTTGGAAGTAGGTACAGAGGGGATGTCAGGGGTAAGCTTTTTACACGGAGAGTGGTGAGTGCTTGGAATGGGCTGCCAGCGACGGTGATGGAGGCAGATACGATAGGGCCTTTTAAGAGACTCCTGGATAGGTACAGGGAGCTTAGAAAAACAGAGGGCTGTGAGTACCCCCAGTAATTTCTAAAGTAAGGACATGTTCGACACAGCTTTGTGGGCCAAAGGGCCTGTATTGTGCTGTAGGTTTTCTATGTTTCTATGATTAAACTGTCAAATCATTTCAAAAGCAACAGAAGGTGCTTTTATGGATATAGAAGTAGGAAGACCATGAGGATATGCGTGCGATCTCTGGAGAGTGAGACTGGGGAATTAATACATGGGAAATAAGGAAATGACAGTTTCAGATATGAGAGAATATCTTGGAATAAAGTGAATCAGGGATGTCTTATTCTCGGATAAGACGTTTTCTTATGAATTTAGAAGAATGCGAATTGATCTAATTGAACCATTTAACATCCTAAGGGGTCATGGCAGTGTAGATGTTGGTATGTTTTCATGAGTAAGAAGTCAGGACTAGACGAAGGGTCTCGGCCTGAAACGTCGACTGTACCTCTTCCTAGAGATGCTGCCTGGCCTGCTGCGTTCACCAGCAACTTTGATGTGTGTTGCTCCTTACAAGTTGTATGTTCTACCTGTGACTGTGTGGGTTTCCTCTGGGTTCTCTGGTTTCCTCCCACAGATGAAAGGCATACTGGTTGATTGGTTAATTGGCCATTGTAAATTAGTCTGTCATTAGGCTAGAATTAAATCAGGGATTACTGGGCAGCACATCTTGATAGGCTGGAAGGGCCTACTCGCATTGTATCTCAATAAGTAAATAATAAATAAATAAACCGTTTGAAGGTGAGGGAACCAAAGACTTTCTAGAGCGGTCACAGATGAGGACTGGATGCCTGGTTGCCTGGGACAAATTAGCCATGATCATATTGAATGGCAAAACAGGTTTGAGGCACCAGATATTCCGCAGGGGTCGCTGTTGGGTCCACTTCTTTTTATGCTGTATATAAATGGTTTAGGTGACGGAATAGATGGCTTTGTTGCCAAATTTGCAGATGATACAAAGACTGGTGGAAAGGTAGGTAGTATTGGGGAAGCAGGTAAGATGCAGAAGGACTTAGACAGATAGGAGAATGGGCAAGAAAGTGGCAAATGAAATACAATTTCATTTTGGAAGTTGGAATGGAAGTTATCCTGTCCAAGACCAAAAGAAGCTGCAGAAGATCGTGAACACGGCACAGCATGTCACAGAAACCAATCTTCCGTCCGTGTCGGAGAAGTGCTGTCAGGATAATTAAGGACACGACCCACCCAGCCAACAGCCTTTTTGTCCCTCTTCCCTCTGGGAGAAGGTTCAGGAGCTTGAAGACTCGTACGGCCAGATTTGGGAACAGCTTCTTTCCAAATGTGATAAGACTGCTGAACGGATCCTGACCCGGATCTGGGCCGTACCCTCCAAATATCCGGGGTTTTTTTGCACTACCTTACTTCCCATTTTTCTATTTTCTATTTATGATTTATAATTTAAATTTTTAATATTTACTAATTTTAACTATTTTTAATATTCAATATTTGTAATCCAGGGAGTGTGAAGCACAGATTCAAATATCGCTCTGATGATTGTACGTTCTAGTACTAATTGTTTGCTGACAATAAAGTATAAAGTATTTCCACCACAATTTGTAAAATGCATGGTCATGCACTTTGGCAGTAGAAATAAATGTGTGGACTATGTTCTAAATGGGGAGAAAATCCAGGAATTTGAGATGCAGAGGGACTTTGGAGTCCTTGTGCAGAACATCCTGAAAGCTAATTTGCAGGTTGAGTCGGTGGTGAGGAAGGCAAATGCCATGTTAGCATTCATTTCAAAAGGTCTAGAATACAAGAGCAGGGATGTGATGCTGAGGCTTTATAAGGCACCAGTGAGGCCTCACCTTGAGTATTGTGAACAGTTTTGGGCCCCTCATCTTAGAAAAGATGTGCTGGCATTGGAGAGGGTCCAGAGGAGGTTCACAAGGATGATTCCAGGAATGAAAGGGTTATCATACGAGGAATGTTTGATAGCTCTGGGTCTATACTCGCTGGAATTCAGAAGGATGGGGGGATCTGATTGAAACCTTTCGAATGTTGAAAGGCCTAGACAGAGTAGATGTTTCCCATGGTGGGAGAGTCGAGGACAAGAGGGCACAACCTCAGTATAGAGGGATGCCCTTTCAAAACAGAGATGTGGAGGAATTTGTTGCCACTTACAGCTGTGGAGGGCAGGTTAGATTAGATTAGATTATGAGGACACGCAGTCCTCTTTTACTGTCATTTAGTAATGCATGCATTAAGAAACGATACAATGTTCCTCCAGTATGACATCACAGAAACACAAGACAAACCAAGACTAAAAAACTGACAAAACCACATAATTATAGCATATAGTTACAATAGTGCAAAGCAATACTGTAATTTGATAAAGAACAGACCATGGGCACGGTAAAAAAAAGTGTCAAAGTCTCTTAAAAGTCCCATCATCTCACGCAGACAGTAGAAAGGAGAAACTCTCCCTGCCATGGACCTCCAGCGCTGCAAAATTGCTGATGCAGCACCCTGGAAGCACCTGACCACAGCCGACTCTTGAGTCTGTCCGAAAACTTTGAGCCTCCGACCAGCCCTCCGACACTGAGCACCGAGCACCATCTCTGCCGAGCACTTCAACCCCGGCCCCGGCAACAGGCAATAGGCAGAGCCGAGGATATGGGGCCTTCCCCTCCGGAGATTCCCCTCGCAGGTTGATGGGTGTATTTAAGGCAGAGATTGATAGGTTCTTGATTGGACATGGCATCAAAGGTTATGGAGAGAAGGCCGGGATCTGGGGTTAAGGAGGAGATAGAGAAAAGGATCAGCTATGATTGAATGGCGGAGCAGACTCGATGGGCCAGATGACCTAATTCTGCTCCTATGACTTATGGTCTTATAACTGACCTGCTGATATTTTGTTGAATGTGTGAGATCATTATAGTCAAGGGAGAAAGAACACATTTTGTCCTTTAGCAATGATAGATTAATTGAGGATATATTTGCATTGGTAATCAGTAAACTACTGAGAGCTGGAAGTACAGATGTAGGGCAACGTAATTGGGAGAAATGAACGTAATTCACAACCACCGACGTTGTGTTGGGGTTTCGCTTTAAGAGGCTGGTCAGACAAGATGACTTTGTTACGTAGGGAGTTTTAGTGAGCTTTTGGTTTAGTTTTTTGAAGTTCAATTAAATGTGTTACAGGTTTCATTAAACACAAAACACCTCACTTTGTTTTATTTGTGAGAACCTGCGCAGAGCTGTTCCAAAGCAGTCTGCTTAATGCTTACTTTCTCTTGATCAGTTTGCTGAGTCTTGGTTTCATCTTCTGCAGCTTTCCTCCCCACATTGGGGTGATCATAAATGGGGAATCTAATTCATCATCGCTGTTGAATTTAATCCCCATCTTTCAAACTTTGTACGCATACTTTCCAAGAGTAAGCTTTTAGTGTAATTGTTGGGGCAGCTTCATTTTCAATTAATCTATCAGTGTCAGTGATAAGCAGCAGGAACTCAGTAGATTACCTGATTGCAAATCCACAGTGCAAGGTAAAAGTACAGGCCTCAGCGCCTAAGTAGACTGACTCAGCCTTCGTGCTCATGACTGATTCAGAAGAACTATTATCATCTGACATTCAGGTGGTCAAGGCAGATAATTGTATCAGGATTAACAGATTCCTTCACTTTGAGCACTATTTTTGTAAATCAGGCATTAAATTATCATGTGCTTTCAAAGACTGGTAGTCCGACTCTGATACATTTTCGGACAACAATTATCTAAGGTTTAAAGCTCCCCACAGGTTTTGCAGATCTCTGTGTAGTGTCTTTCAAAAAGACATTGTGTGCCTTGTACAATTCCTTTCAGTTCTCTACTTTGCATTGGATTTGAAGTTGTACAGTATTATTGAAAGTTCAGTCTATGAGTTTTAAATGTCTTGTCTGACTTCAAGTGGTGATGGATTGGGGAACTTTTTTAACAACATGGACAAGGTGAGCTGAATGGCTTCCTGTGTCATCTATTTCTATTCAATCTATGCCTCTGTGGATTTAAGTACATGTGGATGGGGATGGGAGATGTTAATTTTTCATCAATCTTCCTCAAGAGTTGTCTACCATGTCACCCAGTTAACTGGTGTTGATTTGAGGTTCCATTGCTGTTCTGCATTGCTGAATTCAATTTGACAACAACGCATTGAGTGTGCTGACTCCTGATTCATGTCAGTAGTGATTGACACCCATATTACTGATGGTAATGCTATCCAAACATATAATACCAGTTTCTGGACTAAGTTGCTTTTGTCTAAATGCCCACCTTATTGAACAAATTATTGAAAGTTATTGTGGGGTCCAGCTTCATTATAAAACCATAAGACATAGGAGTAGAATTAGGCCATTTGGCCCATCGAGTCTATTCCATTATTTCATCATGGCTGATTTATTATCCCTGCCTTCTCCCTGTAACCTTTGATGACCTTACTAATCAAGATCCTCTCAACCTCCATTTTAAATATACCGAATGACTTGGC
Source organism: Mobula hypostoma (assembly GCF_963921235.1). Taxonomy (NCBI): domain Eukaryota; kingdom Metazoa; phylum Chordata; class Chondrichthyes; order Myliobatiformes; family Myliobatidae; genus Mobula; species Mobula hypostoma. Next base: position 32,848,281 of record NC_086104.1, read on the forward strand.
CTCCACAGTCATTTGATGCAATGAATTCTACAGATTCACCACCTTCAGGCTAAAAAATTCTTCTGCACCTCTGTTATAAAGGGATGTCCTAGTATTCTGAAACTGTGTCCTCTGGTCTTAGATTCCTTCACTATAGGAAACATCCTCTCTAAGTCCATTCTATCTCGACCTTTCAATATTCAATAGATTTGATTGAGATCCCTCTTCATGCTTCTAATCTCCAGTGAGTACAGGTTCAATGCCAGTAAATGCTCCTCATACAGTAAGTTACCATTTTCAATCTTGGGATCATTCTCAAGAACCTCATCTGGACCCTCTCCTATCCCAGCTCATCTTTTATTAGGTAAGGGGCCTGAAACTGCTCCAATATTACGGATCAGAGTGGTGACATTTGGCAAATTATTACCATAGAGTTCATTTTAATGGTGTATCTTACCGTTTCTAATATTATGACGAATATTAAGATACTACTGTGCTGTGAGGATTGCACTGAATTTCCATTTCCAGAATATTTCCTCCCTGTTGTTTAGGATCCCATTGAAGGTAGTCCTAATGCTGAAGGTGGCTGTTTGCATGTCATCCTCATATGGAAGTCTACACAATATTGGGGAATATCAGTGCTAGTATCTGGCTTTGTTGGAGATCATTGCTGAGGTGTGACTTAACCCAGCTGAACCAAGTTACCTATTGCTATGCATCATCCATAGAGAGGAGATAGTGTTTTGAGACCGTGGGTGATCCTTGCAATCTTCATCATTAGAACTTAGACAATGTTGCTAATCCGTGTCAGATATAGGGAGGCCATGCATGTCTTCAGTTTCTTCTGGAAGCCGACATCTATGTGCATTGCAAGTTCCACAATCAGGTCACTAATGTGTTTAGGGTTAGGTTGCCTGATTGCTCTGCTGAAAGCATTAACTCAGAAAAGTTGTCTTTTTTTTTCTGGGGTCTGATGTGTGCCAGGAGTTCATAGGTTACATGAAAAAAACATATATCTTGCTAGATTGACAGGCAGTTTACCTATTTTAATGATGGCTATGATCAGCCCCTTCTGCCATGTTTTTGGGATGCAAACATGACATTGGTGTTGAAATTTAATTTTATCCATTGGAATTCTTTGGGAATGGGAGATATTCCAAGCAGGCCCCAAAGAATTCCAACAGATAAAACTGTACTTCAAAACCAATAGTCATGATTGCATCCCCAAAACATGGCAGAAGCTGTTACTTCTACCTCCTTATCATTCGGAAATCTTCATTTATTAAGTTGTGTTGATGGCAGTGAGATCTTTTGGAGGGTTATAGTTATTGCCAGTTTGAATGATGATAGATCTCTGTTATGCCAACCTTGTAATCTTCTCCAACATCGACCTAACATTCCGTCATAGCCCTCATTTTTCTGTCATGCATGTGTCTATCCAAGAGTCCATTAAATATCTCTGAAGTATCAACTTCTACCACCAACCCTGACAATATATTCACACACCCACCACTCTGTGTAAAAAAACTACCTCTGGCATCCCCCCCCCCCCGCATACTTTATCCAATCACCTTAAAATTATACTCTATCATTTCCACCCTGGAAAAAGGAGCTGGCTGTCCAGTATATCAATGACGCTAATCATCTTGTACACCTCTATCATCACCTTTCATCCTCCTTCACTCCAATGAGAAAAAGCCCTAGCTCCCACAAGCTGTTGTTACCATCTTCTATATTCTGACCACTCTTTGCATAACTAAGTTTTTTTTTCTGAATTCCTTATGGGATTTTCAATTTTCATTTTAAGCACATTGATTATAATGACCTCATCATAAAATGCAGCATCTACCTAAATCAAACCTTTTGCAAAATCATGAAGATCCTTATCAAGTTATCCTTTAGCCTTGACTTTTCTAGAGATTGTTCAGTCTTATTAAAAACACAACACTGCAATAGTTCTGACAGTATTTGTGGAAAGCGAAATGGATCTATTGAGTTTGAGCTGAAAGGGCTGCTATATTCCCTGTAATTACAGCTTCAAATTTTATTATATGACAAAATATTTCACTGTAAATTTGAAAGGAAGCAACATGTTTTTTTTCCCCATCCGTACTTTGTGCAGGAATTGTGGATAATTTATTGTAAGCATCTTGAAGAAGCAATTTAACCGAATTACCACACAAACCTCAGCTTGACTGTGTATTGTGTGAAATTTATAGCCAGCCATAAGCTAAATATAGAACAGCTAGATTAGTTAATTCCCAGTTCCTGGAAAGATTTAGTTATATCAAGACTGTTGGGTCATCAATTTCAGTAAGACTTGACATTTGTTTGATTACCTTACAGCTGACTGTGTGTCAGTTGTGCTTTGAAAAGAGTGCAACATCAATGAGAAAGCATCTTTAAATCTCTAGCTGTCTCCGAAGCCACTTTCATATTAAGTTCCATACTTTCATACAGTGAAAGAGTCATTTCACTCTGAAGGAGGGCACTCAGCCAATTGTAATCACATTGCCTTTTGGTAGAGCTATCCAATTGGTTTACTTCCCATGCTCAAATCTGTAATTCTCAAAGTTTATTTCCCTCAAGTGCCTGCCCCTACTGCAGTTCCTTTTGAATTCATTGATTGTCTCTGCAGTGTATTCCAAATCATCGCACAAAATGCTGGAGGAACTCAGCAGGACAGGCAGGGTCTATGGAAAAGAGCACAGTCGACGTTTCAGGCCGAAACCCGTCATCAGGACTGAAGAAAAATAAGATGAGAAGTCAGAGTAGGAATATGGGAGTGGGGGAGGAAGAAGTACAAGGTAGTAGGCGATAGGTGAAACCGTGAGAGGGGGAGGGGTGAAGTAAAGAGCTGGGACACCAATCGACTAAATGGATATACTCTTTTTAACTAGGACCCTATGTTGTACATTCACTTATTAAAAAGGAACATCTTCCTACCCTAATATGACATTTCCGGATTCTGTAACATTTAAAATGCAAGTATAATACAAGAAATACAAGTGTAAGTTATTCATTACACTTGTGCATAAATGTACAGGTGCATATGACAATAAACTCCATTTTGACTTTGACTTTTGGCCAATTCACACGCTGTGCCAGATTGAAAAGGTCTGGGTGTTGAGGCCGGTGGAGAGGGCAGTTCACTGCTGTGCAAGCTTTACTTGTCTCTGTGCTATGGCCTGCACCTAACGGGCTCCTGGATCAGCTGCAGTGATGACTGGCTTCATGGCACCGGACTCACTTTTGTGAATTTCAATTCTGAATGTTATTTCCTTACTTTTATTGTTAGGATGATTTTTTTTCTGCACACTAGATATTTGATAGACTTTTTAAAATGGATGCTATTAGGTTTCTTTGCTTTGTGGCTGCCTGTAAAGAGACGAATCTCAAGGTTTTATATTGTATACATAAGACCATAAGACATAGGAGAAAAATTAGGCCATTCAGCCCATTGAGCCCGCTCCGCCATTACTTCACGGCTGATCCTGGATCCCACTCAACCCCGTACACCTGCCTTCTTGCCATATCTTTTGATGCCCTGATAATAAATGTACTTTGAACTTTAAGAAGTATTCAAAGACTCAACTTCCAATTTACTTTGAGGAAAAGAGTTCAAAAAATTCATGATGCTCTCAGAGTTAACATACATATCACCTCTGTGTAAATGGATGAACCTTTTTTTTAACAGGACCCTAATTTGTACATTCACCCATTAAAAAGAAACATCTTCTTACCCTGATATGGATTCTGTAACATTTTAAAAAATTCTTCTCATATAACAGAGTCCACCTCTCAGGATTCAGCTTTGTCACAGAAAGAGATCGCCAAGTGGTCAGAGAAGATTCAAGGAGGTGCTCAAGCCTTCTTGAAGAAATGCAACACCAGCACTGTCTCCTGGGAATCTCAGGTCCATGATCACTTCAGGTGGTGAAGAATTTTCAGGATGAGATTGAGAACCTGAAATTCATGCAGAGGGGAGTACATTTTGTTCAGGTGAAGGGTCTCAACTTGAAATATTGCCTGTCCATTTCCCTCCACAGTTAGTAGCTGAGCCACTGAATTCCTCCAGCAACTTTGTTTTCTTTCTTACTCCAGAAGAAATGTAACACCTCTGAAGTTACCCATCCACCCAAAGATCCTTTGCTCTGCCTGTGGCTGTGCTCTACATCAGCTTCGTCAGCCACCTCAAAATCCGCAATGGATGAGAAAGTGAGGCTTGAAATTAAACTTTACAAAGTGAGACATCAGTGCACATAGTTTGGGGTCATCATTAAAATAAATGGTTTAAATAAATTTGGATGTATTTGGCAAAAATATACTATTGAACATTCCCCTTCCATGCAAAGTTTTTGGATGTTCTCTCAGGATGTTTCTGTTCATGGCTTTATAACAGAGAATGTAATGTTAAGATGGTTGCCTGTTGTTTTGTGAGATTAGCTTTGGAGCTCAGGAAAGATTTCACAGAGTTTTGGCAGCAAACCTCAATCCTTTTGCTTCCAAGTTTTTTTGCCATTGTTGTCTATGTCATTTGTAGAGAAAGGATCACATATTTGTAGTTTCTATAACTGCTTAAGGTTATTTATTTCGTAGGTCTAATTGAGCAGAGTCGCTCTTAAAGTAAGCTCAGTGAAGACTCACTAATGGTTGGCTTTGTTATGCATGGAGAGGCAGCTTCCCTGTGGTTGGACTCCACTTACTGAAATTCTAAAGGATCGGAAGTTAAGTCTTTTGCTGAAATCTAAACACATTTCACAGAAACTGATGCAAAATTCAACAGGAACCAAATTGGAGAAATCATTAACTCGGTTAATTTCTAAGCTTTATGTTCATGCAAGCTGCGTTTATTTCCATCCAAGCTGTCTCATTTGTTGGTGATGCTGTATTTTCCCTATTTTTATGTGATACTGTTTAGCCCAGAAATTTTATTGCAAAATGTTTTTTTTAGATTTATGTACAGATTACATGTACATCAAGGTGACCCAAGGTTTTACAGAATTCAGTTCTTGGTCCCTTGCTTTTCATGGTATAGATGAATAATTTTGACTTAAACATAGTTCACAGATCAAAGTTCAAAGTAAGTTTGTTATCTAAGAACATATACATTACCATACACTACCCTGAGATTTATTTTCTTGTGCTATTCACAGTAGAACACAGAAACACAATATAATCAATGAAAAGCTATGCACAAAGACGGGCAAACGGCCAATGTGCGTAAGAAGATAAACTGTTAAATTATAAAAATAAATAAATAAGTAATATTCAGAACAGGAGCTGTAGAGTCCTTAACAGTGAGTCCATAGGTTGTGGAGTAGTTCAGTGTTGAGGTGAGTGAAGTTATCTACGCTGGTTCTGGATCCTGATGGTTAAAGGATTATAACATATAATATATTAAGACCACAAGACCATGAGATATAGGAGCAGAATTAGACCATTTGGTCCATTGAGGCTGCTCCATCATTTCATCATGGCCTTCCTCTCAGCTTCAATCTCCTGCCTCCCCCCCCCCATCCTTTCAAGCCCTGACCAATCAAGAATCTATCAGCCTCTGCCTTAAGTGTACATAAAGACTTGGCCTCCACAGTTGCCTGTGGCAAAGAATTCCACGGATTCACCACTCTCTGGCTGAAGAAATTCCTCCTCATCTCCATTCTAAAAGGACAGCACGCTATTCTGAGGCCACATCTTCCGGTCTTAGACTCTCCCACCAAAGGAAACATCCTCTCCACATCTACTCTCTCAAGGCCTTTCACCATTCAGCAGGTTTCAATTAGGTCATTCCTCGTTCTTCTGAGTTCCCGTGAAGTCCAGTTTATGAGACCAAGTTGGCAAGATTCAAGCTTCCAACACAAGAGAAATGCATGCATTAAAACTAGCAGCAAAGTTTGTATTATGTGCTTCCTGGAAACACAGGTACATAGACTGTTCTGATGATCCACACCGAAGTGAACACAGAGCAAATAGTAACTTGTTCTGTTGTGGAAAATATCTGTGTCTTTAATGGGATTCCTCATAAATCCATGAATGGGATCAATAGCTGCCTGCACTATTGGGAAGTCAGCAGTATTAGCACATCTTAACGCCTGAGATGTCAACTGTACCTCACTGAAATAAACAAAATTATTTCTTGCTTGGATAACCTCTCTGATGTTGCAGGCTCTAGCAGTTTGGAACACAAGGCAGATATTTGATGTGATTTCTTGGAATGGCCCTTAGGCAATGAAATTGACCTTAGCAGAGAGAGCAGTCTGGACACTAGAGAGTGTCTAAAGGTCTTTCCACTGCATTTCACATCTCTAATTCTCCTGTGTTGAAAAACCTTGGAAAACCTCAGCAATTCAGAGCAGCTTCTTCCCCTCTGCCATCGGATTTCAAAATGGACATTGAACCCATGAACAGTACTTTACTACTTTTTAAAAAAAATTCTGTTTTTTTCACTACTGTTCTTAATGATTTAATATGCATATCTATACTTAATATAGTTAAGTTTTTTTGTTTATTTATCATGCATTGCATTGTTCTGTTGCCACAATTATGTTAACAAATTTCACATCATATCATGGTGATATTAAACCTGATTCTGATTCTGATTCTGGACCCGAGTCTGAGAATAAACTATACAGAAGTCAGTAGGATGTGGTGTCTCCAAAATGCTAGGAGAAGACGGAGTAACACACACAAAATGCTGGAGGAACTCAGCAGTTCAGACAGCATCTATGGAAAGGAGTAAACAGAGGATGTTTCAGACCAAGGCCTTCATCAGGACGCTGAACAGGACAGCTGCTCAAAATTCACCTGTTTATCATATGTTTCCTTCCTTGCCCTACCCTGAAAGCTTTACTTCACATTGTTCTGGATAAAATTTCATTTGGTACATTTCTCCCCAAATGACCAAATCATCCATATTTTCCTGTATCTCACAGTCATAGTCATAGTCATAGGCATAGGCATACTTTATTGATCCCGGGGGAAATTGGTTTTCATTACAGTTGCACCATTAATAATAAATAGTAATAGAAATAGTAATAGTAATATTACTATTAGTAAATAGTAATAGTCATAGAAGTAATAAATAGTAATAGAATACTAATAGAAAATAGTAATAAATAGTTAAATAGTAATATGTAAATTATGAAATAAATCCAGGACCAGCCTATCGGCTCAGGGTGTCTGACCCTCCAAGGGAGGAGTAAAGTTTGATGGCCACAGGCGGGAATGACTTCCTATGACGCTCTGTGCTGCATCTCGGAGGAATGAGTCTCTGGCTGAATGTACTCCTGTGCCCACCCAGTACATTATGTAGTGGATGGGAGACATTGATCAAGATGGCATGCAACTTGGACAGCTACCCTCAGCCTTCTGCCCCAGCACACAACAGCAAACATGATAGCACTGGCCACCACTGACTCGTAGAACATCCTCAGCATCGTCCGGCAGATGTTAAAGGACCTCAGTCTCCTCAGGAAATAGAGACGGCTCTGACCCTTCTTGTAGACAGCCTCAGTGTTCTTAGACCAGTCCAGTTTATTGTCAATTCGTATCCCCAGGTATTTGTAATCCTCCACCATGTCCACACTGACCCCCGGATGGAAACAGGGGTCACCGGTACCTTAGCTCTCCTCAGGTCTACCACCAGCTCCTTAGTCTTTTTCACATTAAGCTGCAGATAATTCTGCTCACACCATGTGACAAAGTTTCCTACCATACTGAATCTCAAAGGATTCTTCCTCATCCTCAAACAATGGCAATTTTGATATCATCTATGAGTCTGATATCATTTTACATGTTATAAGAGTATAGTATATAAAAGCAAGGATGCAATGTTGAGACTTTATAAAGCCTTGGTGTGGCCTCACTTGGAGTATTGTGAGCAAGTTTGGGCCCCTTATCTGAGAAAGGATGTGTTGAAACTGGAGAGGGTTCAAAGGAGATTCACAAAAGTGATTCCAGGATTGAATGGCTTGTCATATGAAGAGCTTTTGATGGCTCTGGGCCTGTATTCACTGGACTTCAGAAGAATAAGAGGTGACCTCATTGAAAACATGTTGAACGGTGAAAGGCCTTGACAGAGTGGATGTGGAGAGATTGTTTCCTATGGTGGGAGAGTCTAAGACCGGAGGACACATCCTCAGAATAGAGGCTGTCCTTTTAGAATGAAGATGAGGAGACACTTATTTAGACAGAGAGGGAAAATGGTTCAGCCATGATGAAAAGGAGGAGGAGGCTCAATGGATCAAATAGCCGAGTTCTGCTCCAATGTCTTATGGTCTTATAGTCTAATAAACAGCTGATCAGTATCATCTCAAAAATGTGGAGATAACAAACAAGAAGCTGCCCTCCTCAAATGCTTCATTTGTTCATTGACGCCTTTATTTGCCATGCACTGCCTTCTTCTTCTTAACCAGTGCCTCAATAGACTCATGAGAAGTATAAGAAATACAGGAGGGATATTAGGATAGCTAAAAGAAGGCATGAGGTTGCTGTGTTAGTTAAGTTTCAGGAGAATCTCAATGTCTGCTACAAATATATTAAGAGGAAAATGATAGCAAAGGATAGCAATTGGCCCACTTGAAAATCAGTGTAGTCTTCTGTGCATGGAGCTAGATCAGATGGGAAAGATTTTAAATGGAGTTTTTGCATCTCTACTGATCGACACAGAGTGATCTGGGAATACAGATTCAAAATTCCTCGAAATGGCATCACAGGTAGATATTGATGTTATGTTCAAGTCGTATAAGACGTTGGTGAGGCCAGATTTTGAGTACTGTGTGCAGATATGGTCACCTACCTACAGAAAAGATACCAATAAATTTGAAAGAATACAGTGAAAACTTACAAGCATGTTGCCAAGACTTGAGGAGTTGAATTATAGGGAAAGGTTGAACAGATTAGGACTTTGTTCCCTGGAGTGCAGGAGAGTGAGGGGAGATTTGATGGAGGCAGATGGAATTATGAGCGGTATAGATAGGGTAAACGCAAGAAGGCTTTTTCCACTGAGGTTTGGTGAGACTAGAACTGGAGGTCTTAGGTTAAAGGTGAAAGTTGAAGTATTAAAGGGAAAGCTGGGGAGGAACTTCTTCACTGAAAGGGTGCTGTGAGTGTGGAATGAGCTGCCAGCGGAAATGGTTGATACGGGTTTAATTGCAACATTTAAGTGAAGTTTGGATATGTATGTGGATTGGAGGCATATGGAGAGCTATGGCCCAGGTATGGTTTGATGGGATTTGGCAGAATAATAGTTCAACATGGACTAGAACATAGAACAGTACAGTACAGGAAGAGGACATTTGGCACACAATGTTGTGCCAAACCATCTAAAATGCAAATCAAAAACACCCAAACACCAATTCCTCCCCCCCTTTCTCCCTCCCTCTCTCTCCCTCCCCCCCACCTTCCTCCCCCCCCAATAATATCTTTCTATCTTCTTTACATCCATGTTCCCATCCAAACGTCTCTTAAAAGGCTTCAATGTATTTGCCTCTACCACCACTCCAGGTAATGTATTCCAGGCATCCATGACCCTCTGAGTAAAAAACTCACCCCCCTCACATCCTCCTTGAACCTATCCCCTCTCGCCTTCGATGCATTCCCTCCGGTATGAGACACTTCAACCCTGGGAAACAACACTCTCTGCCCACTCTAGCTATGCCTCTCATCATCTTGTAAACTTCTATCAGATCTCCCTTCAGTCTCCGATGCTCCAGAGAAAAAAACTCGTTTATCCAGCCTCCTATTTAACCACACGCCCTCTAAACCAGGCAGCATCCTGATAAACCTCTCCTGCACCTTCTCCAAAGCCTCCACATCCTTCCAATAGTGGAGTGACGAGAACTGCATGCAATACTCCAGGTGTGGCCTAACCAGAATATTACAAATTTGCAACATAATCGTCTGACTTTTGAACTCAATACCTTGACTAACATCCCATAAACCTCCTTAACCACCTTATCGACTTGTGTAGTCACTTTCAAGGAGCTAGGAACTTGGATCCCAACATCTCTCTGCTCAGCAACACTGTTAAGGATCTTGCCCTTAATGGTGTACTGTCTGCTTGCATTTGCCCTACCAAGGTGTAGCACCTCACATTTATCTGGGTTAATCTCCATCTGCCATTTCTCAGCCCATATCTGCAACTGATCTCTCTCATGTTCTATTATTTTCCAGTCTTCTACACTACCCACAACTCCACCAAATCTGGTATCATCTGCAAATTTACTAATCCACCATTCTGCATTTTCATCCAGGTCATTTATATACATCACAAACTGCAGAAGTCCCATTACAGATCCCTATGGAACTCCACTAATTCCGACCTCCAACTCAAATAAGTCCCTTCGACCACTACCCTCTGTCTTCTGTGCGCAAGCCAGTTCCGAATCCAAACAGCCAGTTCTCTGTGGATTAGCCCCCATATGTGTCAAATGCCACACTAAAATCTATGTAGCCAACATCCACTGCCTTACCTTCAGCAGTTTCTCTCGTCACCTTGTCAAAAAACTGAATCAATTTGGTAAGGCACGACATGCCATGCTGGCTCTCCCTAATTAAGCCATGGGCTTCCAAATGCTCATATATCCTGTCCCTGAGAACTGACATGAGTCTCACTGGTCCACAGTTCCCAGGATTTTCCCTTGTTCCCTTCTTAAATAGTGGTACAACATTGAAAGGTCAGTCACCTGGCCAGGCTCATTACACAACACCAGGTCCAGTACAGCCCCTCCTTTTGTGGACCGTCCACACATTGATTTAAGAAACTTCCTGGATATGCTTAACAAATTCTGCACCTTCTAAGTGCCTTACCTTAAGAAGGTCCCAGTTTATGTTAGGGAAGTTGAAATCCCCATGCCAACAGCCCTATGATTGTTAATATATCCTTAATCTGATTACACAACCGCTCCTCAATGCCATGCCATTAGAGGGTTGTTGTACAATCCCATCAGTGTGATTGCACTCTTCCTATTCCTGGGTTCCACCCAAATGGGCTTATTGTCTGACCCCTCCATTATGTCTCCCCTGAGTGCAGCTGTGATATTGTCCCTGAATAATAGTACAACTTCCCCCACCCCCACCTTTTACCTCCTCCTCTGTCTTTTCTGAAACTTCAAAAACCTGGTATGTTATTCACCCATTCCTGCCCCTCTCTCAAAGTCTACATGGGCCAAAGAACCTGTTTGGTGCTCTAGTGCTCTACAACACTGTGTCTATGGGGACATGATCTGATGGTGGGGATCTTTGACGATAGATGCTGCTTTCTTGCGGCAGCTCTCCAAGTAAATGTACTCGGTGGTGGGGAGGGGCTTGCCTGGGAGGACTGGTGTGTATCCTTCACTTTCTGTTGATGTTTGTGTTCCAGGGCATTGGTGTTTCCATACTAGGCTGTGATGCAATCAGTCAGGAAACTATCCACTGTCCATCTATAGAAGATTGTCAAGGTGTTTGGTGATATGCTGAATTACGTAATCTTCTAAGAAAGTGGAGGCACTGCCTTCTCTGTGATAACACTTATGTGCTGGTCACAGGAAAGGTCCCCTGATATGTTAATGCCAAGGAATTTAAAGCTACTGACCCTCTCCACTCCCATTCCCCTAATCAGGATTGGCTCATGGAACAACACACACAAAATGCTAAAGGAAATCTGCAGGCCAGGCTCATTTGTGGAAAAGAGTGCAGTCGATGTTTCGGGCCGAGACCCTTATGCAAGACTGGAGAAAAAAAGATGAGGAGTAGATTTAAAAGGTTGGGGAGGGGGAGAGAGAAACACCAGGTGGTAGGTGAAACTGGGAGGGGGAGGGATGAAGTAAAGAGCTGGGAAGTTGATTGGTGAAAGAGATACAGGGCTGGGGAAGGCCTGCTGAAGGGTCTTGGCCCAAAATGTCGACTGTACTTTTTTCCATAGATGCTGCCTGGCCTGCTGAGTTCCTCCGGCATTTTGTGTGTGTTGCTTGGATTTCCAGCATCTGCAGGTTTTCTCTTGTTTGTGATTGGCTCAAAGACCGCTGGCTTCTTCTTCTTGTAATCGATAATTAGCTCTTTGGTTTTGCTGATGTTGAGTAAAAGGTTGCTGTGGCATGACTCAACCAGATGTTCAATCTCCCTTCTTTATACTGATTTATCACCACCTTTGACTTGACCAACAACAGTGGTGCTGTCAGCAAACATAAAAACGGCATTGGAGCTGTACTTTGCCACACAATCAGGTCAGTAACTATAATTTGAAGGCACGTGTAACTTGCTGTAAAAGACTGTAACTCACTTTTAAATACTCTGCCATTATAAATATGAGTCCTTTTCTGTTGGGAGTGAAACGTTAGTTGAAGTGAAGTGTTTGTCAGAAAGAGCAAGTAAAGTTGCTGCTATGTAAATGGTCAGATCTATTCAGTAGCACTTGTCAAATAAATTTGTTAATAAAATCATAGTTTCATTAAAACCTTAAAAACTCCAGCCATTCATTGTGAGGATGACATGCAAAAGCCAAATCAACAAATCAGCGCTGTGCCTGCATTATATTGGTGAGCTGTGCTATGGAGTGGAAAGTAGGGCAAAGGTCATGGAATTTGGCATAGGAGCAATGTGAATGTTTTACTTGTTACTTGTGCTTGAGGTGACTGACTATAGAGGCTTCCAGGGTGAAAATCTTTTCACTGCCAAACCCTAATGCAACTGTTTACCATATATTAAATATTATATCGAGGATTTCCAATGCCAATAAAAATATGCAGTTTGCGTCCTGAATTTGTTGAGTTTCATTAGGATATTTTTATTTTGTAGTAATATTTTTATATAAATAGTGATGGATAACTGACAAATTTGAGGAAGCTGTTCAGAAATGCTTTGACAAATAACATGGCATCAAACTGGCAGCTGATGAAGTATCAGCTGGTGTAGAGTATGATAGTGTAATGGTTAAGGCAGTGTAATTGTCGCCAGAGTTTGACCTAGAGATATCAACCATTCACCATGGCAGCTGTGGGACTAACTTCAAGAGGGTAAATAAATCTGGAATTGAAAAAGTTATTCTCAATAACTATAAGCTAGAAACTGATGAAGTGTTATGTAAAAAAAAAACTAATCTGCTTCACTAATATCCTTGAGGGGAGAAACTTTACCAATCTTACTTGTCTAGCCTATATCTGACTCCAGACCAACCAAGGTGAGACAGTTTCAATAACTCAGGGGCAATTACAGATGAACAACGATAAATGCCAGCATTGCCAGTGACACCTACATGCTGTGAATGAATAACAAAAATTAAATCATGAAGAAGAAAATCTGTACAGAACATCAGGTTCAATGCTTCAGGACAGGAACGAATGATTCAACTAATAAATTTTGTTCATATTAGTTGAGCATTATTTGCTGCTGATATTTTGCTTAAAAACTAGATTCACCTCTTCTATTTTCTCTAGTTTTAAAGAACAATCATTTTTATTTATTCACAGTATATGGGCATAATGGCAACCCCAATATTTGTCAGCTGCCTCTAATATTCCCTCCAACCACATTGAAGGATCTGGGGGATAGGTGGTCACCATTAAACCAGGACAGGCAAGGGTGGACAAAATTCCTTCCCTGAAGGATGATAATGAATCAGATAGATGCTTGTTTGCAATTCCATAATTACCATTGCTGGTAAGTATTTTTCCAATGCCAGACTTACCTCATTGATTTTAAGATCTCTGTCTGCTAGAATGGGATTCAAACTCTAGTCTCTGGATCAGAAGCCCTCCCACCTCCTCTGCACACTGGAGTAGTAATTTAACCATCATTGTATTAGGTAATTTACTAGTTAACTATCACAGCATGCAAAAATGACAGTTTGCTTAAAAAATAAGTCCAACAATAAGCTATGTTCTATGAATGCAAAAACATGGTATTAAATAATGTAGGGTCTAATCACTTCATTCACTTTGTTAATTAAGAAAAACACATTTCAGCTATTTAAGTGATATTTTTAAATGACAATAGATGTCCATGGGATATTTGGACAAGGCTTAGTAAAAAATAGTGGGATTGTAATTCTGTATGTCACTGAGAGACAGAAAACTAGTGGTGATTTGCAGTGAGTTCCCAGGATTTAACAGCACCATTGTCCTGCAGATGGTTGACATGCCTCATTATTTAGGGAGTTGATCATGCAGCTAAACATTGTGGAACTAGTCAATGAACCATCCCAGTTCTGACATTACGATGGAGAAAAATTTAGTCAACTGAAAAGATCTATGTTGTTTTCGCAAAAACCCTTGGAGTAAGGTTTTATTGTCATGATAACTGAGCTCCAATCTTGTGATCAGCTTCATTTCTACAACTCCCAAATCCAGTCATTTGAAAGTTTTATCTTTGACTCTAAGTAACTCCAGAAGGATATCTCCCTGACAGATTCTGCAAAATCCTGTCCTGATGTGATGTTAGTTGTCACTTTTCCTCAGGCAGTTATTTCTCATAATCTGGATTAGGCCAAACCTATGAATGGTTCTACCAGAGCCTAAACTGAGCATGGGTGGTGTCTGGGCGGTGGCTATTTAGAAAGTTTCAAATTAATGTAAAACTCTAATCAACAACTCACAAGTTTTTTTTCTGTATTTTATGGCTATGCGGAGAAGACGATTTCAGAGTTGTAATCTGCGTACATACTTTGATAATAAAATGAAACTCTGAATTGATTGACTGCAGTATCTTTTATTGTGATTTCAGGAAACATTTAATAAAGTGATAATTGTAGAGGATCATAATGCAACCCCATCAAACTACTCCACAGCATCACAGATGGCGTTTCCCTCTTGTTATATGTCTTGCTTTTGCACCTCATCTTGTGCTATTTTGTCCTAAACAGCATATTTCTTTTTTTTTCACTCTTCTTCGGACTTAGGGTTAAAATTATATTTAAGCATGGTTTAGGAAACCATTAAGTAAAAAGCTAATTAAGCAAAGGATTTATTTGGTAATGGGCCAAATATTATACATTATACATTAGAGCAATGTACTCTTGTGGCTTACTAATTATTACATTTATTGATGCACAAAGGAGTCTGGGCTACTGAAAATAAACTTGTAGACAAATGGCATGTTGGTCTTCATTGCAAATACAGGAACAAGAATGTGTTACTATAGTTATTCAGGACCTTGGCGAGCACACCTGGAATACTGGGTATATTTTTCATTTCCCCACCAAGGAAAGGATGAATTTACCACAAATATAGTGCAACAAATTACCCAATCCCTTGGATGGCCAGAGGAGAAATTGGGTTAATTAGTCCTGCATTCAAAGGATGTAGGGAGGACACATTGAAACATACAGACTTTGAACAGGGGTTGAAAGGCTAGGTGTAGGGTAAATAATTTCTCTTGGTTGAAGGATCTAAAACAAAGTATTGCCGTCTGTGGAATTCACTACCACAGAAAACTGTGGCGGTCAAGTTGCTGAAGAAGGAGATAGTTAGATTCCTGGGCAAAAGATATCAAGAGGTATGGGGAAGAGGGTGGTAACAGAGGATCAGCTGTGATAGTAATGAATGGAAGAGACTGGAAGGGCTGAATGGCTTACTTCTGTATCTATACCATTGCTTCTACGGTGAGGCAAGCCTGCCTCTATGCTGGTAAAGTAAGGTAGAAACAAAACTAAAACACTCTCAGAACATTAATTAAGAAAACAGCATCTGTGAAGAGAATAGTCAGGATTGAATTGAATTGAATTGACTATTACATCCTTCGTATATATGAGGAGTAAAAATCTTTACGTTACGTCTCTGTCTAAATGTGCAATTTATAGTAATTTATAATAACCAGTATGTACAACAGAACAGTCAATACAGTATAACATAGAAATAAAATTGTATCAGCGTGAATCAATCAGTCTGATAGCCTGGTGGAAGAAGCTGTGTCAGAGCCACATTGTGTCCCGATTCTATTTGAGACTTACATAAAATGTTTTTGGAGGGTGGCTGAGCAGTAGGATGGGAGTGGGGTTGGGAGGAAGAATAGACCTCAATGGACACAAAATGAGGCAAAAGGAACTAATCTGATAAGGTTATTTTGTGATAATTGGAAATTGAGCCACTGACATTTTGGTTTAAACAAAGCTACCATTCCAAGTCTGGACCACATTTCAGGAAATGTGATCACTTGGCTGTCCTCCTCCTACCTGCATACAGGCAGAGGCTAAAAAGCAAGGCTCCACAAGTAAAGACAACAAAGAAGTGGTTGCAGGAGGCAGAGGAATGACTACGAGATTGCCTTGAGTCTGTGGACTCGTCAGAGAATGAATACAACACGGTTGTCAAGGACTTTATATTAACAGTCGTACAGGAGTGTGTCTCCACAAAATCATTCAGAACCTGCCCCAACCAGAAGCCCTGGATGAACCATGAGATCTGCAATTTACTCAGGGCCAGATCGGTGGTATCAGGTCTGCCAACCAAGTAACATACAAGACGTCCAGTTACGATCTCCGGAAAGCATTCTCGTGTGCAAAGTGGCAATTCCAGACCAAGCCTGGATCACAGAAGGATGCTTGACAGATGTGGAAAGGCTTGAATGCCATTACCTCTTACAAAGTGAAACCAAGTGACATCGGTGACAACAGCGCTTTGCTCCCAGATGAGCTCCGTGCCTTCTATTCTCGCTTTGACTGTCAAAGCATGCAGGAACGATCACAAACTCCTACAGCCTCCAATGGTCCTGTGATTTCAGTCTCTGAGGCCGACATGAGAGCATCTTTCAGGAGTGTGAACCCACTGAAAGCATCCAGCCAAGTAATAAGGACGTGTGCTGATCACGGATATCTTTAACCTCTGGCCTCGGTAATCTGAAGTATCCACTTTCATCAAACAAGCTTCAACTCTACCAATAGCTAAGAAGACGTTGCACTTATGTCCAGTAGCATATACAGTACATCCACTGTGATGAAGTGCTTTGATAGATTGGTGATGAAATAGATTAACTCCTGCCTGAGAAGCGACTTGGATCTGTTCCAATTTGCCTCCCATCACAATAGATCTGCAGCAGACGCCATTTCATTGGTTCGTCACTCAACCCTGGAATATCTGGACAGCAAAAATACCATCGTCCCCTCAAAACTAATCAATAAGCCTCAAGACGTTGGCCTCAAAACCTCCTTGCACAATTAGATCCTCAATTTCTTCACTTGCAGACCCCAGTCAGCTTGGCTTGGCAACAATATCTCCTCCATGATTTCCGTCAGCACAGGTGCACCACAAGGCTCTGTGGTTAGCCCTCCTGCTCTTCTCGATTTATACTTATGACTGTGATGCTAACCACAGCTCCAAAATGCCATATTTGGTGATGACACCATTTGAGTTGGCCGAATCAAAGGTGGTAATGAATCAGTATATGGGGGGAGATTTGAAAACCTGGCTGAGTGGAGCCACAACAACAACCTCTCTCTCATTCAATGTCAGCAAGACCAAGGAACTGATTATTGACTTCAAGAGGAGGAAGCTGAAGATACATGAGCCAGTTCTATCGGAGTTGGTGGGGTGGGGTGGGATCAACGATGGAGAGGGTCTGCACCTTTAAATTCCTCAGTGTTATTATTTCAGAGAATCAGTCCTGGGCCCTGCACATAAATGCAATTACAAAGAAAGCATGGCAGCACGTCTACTTCCTTATATGTTTGCAAAGATTCGGCATGGCGTCTAAAACTTCGACAAATTTCTATAATACAAATGTGTGGTGGAGAGTATATTGACTGTTTGCATCACAGCCTGGTGTGGAAACACCACTGCCCTTAAACGGAAAATGCTACTATGTAGTGGATATGGCCCCGACTATCACAGGTAAAACCTTCCCTACCATTGAGCACAGCTGTACGGTGCACTGTTGCAGGAAAGTAGCATCCATCATCAAGGACCCCACCACACAGGCCAAGCTCTCTTCTCACTGTTGCTATCAGGAAGAAGGGATAGGAGCCTCAGGACTCACATCACCAGGTTCAGGAACAGCTATTACCCCTCAAGAATCAGGCTCTTGAACCAGTGGGGTAACTTCATTCAAATCCACCTGTCCCATCACTGAACTGTTCCCACAACCTAAGGATTCACTTCCAAGGACTCTTAATCTCATGCTTTTGATATTTGTTGTTTGTTTATTTATTATTATTATTTCTTTTTTCCTTCTGTATTTGCAGTTTGTTGTTTTTTGCACATTAGTTCTTCATCTGTCCTGTTGTGAGTGGCCATTCATTGATTCTGTTTCTTCGATTTACTGTGTATGCCACAAAAAAATGAATCTAGGGGTTGTATATGGTGACCGTTATAGTGATTTTTGAGTTTAGCACTTTTACATTTAGCAAATGACTTTGGCCACCAGTCTTCGGGTCTGAGTATAACTTGTGGATTTAATTTGGAGTGTAGCTCTGAACAATGGGTTCCTAAAAGCCGTGAATCCCAGACCAGACCATGCTGATTAAAATTCATCTGGGTGTCTGTGGTGTGGGTGCAAATTGGAAGGTGTGCAGTATGTGTGTCGTTTCAATGAAAACATTGTAGATACATTGTAAATATGGAAATGTCCATTGATGTTTGGCACATAAAATATCAGGCCCCACATTGGGCTTGCCAGACCTTTCGACCGAAAGCATCTCCATACCATGCCTGCTGTATCATGTTTTGTTGAATAGAGAAGCTGCTTCATATTCACCGGTACTTTTCTCTGGTGACTTCATTCACGCAAAAAAAGTGACATATATGTACTTTAATTATATTGACTTTGTACTTTCAAGTTTAGTTTTTCCTGGCAGCAAAAGTCAGAATTCTTATTTTTGTCATAAAGGATTTAATACTACATAATGTAATGTTACCCCCTCCCCCATTCCTTCACTACATACTCATGCCAGAAATTCATCCACATTAGGCAGCGCATGCCTTCTGTGCATTGTGGATTCCTTGACATTGTATAGTTCTTAAAAGCTCCTCTTATAATAGCAGCGCAACATGAAATTCAGCCTTTTCAGTGGTTTGATTTGTTGGTTTTGTGATGCTACTGGTTCCTGAATGCCACATTTATATTATTAATATGATGAATGAAAAAAGACTTGATCCTAAACTAGGTACTTTCTCTGAATATTTGACCAAGTCAGCCTGGTTTAGCTGGGAATTGCAAAGCTGATTGTTACTGAAATTGAAAACACTGCAATGATTAAACTGGATAATAAGATATCAAGGGTGATAAATTGAAATTAATTCAACATCTGGAGAATAATGGTTACTGAGAAATAAATTAACTGAAAACATAGCAAAAATTTTAAATGATGGCAATTACTTGGTGGGTAATGAATTCTCAGTAGTAATTACTTGGAGAACAATGCATGCACAATAGCTGGGATTTTCCTTCACAGTACCAGTGCTGGAAGTATGTTGGGTGGGTCGTCTCCCCACCTGGGTGACCGGTCATTGACCCCAACAAAGTTTCTAGCTCAGATTGTTTTCACTCTGTGCATTGGCTGGGTCTCAGCAGGTTTTTTGCCTGCATTGCAATAAATGTACTGTGGACGCTAGGGTCTGGTCATTTCAAACAGGCTTCTTAAATCTAAAAAAAGACTTTCTGTGACCATGTGAAATTGCATTTTCCAGTAAACTCTGCTGCATATGTAAAATTTCCAGTATGGGTTAAGAAAAATAAATTTATTTGTTTCCTAATCTTACAGTGATAGCTACAGTGATTTTGCCTCCAGACTAACTTCTCCCTGGTGCACCCTTGTAAAAGTTGCCACTTCACTGTCTGTCTGATCCTTTAACAATAGGTATGTATAAGCTTCTATTCATAATTATTTAAATGAAGTTCCTGGTCTGTAGGAATAGGTGAGACATCATATTGGACTACTCTGTTATTCTTCAGAAATGGAAACTTTGAGCTGTTATGACTGTTCATGAAGCATAGCCACAAAGACATTTCTTACAAAAAAATGAGTATTACAACCAAGGATTTTGATCAATTTTACTGAGAATTTTACTTGTGAATCAAGCACTCCTTTTTCACAGTAGAGCAGGGAAAATAGTAAAGCATGAAAAATGAAAATTTCAAAACCTGAAATGTCAGCAGCTCAGAAGTATTCATCTCCCTCTTTGCTCACTAGTTAGTTGAACCACTTCTTGCAGCTATCACAGCCAGTAGTCATTTCGGATAAGTCTCCATTAGCTTTGCACAATGCGATGGATCAAGACTTGCCATTCCTCCTTGTAAAATTGCTCAAAATGTGACAGGTTAGTTGCAGAGCAGTGGTGGATAGCAGTCTTGAGCACTTGCCAGAGATGTTCAATCGGGTTAAGGTCAGGGCTCTGAATGGGCCACTCAAAGACATCAATTTTCTTCAATTGAGGCCACCCCATGGTTGCTCTGGCAATGTGCCTTGGATCATTTTCTTGCTGAAAGATGAACTTCCTCCCCAGTTTAAGCATTCTGGTAGAGGCCAACAGGTTTTTATCCAGAATCCCTCTGTAGTTAGCCTCATTCTTCTCCCATCAATCTTGACCAGATTTCCAGTTCCTGCTGCTGAAAGCATTTGTTTTGATGTTGTTGCTTGTTTATTGTTGCCCACATGGTGTTCTGCTGAATCTTGTGGGTATGCTCTGCTGGCACTGGAATCTGTGGTCCCAAGAACAACCTCAGTTTGTGTTGGTTGTTAACGCAAACAACAAATTACACTGTATGTTCGATGTTTGTGTGTTTAGTAAATAAACATAAGACCATAAGACCATCAGATATAGGAGCAGAATTAGGCCCTGTAGCCCCTTGAGTCTGCTCTGGCATTTCATCATGGCTGATCAAATTTTCCTCTCAGCCCCAGTCTCCTGCCTTCTCCCCGTATCCCTTCATTCCCTGACCAATCACAAATCTATCAACTTCTACCTTAAATGTACATAAAGTTTTGGCCTCCACAGCTGCCTGTGGCAAGGAATTACACAGAATCACCCCTCTCTGACTAAAGAAATTCCTCCTTATCTCTAACAATAGAAAATCTGCACATACCGGAAATCTAAGTAACAGACACAAAATGCTGGAGGAACTCAGCAAGCCAGGCAGCATCTATGGAAAAGAGTATAGTCGACTTTTCGGGTGAGACCCTTCTTCAGGATAGATCCTATCTGGCCTGCTGAGTTCCTCCAGCACTTTATGTGTGTCCCTCCTTATCTCTGTTCTAGAATGATGCCCCTCTAGTCTGAGGCTGTGTCCTGTGGTCTTAAACTCTCCCACAATTGGGAACATCCTCTCCACATTCAGTCCATCAAAGCCTTTCACCATTTGATAGGTTTCAATGAGATCACCCCTCATTCTTTTGAATTCCAGTGAATACTGGCCTAGAGCCCTCAAACACCCTTCATATGACAAGCCATTCAATCCTGGAATCATTTTCGTGAACCTCCTTTGAACTCTGTCCAGCTTCAACACATCCTTTCTAAGATAAAGGCCCAAAACTGCTCACAATACTGCAAGTGAGGCCTCACTAGTGCTTTATAAAGTCTCAACATTACATCCTTGCTTTAAATATATAAATATATTTAATAAATAAACCCAGTCTGCTCATGTTACATTACTCTCTCATCCCATAATCCTTGCTGTGCAAGATGCAGATAATGCAAACGTGAGGAAATCTGCAGGTGCTGGAATTTCAAGCAACACACACGAAAAGTGCTGGTGAATGCAGCAGGCCAGGCAGCATCTATTGGAAAAGGTACAGTCGACATTTCGGGCCGAGATGTCGACTGTACCTCTTCCTATAGATGCTGCTTGGCCTGCTGCATTCACCAGCATTCTTTGAAGATGCAGATAATGCAAGCTTGCACTTCTTCAGTTTCTTTCACCATTAACCAAACCCTTACACCACCATGAAATCACGCCTGACAAAGATGAGCTTCTTGAACTATTACAAAGCAAGTGTCTAGACAACATACCATTAGTTAACATAACATCTGCAGCCACTAGATCAGATGTAAGTACTTCCTGGGATTTCAATGATATCTCAAAACTGAGGCACACAGAAGCCAGATATAAAATGGAGATGTGGGGGGTGGGGAGCGGGGGGAAAGTGGTACGGTAGCATAGTGGTTAGCACAATGCTTTACAATACCAGTGACCAGGGTTCAATTCCCGCTGCTGCCTGTAAGGCGTTTGTATGTTTTCCCCGTGACCACGTATGTGTCCTCCGAGTGCTCTGGTGTCCTCCCTCGGTCCCAAAATGTATCGGTTGGTAGGTTTATCGGTCATTGTACATTGTCATGTGATTAGGCTAAGGTCAAATTAGGCATTGCTGGGTGGAGTGGCTCGAGGTGCCGGTTGGGCCTACTTCACGCTTAACTCAATAACTAAATAAATAAATAAAATTAAACACACAGGAGTGTGCTACACTCTTTTGTTGATAGAAGAAAATATAGAAATATTATGGAAAGTAATTGGCCTTTTTAAGTTCTCCATGCAGTGTAGTAATTCATCGGTATGCCATAACTTGACAACAGCTTTGTATAGTGGTTTATGTTGCTAACTTATTATTCTGCATGTATCCAACTTGTACCATAAGAAATAAGAGACGTAGGCCCTTTCGCACCTTGAAGTTGCTCCGCTTCTCATAAGGTAATGGTTGACGTATTGGTTGGCTTCAGCACTTCCATTACCTTTGATTCCCCTGAAGTCCAAAATGCTGCTTCAGCATTCAATAATTTTCCAGCATCCTCAGCTACTTTCAAAGACTGATATTCTTCTGGGAGAGGAAGCCTTTAGTTGATGTGGTGCCTCTATGTTTCCCCATCAGAGGAGGAGTTCTCAGAATAGCTACTCTGTCAGTGGTAGAGGGAGATTACCTTTAAACTCCAGACAGTATAAATCCCCAGAAGACATCCAAACTCATCTGAGGAATCAAATGGCTCCAAGGCAAATATATCCTTCCATAAAGAGACTAAAATTACAAGTATATTCTTACCGGAGTTCAACAGGGTTGTAGCAAGACTTCCTTACTCACATATTCCATAATAAAGGCCAACAGACCATTTGTTTCCCAAAGAATCTTCTGTATTTGTACGCTAACTTAATGTTTCTGTATGAAAAGATGATCATTCAAATAATATTATGATTTTTAAAATTTTTTCTACCCTGCTTGGTGACTTTATACTTGCTGCAATATATCTACATGATACTCTTTTGACCACCCACTTCTTGTATATCTCTCTTTGCTGACACATAGAATCTCCACAACTTTGCTCTGTCAATGTAAACTTTGACATAATATACTCTGCCCCCATCCCATCTCAGCTGTATCTGCATAGGATCCTATCATTTATTGTACAACGGCAGGAGGATTGAAACTGTGGTTCCTGTTCATGGAAGCTTTGTCAAGGCTGTGCCCAGTGTCAGAATGGCCATAAAACTATAAGACTATAAGCTATAGAAGCAGAATTAGGCCATTTGGCTCATCAAGTCTGCTCAACCATTTCATCATAACTGCAACACACATCAAAGTTGCTGGTGAACGCAGCAGGCCAGGCAGCACCTCTAGGAAGAGGTACAGTCGACGTTACAGGCTGAGACCCTTCGTCAGGACTAACTGAAGGAAGAGTTAGTAAGAGATTTGAAAGTGGGAGGGGGAGGGGGAGATACAAAATGATAGGAGAAGACAGGAGGGGGAGGGATGGAGCCAAGAGCTGGACAGGTGATTGGCAAAGGGGATATGAGAGGATCATGGGACAGGAGGTCCGGGGAGAAAGACCGGGGGGGGGGGGGTGTGGTGTGGAACCCAGAGGATGGGCTGATCCATAGCTGATCCATTTTTCCTCTCAGCCACAATCTCCTGCCTCCCCCTCCCTTTATCCCTTCGTTCCCTGACCAATTAAAAATTAATCAACCTCTGCCTTAAAAATACACAGTCTTGGCCTCCATAGCTGCCTGTGGCAACAAATTCCACAGATTCACCACTCTCTGGCTAATGAAACTTCTCCTTCCTGTTTTCTAAATGGACCCTCCTCTATTCTGAGGCTGTGTCCCCTGGTCTTAGACTCTCCTACCACAGGAAACATCCTCTCCACATCCACTCTATCAAGGCCTTACACCATTCAATAGGTTTCAATGAGGTCACCCCTCATTCTTCTGAATTCCAGTGATTACAGGCCAAGAGCAATCAAATGCTCTTCATATGACAAGCGATTCAATCTTGGGATCATTTTCATGGACTTCCTTTGAACCCTCTCCAGTTTCAGCACATCCTTTCTAAGATAAGAGGTCCAAAGCTGCTCACAATACTCCAAGTGAGGCCTCCCCAGTGCTTTATGTCTAAACTTTACATCCTTGTGTTTATAATCTAGTCCTCTTGAAATGAATGCTAACATTGCATTTGCCTTCCTCACTACAGACTCAACCTGTAAATTAACCTTAAGGGAATCCTGCACAAGGATTCCCAAGTCCCTTTGCACTTCACATTTTGGTGTTTTCTCTCCGTTTAGAAAATAGTCAACCCTTTCATTTCTTCTGCTAAAGAGCATGATCATATACTTCCAGACACTGTATTCCATCTGCCACTTCTTTGCCCATTTTCCCAATCTGTCTCAGTACTTCTGTAGCCTTTCTACTTCCTCAAAACTACCTGCCCTGCCACCTATCTTCATATTGTCTGCAAATTTTGCAACAAAGCCATCAATTTCACTATCCAAATCATTGACATATAACATAAAATTGGTCCCAACACAGACCCCTGTGGAACACCCCTAGTCACCTGCAGCCAATCAGAAAAGACTCCCTTTATTCCTACCCTTTGCCTCCTGCCAATCAGCCACTGCTTTATCCATGCTAGAATCTCTCTTGTAATAGCTTGTAAAGCAGGCTCATGTGTGGCACCGTGTCAATAGCCTTCTCAAAATCCAAGTATACAACATCCACTCATTTTCCTTTGTCTATCTTGCTTGTTATTTCTTCAAAAAATTCCAACAGATTTGTCGGGCAAGATTTTCCCCTGAAGAAGCCATTTTGATTATGGTCTATTTTATCATGTGCCTCCCCAAGTACTCCAAATCCACAACCTTAATAGTTGACTTCAACATCTTCCCGACTACTAAGTTCAAATTGACTGGCCTTTCTTCTGCCTCCCTCCTTTTTTGAAGAGTGGAATGACATTTGCAATTTTCCAGCCTTCCGGAACAATTCCAGAATTCCAGATTCTGGAAAGATCGTTACTAATGGCTCCACAATCTCTTCAGCCACCTCTTTCAGAACCCTTGGATATACACGATTTGGTCCAGGTGACTTATCTACCTTCAGACCTTTCAGTTTCCCAAGAACCTTCACCCTAGTAATGGTAACTTCATACACTTCATGACCTCTGACACCTGGAACTTCCACCATACTGCTTGTGTCTTCCACAGTGAAGACTGATGCAAAATACTTATTAAGTTTGTCCGCCATTTCTTTGTCCTCCATTACTACCTCTCCAGTATCATCTTCCAGTGGTCCAATATCCACTTTGCCTCAAGTCCTGGACCTCTGTGCACTTGGTCACAGACAACCCTTTGCACTGGAAGACAAGTGATTTTTTTGGCAGACTGAAGGATGTCTTTCACTGAATTGACAGTTCTCCAGCGGCAGCTGAGATTTGACTCGGTGTGTGTCCCTGTGAATAGCCTGTAGAGCACAGACTCCTGCATTATGCAGTCAGTTGTTATTTTTGATTGCAATGGACCTAGTAGTTGAACAGTTGCTGAGCCTGTGTGGAAGCACAAGGTTTTTGTCAGATGCTACAGTGCAGACCCTTTGGTATTGCAGTGAAGAAGAGTGGAGGTGAAAAGTTGGAAACTTGAAGTTTAAGGTAAAAAAAAACTAAATAAAATAAACTGAACTTTAGACTGGGGTCATACAAAGACAGCACAAATTGGATTTTTAATTTCTTACAGCCCATTTGACCAGGGTTCTGATTTGTTATTTAAATAATCAGTCACCTTACTTAAAAACCCTACTCATGCAGTTAGTAATTACACAGTTAACGATATATAACTTAATATAGTCTGACTGAATTGAAGATAAGAAGCCTGTGTGTATTCCATTTGCCTCTTGCTTGGAAGGTAAAATCCTTTATCTTATCTCCATCTCCACACAACAACTAGGCTCTCTCCAATTCAGCCCTAATCTCCTTAGTAAATAATACTGATATTTTTCACCACAACCAAAAGGGGCCTGCCAGATCCCTGTGATAACACCTCTCATTTACAAACCATTCTCTGTCAGACTTGGGGTGATTTCTGTTAATCTGTCTAACTCATCAGAAAGGAGATTTTTATTTAATATTTTCATGACAGGTTTGTCATTGCCAAATAGAAAGAGAAAAAAAATGCAATCCCCTTTAACACTAACAATTTCTTTCAGAAGATAACCCACAGAAAATGGAGGATATCTGTTCAATTAGACTGCAGTTCCACAGCAGCAAGAAAAAAGTCGTCTCTGATTTGTATACATTTATTGACAGATATTCTTTCAGTTGCCTCACAAAATTCTGGCTCCTTGCATGATAAACTGTGTAGAATGTATAGCCATCATCAAGCAGGCATTTTGTGGGCTACTCTGAGGTTAAATTAGGTTCAGAAGCTCTTAGTCCAGTTCATGCAAACTGAGAATGTATTCGTAAAGTGGCTGAAACAGCTTTCATTTTCTCACCTCTAAAACTAATCTACCCTCCCATCCTGCAGTAACAGAGTAACAGGATGGTTATAATGCAAGCATTTCCAATGCCACTTTAATTGCCCAGCTTTAGACACCGCTGAATCCACTGGGCAGAATCAGGCGGAGGGCCTCAGTAATATTTAATTATTATCAATAGGCAGCAAACAATGAAACATCCCTGTGGTATAGGCAGAGCAGACAGATAGAGCACAGCTTTCTGTGGATAATTATGTGCTCCTGATTTTGCACTAATGGCAACAATGTGCCTTTAAGAACCCTTGTGCCAGACAGAACCCAAGATCCTGGTTCATTCAACCTTTATGGCCAAGGGTGATGGTTTGGTAAATATGAAAGTTAACGAACAGCCGTAAAAGGGATCTATTAGAATATGCACTGTTGTGATGCTCTGTCTGCATTATGAGGCTGAGCATGAGTAAAATGAATGCATGACATCTCAATAGATTTCTAGTATCACCAGTCTTGTATTATAGTTAGCCATGTGGACCCAACATTGACAAACAAGCATAACATTTGTGATTTCAGCACTCTAATACAATTTCTTATAATGCTGATGATATAATTGCTTCTACTACTACAGCACACAATTTCACTCTCATCCTGCCAAAAGTTACCACAAATAAATGTGTGGGCATTGAAATTATTGTCCCAAAAATTGCTGTGCTGAATCCCACAGTTCCAGAACTATTTTTTCCTCTCTGCCTTACTCTGTCAACTTACATTCTGCCAGGCAGATCAATTGTCATTAACAAGTATACATTACCTTCTGTTAGATGGCACCCACCTCGTTTGTGTCACCAGGACAACCTTGGTCTCTACCCCATCACACCCTTGTGTTCCACAAATAATCTCCAAGAAGAGCTCAGCAGGGTTAGGCAGGGCATAAACAGAAGAGATTCTGCAGATGCTGGAAATCCAGAGCAACCCACATAAAAATGTGGAGCAACTCGCAGGTCAGGCAGCACCTATGGAGAGGAATAAACAGTCAATATTTTGATCTGAGACCCTTTGTAGGGTCAAGCAGAATCTGTGGAGGGAAAGAAATTGTTGGCATTTTGACCTCATTCCATCCCCCCCCCACCATTCCCCACAGATGTTACTCCACCCTCTGAATTCCTCCAGCAGACTCTTTGTTGCTCCAGATTCAATGATCTGCAGTTTCTTGTGTCTTCATTCCTTCTGTTCTCTCCACCTACCCCCTACCCCCTACTCCACTCTCACTTTTCTCATTCTGATGAATGGCCATTGATCCACAATGTTAACTTTCTTTCACTCTCCACAGATGCTATCTGACCTGCTGAATGTTTTCCAGATTTTCTATAAGGCTGTGAGTCAGCTTGTTTCGTGAGGAGAAAGCCAGGAAATGCTAAATTATCAAATGCTCAATTGGTTAAATTTAAAACAACCCAATTGACTACAGATATAAATACAACATATGCAGGGTATTTTCAGTGCGTTCCTGCTGTCAGAATGGATATTACATTGCACTAATGACATTTATATTCAGAGATTAACTTTATTTTTCACATATACATCAAAACATCGAAACATGCAGTTAAATGTGTTGTTTGCTTCAAATTAAATCAGCGAGGATTGCACTGAGGGCAGCCCGCAAGTGTCACTATGCTTCCGCACCAACATAGCATGCCCACAACTCACTAATCCTAAACATAATCATACGTCTTTGGAAAGTGGGAGGAAATCAGAGCATCTGGAGAAAGCCCACGCAGTAACGGTAACAACATTACAGACAGTGGCAGGAATCAAACCCTGATTGGCTGTCACTGGTGCTGTAAAGCGACTGCGCTAACCGCTTTGCTGCCATACCACCCACCTTAGTATTATAAGCAAGATCTTACTACATGAAGCCTCTAACACCTGGGAACTAATGAAAACCACAAAGTAACTCTCCTTTCAAAGAAGAGAAAATCTGCAGAAGCTGGAAATCCAAGCAAACCACGCAAAATGCTGGAGGAACTCAGCAGGCCAGGCAGCATCTATGGAAAAGAGTAAACAGTCAACGTTTTGGGCTGAGATCCTTCATCAGAACTCATGAACGAAAGATCCTGATGAAGGGTTTCAGCCCGAAATGTCCACTGTTGCCTAGCCTGCTGAGTTCCTCTAGCATTTTGTGTATGTTGTTCTCCTTTTGAAGGTCCTTTTTAGTTATTTCTATTCATGAAAATCATGGGTGTGTCCACTGAGAGAAATGATGGTACTATTTTATTCAGTAGATAATGATAGCAACATTGGCATTGAGAAGAGTTTTCAGAGCTTTGACACTAATGGTCTTAACTGTGGCCCCCTTTGAGATGTGCAAGCTAGCTTTAATCATCACTGATTAACTTGAGTTGCTGCTTGTTGCAGATGAAACTGGTGCCTGATGTTAAGCTCAGACAATAAAAAGGGTACATATTTCTTTTTTTGTTCCTGAATCCATGTAAGTATGGTTGTAGCACAAGTTCCTTGTGTAATGTCACACAAGATTGCCACACCCTTTTTTCCCACTGGATAACTGTTCAGCAAAAATGGCAATGTAAATGGTTAAAATCAATGAAGTTATTGCCAACTTTGGAGTTTGTTTTAATCTTGTCCTGACTAGTTACCCACGTCTCCTGTCCAAAGTTAACAGAACTTACATATTTAAAACATACTTAGTCACAGATGAGGTGCCGGAGGATTGAATGATAGCTAATGTTGTTCCATTGTTTAAGAAAGGCTCTAAGAATAAACCAGGAAATTATAGGTTGGCGAGCCTGACATCAGTAGTTGGAAAGTTATTGGAAGGTATCCAAAGGGATCAGATATACTGTATAAGTATTTGGATAGACAGAGACCAAATAGGGATAGCCAATATGGCTTTGTGCGTGTAAGTCAAGTTTTTCGAGGAAGTTACCACGAAAGTTCATGAAGGCAAGGCCGTAGATAATGTCTACATGGACTTTAGCAAGGCCTTTGGTAAGGTTCTGCATGGGAGGTCGGTCAAGAAGGTTCAGTTGCTTGGCATTCAAGATTGGATTAGACATTGGCTTCACAGAAGACGTCAGAGAGTGGTGGTAGATGGTTCCCTCTCTGACAGGAAGCCTGTGCCTAGTGGTGTGCCTCAGAGATCAGTGCTGGGTCCGTTGTTGTTTTTCATCCATATCAATGGTCTGGATACTAATGTGGTTAACTGGATCAGCAAATCTTTTGGATGAATGCAAGATTGGGGCTGTAGTGGAAAGCGAAGAAGACTATCAAAGCTTGCAGCAGGATCTGGACCAGCTGGAAAAATGGACTGAGAAATGGCAGATGGAATTTAATGCAGCCAAGTGTGAGGTGTTGCACTTTGGGAGGACCAACCAGGGTAGGTCTTACATGGTGAGCAGTTGAGCACTGAGGAATGCGGTAGAACAGAAGGATCTGGGAATACAGATCATTAATTCTTTGAAAGCGTTGTCACAGGTAGATAAGGTCATAAAGAATGCTTTTGGCACATTGACCTTCATAAATCAATGTATTTATTATAGGAGGTAGGATGTTAGGGTTGAAATTGTATAAGGCATTGGTGGGGCCTAATTTAGAGCATTTGGTACAGCTTGGGCCACCTATGTACAGGAAAGATGTACATTAGATTGAAAGAGTACAGATAGAATTTACCAGATGTTGCCAGGACCTGCAGACCTGAGTTATAGGGGAAGGTTGAATAGGTTAGGATTTTTTTCCCTAGAACATAGAAGACTAAGTGGAGATTTGAGAGAGGTATACAAAATTACCAGGGCTTTAGATAGGGTAAATTCAAGCAGGCTTTTCCCACTGAGATTGGGTGAGACTACAACGAGAAGTCACGGGTTAAGGGTGAAAAGTGAGATGTTTCAGGAGAACTTCTACACTCTGAGGGTGATGAGAGTGTGGAACGAGCTGCCAGCGCAAGTGGTTGATGTGGGGTCGATTTCAACATTTAAGGGAAATTTGGATAGGTACATTGATGAGAGGTGGGTGTGTGGTGGGCTTTGATCCAGGTGCAGATAGATGGGACTAGGCACATTAATGGTTCGGCACAGACTAGATGGGCTGAAGGACCAGTTCCTGAGCTGTAGTGTTCTATGACTCTATGACGCTTCTTAACGTAGGTGCTGAGGCCTCAATAATATCCCCAGATGCAAGTCATACTCGGACACACAAGAGGCTGCAGATGCTGGAATCCGTCCACAAAAATAAACTCCTGGAACTCAGTGAGTCAGGCAGTATCTGGAAAGAGGAAGATGGACAATCTATATTTTGGATTGAGATCCTTCATGGGGACCAGAAGCACTGAAAATCCAGCTTCCTTCACAGTTGCTGGTTGAGATCCTTCATTGGGACAATAAGCATTGAAAATCCAGTTCCCTTCACAGATGCTAGTTGACCCATTGAGTTCCTCCTGCTGTTTTTTTTACAATTCTTACTTAAAATGCAGATTAAGACATGGCAGTGTGTTAAGGACAGACTGATGCAGAGGGACTGGGACAGAAACAATCAATAACCTGTTTTATTTTCACTTTATTTTGAGGTGTGTTCCTTCAAAACTCACAAAAATCTTAGGTATCTTCTGATGTAAACACACTGTTAGAGAAAACACTGTCCTCTTGTATGAATGACACAACTTTGAAATAAATGGGGGTACAATTTATTTGAATGTGACACAAGAGGTGGGACCAGACAGAGATTGATAGTTTAAATATGGTGGCTTATACATCAGTATAAAGCAATTAGTATAAATAGGTACTAGATTACTGGCTGTATGACTCCAATGTTCTCCAAAGAATCATTTTTACTTGCACTGTGATTCTTGCTTTATTACTGTTGCTGTCTTAACCAGAACAAGAAACTCTGAACAGCTTTGTTGTTGTGTTATCTGCTTCTGATCTCATTACAGATCTGAATCTTTTATTATTTCATACAGTAAATGGTAATTTGAAACTGCTTGTAAGTACTAACAGATAAGGCAATTAGGACATTACTTATACATACTGCAACACTGCGTGATGTTAAAAGCATTCGCTTTCACTGCAATGAAACATTAATACTGAGGGGGAAAATGCGGAAATGTTAAAAGTAATCAAAACTATTGTGGCCCTGAAAGAAATCATAAATTTATGATTATAAATGATAAATTTTTGAATCCTGTAAAGGCTGAGAGAATCAAGTAGGTTATACAGAGAGTTAGAAATTGTTATTATTTAAACACAAGCTTTGAAGGAGGAAAAATATTAAGTTAAGGATCTTTTATTCCTTAACAATATGAGTTAAAACATAGATCTAACATGAATATTTAATTAGGCTTTGCTTCACAGTACACCCAGTTTAGCCCTCTGACCCTAATTAGACATACTATTGAATTACGCTGGTAGCTCCAACAGTGTGACAAGACTGAATGCGTTCATGAAAATAGCTATGAAGCTCTATAACAATGCCATAGTGAACAGTTGGGAGATGACTGACAATTTCTGGGCGAGCACCCCTAATTTATAAGCTTTCATTTTCTCCATGAATGAATTTCATTATGGCCAGAGATCTCTCTTGGATGGATGCTTCATGTTAGAATGTTTTCTTGCAATTCATCTACTCCGATGTGCCGTCAGCCTAAAATAAAATGCAACTTTGCTCACAGGGCCTGTTTGCTAAATAGCTTCTTCACAATGTTTTGAGGGAGGTGGGGGTGTGAGGACAGGAAGAGAGAATGTTAATATTTTAACCCATACTGAACCAGTCACTTTTATCAATTACGCTTTTGTTTTGATTTGATATATTACCCCAGATATGTTTATCTGCCATCCGTATAATTTTTATGGCAACATCTTAAGCAGAATAATCTAATGGTCTGGAGACATGAGCTCAAACACTATCGGAACAGCTGAGGGAATTTATGTTCAATTAATTAAGACTAGTGTCAATAGTGGTTACCTTGAAACAACTGGATTCTAGATTTTGGTTCATAAAAATAATCTGACTGTTCGTATCCAGGCTTATGTGACCTTGATATGATTCTAGACCAACACCAATATGACTTGTGTTTAACTGCTCTCTGAAATAACTACTTATGATTCAATTCAATTGCAGTTAGGGGTGGGCAGCTAATGCTGAGCATGCAAGCAGCTCCCACAAATTGTGAGGAATCTGAACGTCAAATGAGTAGTGAAAACTGTCAGTTGTTCCCACGTAAGCAGTATATGATACACACAGAGACAACAGCATGTAGGCTGGTGGTGTCATCATTCACCCTCTTCATACAGGAAAGGATACAGTAAGTGACTGGGCACTTGATGGATCTTGTGGTGCAAGTCCATTGCTCCCTGAAGGTGGCAAACACCATTAAATGGGGTGGTATAAAGGTTAGGGTGTTGATTATAGCAGTCAGGAAGTCAGAGCCTTTTTCCCAGTTTAGAGGGTATAGCTGTGGCTTCCCCTATCACCTTCTAAATATCCTCCTTCTTCTCACCTCCCCCCACCCCCCATTCAGTCCTGAAGAAGGGTCTTGGACTGTTTATACATTTTCATAGATTCTGCCTGGCCTGCTGAGTTCCTGCAGCATTTTGTGTGTGTTGATATGGGTCATGCACTGGCAGAAGAGATTAGTTGAATTTGATGTTGTGGATGGCACAGGGTTTATGGACCACGGGACCAAAGCCAAAGGTTCCTGATCTACACTGTTCCGTGTTCGATGTTCTGTGTCTCATTTCAAGCACTTTGCACAACAAAGTAATGTAAAATTGCAGCGTGGGAATATAGGAGACTTCTGAGAGCTGAACTACAGCTACGCTGCAGACCTGTCCAGGAAACAAAACTATTGCTTCAGGAAACCAATTATGCACATGATGAGCCGGCATGAAAAAGCGATAGTGAACTGTTCTCTGCAATTATGGACCACAAATTGATTGAAACATCACCTGTTGCAACATTTATGGATCTGAGACAAAGAGATTATGGGCAGAGATGACTTTCACAAACCCAGGGAAAAGCACTCAGAAGTGGATCTTGCTATAGGAAGTCGTTGGACTCTTTAGTCTATAAATCTTCTGGGTCCCCTTGTTTATGGTCTCCTGAGAGGCTCTGGTGCTGCTCCTTGAGGTCTCTTTATTCTAGTGCTGTGTCTATTTCTTCTCTTTATGCAACCAAACTGAAACACAAAGGAGTAAAGCCAAGAAACATCAAATAGGCAGTCACTGAACAAGCAATCTAAGAAGCCACACTCAGGTTGGAGGAACAACACCTTATATTCCGTCTGGGTAACCTCCAACCTGATGGCATGAATATTGACTTCTCTAACTTCCGTTAATGCCCCTTCTCCCCTTCACATCCCATCCCTTATTTATTTTATATATTTTTCATTTCCCCCCTTTTTTTCTCTCTTTTTTCTCCCTCTGTCCCTCTCACTATAACTCCTTGCCTGCTCTCCACCCTCAGGGCTCCCCTCCCCACTTCTCTTTCTCCCCAGGCTTCCTGTCCCATGATCCTCTCCCTCCTCCGGCTCTTAGATCCACCCCTCCCCTCCTGTCTTCTCCTATCATTTCAGATCTCCCCCTCCCCCTCCCACTTTTAAATCTCTTACTATCTCTTCTTTCAGTTAGTCCTGACGAAGGGTCCCGGCCCAAAACGTTGACTGTACCTCTTCCTATAGATGCTGCCTGGCCTGCTGCGTTCACCAGCCTTTTTTGTATGTGTAAGCAATTTAAGTGTTTCTATCAATGGTAGAGAGACATAAGTTCAAATCTCGTTTTGGCTGTTAGGAAATTTAAATTCAACTAATTAAATAATTTAGAAGTTGGCATCAGTAAAGACATTGCAGTAAAAATCCAGCTTGTTCAGTATAGGAAAGGAAATCTGCTATACTTACTGACTTCCAATGTAATGGAAAACAGAAAATGCTGGAAGTATGCAGCAAGCCAAACAGCATCTGTAGGAAGAGAAACAGTTACTGTTTCAGGACAGGTGGGAAATGTTGGCCTTGCACACATTCTGCAAATGAATAAAAAGAGGTTCTGTGTTTGTTGTGAATGATAAAACTGGAACTAATATAGAAAACAGAAAACTCAAAGTCAACTTTCCTGCACCGATTGAAAGCTCGCTGTGGGTTAAAATTACGACGGTACCCTAAGAGGGTTAGATTTCCAAGTACTGAGACACTTGTCTGGTTCTGGTAAATGTATTGAAGAATATTATATGGTTATTAATAATGGCCCCCCAAATTTAAGCAGGGCATAAGTCTGTCAGTGCAAGCCTCTACTGATCCATTTTTGTTAGAAGGGGAGTTAATATTTACAATTTTAGACCCTGCAACTGTTCTTCATACAGTATAGCGATGCCAAATTCTTGGAAAGGATGCAGGCAGGAGAAACAGTTTTATTTTAATATAGTTGGCAATCCTCTTACATTTAATCTTGATCTCCCTTACATGCAGTCACAGCCTTTCTGGTGTTCCTATATTTTATCAACATTACAATGCTTAGTGATTCACTAATCTTTCCTCTTCTGTTCCTTTCACTATGCTCTCCCAGCATGCTCATTGTATTGAAATCAAAATGATGCTGTGATCTGTTACTGCAAGGAGTGTATCATGAAAATCAGAGCCTGTGTGTCTGCTGTTTCCCGAGATTCACCTCTTGCAAGTGCCGCCCCCCACTGGGAGCAGTGGTTCATAGAGTCACCTCTTCAGACCTGCTGGCCAGCTACTTATTCAAGCTC
The DNA here is from genome assembly GCF_963921235.1 of Mobula hypostoma. NCBI lineage: Eukaryota > Metazoa > Chordata > Chondrichthyes > Myliobatiformes > Myliobatidae > Mobula > Mobula hypostoma. Next base: position 32,883,633 of record NC_086104.1, read on the forward strand.
GTTATATCCCAGGGCCTCAGAGACTGTGAAACCTCCTACCTCTCTCAGTTTTTCTTTTCTCCTGCAATCTGTGTGCTTTTAAAACCAGCAATTGGCACCATATAGCCACTGCTTCTGAACTTATTTCCTACACTTTTAAACCTAAGTCAGAGTTGAAGCTATTAGGATTGACCTTTCACCCACGCTTCCAATTAGGTAAAAAATATCAAATATAACCTAAAAAGGGAGGATTAAGTTTTCTTTTAAGAATTCAATTGTAACATTGAATTATGAAGAAGAAAAGATGCCTTTGTGTCTCCTTACTTTATTCATCCTGTTTTCCCTTCATTATGTTTGCTAAGCAGTGACTATTGACAATAACACCAGGGAACTGCTGTAGAAAAGTTATTGAGCCTACAGCGAGGTGAAGTTGATCAACAGGCATAAATTATTTGTTACAGTCACTGCCAAATGATGAAGTTAATGCCATTCTGCTGCTAGCACTTGACCCTCCTCCAGATATCAATATATTCACAATTTGTTTCTAATTCTTTCCTTCTCTCTTCTTAAGTGTCTAGTGCATAATTTTTCCAGATGATTATTGCCTCTTTCCCCTTACAAGTTTGTAAAATGCATGAAATAAGACCCCAAGTGATGACAGATGAAGAATCATCGGTCTGAAATCCTTCCACATATACTGCTTGACCTATTGAATTCTTCCACCATTTTCTTCTGTGTCAGCAAACTGTTTGGCCATGGAGAGAGTCAGAATCAGCTTGATGGTCACTGATGTATCTCACGAAATGTGTTGTATTGTGGCAGCAGCACAGTGCAATACATAAAAAAATCACTATAATTTAAAATAAAATTAAATAAAAGACAATTAGCGAGGTAGTGCTCATGAGTTGATGGACTGTTCAGAAATCTGATGGCAGAGGGAATGAAGTTGTTCCTAAAATGCTGAGTGCGGGTCTTCAGGCTCCTGCACTTCCTCCCTGTTGAGAAAAGGGCACGTCCCAGATGGTGCACACCCTGAATGGTGGACTCTGCCTTCTTGGGGCACTGCTTTTTGAAGATGTCCTCGTGCCTGTGATGGAACTGGCTGAGTCTAGAACCCTCAGCAGCCTCTTTTAATTTGAGCCTCCATACCAGGCAGTAATGCAACCAGCCAGAACGCTCCCTGCCATTACATCTGTAGAAGTTTGCTGGAGTATTTGATGACATACTAAATCTCCTCAAACTCCTACGACAGCTAAACCGTAACATTCGTAGATTATTTATAACCACATGTTCTTAGGTACAGTGAAAAACTTTGTGTTACCTGCCAACCGTACAGATCACTTCATCCCATCAGTACATTGAGGTCGTACTAGTAAAAAAAACAGCAACAGAAAGAAAAATAAAGTGTTACAGTTCCAGGCAAAGTGCAGAGGATGTAGACAATAAGGTATAAGGCTTTGATGTGGTGGGTCATGAGGTCAAGAGTCCATCTTACTGTACCAGGGGACAGCTGAACAGTCCAGTGGGTGGGGGGGGGGTGTTGTGAAATGTCCAGGGTGGTGGGGTCTTTAATCATCTTGGCTGCTTTACTGATATAGCAAGAGGTGTTGGCAGAGTCCATGGAGGGGAGACTGTTTTCGTGGTGTACTGAGCTGTGCCCACAACTCTCTGCAGTTTCTTGCAGTGCTGGGAAGTCATGTTGCTCCTGGATAGGATGTTTTCTATAGTGCATCTACTGCACATAAATTGTTGAGGGTCAATGGGACATTCTGAAATTCTTTAGCTTCCTGAGGAAATGTAGGCAAGAAAAATAAGAGAAAGATGAAGCATATTTTTATGCCAAGTGCATACAAGTTCATGTTCCAGTTTGAGTCACAACATCACGATTAAAAGTATTGAATTTCATATGACATACATCACAGGACCAGAAATGAACCAATCTCCACTATCACAATTACTTTCCCCAACCTGCCACCTCAGCCTCCCCATTTCCCAGTAAGTGGAGGATGTCAAGCAAACAATATCCCAGTAACAAATATCAAACAGATCCTTATGCTCTTGTTTGATTGCTGCCTTTTAAACCCAGCACAACACTTAAGATTTATTTTTAAATTGCTACCCGTTTCAAACTTCTTTTCAAAACATGTGTTGTCAAATTTGTTGTATTGTCTCTCTGGTAACAGGCTCTAACGGAAGTCTAGCATACAATTTTCAAAGGTAAACTGACTGACTTTGTAATTAACACAATTATGATTATAACAACCTATTATTTTGTGAACTTCGATTGAGTCTTTGTGCCAGATCAATAGTTACAGTAACTGCCAAACCACCAGTTGTCTTCAGAGTACCATTAAATGAACAACTGAGATCTTCTTTGAGAAGTAAGCAGCTCTCATAGCTCAATGAGGACGAAGGAGGACAAAACAGAGGGTTTAAGAGGTGCAGACTTTTCACTTGGATTCTTCAGCACTTTTTGTTTTTCCCTTTTGAGGTGGCTGCATAATTTCTAATGCAAGTAGAGTAATGTGCAAAGATGCTGTATATAGCTAGGGTGCCTAAGACTTTTGCACAGTATGGTATTTGTTAACATTGAGCGGAGAATGAGTTTGTAAATCTGGCAGGAGCAAAGGCTATTGGGAATGCTGAGCGTGTAGTGCCACAGGAGGGATGTGGGGCAGGTGGCAGAGAAGGAGTGCCAGGGCTAGGAGTGGCGCAGTTTCAGAACCACCCAGCACTGAGAGACTAGGCAAGGTCATTTGTTTCCAAATTGGTTTATTGATCATTACAGCATGTCTCTCTGATGCTTCCTGCTCCCTTCCCCTTTTCTCAACCATGATTCCTGTCTTCCTGCCCCCCTCTCACTCTCACTCCACAATAGAGACCCATATCAGAATCAGGTTTGTCATCACTCACATATGTCATGATTCTTTTTACGACAGCAATACAGTGCGATACATAAAGTTCCTACAGTTCTGTGCAAAGGTCTTCAGCTCCCTAGCTATATATATGTCCCTAAGACTTATGTACAGTACTGTATATATGTGTATAATGTGTCGAAAATTCACTTGTTCACTGTTTAGCTAATAAATATGCTTCATTTTTGAAAGATTATTGCTGCAGTGTTTTATCATTTATTTAGCAGGGAAAGTTGATTTTTTAAATGTTTCAGGATGAATTTGTCAACTTACAACAATTAGCTATCTGCCAGTCCTTTATCCATTTGTTCTAATCCTATTGCCACATGCTTGAGTTGTGAGGACATTCATAAAAGATGAGGAACTAAAAAGTTTGGAAAGCTGATCAAAAAGTCATACATCCCACTCAGCACCATTCTAGAATTGATATGTTTAGGCAGTAAAATAACAGATCAACTATGGATATGAAAAATACAATGCGAATCAGTACGATTGGGTGGGTAATGGACATGTTTCTTTAAGAACGGTGGGAATGTTGGGTGATATTGAAACGATGGTTAGTAAAACATATGGTATCTTTGGGTTATAAGAAAGGGGACATATACAAAAGCAAAAAGGTTCGTGTTGAAACTTTAAAAAACATTGATAAGTTCAGTAATGAATTCTTGCATCCCATTCTTTTCAATGTATACAAGAAGAATTCTGCAGATGCTGGAAATTCAAGCAACACACATCAAAGCTGCTGGTGAACTCAGCAGGCCAGGCAGCATCTCTAGGAAGAGGTACAGTCGACGTTTCGGGCTGAGACCCTTGGTCAGGACTAACTGAAGGAAGAGCTAGTAAGAGATTTGAAAGTGGGAAGGGGAGGGGGAGATACAAAATGATGGGAAAAGACAGGAGGGGGAGGGATGGGGCCAAGAGCTGGACAGGTGATTGGCAAAAGGGATATGAGAGGATCATGGGACAGGAGGGAGTACAGGTGACCCCCCCACTTTTCGAACATTCGCTTTACGAAACCTCACTGTTACGAAAGACCTACATTAGTACCCTATTTTCACTTTCAGAAGGTGTTTTCATTGTTACGAAAAAAAAATTCAGCACGCGATAAAAGGCAGCGCGCGCCGAGCAGCCGCTCTCCCCCGGATTCTCGCCGGCATTGCTTAAACACGAGCCTGTGAGCAGCTGTTTGCAAGATGAGTCCTATGGTACTGTACCTGGGATCCTCAAAAGGTCCAAATTGAGAGGCTTGAAAATGAATCCTAAGGCCAACTGGAGTAAGTTGGCGATGGAGGCACATTCTAATAAAGGATATATGGCTGTGATAGCGAGTCCGAGTCAAAATGTGGTCGAAAAGTTGAAGAGCTGAAGAAATTACAGATAGGGAGCAGTGAGAGATGGTTCCACTAAAGACTCGCTATCACAGCCGTATATCCTTTCTTGGAACGTGCCTCCGTCGCCAACTACTCCAGTTGGCTTTAGGATTTGTTTTCGAGCCTCTCAATTTGGACCTTCTGAGGATCCCAGGTACTCCCTCCTGTCCCATGATCCTCTCATATCCCTTTTGCCAATGACCCATCCAGCTCTGGGCTCCATCCCTCCCCCTCCTGTCTTCTCCTATCATTTTGGATCTCCCCCTCCCCCTCCCCCTTTCAAATCTCTTACTAGCTCTTCCTTCAGTTAATCCTGACGAAGGGTCTTGGCCTGAAACGTCGACTGTACCTCTTCCTAGAGATGCTGCCTGGACTGCTGTGTTCACCAGCAACTTTGATGTGTGTTGCTTTTCAACATATGATGGATGTTAAGGTCCTAGAGTAGGTGCAGAAAGGATTTAGTCGTATTTTCCAGGAGTAAGAGATTTTGACTATGAAACCAGATCTCCTAGGAGAAAAGAAGTTTGAACAGAGAGTTGATAAAGGTAAATGAGATTGTGATGGGTTCAGATAAGGTGGGATGAAGAGAAAGAGAAAGAGGAAGGAGAGTTTTTTTTATAAGAAGTTTCAAAGCCCAGGTTACTGCACACTGATTAATAGTGATAAGCATAAGATATTGAGTGGGGGGAGGAATATGGAACTAACCCTTTTAAAGCAGAAAATGTCAAGGTCTGGAAGTCACAGTTTTTAAGAGTGGTAAAAACAGCCACTCAAAGTCTTCAAAAATGCATTTTATGAGACATGAGGCAAAATAGTTTGACAGGCTACAGCAGGTGGTGGGTGTTGGTAGATTGAATGGCTTTGCTCAAGACCTGGAATAAATCTGATGGGAAAATGGCCTCCTTCTGTACGATAAAATTTATAGTATTCTATCATACATTGAGTTCAGCTGATCTGGGTTGTGGCAGAGATGGTTTATTGTGGTTTTGGCTAAGGATCAAATTTGTTATTTCCTGGTCTGTACATATAGATCAGTAGCAGGTATGATACTAGATCACCATGCCATTGTGCACCACTTGAGGTTGGAAAAAGCAAATGTAGGATTGGAAATTACTCCAAAATCTTTCTAACTTTTACTTTTGAAATAGGTCTGAATACTGATCTAAACTACACTAACTTTTTTTGGTCATTTAAATCTCTTTTTTCATTATTAGTATAGAATGTTGTGAGCTCAGACTCTACTTTGGTAAATTCAGCATTTAGTCATAGTTACACCTTAGTCCAATACGGAAGGAGATGCCACCTGTAAAATGAAACATTAATTCAAGGTCCTCTCTACCTGAATGTCAAACAACCCGTGGCTTCATGTTGAAGAAGAATGGGTGAGCTCCGCTGGGCAATGTTTACCTCTGATACAAAACCTTTAGCAGATGATATTGTTGTTATTTGTGGATGGTTGGATTGGACTGAATTTTTTTTTATTACTGTCACATATACTGAGGTACAGCAAAAAGCTTGCCTTCCAAGCTGTTTATACAGATCTTTTCAATACACAGTGCATTGATGCAGAACAAGGTAAAACAATTAACAGATACAAAATTAAGTGTAACAGCTACGGAGAAAGTGCAGTGCAGGTAAACAATAAGGTGCAAAATCATAATGAGGTAGATTGTGAGGCCAGGAACCATTCAAAAGCAGGGTAGAAGCTAACCTTAAGCTTGGTGGTACATATTTTTCTGCCCCTCATTACATCCGTAACAATGCTACAAAGATTCTTTATTGCCTGTGAATCTCGTTAAGATGCCCTGAGATTATGAAGGGCACTATACAAGTGTAAATGTAGAATCTGGTAGTGTAGCAGTTAGCATGACACTATTACAGCTTGGGGTGTTGGAGTTCAGAGTTCAATTCCATTAACTTGTGTAAGGAGGTTTGTATGTCCTCCCTATGTGTAGCATGGGTTTCCTCCCACAGACCAAACACTTAGCAGTTAGTATTAATTGGTCTACTACTACTAGTAACTGGTAACCTACTATTTACCAGTTAGTAGGTTAATTGGTCATTATAAATTTCATGTGATTAGGCTAGGGTTAAATAGGTGGGTTGCAGGGCAGAGCGGCTCGTTGGGTGGGAAGGGCATGTTCCACACGATAGCTCTAAAATTATATGTAACTTTCATATATTAATATATATAGAATTTTAACCTAAGTATGCGTAAACCTGTCTTTGTGTGTGAAATAAATTTGACCCTTAAAAAACATTAGCACCTTTGCATCATATTTTACTGAATTAATTTTCAGCTGGAATACATTCGCAGTGGGATATGCTGGTTTTAAATTAAGTTGATGTTATATCAAGCCGACTTTAATTTTTGAATGTCAACCCAATGCACACCTCTCCTCAATTACCACCTTTTAAGAACCCAGACATTCTCTAATGTGAGTTGTTTTGAACAAACTGTAAATACCCGTGCAGTTCCTAAAGTGTTAATTTTCTAACACCAATAGCACTAAAGGCTGTGATATTATTAGCGCCTGGATTGCCCATTTTTAAGTATGTACCTCAGTAGTGGAAACTCATGCATTATAGCCATTTACCACTATTACTATGACATTTCTTGGCATACTGTGACCTTTGATAAAAAATGTATTGCTGATGGCTTCCTTTCCAATAAAACATCTCTTCACTGTAACACAGTGATTAGCAATGCTGTCCAAAGACAGTCTTGTTAAGAGCGTTCTGTCTATTTCTGACACCAACATTTTCTAATATCATCAGCAAAGGTATAAAAGTCAAATAAAAAATTATTAGAATATTTCACTAAGCCTCTTTAGAAAATAAAAATGAAAACCAACCGCACCTGTCTGTATTTCCTAAAATGATGTTGTAAATCATGTTGCAAATTTATATCCACGTTCTGATTGTTGCTGTTAGTTTGCTTTTTTCCAAATGAAGCAAGGTTCCATTAGAAATTCTCTTAACCATGGAAAACATCAGATACATTTTCCTGTGGTTCCTCCTTCGGTAAGTGCACAACCTAGAGTGGAACTAATCCAATCAGGGCAGCTTCAGTAAGGTTTCCATGTCACTAGTCCAGGTGACAGATGGTTTTAAGACATGCTCCATTAAATCATAGTGAGGATATTTCAAGTCATCTTTAACCCTATTCAGGTAAGCAACCTCTGACGGCCAGCCAACATGTGTGATACGGGTAAGGGCATGGTTAGGCTTGGCTGTGACGCCTGCTGTAGTCGAATGCTTATTGCGTCGTTCACATGCAGGCAACGTTCATTTGGATCAGATGCTGAGGTTTGCCGGTCTCCGTGGAACTGTAAGTCATCAAAAGAGAAAGCAAAGACAAGAGATGGAAGCAATATAAAATTAGCCACGTTCTTTCAGTGACAGTGCCAGTGCACTCAGAAGACATACTACTATTGCCAATTTTATCAATTTAGCCAGACTGGAAAATGTAGAAGCAGCATAATTAGAGGAAATCCTTAAACAGAAAAATCCTTGCTTGGAGCTGGTATTACACAGGAAAATGTCAAATACATTTTTTCTTCTATATATTTTTTCTCTCTGGAAAGACTCTTCAGAGTGCAGGTGATGGCACAATAGGATTTGATGTGAAGATGTGACACCTCATCTTAAATTCCTTCCCCATGTTGCTTAAGTTGACAGGGATGACATGAAGTGTGGCTGATAAGGCTTTCCGTCCTCTCCAAGCTGACTGATCACACATGAAGTCTTGGCAAGAGATTACCAGGTTATAGCAGAGTCGGAATGACATCACATCAACTCAATTTCATATCCTGTACACACCAGTGCCTATCACCACTCCAGGTCGCTAACATCCTTGACACACAAACAGTATTTTCAGTTTTCAATGTCCTCCCCACCCTGCTTTTACCCTATGCCTGTCACTCTGGGTAAATCAGAAGGCAAATTTGTCATTAGATGCAAAGCACCATTAATACACGCATTCTGACAGTTGCAGGATGATTTTCTTTAGGTCCAATTACTTGAAAATCTGTAGATCCTCTGCTATTTGCATAAAAACTTGCAATTTGAACTGACGATGAAGGACAGCAATGCCTGTCAAAAAAAAACTCACGCAAAAATGAGTACGAAAAATAGACTCGGGGCCCTTTGAATATTGCTTCAAATCTTTGAGGGTTGTTCACTCTAATAATGAATTTCAAATAACTTATTCACTTCAGGAGTAAGTGGCTGGCACATGGTCCTTACAGCTGGTTTCTTGAGATAATTGATTTTCAAATAGTTTAAAGTATGGAAAAAGAAGCATATGACAACTGCAGCAGGTTCCAGGCGATTTCAAATACCATATCAGTTTAATTATTGCTGCAGCTTTTGCCTGACACAGGTTCCTTTCCTACTGGAATTAAAATATCCAGGAGACAAAAAAATGTAAGAATTATGAATTTTTCATGTTCTTCCTACCTAGTTTGTGTGTCCTACCTTAGGGCACTGTTGCCAGCACACTCCGAATTTTTCAATAGACAGTTAACATGCCATACAAAACCAGTCTGCATGACACAGATAACTCGGGGGAATAACAACAAAGTAAATGAGATGCATTAGTCTCTTAAAGTGAACCGAGAATGCACTTCCCAGAACTTTGGGCTTAATTTATGTATTTTTAATTTTTTTTGTTCATGGTGTCGGCATTTTGATATTAGAATGCAAGAGATTAGATGTTTCCAATTCACATACAAATTTCAGATGCTAATATTCAAAGGAGAGGCAAATAGTTTACCAGAGGTGGCACTTAGCATTGCTTTGTTTCCTGTTAAGAAGCAATATCTTCTCACTTTGCACTCATGGGAATCGTGACCTCTATTGCATAGACTTGGCAAGGCAAATAAATCCCTTTTTGTGCTCTTCTTTAATCTTTAAATATTACCTAACAAATTTAAATTTACAACTGGTCCGTAAGAATTCTCTTTTATGTTGTAACTTTTATGTGGTGCTAAGCTTACATTTTCCTTCCTAATTAGAGCATTTTTCTGACTAATTTGTTTGCATTTTATATAAGATACAGTGAATGGGCTTTTGATTCTGTTAATCTCATTTCAACAAGGTCTTTCTAATTTGAATCTGGAGTGAAAAGTAAATATTTAATAACTAGTGATGACAGGTTCACAAAAACAATAGGAATAATATAATTGTATTAATAAGCATGCATCTGAGGTTCATGGTTCAGAATACAATTAGAAATTTAACCGTGTCAGCACTTTCTTCATGCTGGAGTTCTCGGATGTTTCATAAAATTGCAAGATTTGGTGAATGAATAGGTGAAACATCAATGCATATTTTAGGAGCAAAGTGAAGGGTTTTGCCGCTTGTTTACCTTCTCTGCAGATAATATTGTGGTGGGTGAGGAAAGGGGATGAAGTCTGAAGCTGGAATATGATAGTTAGAAAAGGTAAAGTGCTGAAGAAGAAAGAATCTGATAGGAGAAGAGAGTGGACCATGGGAGAAAGGGAAAGAGGAAAGGCACCAGAAGGAGATAGACTGTTTATTCCTCTTTATGGATGCTGCCTGACCTGCTGAGTTCCTCTGGCATTTTGTTGCATTGCTCTGGATTTCCGGCAACTGCAGAAATTCTTGTGTTTAAGATAAGGCAGGCATTCCTGAATGGTATGCAGTAGCCCTCGCTGGAATGGCAAATGTACAGATATAAGATGAAGAGTTACTGGATTGATTGCTGGTGTGCATGAGGATAAATTGACTGAACTAGGCCTGCATCCTGTTTAAAAGAATATGAGGTGACTTCACAGAAACTTAAAGAGCTGGATATCGGGAACAAATTTCCCTTCAGGAGTTATTTTCTCAAAATAAGGGGTTTGTTGTTTAGGTTTGATGTGGAGAAATTTCTTAAATTGGAGTATGGTGAATGTTTGGAATTCCTTGCCCTGCAGAGCTGTGGAGATTCACTGATTGAGTGCATTCAAAACCAGATTGATGGATTTCTGGATATTTAGGCGATTAAAAAATAGAAAAGTGTACAGGAAACTGAAGCCGAGTTAGAGAATCGACTATGAAATTGAGGAATGGTAGAGCAGACTCAAATGGCCAACTGGCCCGTTCCTGCTCCTCTCTCTTAAGTTCTTTTTTCAATTGATATTTGTTGAGGAATAAATATTAACCACATCTGAAATGAACCATCTTCATTGGGATGGTACTGTCTTAGTATTGAACTGGAGTGTCATCCTAAGGTTTAATACTCAGCCATCTGAATTAGGACATACATCCACAACTCCTGACTCTGAGCCATCATTGGCAGTAGTTGACAGAGCTCAGCTCATCATGGAAACTAGTCTCCACTCCATGGACTGTGTCTATACTTCTTGCTGCATCAGTAGAGCAGCCAGCATAATCGAAGACCCCACCCACCCTGGACATTTGCCCTTTGCCCCTCTTCCATAGGGCAGAAGATACAAAATCCTGAAAGCACATACCACTGCTCAAGATAAGCCTCTCTCTAGCTGTTAGAACACTATTAAATAACTCCCTGGTGTGGGTGCTTAAACTTGCAATCTTCCTTGTTATGATCTTGCATTTCATGGCTTACCTGCACTGCATTTTCTTTGTAGCTGTTACACTTTATTTACATTGTTAGTGTTTTACTTTGTTCTACCTCAAAGGTCTGTGGAACGATCTGATATGAATGAACTGTACGCATGACAAGCTTTTCACTGTATCTTGGTATTTGTGACAATACTAAACCAATTCCAGTTCCAATTTTCAATTATGCAATGTGGGTGTTACTGGCAAAGCCAGCAATTATTATCCATCATTACTTGTTGTTGAAGAGGTGATGAGTGAGCCACACTCTTGACCTGTTGTTGAGCGGTGTTGAAGGACATACGGAGCCTAGGGCTCCAATCCTTGCTTAAAGGCCAACAATGTGAACATGTGACAGAGGACATCCATGGAGGTCGGGCTATCGCAAGTTGTGGGGCTCAGGATTGGCAGTCTGGTGAGTTGGCAAGCCAGGATTCTGTCATCCACTAGTCCAGGGGTTGATACCCAAAGGTCAAAGTATGAAGATCAATTTGATGTCCCGAAGTTGAAGCCCAGTGGAGACTGGAGGCCCTTCGTGGGGTTGGAGAACTGCTTGTGCATGGGTGGGAGGGAGGGAAGAAAGGGGCTTGTTTTTCTGTTGTTGTTTTGCTGTTTGTAATGTTCTGTTTTGTTGTGTTCTGTGTTGTTCTGCCAAGCATTGTGGGAATGCTATGTTGGTGGTGGAATGTGTGGCAACACTTGTGGTTTGTCCCCAGCACATCCTTAGGTTGTTAAGATAAACAACACATTTCACTGTATATGTCAATGTACGTGATAAATAAATGAATCTGAATCTGTACCTTTTTGTGGAGGTACACCCTGATTTTGAGCAGAAACACAGGCAGTTTGTTTTCTCCCACACATGCTGCCTGACCCACTAAATTTCTCCAGCAGATTATTTTGCTCTAACTCCCATAATGTTGTTGAATTTAGATTTTGGGATTTAAATTTGGCAACAATAGAGATAAGCTCATATCTTTCCAGATCAGAGTGATGTGTGCTACATAGGAGGACCTGCAGGTGGTATAAAAGCATTCTTGTGCAGAAACTCACTAAGCATACTTTGTTACATTCCTGTCGTCTTTGCTATTGGGAAGATCAAATTTCTCACCATGTGGCATAAATGTCACAATTTCTTCCACATCCCTGCATCAAAGTCCTGTAATTCCTGGCTAATAACCATATTGAGAGAACCATCAATGAGCTAAGAACTCCAAATATTACCTTCTCAAGATATATGGGACTGGGTATTGATGCAGTCTTGCCAGTATTGCCAACAGCCAAAGATAAATAAACAAAGACTACAGTCTCCCATTTTCTTAAGCTTTTTCCTAGTTGGTTTAATGATAGCACCTACCATATCCATACTTCTGAAAAACCTTCCTTTTATTTTAACACCATTTACCGACAACTCACAAACACACTTGTTCCATTGCCTACACGTCTCTATTCTCAACCCTTCTCTCCACATCCTGGATAGAATAGGATTTTCTTTTTCCTCACCATCCTCTACACTTTTTGTTATTTGCACCACTCCATTTCCTGAAGTCAACGACCAGCTGTTCTGTTTTGCTGATAGTGAGGGAAAGGCCATGTGGTCATGAGTGTACAGGGAGTAAAGTAGGGGGATGAGAACACAACCTCGTGGAGCACCAGTGTTTAGATTCATCGTGGCAGAGGTGTTGTTACCTATCCTTACTCATCACCCTCCATATTTTCAGCCACATTTAGTATTGTGCTACCACTAGGTATATCTTTCCCTCCCTCTATTTCAATCTCCTGAAAGCATTTTGTCTCTGCAGCACATTCTTCCATCTCCGCTGACACCAACACCTCTTCCACCATCCAGAGACCCAAACACTCTTTCCGATGATACACTTGTGTTTCTTCCATTTCACTACTCATGATGAGAAACCAAGGCAGGTAGAGTGACTGTGTGGCAAAATACCAGTCTGTAAAGATGACCTGTAGCTTCTTGTTGCCTGTCATTATAATTTTTCATCCCACACACATTCTAACCTCCCTGTCTTTATCCCCATACCCTATTTCAATGAAAATTATTTTAAACATGTTAACAATATCTCATCTTCTCACATTACACTGCTCAGGACTTAATATTGATTGAACTATTTTATACATCTGGCCTTTTCCAGTTTTTATGAGGACAGACCAATTCTAAGGAAAAGTCATCAATCTGCTTTACTCACTTTGCACAGTTATTCCTGAATCTGATGAATATTTGCAGCATGTGCAATGGTTAATTCCAGCTTGTCCCTTTTCTTTGTCTTGCTCGCCACCTTCTCCTTACATCTCCCTCCAACAGATCTATCACCCTCCCAGATAACATCATTATAGTCGTTCTGTCTGGTCCTCCATCCAATCACAAATATACCTTTTATTCTCTCCGTCCCCCTGCTTTCTGCAACTTAAAGCCTGTTTGAATTTTAATTGTTCCCTGTTCTGATATTAGGCCATTGACTAGAACAGTCAACTCATTCTAGCTTCACAGATGCTGCCTGACCTGCCAATTATGTCCACACTTTGCTTACATTTCAAATGATCACCATTTGTGTTTTGCTTTATGAAAATAAATACATTATTCTCTCATGTGGAAATTTCAGATTATTCTTCATTTTTCTTCTAGTCTCTCCTGAAGTCTGATTTACAATGAATCAGAGATCCAAAAGCGTTATTAGCTCTCTGTACTTCATGAAACTGCTAAGGGAGTGGTAGACCACACTGCCACTAGGGATATCATTGCCTGTCCAAATACTGTCCTCATCACATAAATAGATTTTCCAATATCATCAGTTACTAAAATCAATCGTCACACTTTTATTCCCACAATTTCCCACTGGGGCAGGAATGGTTACTTCGAGTGCCAGACTTTAGGTGTTTCAGAAAGGACAGCGAGGGAAGCAAAAGAGGTGGGAGCATGGGACTGTTGATCAGAGATAGTGTCATGGCTGGAGAAAAGGATTGCTGAGCCTCTGGCGATGATCTTTGCATCTTCAATGGGGACGTGAGAGGTTCCAGAGGATTGGAGGGTTGCGGATGTTGTTCCCTTATTCAAGAAAGGGAGGAGAGATAGCCCAGGAAATTATAGACCAGTGAGTCTTACTTCAGTGGTTGGTAAGTTGATGGAAAAGATCCTGAGAAGCAGTATTTATGAACATTTGGAGAGGCATAATGTGATTACGAATAGTCAGCATGGCTCTGCCTTATGAGCCTGATTGAATTTTTTGAGGATGTGACTAAACACATTGATGAAGGTAGAGCAGTAGATGTAGTGCATATGAATTTCAGCAAGGCATTTGATAAGGTACCCCATGCAAGGCTTATTGAAAGAGTAAGGAGGCATAGGATCCAAGGAGACATTGCTTTGTGGATCCAGAACTGGCTTGCCCACAGAAGGCAAAGAGTGGTTGTAGACAGGTCATAATCTGCATGGATCTGTTCTGAGACTCCTACTGTTTGTGACTTTTATAAATGACCTGGATGAGGAAGTGGAGGGATGGGTTAGTAAATTTGCTGATGAAACAAAGGTTTGGGGTGTTGTGGATAGTGTGGAGGGCTGTCAGAAGTTACAACGGGACATTGACAGGATGCAAAACTGGGCTATGAAGTGGCAGATGGTGTTCAACCCAGACAAGTGTGAAGTGTGAAATGTGAAATGTGAAGTGTGAAGTGTGAAGTGTGAAGTAGGACACTCAAAACTGCTGCACAAATTGACTCTGTGGTTAAGAAGGCATACATCAATCATGGGATTGAGTTTTAGAGCCGAGAGGTAATGTTGCAGCTATATAGGACCCTGGTCAGACCCCACTTGGAGTACTGTGCTCTGTTCTGGTCGCCTCACTACAGGAATGATGTGGAAACCATAGGAAGTGTGCAGAGGAGATTTACAAGGATGTTGCCTGGATTGGGGAGCATGCCTTATGAGAATAGGTTGAGTGAACTCAGCTTTTTCTCCTTGGAGCGACGGGGGATGAGCGGTGACTTGATAGAGGTGTATAAGATGATGAGAGGCATTGATCGTGTGGATAGTCAGAGGCTTTTTCCAGGCCTGAAATGGCTAACACGAGAGGGCACAGTTTTAAGGTGCTTGGAAGTAGGTACAGAGGAGATGTCAGGGGTAAGTTTTTTACGCAGAGAGTGGTGAGTGCGTGGAATGGGCTGCCAGCGACGGTGGTGAAGGCAGATACGATAGGGCCTTTTAAGAGACTCCTGGATATGTACATGAAGCTTAGAAAAATAGAAGGCTATGTGTAACCCTAGGTAATTTCTAAGGTAAGGACAGTTTTGTACTCTACAAGTACAAGTACCAGTCCAGACACCTCTTAAATGTTGTTGCTGTTCCTGCCTCCACCACCCCTTCTGGCAGCTCAATCTAGATGCCAACTATTCTTTCTGTGAAAAATTGGCTCCTCATATCCCCATTAAAAATCCTGCATCTTACCTTAAATCTATGCCCTGTAGTTAGATTTCCCTGCCATGGGAAACAAGGCTAGCCTAGCTGTGCTTCTCATAATTTTACTGTATATAGCTGTATCACAACACCCCTGAGTGTCCTTTGCTCCTTGAAAATCAGACCCAGCCTATGGTGACCAGAACTACCACGTAAACAGTACAGACCAACAATTAACCCCAAGCCATTTGGAGTTGCATGGTTTGGTTTCACATCGGTCTTTCTAAGACTCCATTTTCTGATGAGTACGCTACTTACATGGAAACCGGCATAAGCACCGGCCTGATGGGCCACAGGGCTGGTGACAGACTTTAATCTTTAAATGCTACTTACATGTGGTTTCAATGCTATGTCTATAATGTATCATTAAAATCAGCCACTGTGCTATCTGAACTCACATCCCCCAACCCCCCTCCCCCCCACTGCCGCCCCCAGCAAGAAGCATTTGATTTCATCATAGGATTTTGTGATTATAGATTTTGGACATTTATGAACAATTTTCCATCATGATCTAACTGTTATTCTGTGATATGCTCCTTGATCATCCCTTTACCATTCTCAGCTAATTTGCAGTGCCAATCCTTCAACAGTCCTTTGTGTGTTCTGGCTAGTCTCCTCACATTAAAGCTCCCATAGAGTAATGATGTATTATCGTTGCACTATATACCTCTCCCTTTCAGACATGCTTGTTGACATACCCTTGTGAAGAAAAATATCTAAAATATTTTGAAGATATTGGTCTCAAATTTGAAGCTGATGTTCAGTTCTGGTAATGCGAGTGTGGTGATTAGCTTGAACGAGCGATTTATTCAAAAGGTAATTTTAAGAACTTTACACTTTGATTTGCAAGATTCTTTACCTATCTCTACCTCTCCAGTTCTTTGTTCTTTTAGACGTTCTTTTGAACATGGTCGTTTACCAGACATCTCTGTATTCCTGTGAAACCCCTTGGATGTTTGCTCCGTTAAGGTGCTGAACTAATATAAAAGATTTTTGTTTACTGATCTCTGCTTTAAGCTTCAAGCAATTAGTGAATAAAATGCAGGAAAAAACAATTTGCTTACTGAATGAAAACCAGTATTGTGATTATCCAATGATTTTTCTGATATTCAGCATATTTTCTGACACTGTCTCTGTAACTTGGATTTATGGAAATTTGCAGCAGAGGTTTGTGTGTCATTGTAAAGGGATGTGGAAGTTTCACATCTTTTCAGAACCCCTGCTCAGGTGTCTTATCTTTTGTTGTGCTCTGGTCAGAGCTGCTGATGGCTTAGAGGCAGGTTTGCTTCCAGCCGCCACCTTTGCCAGCCTGAACGTTACCCCTGCTTTCCCACTCAATTTGTTCCTTTGTTTCATTGTGTCAATCAGTATTCGTGTTCCACTTTTCAACCCATCATTCAGTGAAAGGCACCAAATAAAAATACAACTATCAAAAGTCAGTTACTGACAGTGTTATTAGTTTGAGTGCAGACACAACTAAGTGCCGATAAATCTCTATCCAGATCTATATGTGTATCTACCTGTGTTTGTTTCAAGTTGGATTCTGCCATTCTGAATGCCAGCAAAGTTATTGATTCATTTCATTTGACAGGAGCTGCAATGAATTCAGTGGTAGAAGAAGCTGACTTGTTAATGTATGGATTGATGGGTTGTTTTAAAGCTAAGTCACAGCCTGAGGTTACACGTTTGTGTGGAATGGAGCCAACAGATAGAAGAGCTTCTGAATCTCTCATATCCTGACAAGTTGCAGCCCGAAAGGCTACACTTAGCCCATTAAAGATTTGCAGAGTGACATTTCAATGCAGCTGCTGCAGTGTGCCTCACCTTGCCATTTACCATTTGTAGGGCATCAATTTTGTGAAGGGTGGCTGTTCAGAAGAAGGAAAAAAATAAAAATGAATTTCATTCACGGAGGTGAGCTCAGCTTGGTGCATCCATTGCTGATAAATGCAGTTCCTTGAATGTCAGCAAATGTCATTTGAGAAGCCATTTGCAGATGCCATAATAGCTCCACTAACCCACAAAGAGAAGGAAAACTGAGAAAAGAGACTGGGTGTACACTCTTCCACATGAATAAGCAATCTGTAGACACAGACAGTATACAAGAAAGTTGTTAAACTTGATTATTGTCAGATAGAGTTGTTTATCTGTACTGATGCACAGCATACTACTCTTGGCATAAAATAATCTGATTAATTATATAATATTTTAGGGAGTGGTCACTCTACTATGCCTTTAATTCCATTTTTGCAATCTATACATCAGAACTGATTTTCCTGTCTTGTTCATCTTATTTCATTTCTTATGACACAGTAGGAGGCCATTTGGGCTATTCAGTCTATGTTAGAATATAAACAGAAAATGCCTGAAATATTCAACTGGTCAGGGGCAACTATGGAAAGAAAACTAGCTACCATTCCGGTCAGAGACCTTCCATTAGAACACCCTGAAGCCTCCCAGCCAGTAACTATTTCTCTTCCCATGGATGCTGGGTGTTTCCAGCATTTTCTGTTTTTATTTCAGATTTCCACCATTTTCCCGTATATACTGGCTCTCCTTTAACCCTCACCCACTATTTACTTTTCATAAACCATTCTTCCTCACATGTCCAGTTAAAAGATAGATAGCATTTTGGATTTGAAAATTAAAAGGCTACGTATGGTTGCTACATTTTACTTTCTATAATAAATGTATCAAGCAAACAGTACTTCCTTGCATCTGTTCATTCAGTGTTTTCTTTTTCAGATCACTATCTGATCTACCTTGGCTGATAATTGCTCCAAAATTAATTTCAGGAAATCTTAGAAATCAAAACAATGCAAAAAAAATCCAGCATCAGCTGGGCTTTGCTGTTGATTACAACATTGATGGTCAATGTTATGCAGTGCTTCAGATGAAATTAATAACCAATAAGGGGCTAAATTCAACCGTCCTGTGACTGTATAAACACAGTGATACCCAAAGGCACAATATGCAATTACACTGTGCTTGTTACATGATTGCGCCACCGCTTATTGCCTAGGAACTTCAATAAGGATCCACTGGCTGGTTAAAACTAGTCTGTCATGCTTCAAGCTAGCTTATGCTTCTCAGAGGGGTGCTGTTATTGCGACCAGTTTTGGAGTATGTAAAGAATGGCGCAATGTGAAAGAGCACCTGAGTGGGCCAAACTGATTTTGGGCCTGCAGAAGGAGAGGTGTCCTGTACCCACAGGGGCCAGAGTCCCTTCTGGGTACCTGGTCAGAGAGCATTAGGACATTCCCTGAGGACTTAAACTGAGTTCCATAAAAATTCAATGACCATCAAAATCTGTGAGTGCCAACTCACCAAGTTCAGATACTGCTCTATGCCCATGAAGTCTTTCAGTTATACATTGTCTCAACCTCAGTGGTACGTTTCAATACTCTTACCCATATTCCTTAGCTTACATGCACTGAAGGCAACTTTGGGAATTCAGGAGTATCACACAAACACATTCATGCTTTCACATCCTGTGCACAGCTGGAGAATGCATGATGTAACTGGAGCGATATTAGCCTAATGTCCTAATCCCCATAGTGTGGGGTTTATCGTCTTTCCACTAATTTATATAATGTGGGCATTGCTGGTATGGTCAGCAATGATTCCTGATTGCCTTTAGGAAGTTGGGGGTGAGCCCAGATCTTGAACATCTGATTCCACGGGATGTTGATCAGGAATGTCCAGAATTTAGATGATGAAAGAACTAGAATATATTTCTAAATCAGAGTGCTGTGTGAATTTGAGGGAAATTGTGTCAGTTGTGTCTTGGTGAGCTGCCCCTATACTTCCTGTTGGCAGAGTCTGAGTGAGATGCTGTTAAATAAGCTTCAGCAAGTAAATACAGTGTATGTTGTAAGACCCACACATTCAGCCACAGTTTAGGGCAACACAGTAGAGTAGCTAGTAGAGAAACAGAATCACAATCGGGTTTATCATCAATGACACATGATGTGAAATTTGTTGCTTTCTGACGGTAGTCCAGTGCAGAGACAGAAGCATCTATAAACAACAAAATAAGTAAATAGTTTTAATAAAGTGAATAATAAGGTTGTCATGGTCCGGACTGTGAAGTCAGCATTCCGGTTCATGGTCTGGTCCATCGACCCGTATTCCAGGTTTTTTGGTTTTCCCTTGTCCTGTTGTGTGCCTTAATCGAAGCACATGATTCTAATTTTGGGCTGGCTACATAAATAGCCCCTGGGTTCAGCTTTATTAGCTGGACTGTTCCCTTCCCCTTCCTTCTGTGGCCTTGCTTTGAAGACTCGCCTGCAACCTTGCCTGTATTGCTATTAAGTTCTACCGCTGGAGCAAGACCAGAGCCTTGCTGTGTCTAGATAAGGAACTGTCTATCATTGTTTAGAACTGTCTCTGTGTCCGTGCCTTTGCCAGGTAGGTCCGGCTGTTTGCTGCTACCTAGTGTTGGGAATCGTCTCTGTGTCCACGCCTTCGCTAGATAGGTCTGACCGTTTGCCGCTACCTTGTGTTGGGAACTGTCTCTGTATCCATGCCTTTGCTAGGTAGGTCCAGCCGTCTGCTGCTACCTTGTGTTGGGAACCGTTTCTGTGTCCATGCCTTCGCTAGGTAGGTCTGGCCGTTTGCAGCTACCTTGTGTTGGGAACTGTCTCTGTGTCCATGCCTTTGCTAGGTAGGTCTTGCTGTTTCCTGCTACCTTGTGTTGGGCATCGTCTCTGTGTCCACGCCTTCGCTAGGTAGGTCCAGCCGTTTGCCGCTACCTTGTGTTGGGAACTGTCTCTGTATCCATGCCTTTGCTAGGTAGGTCCAGCAATCTGCTGCTACCTTGTGTTGGGAACCGTTTCTGTGTCCATGCCTTCGCTAGGTAGGTCTGGCCGCTTGTAGCTACCTTGTGTTGGGAACTGTCTCTGTGTCCATGCCTTTGCTAGGTAGGTCTTGCCGTTTCCCGCTACCTTGTGTTGGGCATCGTCTCTGTGTCCACGCCTTCGCTAGGTAGGTCCAGCCGTTTGCCGCTACCTTGTGTTCAGAACTGTCTCTGCATTCTGTGTATGAGACCCAGCCCTACGTCCTGTTCCCAAGGAGGGGTCCCAGCTCTGTGTTCTGTGTATGAGTCCCAGTCCTATGTCCTGTTCCCAAGGAGGGGTCCTGGCTCTGTGTTCCATGTTCCTGTCTCCCAAGACCAAGGCTCTGTGTTCCATGTTCCTGTTCTCCCTCGACCAAGGCTCTGCATTCCTGTTCTCCCTCAACCAAGTCAAAGCTTCGTGTTCTCATCCTGTCCATGTGCCTCTCGTTCTGTCCTGTAGCCTCGCCTAGTCCTGTCTCCCAAGACCACGTCATGTCTTCACCTAGTTCCGGAGTCTGAGCCCAAGTCAAGACCCAGCTTTTGGGTTCTTGTCCAGTCTCTGGCTTGGAGTCTGAACCCAAGCCACGTCATGTCTTCACCTCGAGGAACCCAAGCCACGTCATGTCCTCGCCTCGAGGAACCCAAGCCATGTCCAATCCTGTACCCATGTCATGTCCTCGCCTAGTTCCGGGGTCCGAGCCCAAGTCAAGACCCAGCTTCTGGGTCCTTGTCCAGTCTCTGGCTCAGTGTCCAAGCCCAGGCTCCTAGTTCCCAGTTCCTAGTCCTGGTCCCGCTTTCCTAGCACAATGTCCTAGCCCAAGTCTGTGTTCTTGTCCCAGCTCCTAGTCTGCATTCAGTCATATCCCTAACTCTAGTCAAGTCCTGTTCCTAGTACTTCAGTGTCTGTGTCTTGCATTTGGGTTTGCCACCAAAACCCTCGTTGTGACAAAGGTGGTTTTCATGGGTTCATTCAGAAATCTGTTGGGGAAAGGGAAGACGTTGTACTTAAGTTGATGAGTGTGAGTATTCAGTGTCCTCTACCTCCTCTATGATGGTAGTTCTCCCTGTGACCACATGACTTTCTTTTGGACTCAAATCACATCTGAAAGATGTGTTGGTTGGTTGGTGGAATCTGGAGGAAATTGATGAGAAACTGGTAAGAATAAAAAGAAGTATTAGTGTAAATGGATGGTTGATGGTTTGTGTTGGCTTGAAGGACTGAATGGCTAATTTCTGTTGTATCTCTTTCAGATCATGTGATAATGTGCTGCTGGTGGAAGAGCTGACTGTTGAAGGTGAAGCATAGATGTCAATCAAGCAATGTTCGAACTGTGGTTGAGCTTGTAGGGTATTGCTGGAGGCAAGTGAGGAATTTTCATCACACGGCTGACATATGCATTTTGGATGATTGTAAAAGCTTTCTCATTTAGATTAGATTTACTACAGGATATCCACATTATGCCTGCTCTGGTAACCACAGTATCTATATGTGTGAGCCAATTGCAATGGAAGTCAATGGTGAACCATTGAGTCAGAGGATGTTAATTGTAAGGGACTTAATGATGGTAATACAGTTGGAAGACAGAAACTCACTGTTAGAGCTTCTTGTGGGGGTACAAATGTCATTTGCCACATTGCAGTCCAAACCGAAATGTGCTCCCATGTTGGCTGCATACGGACCTGGGCTTTTCTTCTGATAGTAAGACTTGGGAAGCCCATTAATGAGGTCATGGCTGGGGATGAAAATACCTGACAAATATAAGGACTGGGCAAGAATGGGATACGCTCACTTGAATTTGACGTTAATTCTGATCAGATGAGGCATTGGGGACATGACAGACATTGTAAGTGAACTTGGGGAGTTGAGTTCTGACCATTGAAGGTGGGGGAGTGTGCAACACATTTCACTAAGTTTGATGTCAGTTGAGGGCTCATGCTTTCCCAAGCATATAACAGCTTGTAATGGTAAATACCTCATAAACTTTAGCCCAGCTCAACAACTGTCGGGTTCCAGGATCCAACAGGTGCAGTAAATCCAGGAGCCTAGCTAAAAAACTGAATCACTATCGCAATGAAAGCTGGTAGAAATGTTACAATATTCAAATAATTATCTCACTTCCTCAGTGCCGATTGTCTGACGGCTCTTTGAAAATGTCCTGTAAAACCAGGTGAATATATTTCATATTTCTTACAAGCTTTTTTAGACTTTAACTATGAGTACCTATCTAAAATGATGTGCTCTTGGTAGTAAAGCTGCTGACTAGTTACACTGATCAGATCAGGGAGAATATATGGAGGGAAATAAACAGTCTAATTTTTCGGCCGAGATCTTTCATCAGGACTGGAAAAGGAGGCAGGAGCAAGAGCAGGAGGAAGAGGACTACAAATTGACAGGTAGATGAGACCAGTTGCAGACCTCATGTTCTGTCAGGCAAGCCTCCAATTTGATTGCATGAACATCAGAATCAGAATCAGGTTTATTATCACCGGCATGCATCGTGAAATTTGTTAATTTAGCAGCAGCAGTTCAATGCAATACATAATATAGAAGAAGAAGAAAAAAAATAATAAATAAGTGAATCAATTACAGTATACATATATAGAATAGATAAAATATTATGCAAAAATCAGAAATAATATATATTTAAAAAATGAAGTAGTGTTCACGGGTTCAATGTCCATTCAGGAATCGGATGTCAGAGGGGAAGAAGCTGTTCCTGAATCGCTGAGTGTGTGCCTTCAGGCTTCTGTACCTCCTACTTAATGGTAACAGTAAGAAAAGGGCATGCCCTGGGTGCTGGAGGTCCTTAACAATGGACGCTGCCTTTTTGAGACACTGCTCCTTGAAGATGTCCTGGGTACTTTATAAGCTAGTACCCAAGATGGAGCCGACTAAATTTACAACCCTCTGCAGCTTCTCTCAGTCCTATACCAGGGCCGGATTAACCTAGTAGCAAAAGTAGCATATGCTATGGGCCCGCATTTTCAAGGGCCCTGACCGCACTAAGTGCTTGCAAGTTGCAGTCTGGTGAAATCAGCATCCAATCTCACCGTATTCTCATGACTGTTAGAGTGAGTTTTGGGTAGACAATTCATTTACACTTAAATAAATGGCTTCAGCCATCAGTCTTCTGTTCTTTGATGAAATACTGTGGATTGAGTTCATAACAATGCATTTCCTAAAAGCTGTGAACCCAGTTTCATTTGTAACAATGCATCTCTGGCGCAGCGCCTCTGAGACAAGAATGCTAAATTTACAGATAGTTGCAAAGACAGCATATCTATGCTTTTTGAATATGAATTGTCCTCCATTAGCACATAACATACTAAATAATGTATTATGGATTTTAACTTTGCATTCCTAAAGGCCATGAATGCCAGTTTAGGCATATTGGCGCCGGTAGAATGAATTTAATCAGAAGATGTGAAAACTTCAAAGAATTGTCTATACTTGTAACTATGAACTGTCCTTTGTGTTTAGCAAATAAATATTGATCCTCAATCAGAAGGCAGTTAGACCTGTTCTGCCAGGGGTCTCTGCCTGCTGTAACCTTGTTTTGTCGAATAAAGAAACTGCCTTGTACCTACCAGTAATGCAATGCTCTGTGATTTCATCCATGCCACAGTAACGATGATCTAGCAACGCTGTTGTTTTCATGTCAGGGGAGCTGCATGCTACATGGTACAGTATGTGTGTGCAGGCGTGTGTTGGCTCCTTGCTGTGTCGTGGTGTAAATGCTCATGCAAACCAAGGAAGGGGACATAAATCATACCCATCTAAAACAACATGTGAGGAATTCATCAATCTGACTGGATCCAGCATACTGGATCACATTATCCGTGAAGTGAAGAAATACAAGTATTATTCTGTTTCATTGGATTCTATTCCAGATATATCTAATGTGGACCAGCTGACTTTGACTGTGCGCTATGTTTTGCCGTCCGGACCAGTTGAAAGATTTGTGAAGTTTTTGGATGTGGAAGGTTATAGTGCTGAACAGCTCGCTCAAAGTTTACTTGACTTTTTAAAGGAAAATGACATTGATATAAAAGACCGCTGTGGTCAAAGTTATGACAATGCCAGCAACATGAGTGGCAAGTATAGTGGCTTACAAGCACGAATTAAAGAGCTGAATGAGTTTGCGGATTACATTCCATGTTATGCACATTCACTAAATTTGGTTGGAAAATGTGCTGCTGAATGTTGTCAAGAAGCATTAATTTTCTTTCAATTCGTAGAAAGCCTGTACACATTTTTTTCTGCTTCTACTTATCAGTGGAATCTCCTTTCTGCTGCATTATCTGATGGTGGTGCTCATTTGCCCATTGTGAAAAGAATGTCAGATACCAGGTGGTCAGCTCGTGAAGATGCTACAAAAGCAATTTTACACAGCTTTTCTGCAATAAAACAAGTCTTGGATGACATTTCAAATAACAATGATCAGAAGGCAGAGTGTTGACAACAGGCTCGTGGACTACTTTCAGTCATGATGAAGTTGGAAACAGGAATAATGGTCATCTTGTGGGATCAAGTATTAAAGCATTTCCAAATGATCAGTGCTTCTTTGCAATCTTCTGGCCAAGACTTGAACACAGCTTGTGCACTCTATGAATCCTTGCATGGATATATTCAAGCTATACGGTCTACTTTTTCAGATATTGAGCAAAAAGTCAAGGATCTGATGAAGTGTAAAGATGATCAACAGCAAACTCGAAGAAAACACAAGCAAAATCGTGCGTAGGATGATTTCGGTGGTTCCAGCACTCTTGATCCACTTGTTGAATCTCAAACACCTTCTTAGAAGTTTAAAAGCCGAACATTTCTTGCCTTATGGACAGCTTGCTTTCTGTCCTGTCAAAAAGGCAGAAAGCTTATCTAAGGGTGAATTTTGGATTCCTTCATCAGTTACAGTCGTTTATACCTGAAGAGATCGTAAAGAGGTCATCAAATCTTATTAAATTATATCTGGAAGATCTAGAAGAAAGTCTTAACGAAGAATTTGTGCAGTTTACTGAACTGTTGAAAACTGATCTTGCTTCTCATATTAGTGCCAAACAAGACCTTGTAGACTTACGTTTGTACCGTTTGAATACTGACAATTCTTTGGAGTCATGTTTTCCAAATGTAGAAAATGCCTTGCGCATCTATTTGTCACTCATGGTTGCCAACTGCAGTGGAGAACGCTCATTTTCAAAACTGAAAAGGATTAAAAATGAACTAAGGAGCACCATGGGTCAAAACAGATTGAACAATCTCACTCTAATGAGCATTGAACATGAACTTCTGTGTGAAATAGACATTTCCAGTATCATCAACAAATTTGCTCATGCTAAATCTAAAAAATCTAACTTTTAAATTATTGTTTTGTTACTTTTGACATTTGAAATTGATACCTACATGTAAGTAATACTATTACTGAAGTGTTAGACATTTGTCGTGTTATCTGGCTGTATTGCAAATGAAAAAATAGAATTACTTTACTATGCAAGTAAATAATTTATGTTTTAATACTTAGGTGCATTTTTAAAATTTAAGGCCTCTTTATAACATATGCTACAGGCCCCGCACTAGCTTAATCTGGCCCTGTCCTATACAGTAGCCCCCCCCCAACCCCCCCCCCCCCATACCAGACAGTGATGTAGCCTGTCAGAGTGCTCTCCTTGGTACATCTATAGCAGTTTTAGAGCGTATTTGTTGATATACCTAATCTCTTCAAACTCCTAATGAAGTATAGTCACTGTCTTGCCTTCCTTATAACTGCATCGATATGTAGGGACCAGGTTAGGTCCTCAGAGATCCTGACATCCAGGAATTTGAAACTGCTCACTCTCTCCACTTCTGATCCCTCTATGAGGATTGGTATGTGTTCCTTTGTCTTACCCTTCCTGAAGTCCACAATCAGCTCTTTCATCTTACTGACGTTGAGTGCCAGGTTGTCACTGCGGCACCACTCCACTAGTTGGCATATCTCACTCCTGTACGCCCTCTCGTCACCACCTGAGATTTCTACAAACAATGGTTGTATCATGAGCAAATTTATAGATGATATTTGAGCTATGCCTAGCCACACATTAATGGATATATAGAGAGTAGAGCAGTGGGCTAAGTACGCACCCTGAGGTGCACCAGTGTTGATTGTCAGTGAGTTGGAGATATTATTGCCAATCCACAAGATTGTGGTCTTCTGGTTAGGAAGTCGACGATCCAGTTGCAGAGGAAGTTAGAGGCCCAGGTTCTGTAACTTCTCAATTGAGATTGTGGGAATTATGGTGTTAAATGCTGAACTATAGTCAATGAACAGCATTCTGACATAGGTGATTGTAATTAGCCAGGTGGTCTAAGGCCGTGTGAAGGGCTATTGAGATTGCATCTGCCATTGACCTGTTGTGGTCAATGGGTCCAAGTCCTTGCTGAGGCAGGAGTTTAGTCTAGTCATGACTATACTCTCAAGACTTTCAACACTGTAGATGTGAGTGCTACTGGGTGATAGTCATTAAAGCAGCTCACAGTATTCTTCTTAGGCACTGGTATAATTGTTGCTTATTGGGCTATTGCCCAATTTTTCTAACCTGGTAATTACGTGCCTTCTTCAATTTCCCATTCTGGCTACCCTCTCACCCCTTCTCCTCCTCTGTGCTCATGAGCTGTCCATCACCACTCCATGGCTCCCCTGCTCCTTTTCATTATTCCATCATCCACTTTCCTCTCCCATTAGATTCCTCCTTTTTCAGCCCTTTACCTCAACCAGATATCACCTTCCAGTTTTGCATATCATTCCCCCCCCCCCAACTGGTCTCATTTATCACCTGCTATTTTGTACATAGAAGATAGAAAACTTACAGCACAGTACAGGCCCTTCGGCCCACGATGCTGTGCCGAACATGTACTTACTTTTGAAATTACGTAGGGTTACTCATAGCCCTCTATTCTTCTAAGTGTGTACCTATCCAAGAGTCTCTTAAAAGACCCTATTGTATTCACCTCCACCACCGTCACTGGCAGCCAATTCTACGCACACACCACTTGCTGCGTGAAAAAAACCTACCCCTGACATCTCCTCTGTACCTACTTCCAAGCACCTTAAAACTGTGCCCTCTCATGCTAGCCATTTCAGCCCTGGGAAAAAGCCTCTGACTATCCACATGATCAATGCCTCTCATCATTTTATACACCTCTCTCAAGTCAGCTCTTGTCCTCTGTCGTTCCAAGGAGAAAAGGCCAAGTTCACTCAATCGATTCTCATAAGCCATGCTTCCCAATCCAGGCAACATCTTTGTAAATCTCCTCTGCACCCTTTCCATAGTTTCCATATCCTTCCTGTAGTGAGGTGACCAGAACTGAGCACAGTCCTCCAAGTGGGGTCTGACCGGGGTCCTATATAGCTGTAACATTACTTCTTGGCTCTTGAACTCAATCCCACAGTTGATGAAGGCCAATGCACTGTATGCCTTCTTAACCAGACAGTCAACCTGCACAGCAGCTTTGAGTGTCCTATGGACTCAGACCCCAAGATCCCTCTGAACTTCCACACTTCCAAGAGTCTTACCATTAATACTATATTCTGCCATCATATTTGACCTACCAAAATAAACCACCTCTCACTTACCTGGGTTGAACTCCATCCGCCACTTCTCAGCCCAGATTTGCGCCCTATTGGTATCCCGCTGTAACCTCTGACAGCCCTCCGCACAATCTACAACATCCATAACCTTTGTATCATCAGCAAATTTACTAACCCATCCCTCCACTTTCTCATCCAGGTCATTTATAAAAATCATGAAGAGAAGGGGTCCCAGAACAGATCCCTGAGGCACACCACCGGTCACCGACCTCCATGCAGAATATGATCAGTCTACAACCACTCATTGCCTTCTGTGGGCAAGCCAATTCTGAATCCTCAAAGCAATGTCCCCTTGGATCCCATGCCTCCTTACTTTCTCAATAAGCCTTACCAAATGCCTTGCTGAAATCCATACACACTACGTCCGAGTCAGGTTTATTGTCACCGGCATGTGACATGAAATTTGTTAACTTAGAAGCAATTCAATGCAATACATAATATAGAAGAGAAAAAAAATTAAAAATAAATAAGTAAATAAATCAATTACAGTATATATATATTGAATAGATTAAAAACGTGCAAAAATCAGAAATACTGTATATTTTTTTTAAAAAGTGAGGTAGTGTCCAAAGGTTCAATGTCCATTTAGGAATTGGATGGCAGAGGGGAAGAAGCTGTTCTTAAATTGCTGAGTGTGTGCCTTCAGGCTTCTGTACCTCCTACCTGATGGTAACAGTGTGAAAAGGGCATGCCCTGGATGCTGGAGTCCTTAATAATGGACACTGCCTTTCTGAAACAACACTCCCTGAAGATGTCCTGTGTACTTTGTAGGCTAGTACCCAAGATGGAGCTGACTAGATTTACAATTCTCTGCAGCTTCTTTCGATCCTATGCAGTAGCACCCCACCCCCCATAAAAGACAGTGATGCAGCCTGTCAGAATGCTCTCCACAGTAATCTGTAGAAGTTTTTGAGTGTATTTGTTGACATGCCAAATCTCTTTAAACTTCTAATGAAGTATAGCCGCTGTCTTGCTTTCTTTATAACTACATCTATATGGTTAGATCCTCATAGATCTTGACACCCAGGAACTTGAAACTGCTCACTCTCTCCACCTCTGATTGACGATTGGCGTGTGTTCCTTCATCATCTACTGCTCTTCCTTCATCAATGTGTTTAGTCACATCCTCAAAAATTCAGTCAGCCTTGTAAGTCATGACCCGCCTTTAGCAAAGCCATGATTACTATTCCTAATCATATTATGCCTCTCCAAAGGTTCATAAATCCTGCCTGTCAGGATCTTCTCCATCAACAGCAACCACTGAAGTAAGACTCACTGGTCTATAATTTCCTGGGCTATCTCTACTCCCTTTCTTGAATAAGGGAACGACATATGCAACCCTCCAATCCTCCAGTACCTCTTCAGACCCCACTGATGATGTAAAGGTCATTGCCAGAGGCTCAGCAATCTCCTTCCTCGCCTCCCACAATAGCCTGGGGTATATCTCATCTGGTCCTGGTGACTTATCCAGCGTTTTGCTTTCCAAAAGCTCCAGCACATCCTCTTTCTTAACATCTCAATGCTCAAGCTTTTCAGCCCACTGTAAGTCATCCTTAGAATTGCCAAGGTCCTTTTCCATAGTGAATACTGATTCAAAGTATTCATTAAGTACCTCCGCTTCCTCCTCCCGTTCCATATACACTTGATTGGTCCCATTCTCTCACATCTTATCCTCTTGCTCTTCACACACTTGTAGAATGCCTTGGGGTTTTCCTTAATCTTGCTTGCCAAGGCCTTCTCATGGCCCCTTCTGGCTCTCCTAATTTCATTCTTTAGCTCCTTCCTGCTAGCCTTATAATCTTCTAGATCTCCATCATTACCTAGTTTTCTGAACCTTTCGTAAGCTCTTCTTTTCTTCTTGACTAGATTTTCAACGGCCTTTGTACACCATGGTTCCAATACCCTACCATCCTCTCCCTGTCTCATTGGAACGTACCTATGCAGAACGCCACACAAATATCCCCTGAACATTTGCCACATTTCTGCTGTACATTTCCCTGAAAGCACCTGCTCCCAATTTATAATTCCGGGTTCCTGCCTGATAGCTTCATATTTCCCCTTACTCCAATTAAACACTTTCCTAACTTGTCTGTTCCTATCCCTCTCCAATGCTATGGTAAAGGAGATAGAATTGTGGTCACTATCTCCAAAATGCTCTCCCACTGAGAGCCCTGACACCTGACCAGGTTCATTTCCCAATACCAGATCAAGTACAGCCTCTCCTCATGTAGGCTTATTACATATTCTGTCAGGAAACCTTCCTGAATGCACCTGACAAACTCCACCCCATTTTAAACCCTTGCTCTCGGGAGATGCCATTCAATATTGGGGAAATTAAAATATCCTATCACGACAACCCTATTATTATTGCACCGTTCCAAATCTGTCTCCCTAACTGCTCCTCGATATCCCTGTCACTATTGGGTGGTCTATAAAAAACACCCAGTCGAGTTATTGACCCCTTCCTGTTTCTAACTTCCACCCACAGAGAATCAGTAGACAATCCCTCCATGACTTCCTCCTTTTTTGCAGCTGTGACACTATCTCTGATCTACAGTGCCATGCTCTCACCTCTTTTGCCCCTTTCCTTGTCCTTTCTGAAACATCTAAAGCCTGGCATTCAAAGTAGCTCTTCCTGCCCCTGAGCCATCCAAGACTCTGTAATGGCCACAACATCATAGCTCCAAGTAGTGATCCACGTTCTAAGCTCATCTGCTTTGTTCATGATACTTCTTGCATTAAAATAGACACATCTTAAACCATCATTCTGAGTGCATCCCTTCTCTATCACCTGCCTACAAGCATTCTCTATTTGTTAGCCAACCACCTTTTCCTGCATCTCTTCAGTTCGGTTCCCAACCCCCAGCAGTTCTAGTTTAAACTCTCCCTGATTGGGGCCAATCGTCGTGGTTTCCATGCCATTGGAATCAGTTGGTTGATTTGTGAAGTATCGTGTGCTTCTTGGAGTGCAACATCAAGTACATGTTAGCCAAATACACGCACAGGCGTCTTTACTCTGTGGGTCACTCTCTCAAGTTTTTTGGCGATCGGGGGAGGGCGACGGGAGCAGGCAATGTGATGGCTGGAAACTCCTAGTCAAGGACCTGCACGAAAGCGGTGAATACTTGATTCAGTCGCTCAACTTTTGGACAGAAGCAGTAAAGTTGTTCAGCAGCAGTATTCACATATGAGCAGCCCTATTTAGGATCCACTCAGCTCACCCTGAACTGGGAAAGGGCTAGAAAAGGTGCCCTAAAAATAGTCTGCTTCACCCCATCCTGTCTGGAAAGCTGCATCCAGAGAGATCACCGCCATGCGGTCGAAAAACATCGAGAAGTGAAACTATGAAATTTGGAACCTGGAATATACATACTCTGATGGATAACCCAAACTCAGGCCAACCACAGAGGAGAACTGCCTTTGTTGCCCGGGAACTCCAAAAATTCAACTTTGACGTTGTTGCTCTGAGTGAGACCCGCAGAGCTGGCAAAGAGCAACTAAAGGAAGAGCAAGGTCAATACACCTTTTTCTGGAAAGGACTTGACTATGACTATGACTATGATCCTGAACAACCGAGGATCCATGGAATAGGTTTTGCCATCCGAAACAGCCTATTTCAGAAGCTGACAGAGCAACCACTGGGAATCAACAAACGTCTCATGACTCTGCCAATCCAGCTTGTCAAGAACCAACATGCCACCATCATCAGCACCTATGCTCCAACTCTGGACCCTGAAGATGAAGTAAAGATGAACTTCTACACCCAACTTGATGACGTCCTTTCCTCTGTTCCCAACAACGACAAGATCATTCTTTTGGGAGACTTCAATGCCAAAGTTGGGAAAGATCATAGGCTCTGGACTGGAATAATAAGCAAGGAAGGAGTTGGCAAGGTCAATACCAGTGGAACACTCCTCCTCACCAAATGTGCTGAACACAACCTGGTGATCACAAACACCCTATTTCGCCAGAAAAACAGGCACAACATCTCCTGGCAGCATCCGCGCTCTAAACACTGGCACCTCATCAACTACATCATCGTATGATCTCGGGACCAACAAGGTGTACTGATAACAAGAGCTGACGAGTGCTGGACAGACCATCAACTCATCTCATCCACCATGAGAATGAAGATTCGGCCCAAAAGGAAAAACCAAAATCAAAACACTATTAAGAAATTCAATGTTGACATCCTTCAAGACATCAACCATGTACAGAAGTTCCAACAAAATCTTCAAGAACAACTGCCTCAACAAATCCCACCATCTGTAGAAGAACACTGGAATCAATTGAAGAACGCTATCATCACCTCCTGCAAAGAAACAATTGGGTTCAAGAGGAAAAACATCAGGACTGGTTCCATGATAATAACAAACTACTCCAATAACTCGTCGACGAAAAGAGAAAAGCTTTCATCACCTTATAAATTAACCAACAATTGGCTACCAAAAGGAAATGCTGTCAGGAATGCAAGGCTGCAGTTCAGAAGAGCACCCAGGACCTGAAAAACCAATGGTGGAGGAAGAAAGCTCAGGAAATCCAACAACTAGCAGATGCTAACGACACTTGAGGCTTTTTCAATGCAACTAAAGCTATTTTTGGCCCATTCACTCACGGTCAAACCCCTCCCAAAAGCAAAGATGGTTCAACCATCCTGAAGAGCAATGCTGACATCAATTCTAGATGGAGGGAGCACTTTGAAGATCTTCTAAATCAAGCAGTCTCATTTGACAGGAATGTGATTAACAACATTCCAAAACAGCCTGTTAATGACTCCCTAAGCAAAATACCAACACTTGAAGAAGTCAAGGAAGCCATCGAAACCTTGAAAACAACAAAACAACAAGGCCGCTGGACTTGATGGAATACCAGCCGAGGTCTGCAAAATTGGACGTAACCCACTTCATTACCAACTGCATCAACTTCTCATCAAGATCTGGATAAATGAAGACATACCAGCAGACTTTAGAGACTCAGCAATCATTACCATCTGCAAAAGGAAAGGCAATTGATCCGAATGCAGGAACTATTGTGGAATTTCCCTGTTAGCAACAGCAGGAAAGATCCTCACCCGCATCATGAACAACTGTCTCAAGCCTTTAGCCGAGAAGATCCTTCCGAAGACACAAGCCGGTTTTAGACCATCACGTGGAGCAATCGACATGATCTTCACAGTGCAACAACTACAAGAAAAATGTTGTGAACAACTTCAATCTTTGTACATGGCATTCATCGACCTCACCAAAACCTTTGACTCAGTATCCAGGGAACTCCTATGGGATGTCCTATCCACCTGTGGATGCTGTGAAAAGTACATTCGAATCCTGGGACTCCTCCATGATAGCATGCTTGCCACAGTCATGATCAGCAACAGTAACTGTGAGCCTCTTCAAGTTAGATCAGGAGTAAAACAGGGATGCGTGATTGCCCCAGCTTTGTTCACCATCTTCATTGCGACAATCATCCACATCATCAAGGACGACCTACCCCCAGGAATCAAAATTGTCTACAGAACAGATGGCAGACTTTTCAATCTTGCCCATCTCAAGTCCAAAAGCAAGACTTCCATGAGTTCCCTCATCGAGTTCCAATACGCAGATGACAACAGTGTTGCAGGTCTCTCAGAAAATCACTTACAACAGATTCCGACTGCCTTCAACTGTGCATGCATGAAACTTGGATTTACCATCAATTCCAAGAAGACTCAGATCATCTACCAACCGTCACCAACTGAAACAAATCGGATAGAACCATCAATTCAACTTGGCGAAACAACCCTGGAAAATGTGGACCACTTCTGGTATCTTGGAAGTCACCTCCCCTCTAATGTCGACCTTAATGAGGAGATCCAACATAATCTTAAATGCATTGGAACAGGAGTCTTTCATGATCGTGACATCCGAACAGACACCAAAATATTAGTGTACAAAGCAGTGGTGATCCCAGCACTCCCGTATGCATCAGAAACCTTGACAGCATACCAACGACATCTGAAGGCACTTGAAAAGTTCCATCAAAGCTGTCTACAAAACATCTTAAATATCAGCTGGGAAGATAGAAGAACCAACGTCAGCGTGCTAAATGAAGCAAAAAACAACAAGCATTGAAG
Source organism: Mobula hypostoma (assembly GCF_963921235.1). Classification (NCBI taxonomy): domain Eukaryota; kingdom Metazoa; phylum Chordata; class Chondrichthyes; order Myliobatiformes; family Myliobatidae; genus Mobula; species Mobula hypostoma. Next base: position 32,917,521 of record NC_086104.1, read on the forward strand.
CCTACGTCATCAAGAACCAACTAATATGGAGTGGTCATGTTGTTCAGATGAAAGACGAACGTCTGCCGAAACAAATCTTCTACTCCCAGCTTAGAGAAGGGAAATGTAAAAGAGGCGGTCAACAGAAGAGATTCAAAGACATCTTAAAAGCCAACATGAAGAAATGTAACATCGACATCAACAGTTGGAAAACCAATGCTAAGGACAGGAAACTCTGGCAAGCCATCATCTGAGAAGGAACAGCAACTTTCGAAACCAACAGATGTGCAGAATTAGAAGAAAAGAGAAGAAAGTGGAAAGAGAGGCAGTAACAACCAAAGCCCGATCTGCCATCTGGAACTACCTGTCCTGAAGGCAGAAGAAATTTCAAAGCCAAGATTGGACTCATAAGCACTTGAGAGCCCATAAATAGATCAACGGAACAAAGACCATCATCCTCGACCTTGAGGGATAGCCATAACGACAACACAGGGCCAGACTCTGTACCAGAGGCGCGGCCACTGTTGCTTCCCTGGGTAGGTCGTTTCCCCCCGCCCCAACAGTACTCAAACATTAGTACTTATTGTTCAGGGGGACAGCCACAGGGGTATTCTCCAGTACTTGTCTCTTGCCCTTCCCTTTCCTGACTGTTACCCACTTATCTGTCTCCTGAGGCCCTGGTGTGACTACTTGCCTACAGCTCCTATCTATCACCTCCTCATTTTCCCTGACCAGATGAAGGTCATCGAGCTACATCTCCAGTTCCCTAACACAGTCCCTAAGGAGCTGCTGCTTGACGCACCTGGCGCAGATGTGGCCATCCAGGAGGCTGGGAGTCTCCTGGACTTCCTACATCTGACACACAGTACAGAATACCGGCCTCACAGACATACTTCCTATTCCTATTCTTCACAAGTAACTTACCTCACCTCGACCTGTTATTGCTGAAGCCCTGTTGAGCCAAAGCCCTCCTACTCTGACTCCCTCTACTCAGACGCCCGCTCTATAAAGCTGCCTTCTTTTTAAATTCTTCCTGCTAGTCTTAACTCGCTGATGTCCACACGCCTGTGCAGTCGTGCCTTGATCAAACCGCTGAAGAAAAAATGTCTCACAGGCTTAGCAGTCTCATGGAGAGAGGAGCCCCTGGACTATCTGGGCCAATGTTTAAATCGTCCAAACCTCGCACTAGGAACTGAGTCCCACTGCGGCGAATCATTCCAGGCCTAGATTTCGCTGCTGGAGAAGCTGTTCTAAACCTCTCCAAATTGGCTCGGTTCTTAGGGCAAACCAACCTTGCCCGCCTCTCGACCTGCCTTTCCAATCTTTCTGGGCCGGCATTTAAATTGTCCAAGCAGCCTATTGTACCTCGCATTAGGACCCAGACCTTGCTGCGGCGAATCACTCTGGGCCTAGAACACTCAGTGATTCACTTTGGACCTGGAATTCAAGCAGTGAATATCAGCTGGTTATTCAAATGCTGAGAGTATCACAATTATGATATCTGACATTCATAACTCTGCAGCTGTTTCCAATATTTCACAATTTTAACTTCCAATTCTGTTGACTTTTCCAATGCTATACACTTTAGAAGTTCAAAAGTTCAGTCCATGTACTAGGGGAAGCTTCACACAGTCTTGTTTTGCTCAGAACATTCTACAGAAGCTTGACTAGATACAATTGATTTTTGCTTCTTGGTTTTTAGTACAGCAAAGCTATCTTTTATTCCTGGAAATTATGTTTTAATTCCTGTTTTATGAAGAGATATATTAAAATAATATTTTAATGTAACTCTTCACAAAATGGAAATTATAATTATCATGTTATTTGCTTATTACATAAAATGTTATAAGCAGAATAAACCTGCTTATTCTGCAGATGAGCTGAAATAACCTGCTTCGCAGAGCCAGAAGAAGCAAGACTCAATATAAATTAATGCCATGTTATTCACTACTGTCAGGGTTGTCATGACTTGAAATATTTTCCTTTTTTCTAGTAACTGGGGTTCCCAGATTTCATCATATACTTGACAGAGCCACACAACCAAGGACCATATTTTAAATTCAAAATACAAATAAACCATCAAACCCAATAGAATTTATTGGACCCACGAGTGAAGAACTAAAAATGTTTGGAATACAAATGAAAATAAATAGACATAGTAGCACATTGTGGGCCCCTGAGCATCAGAGCAGAGAAGGGATGAATTGCGGTACTGGACAAATAATAGTAATTTCAGTGATCAATTTGGGTAAGTATAATATGGACAGACAAGTGTGCCGAGTGTAGGAAGAGCCAAAGGAAAAATATGGAAAGTATATACAATTAAAACAAGGATGGTTTAGTGGAGAGTGAGTGATCAGTTAGCTAGGTGCATGTTCATAAGTATCAGAAGGTTATGAATAACTACATAAACCAACTAAGAATAGTGAATTAATAGTAAAGCAAGGCATATTTAATCACCTACTAGGTCCCGTGTGGAGCTTTGTGTAAAATTCTTGGCGCCACACTTTGGGAAGACTATCAACGTAGTGTGGTGTGAGCAGAATTATCCGCAGCTCAATGTGAAAAAGACTAAGGAGCTGGTGGTATTCCTGAGGAGAGCTAAGGTACCAGCGACTCCTGTTTCCATCCAGGGGGTCAGTGTGGACATGGTGGAGGATTACAAATACCTGGCGGTACGAATTGACAATAAACTGGACTGGTCAAAGAACACTGAGGCTGTCTACAAGAAGGGTCAGAGCCATCTCTATTTCCTGAGGAGACTGAGGTCCTTTAACATCTGTCGGATGATGCTGAGGATGTTCTACGAGTCTGTGGTGGTCAGTGCGATCATGTTTGCTGTTGTGTGCTGGGGCAGCAGGCTGAGGGTAGCAGACACCAACAGAATCAATAAACTCATTCATAAGGCCACTGATGTTGTGGGGATGAATGGAAATTAAAGTGGATAAATCCCCGGGACCTGACAGAGTGTTCCCTCGGACCTTGAAGGAGACTAATGTTGAAATTGCGGGGGCCCTGGCAGAAATATTTAAAATGTCGCTGTCTACGGGTGAAGTGCCGGAGGATTGGAGAGTGGCTCATGTTGTTCCGTTGTTTAAAAAAGGATCGAAAAGTAATCCGGGAAATTATAGGCCGGTGAGTTTAACGTCAGTAGTAGGTAAGTTATTGGAGGGAGTACTAAGAGACAGAATCTACAAGCATTTGGATAGACAGGGGCTTATTAGGGAGAGTCAACATGGCTTTGTGCGTGGTAGGTCATGTTTGACCAATCTGTTGGAGTTTTTCGAGGAGGTTACCAGGAAAGTGGATGAAGGGAAGGCAGTGGATATTGTCTACATGGACTTCAGTAAGGCCTTTGACAAGGTCCCGCATGGGAGGTTCGTTAGGAAAATTCATTTGCTAGGTATACATGGAGAGGTGGTAAATTGGATTAGACATTGGCTCGATGGAAGAAGCCAGAGAGTGGTGGTAGAGAATTGCTTCTCTGAGTGGAGGCCTGTGACTAGTGTTGTTCCACAGGGATCGGTGCTGGGTCCATTGTTATTTGTCATCTATATCAACGATCTGGATGATAATGTGGTAAATTGGATCAGCAAGTTTGCTGATGATACAAAGATTGGAGGTGTAGTAGACAGTGAGGAAGGTTTTCAGAGCCTGCAGAGGGACTTGGACCAGATGGAAAAATGGGCTGAAAAATGGCAGATGGAGTTTAATACTGACAAGTGTGAGGTATTGCACATTGGAAGGACAAACCAACGTAGAACATACAGGGTTAATGGTAAGGCACTGAGGAGTGCAGTGGAACAGAGGGATCTGGGAATACAGATACAAAATTCCCTAAAAGTGTCGTCACAGGTAGATAGGGTCGTAAAGAGAGCTTTTGGTACATTGGCCTTTATTAATCGAAGTATTGAGTATAAGAGCTGGAATGTTATGATGAGGTTGTATAAGGCATTGGTGAGGCCGAATCTGGAGTATTGTGTTCAGTTTTGGTCACCAAATTACAGGAAGGATATAAATAAGGTTGAAAGAGTGCAGAGAAGGTTTGCAAGGATGTTGACGGGACTTGAGAAACTCAGTTACAGAGAAAGGTTGAATAGGTTAGGATTTTATTCCCTGGAGCGTAGAAGAATGAGGGGAGATTTGATAGAGGTATATAAAATTATGATGGGTACAGATAGAGTGAATGCAAGCAGGCTTTTTCCACTGAGGCAAGGGGAGAAAAAAACCAGAGGACATGGGTTAAGGGTGAGGGGGGAAAAGTTTAAAGGGAACATTAGGGGGGGCTTCTTCACACAGAGAGTGGTGGGAGTATGGAATGAGCTGCCAGACGAGGTGGTAAATGGGGGTTCTTTTTTAACATTTAAGAATAAATTGGACAGATACATGGATGGGAGTTGTATGGAGGGATATGGTCCGTGTGCAGGTCAGTGGGACTAGGCAGAAAATGGTTCGGCACAGCCAAGAAGGGCCAAAGGGCCTGTTTCTGTGCTGTAGTTTCTATGATTTCTATGGTTTCTATGGACTCTCTGATGGTGGTGTCTGAAAAGAGGATGCTGTCCAAGTTGCATACCATCTTGGACAATGTCTCCCATCCACTACATAATGTACTGGTTGGGCACAGGAGTACATTCAGCCAGAGGCTCATTCCACCGAGATGCAACACAGAGCGTCATAGGAAGTCATTCCTGCCTGTGGCCATCAAACTTTAGAACTCCTCCCTTGGAGGGTCAGATACCCTGAGCCAATAGGCTGGTCCTGGACTTATTTCCTGGCCTAATTTACATATTAAACTAAGTTGGCAAGGGGAAGGAAACCAAGGTGTTGGGGTCGAGGAAGAGGAAAATAGAAATAAGCCAAAAATACTGTGCAGCAAAGATAGCAAGAAGGACAGGCCGGTGAATATACAGGATAATTTGCTGCAAAATAGAAATATAGCAAAATCGGCAACAGATACTGATCTAAATGTACTGTACTTAAATGCACGCAGTATTAGAAATAAAGTGGATGACCTTGCTGCACAGCTGCAGGTTAAAAGACATGACATTGTGGCCGTCACTGAGTCGTGGCTAAATGATGGATGTGATTGGGAGCTGAGTATCCAAGGATACACAGTGTATAGGAAAGATAGGAAGGTAGATAAAGGGAGTGGCGTGGCCCTGATGGTAAGTAATGATATCAAATCAATAGAAAGAAGGGACATAGGATCAGAAGAGGTAGAATCCTTATGGGTAGAATTAAGAAATGGCAAGGGTAAAAAGACACTGATAGCAGTTATATACAGGCCTCCAAACAGCAGCCGGGATGTGGACTACAAGTTGCAGCTGGAAATAGAAAAAGCGTGTCAGAAGGAAAATGTCAAGATAATTATGGGGGATTTTAATATGAAAGTGGATTGGGAAAGTCAGGAAGGTAATGGATCTCAGGAGAGGGAGTTTGTAGAATGCCCAGAAGCCCATCAGGGGACTGGCTGTTTTGGATTGGGTGCTGTGTAACGAACCTGAGGCAATTAGGGAGCTGGAGGTAAAGGAACCCCTTGGAAGTAGTGATCATAATATGATTGAGTTCAGTTTCAAATTTGAAAAGGAGAAGCTGGTATCAGGTGTATCGATATTTCAGTGGAACAGGGGAAATTACAGTGGTATGAGAGAAGAACTGGCCCAAGTCGATTGGAAAAGTAAGCTAAATAGAGGGACGGCAGAGCAGAATTGGATGAAATTCCTACAAGAAATAAGGAAAATGCAGGAAAAATATATTCCAAGAAAAAAGAAAATCATGAATGGAAAAATGGCACAAATGTGGCTAATGAGAGAGGTTAAGGCAAAAATAAAAGCAAAAGAAACGGCGTACAAGGAAGCAAAAATTAGTGGGAAAAATGAGGATTGGAAGACTTTTAAAAACTTACAGAAGGAAACTAAGAAAGTCATTAGGAAAGAAAAGATGAATTATGAAAGGAAGTTGGCGATAAACATAAAAAAGGATACTAAGAGTTTTTTTAAATATATGAAGAGTAAAAGAGTGACAGGGGTAGACACGGGACTGATTGAAAATAATGCTGGAGAAATTATAATGGATACAAAGAGATGGCGGAGGAACTGAATGAGTATTTTGCCTCAGTCTTCACAGTGGAAGACATGAGCAATATACCTGATAGCCAGAGGTATCAGGGAATAGAATTAGGTACCCTGAGTCAACGTAGTAGTAGTATGGTGTAGTGTCTCCGAGCCACAATTGTTCATGCAACTGACGGTAGTTAGAAACTTTTTGGCAACAGTCTCCTGTCCCAATTAAGGGGCATAGCGTCCCAAATAAATGAAGGGAATCCCAACTATCCCAATTAGTTTTTGTTCTTGAAGAGTTGTCCGAAATAAGTGGCTGCTCCAATTAACTGATGGACCAATTGACTGGAATCCACTGTATATGTTAGCAATGTGACAGGGTAAACTCTTATCAAAATAGTGTTCTTTTTGGAGCTGCATTAGATAAATTTAGATCATGTTTTAATGTATCAGCTAAAATATGGCGCATATAATTTTGCAGCACTCTTTTGTTACTCCATTGGGGTGTCAATATAGATTATGTGCTTAAATGCCTGGAGTGAAGTTGAATTCCCTGACTCAGGGATAAGAGTGCTACCACTGAGCCAAAGTTGTCATTGTGATGATAAGTCAAAGCTGACAAAGAAAAATGGCCACATGGTTAGACACCAGAGGATTGCCAGTAGACTTAAATTCCATACCATTGCCTTCAAGGGAAAAGCAAAGTAAATTGAAAAAAAGGAAAAAGAGATAGCTCAGATTATAGCAATATAGATTATAGAAATCTGTTATCAGATCAGCGTGGGTGGGTAAAACCATTGTGATAAACAGCCAATTCCACAGTAACAAAAATGCTTGCACTGTTTTCCTAAAAACTGTCTTAATAATCAAAAGGTAGGAGAAAATCAGTGATAGTGAGCAGAAGACAGTAAAGCTAATTATTTAAAATCCATAATGTTTTTCCTCTGGTAAATCGGTAAGTATCCCATTTAAAATTAGGTGTTACGTGAAGTATTGAGGGCAGTAAAGCTGCTTTTGATTATGAGTACATTGACTTTGTTTGCTGTTCTTATTGTACAAAAATATAGTGTTTAATATTAATTTGCAGATAAATGATTATATTTTATGGGCTGCACCTGGTAAATTGTCAGTTCACTCCCATATAACCACTGCCTTGTCTTTTCACATGTTGCTGTTGAATTCTAAAGGGCTTCTAGCATAATTATTTCGGTGCTAATGTGCCCCATTAATTCATTTGGTTCTGGGTCCAAAGAGGCAGTTAATGTCATATGCCGACAGTGACAGTCACTTGACATTCTGGTCAGTATATTTGCTTGTTTTTGTTTTTGCTGCTGTTAGCTTCTTGTTTATTCAAAATTTTAAAATTTAAAAATTTTAATTGCTAGAGAAGTTTGAATTAATAAAGGAGAGTCAACATTGATTTGTTGACTAGGCCAACTGAATATGTTTTTGGTAATGTAGAAGATTGATGAAAGGAATGTGTTGGATGTTATTATGTAGGTTTTTAGACATCTGATAAAGTCCTATTTTAAAGGTTGGTAAGCAGAATTGAACCCCATTATTCCAGGGATAGGTTAAAAGAAAAGGGTCAGGTGGTGGCATGGAAATTGAAAACAGGAAGTTATGGTAAACGCAAACACGTTATGGTAAACACTTGTTTCGCAGATTGGAGAATTAGCATTTCACAGAGGTCAGATTTTTTTACTTAATAGTGTGTGACTGAGTTAGACAAGGGCATACAGAGTAAAATTTCCAAATCTGTGAATGGTACACAGCTTGGGAGTATAGTAAACAGGGAAGATAACAGCAAACACAAGGTTTTTGCAGGTGCTGGAAAATCTTGACCAACATGCACAGAATGCAGGAGGAACTCAGCAAATCAGGCAGTATCTATGGAGGGGAATAAGCAGTTGACAATTTAGGCAAAGATCCTCCATCAGGACCAGAAAGGAAATGGGCAGTAGACAGAGTAAGATTATATTGATACTGAAACTCAAAATTCTGAAATGCAGTGCGGTTCATGATTGAGCTGAAATAAAAAAGGCCATTGAGCTGAAGTGTGTTTCCCTCTGTCAATGCTGGCTGAGTAGCATTTTCTTTTATTTTTATGTTCCCAGCCCCCATAATTTTTTTATTTTTCCTCCAGTCACCCACTTGCCTCTCCTTTACCCCACCCCTTGCTCCACCTTGCTTTATTTGCCGATTATCCTTCATCCCTCCTGCGTCCACCTACTGTCTCCTTTCATATCCTCCCCTCTCTCTGTACTAACTATCTGCCTCTCCACTCTTTAGTCCTGATGCAGGACCTCGGCCCAAAATGTCAGCAACTTCTGTTTATTTCCTACCGATATTATGATCTGTTGATGGTTCTCTGTTGATATTTTCTATTCCAGATCCCAGCATTTGTCCCTTGGTTTTTTCCTGCATTTTTAAGATAATAATGAACCTTTATCAAATGCCAGGCCAAACACGGATGCATGTTTTATTAAATTCTAGTTAACTCACAATAGGAAGGGTGTGAAGGCTGAGAGAAGGTGCAAACAGATTTAGTTGCATAATTCCCGGGAAACGTTATAAGAATTGCAGGATCAAAAGGAAAGAATAGTTGAGTGGGACTAGATTGCTTCATAATGAACTGCCTAAATTGTATGGGTTGTGTGGGAGTTCTACAATTCAATATTTGCCAATCAACAAAAGCCAGTGCTGATGTGGTCTCTTCAAAATATAATCCATTGTACTTCAAAGGCTACCTTGCAGAGTAACCTCGTAAATAATTTGCCCACCACAGCATTCAGAACTGAAGTCAAGGAAGTCGAAACTCTGTTCCAATAATATGATTCATTATTCTTTATATTTGTTGAATGTTGTTGTTTTTTTTTGTTGTTGCATGTCATGCTCTGATCAACACACCACAGCAAATTCCTAATACATGTAAATGTATATGGTGAATAAAGTTGATCCCTGATCAGTGACAGCAAGTTTCACCTAAAACATCATAATCTGAATACTGGATCACAGCCTATGGAACCTGACTCTCCATTGCCTCCTGTCCTGTTGTGTCAAGTAATTTTCACTGATTTTTATCAGAAAATGCTTTAGATTTTTCTAAATAAAGCTCATTCCAATCAAGTCTGATTTTAAAGTGTGCTTAGTTGTCAATGGGATATCTTCTGATCATTATTCAGACAGTGAGCTGGGATATGCCGAGTATGATTTAAGCAAGCAGATTGAGTAGTCACACGCAAATCTGGAATTTGCTATAATACAATTTAATGTGCTTGATTTTGTTTGTACACTGTTACGGTGGGCTCTGCTGATCTTCGATCAACTCATAAATGTAAGACAGTCACTAATAAATCTCGTAAAAAACTGATGATATTTTATCCCGAGACTGGTTAGAATGTGGAACTTCCAAGCACATGTGTCATTTGAAAGGAGTAGAAATTAGTGTTTACAGGATTTGATGAGGTTGTGTGGAAGAGTCATTTGTATGGCACGGGCATTTGCATGGAGCATTGGTTCGAATGTTCCTGTACTGAAAATTCCATATAAAAATAATTGTATGTAATTGCAGTGCAGATAGTGACCTTATTAATGGCTCACCGAGCTGTTTTTGCCAGGATTGAGAGTTGTACTGTTTCATTTCCTGCTGATCCTTGCTGCTTGTGTTTAAAAAGGGTTAGGGTTACATAAACAGGAGCAAAAGAAATCTAACCAGTTTAACATCTGAACAAGTCTGCATTTCAAATTCAACTCCTTTCTCATTGTAGAGCAAACAACTTCCTTCTGCTGGCTGACTGTTCATTAGTATATGAAAATAAATGGAAAAACGTTTTCAAGATGCTAAATTACTTGTGGTGCTTATTGCAACTGCACCGTCGTGTCGAGTAATCTTACTTGATCATAGCAATCTAAAGAACCATTGGAACAATATATAATAGGTAACCAATAGGCTTTGTTCTCTTTAGACTGATTCATCCCTGGTAACAAACATAACAATTTCTGCAACATTCATTTGAATAGTTCTCATCATTTCATTACAGGCAGGGAGTAATAATAGTTTGGAATGTAAGCTGACATCAAATAATACAAAAAACTTACTTCGCCTCAACTTTCCTTGGCTATAATTATAGTGAGAACATGACACAGACACAGAGCATTTGAAATCTCTTTGTTTTGTGTAACTCAGTACGACATAGTAACACCCATGTTCGTGGGAGATTGCAATGCTCTCATTTCCTGGCACCTTGTGTAAAACGCTGGGCAGGGTAGAGCTATACTGGAACAAACCTGCCCCATGTATTAATTAATAAATCAAATAAACAGTCGTTGCCTTTAATCAAGCTGAAAGCCTGGCAGGATTAGGATAGAGCTGGAGAAATTGAATCGTTTGTTGAAGATGGAAATTCATTGGAAATCCTAAGGACTGACGATCCCACTGTACTTCGCAGAAACAGTGCGCAGGACAGCAGTTTTCTTTATTTAATATGAGCTTTACAAATGTATATACTTTCCTTATTACTGGATTTCCCAAATCAAAATATTACTCTGCCTGAAAATACATTGTTCAAGGCTCCAGCTAACAGGCAGCTTCATTGTACAGACCAGGCAAATTTGACGATGATAAGGCTCTCCTTGTGCTAACTAGCACCCCAACCCATTCCATGGCTCATTGCCTGCTTTACAGCGGCTGGGGGAGAGGCGCCCTGCCTGGGGGTGGTGTGACGCAGTTGTGGTCGACTGAAGATTTCAATGGACTGAAGGGTCTGGACAATGTACATACCGTATCTATGTTGTGTGGTTATATTTCACTAATATTCTATATGTGCTTGTATATACGAGGACTGGGCCTCAAGCCGCATTGTTGCCTGGCGGTGTGGCGCAGTGCCCCCCCCAGTGTTTGCTTAGTTGGAGATGGGCTCTGTTGTGGATGACCGTGAACTTGAATGAGACTAGAACAAGAGGTCATGAGCTAAGGGGAAAGGTAAAATGATTAAGGGAAACATGAAGGGGAATTTCTTCATTCAGAGGGTGGTGAGAGGATAGAACGTACTGCAAGTGAAGGTGGTGGATAAGGATTCAATTTGAACTTTTAAGAGAAGTTTGGATAAGTGCGTGGATGGGAGGGATACAGAGTGCTATGGTCCAGGTGCAGGTCAGTGGGTCTAGACAGAATAATAGTTCAGCATGGATTAGATGGGCTGAAGGGCACATTTCTGTGCTGTTGTGCTCTATGACTTATTCACTGTTGATAATGCTGTCTCTTCATGACAAGAGGCAAAGTGTAGATAAGCTGGCTGACTTGTTGAATAACCTTTTCAATCTACGAGGAAGTCTGGGGTATCTAAAAGCAAAACAAGACAAACCACAAATGCTGAAAATCTGAAATATAAACGGAAAACACTGGAGTTACTCAGCCGGTCAAGCAGCATCTGGGGATAGTGTAACATGGGCAATGTTTCATTGTGATGACCTTTCAACGAAACTCGTGATGAAAGGTCATTTAAAATTGAAACTCTTAACACTTTTTCCCTCTCTGCTTGACCTATTGATGCTGGTGCCTCCAGCATCTTCTGTTTCAAGCCTAGGGGTTCTGTTTGCTTTAATTCTGTTAGACTGCCATTCTGACCACACAGTCCTCAGCCTCTGACACTGTCTTAAAGAAGCTGAGGCAGCAGAATGGTGAAGCTAGGAGCTGCTGCTGCCTCGCAGTGTCAGAGAGCCAGGATCAGCCCTGATCTTGGGCATGGAGTTTGCACATCCTTGCTGTTACTTCACGGGCCTCCACCAGCTTCCTTCCACATCCAAATGATGTCAGTGTTGAAGGGGCAACTGGCCACTGTAAATCACCACTGGTGCCTTTTCCAGAGAAAGTGGTAGGAATGTTGGGAGAATGAAAATAGGAATCAATGTAAGGTTACTGTAAATGGGAGACTGACGATTGATGGAGAGTTGGTGCAGTAAAGGGCCTGTTTGTTGCTGTGTTGCTCTCAGTTCAGTAGAGGCCAATCTACAGCACTTCTACTTCTGGTTAGACATGTTATATCCGACGAGTCAATGGAGGTCCAGATTCAGTTCATAATCCATCCTTTTGAAACAATAAATTTGCCTGCAGTAGTTCTTCTCATACCCTTTAGACCTCATCTGGACTCATTTGATTTCATGCACCCGGCATTTATTTCCCATCCCCTATTGCCCTGAAGAAGGCAGTTGATGAGTTGCATTCTTGAACTGCTGCTGTTGTTCTGGTGAAGATGAATTCCCCCCAGCTCTGATGGGGAATTCCAGAATTTATACACAGCCAAGATTTTTAAAAAAGCGGCATTTCCAAGTGAAGATGGTGTGTGTATTGAAGTGGAATGTGCTGAGGTGCTTTCCCAGTCTGAGCTTCCCTCTGTAGATGACATACAATATCATCCCAAACATACCCTGCCCTTGAGATGTCTGCAGTGGGAAAGAAATAGTTACCCACTTGTTTGCCGAATGTCCATTTACTAAGAGGGTGGATGCAAGGGTCCAAGTCCCGGTTCATCCCTGGTCGTTGTGTAAAGGAGGACGCTCTGATCTGTGGGCTCACACCGAGACAAATATAAGTGTTGCTGGATGGTGATTAACTCGGCTCCGGATGCCCTTTGGTCTGCCTGAAACTTATTGGTCTTCCAGCATAACGAGATGTCTGTAAGGGAATGCTTCTGACGTGCTCACTCCACACTACAGGTGTACGTGAAGAGAGAGATGCTCTGAAGCAATCTGCAATCAATGTTAAGGCTCTGAGGGGAAGGACTGCAGTCTAGGGCACTGTGGCTACTGTAGATGGACAGGCTGAGATAGCCCCTTTGGCCTGTGCTGAACTGTTATTCTGCCGAGTCTCATTGACCCACACCTGGATAATAGTTGTCCATACCCCTCCCATCCATGTACTCATCCAAATTTCCCTTAAATGTTGAAATTGAAACTCCATCCACCACTTCTGGCAGTTTGTTCCATTCTTGCACCACCCTCTGAGTGAAGAAGATCCCCCTCAGGTTTCCCTTAAACATTTCACCTTTTACCCTTAACCCATGACCTCTAGTTGTAGTCTAGTTGTTGGATATTGTCTTGCATTGATTCTATTGTGTTTCTTGTACTTACTATGAATGCCTGCAAGAAAATTAATCTCAGTGGGAAATTAATCCCAACGTCAGTGGGAAAGGGCTGATTGCTTTAGCCCTATTGATACCCCTCATTATTTTGTATACCTCTACCAAATCTCCTCTCCTTCTCCTACGCTCCAGGGAATAAAGTCCAAACCTATTCAGCCCTTCCCTATAACTCAGGTCCTCAAGTTCTGGCAGCATTCTTGTAAATTTTCTCAGTACTTTTTCAATCCTATTGCTATCTTTCCTGTAGTTATGTGACTAAAACTGCTCCAAATTCTGTCCAAAATACTCCAGATTTTGTCTCACCGAAGTCCTTTACAACTTCAGTGTAACATCCCAACCCCTGTGCTTTGATTTATGAGGGTCAATGTGCTAAAGGCTCTCTTTACAGCTCTATCTGCTGTGACATCACTCTCAAGGAATTAATTATCTACTCCCAGATTCCACTATTGTACAGCATTCCACAATGCGCTACTGTGCGCAGTGTCCTGCCCTGGTTTGTTCTCCAAAAGTGCAACAACTCACACTTGTCTACAATATACTCCACCTGCCATTTTTCAGCCATTTCTTCAGCTGCTCCAAATCCTTCTGCAAGTTTTGATAGCCTTCCCCATTGTCCACTATGCCCCCAATCTCAAAGTTCTAGTTTAAAGTTCAAAATAAATTTATTATCAAAGTACATATATGTCATCATATACGACCCTGAGATTAATTTTCTTGCAGGCATTCATAGTAAATACAAGAAACACAATAGAATCAATGCAAGACAATATCCAACAGGGTGGACAAACAATCAATTTGCAAAAGACAACAAACGCTGCAAATACAAATTGAAAAAAGGAAATAACAATAAATAAATAAATAGATAGATAAGCAAGAAAACATTGAGAATATGAGACAAAGAGTCCTTGAAAGTGAGTTCATAGGTTGTGGGAAAGTTCAGTGATGGGGCAAATGTAGTTGAGTGAAGTTACATCTTCTGGTTCAAGAGCCAGATGCCCTCACCCGCATCTCCTCCATTTCCCGCACTTCGGCCCTCACCCCATCCTCCCGCCACCACAAAAGGGACAGAGTTCCCCTTGTCCTCACCTACCACCCCACCAGCCTCCGGATCCAGCATATTATCCTCCGCAACTTCCGCCACCTTCAACAGGACCCCATCACTAAGCACATCTTTCCCTCTCCACCCCTCTCCGCTTTCCGCAGGGATCTGTCCCTCCACAACTCCCTGATCCACACGTCCCTCCCCACGAATCTCTCACCCAGCAATTATCCCTGTAAGCGTAAGTGCTACACCTGTCCTTACACCTCCTCTCTTGCCACCATTCAGGGCCCCAAACAGTCCTTCCAGGTGAGGCAACACTTCACCTGTGAGTTCGTTGGGGTCATCTATTGCATCCAGTGCTCCTGGTGCGGCCTCCTCTACATCGGTGAAACCCGACGCAGATTGGGGGACCGCTTCGTCGAGCACCTCTGCTCCGTCCGCCACAACAGACAGGATCTTCCTGTTGCCACCCACTTCAACTCTGCTTCACATTCCCATTCAGAAATGTCCATACATGGCCTCCTCTACTGCCATGATGAGGATAAACTCAGGTTGGAGGAGCAACACCTCATATACTGTCTAGGTAGTCTCCAGCCCCTTAGTATGAACACTGAATTCTCCAACTTCCGGTAATTCCCTCCCCATCCCTTCCCCTATCCCAGTTTCACTCTGCCTCTCCCCAAGCTGCCTACTACCTCCCTCATGGTTCCGCCTCCTTCTACTACCCATTGTGTTTTTCCCTATTCCTTCTTCACCTTTCCTGCCTATCACCTCCCTGCTTCCCCCCCTCCCCACCCCTTTATCTTTCCCCTTTCTGGCTTTTCACCTGGAACCTACCAACCTTCTCCTTCCCACCCTCCCCCCACCTTCTTTATAGGGCCTCTGCCCCTTCCCCCTACAGTCCTGATGAAGGGTTCCGGCCTGAAATGTCGACTGATCATTTCCACGGATGCTGCCTGACCTGCTGAGTTCCTCCAGCATGTTGTGAGTGTTAGTTGAAGAGCCTGATGGTAGAGGAGCCTGAACCTGATGGTATGGGTCCTGAGGCTCCTGTACCACCTTCCTGATGGCAGCAACGAGAAGAGAGCATGACCTGGATGGAGGTGTCCTTGGTAATGGATGCTGCTTTCCTGTGACAGTGCTCTGTATAGATATGTTCAATAGTGGAGATGACTTTACCTGTGATGGATTGGGCCATATCCACTACTTTTTGCAGGCTTTTCTATTCAAGGGTTTCCACACCAGGCCATAAATCAGACAGTCAACATATGCTCCAATCTTGGTGTCATCCACAAATTTGCTGATCCACTTTACCATATTCCCATCCAGATTGTTGATATAAATGACAAACAACAACGGACCGAGCACCGATCCCTGCGGCATTTCGTGATAATACACTTGGTGTACTATCTCAGGGAGTCACATGAATGGCAATGGTGCGATGTCTATTTGTGTTTATTTTAACTTAAATTCACACTGCTGTATGAACCGTATACAAATGTAAAGATGTTTTTGTACAGTTTTGTCCTTAATATATATTTTTTAGCATGAATAACGCCTATTTCTGAAATTGAAAAACATGTACTGATGGCGTCAATGTATCTGAAGCCATTGTTTTTCTCTGTGGTGGGTGTCCTGTGTTTTGGATGTGTTCCTGGAATATTTCAGATGACTGAGTGCTGAGTACTTTGTGGATGGTACACATTGTGCCCACACGATGTGCCCATGATGGGCAAAGAGAACACTTATGGTTATGGAAAGAACATCAGCCAAAAAGGCTGATTTCAGCTCGCTGGTATAAAGTTTTTAACTGTTGTAGCAGTTGCAATTATCCAGGCAACTGAAAGTTATTCCATTACAGTGGTGACGTGTGCACCTCACAAACTGCTGGAGGAAGTGGAAGCTGAGTCACTGACAATATTTCAGAAGTGTTTAAACACTCACCTGCAGTATATCGCCTCTGCCTAGAAGGTTACTAGATTAGATTATGAGGACACTCAGTCCTCGTTTATTATCATTTAGAAATGCATGCATTAAGAAATGATACAATGTTCCTCCAGTATGATATCACAGAAACACAAGACAGACCAAGAATAAAACTGACAAAAGCACATAATTATAGCATATAGTTACAACAGTGCAAAGCAATACCGTAATTTGATAAGAGCAGACCATGGGCAAGGTAAAGAAAAAAGTCTCAGAGTCCCGCTAGCCCATCATCTCACGCAGACGGTAGAAGGGAGAAACTCTCCCTGCCATGAGCTTCCAGCACCGCAAACTCGCCGATGCAGCATCCTGGAAGCACCCGACCGCAGTCCGACTCTGAGTCCGTCCGAAAACTTTGAGCCTCTGACCAGCCCTCTGACACCAAGCACCGAGCACCATCTCTATCGAGCGCTTCAACCCCGGCCCCGGCCGCCAAGCAACAGGCAAAGCCAAGGATTTGGGGCCTTCCCCTCTGGAGATTTTGGATCAGACAGTAGCTGCAGCCGCGAAGCAGGCATTTCAGAAGTTTCACCAGATGTTCCTCCATGCTCTCACATTTGCCTCCATCAAATCAAAATTGTGCACGGCCTCCTACTTGACAGATAACAGATAGGTTATGAGACAAGTGCTGGAAGATGTAAAGAGTGTCAACTGGTCAGTGTGGATGTTGTGGTCTGAATGGCCTGTTTCCAGGCTTCATGACTCTATGACTTCAGTGGTTTGAACTAACCAATTGCTTTTGAGATTGTTCAGCCCTAGCTGTCACATGTCATGTTTTGTTTAGTGTCCTGCCATTTTGCTTGTCATTTGTTTTACATTGTTGTGTAATTTCTCTTGTTTTCCACCTTATAACTGACCCTCCTAATACTTTTCTTTCCTTCCCTCTTGTTTCTCCAACCACTGTTGCATCAAACCTGTTATATCTGCACAAGTTCCTATCCTGACCCAATTTCTCTCCTGACAAATGCCCTATAACTCGATGAGTATGTCGAGCAACTTCTGTGTTTTTCTTTTAATTTATGTTCAAGAAAACCCAGGGTTTGATATTTTTCCCTGCACTATTTTTACAGAGTTGGATGAACAAATCAACCTGGAGAAGAGGTAAAAAACTGTGTGGCATTTTTCTCTTATCACAGATGTTCTCTGACCTGCTGATATTTATTATCCAAGTACATATATGTCACCATGTACAACCCTGAGATTCGTTATCTTGTGAACATTCACAGTAAATACAAGAAATAAAATAAAATCAATTAAAATTTACACACAAAGATGGACAACTAATGTGCAAAAGACAACAAATGGTGCAAATATAAAAAGAAAAATATAGCTAGCTAGAAAGATAGATAGAAAATATTGAGAACATGAGTTGTAGAGTCCTTGAAAGTGAGATCGTAAGTTGTGGAATCAGTTCATTGCAGGGGTGAGTAAAGTTACTCACTCTGGTTCAGCAGCCTAATGGGTAAGGGGTAATAACTGTTTGTGAACCTGCTGGTGTGGGTCCTTGGGATCTTGTTCCTTCTTCCTGATGGCAGCAGAGAGAAGAGAGCATGGCCTGGATGGTGGGGGTCCTTGATGATGGATGCTGCTTTTCTGTGTCAGCTTTTCCATTCAAGGGCATTGGTGTTTCCTTACTAGGGCATGATGCAATCAGACAATATACTCTCCACCACACATCTATAGAAGCTTGTCAAATTTTTAGATGACATGCTGATTCTTCGTAAACTTCCAAGAAAGTAGAGGTGCTACTTTCTTCTTAAAGGCACTTATGTGCTGGACCCAGGGCATGATCTCTGAAATGATAAGACCAAGAAATTTAAAGTGCAGACCTCTCCATCTCTGATCCTTTGATGAGGACTGGCTCTTGTATCTCTGATTTCCTCCTCATGAAGTCAAAAATCAGCTCCATGGTCTTGCTAACACTGAGTGAGAGGTTGTTGTTGTGGAATCACACAGCCAGAATTTTCCGTCTCCTTCCTATATGCCAACTCGTTACCACCTTCAATTCACCTGTTTTTATATCAAATTTCCAGTATTGGCCTTTTTTTAGATGTTCATTTACACTTGAAATGCCAAAACCTGGGCATAGCTACAAGCAGAGAGCTGATCGGAGGGATGATGTTAGATAGCTTGGAATTAACAGGCTAAATTTACTTCATAAACTTATATACTTCTGCAACAAATAATGTGTCTTGTTTGTATAGGTGCATAATATCTATTGAAACGTAGATTCTCCCCATAGCCGAACGATTTATAACCCTGACATGAAAGATTACAATATATCCTCGTATTCACAAATTAAACCACGATCTAATAAATGTATGCAAAGTAGGTTATGTTAGCAAACAGATGTTTCACTGTATTTGAATCTTCTAAGCCCATTTTTGGGAAAGTTTGATGCCTATAATTAGCCTACTGTATGGACTAGCACATTAATAAATTATACAAATTTACATATGCTAATTGTACAGCTCAGAAAATAGGCTTTTCCCTAAAATAAAGAATACAAGCCTTGTCCTAATTAAATCTGTAGAGTATGCCCATTATGTCATTAGTGATAAAGTAATAATTAATTATACCAATTAGGTTTTAAGTAAGTGTACAAATGAGGCTGCAAAAACTATCCTCCTCAGTAAGCCAAATGCAAATAAGAAATACCTGTTCAAAATTTTCTAAAAGTTAAGAAGATGTAATTTACTTTTATAAATATGATTCTTTATAAACTACCTGGCCCAGCCATTGTTTCTTGAGGTTGTCATAACCAGGGGCTCAGTGTAGTGGGGGATAAGCTCTCACTACCAATTAAATGCCCCCAATGGTGTACATCTCAAATAGCCTCTGACAACCAAGTTCAATTCCTGGCCTTCATGTGTGGCTTAGCTACTAAGCCCAACAGAACCGCTTCTACTGACAAGAGAAGCAGCAAAGGCAGGTTACTGGTGTCTTAAAATGAGTTGCTTTCGGCAGCTGAGGCTCATCAGAGGTGGTTGGAGGCTCCTCTAGGAGAAGGCAAACTCTGCTCTCAAAGCTCCATTGCCTTGCCTTGCTGCTATACCCATTCATGGGGAAGGCTATGAGAATAACCCCGAGGAAAAATCTGGAGCTGGAGTCCCAGAGGCAGTCCCACATTGAGTTCAATGCTGATTGGCAACTCCTGTAATGCCGCTGGTGCCAAATGTACTGTACCTGTAATGTACTGGTCTCTGTATTGGTCATTTGGATTCATCAGTTGCTTGGAGAGGGGGAGCCTGCTTTATGGACAACAGCTTACTTTCCGTATCACCATGCCTTAGCCTGCATACTGGCTTGCGCATTGTAGACAGCTAGGACACAACATCCATTGTCGACCCTGCTCAATGGCGGGCCTCCAGGCCAAGCCATATGTGTTGTGTCATAAATCCAGGCCTTGAAGCTCCCCCACTGATTCTGATCTTAGTCTCATCATGATGATATAGGAGCACTCAGCCTTGTCACAACTTTTGTAGGGAGTGAACTTAAAGTATATCAGATGAAATTAGATCCTGCCCTCCCCCTGTGGGTTATGTGGGAAATGGTGGTCAAATTCATGAGATATATGGACTTACGCAGAGGGAGAAAGGAATGATACCAAATAAACCAGAGTGACTCCAAGGTATAAGTAGGGCAGCAATGAAGACTTAAGTATGATAAATATTCTGGAGATGGGGTAAAGAAGGAGGAATTGTATAAATAATAGTTCTAAAAGAAACAAAGAGAAAGGCATTGAGTAATAGAAACTATGCTTTGGACATAAAGCCAAAGAAAAACTAAAAGGTGTATGGTAGCTGTAAATCAAAGATTAATCCAAAAAGATGCGAGGATTATAGAAGAAGAATTATGTGTGCAACCTAAGCACAATAGATGCATGACTCAAACTGCAAAATGTAGAGTCTAAGAAGTAAATTGAATGAATTAAATGTATGTAACTAATCTACTTAAGAGCCATGGCATACTACCAAGTGAGAGATATGGCTGAAAAGGGAGCAGTAGTGGAAATTTAATATACTAGACTATAAGATCTGGTATGAAAAGAACAACAGAAAGCAAAGGTAAAATGATTAAAGTAGAAATTGCTTCCAAATAAGAAAGGATATAATGAGTAAAGGGGGATTGTAGTGAGACATGTGTATCTGATGTTGAATAGTTGAACATAAACATAGAGATTCAACAAGTCTGAGGCAAAGGCAGGGTGTGTTTCTTTAGGACTTTTAATACTGTATACTGTACATATAGCTTGGGACAAACAAATCTCCACATGTCCAAAAGATAAGGATTTTTTTTTGGGAGAATGTTCTGCAGTAATATATAATGAATCTACCAAGAGAATAGGCCATATTCAATTACTAATTAGCAAGTAGGCAAAAAGATGAATGACCATTTTTAATAATGATCATTGAGTCTTAGAGTGAATATGAAATACATACTAATAATATTTTAAGTCTATTTATGCCTGATTTTCACACAATTAAATAGAGGCTGTCTTTGGTAAATTGTAGATGTCTAAGAAGTAGCAAAATGAGAGAAGATCTGGTAATTGGGATTAGTATTCTGTAGATAGTTGGTGTGGACATGATGGGCTGTTGGTCTTGTTTCAACACTGCATAACTTATTCACACCATAATGACAGAGATATGCAACAACTGAATGCCATACAAAACAACTCATTCATTTAAAGAAAATAGCATGGATCAAAAAATAAGCAAAAACTAGTATAGATGTTGGTGACTGGAAAACATATAAAGTATGAAAGATGACAAAATAAAAAGAAAAGCATCACCAGGAGAAGTTGACTTTATGTTTAGTGGTTTACAATTTAAAGGTGCTGAAGGTTTTAACACTATTGCAAAGCCCTGGTTAAACCATAGCAGAAGTACTGTTGGTATTTATGAGTACCACTTCAAAAGGCAGTAATAACCTTGGAATAACTTTAGATAGATTGACCGGACTTTGTCCATGAGATATAAAATCAGGCTGTGTTCTTCATGTTTATGAATTCTGATTTGTCTGTAATTCAGTTTGTGAATCCCAAAAGTATAATTTTAGGCAAACTTGGCATATTGGCTATCAGCATAACTATTGCATGAAGTAGACAGGTGGAGATATGTTTTGGAGCTCCTAGACAACAGCAAAGCATGTGTCATGCTGCTGTTTATTGATTACAATTCAGCATTCAATACCATCATTCCCCCAGTATAACTCAACAAACTTCCAAACCCGGGCCTCTGTACATTGCTCTGCAACTGATCTTCATCTTCCTCATTGGCAGACCATGGTCAGTGATGACTGGTAATAACAACTCCTCCTTGTTGACAATCAACATAGAGCCCACTGCTCTACTCACTCTACACCCATGATTGTGTGGTTAGGCAGAGTTCAAACATCATCTATAAATTTGCAGATATTATTGGTGAAATCCCAAGGAGACATGCAGGAGTGATATAGTCCAGCAGCCTGAGAGGTGTTACAACCGAAACTTCGCACTCAGCATTAGCAAGACTAAGGAATCAGTGAACTTCAGGAAGGGGAAATCAGGAGAATGCACATCTGTTCCTATTGAGGGGTCAGCGGTGGAGAGGGTAATCGGCTTTAAAATCTGGGGCCGTCACATGAGTACAATCATGAAGAAGGCACACTGGTGACTCTACCTTGCTAGGAGTTTGCCACCAAAATGTCCTACAAACTTAAGTAGATGCATCATGGAGAACATTCAGAATGATTGCATTACAGCCTGGTATGGAGGCTCCAATGCACAGGATTACAAGTCTTAGTCAGTTCTATTATATGCAGAACTCTCCCCATCATTGAGAACATCTTCAAGAGGTAAATGGTTTCAGATGGTATAGCCCTGATCTCAACATTATCAAGGCTGTGTAGATTACCTGGAGAGAGAGAAGCAAGCAAGACAGCCAAAGTCTGCAGAGGAACTGTGGCAAGTTTCCTAAGACATTTGAAACAATCTACCAGCCGATTTTCTCATAAAATTGCATGACAGTGTACCTAAGAGAATTGATGCAATTCTAAAAGCAAAGGGTTGTCACACCAAATATTGATTTGATTTAGTTTATTTACTGTTTACTGCTCCTTATAGTATTTTTTCTGGTATTTAGAAACTTTTCATTTCATTATGTTTGATTGCATCTTCGCTTTCAGAATTTTTTATATGTGCCTAAGACGTTTGCTCAGTACTGTATGTTCTATGAAGGTGGACAGGTTGGAATGAATGACTTAAATCCATGTTGTAATTATTTATCCTTCTATTCTTAACTGATGTAAGAGGCTGTAATTGGAATAAAAGCAACGGAAGGATAAATGGAAGGAAACCTTACATGGATAAGTAACAATTCCAGTTATAAGTAATGCCAAAGGTAAATAAGTGCAATGTGAATGAAAGATTTGATTTGTTTAGGGTGAAGCAAGAAAAAGAAAAGGAAGATTAAAAAGAAATCAATACGACAGTCAGCAGAAACAGCAGGCAAAACAAGAAAAGGTACACTGGAGCAAGAAAGAGATACTGGTAGGTGAAATGAGCAGCACCTGGCTAGGAAACAGAGTACAAATCTGGGAAAATGTGAATTTGCTTGTTTATGAAGGAAAAAATTAATAAAAATTTAAAGAGAGAAAAACTATGGGAAAGGATATGGGGATCTTTGTGCATGAAATAGAGAAAACTAGCACCCACAGGTATAGCAGGTAATAGAGAAGGCTGATGGAACGTTGACCCTTGTCTCAAGGATCAAGGAGTGTGGAGTATTTAGGAGGGGGAGATTTATTGTAAGTGCACAGAACTTAAGAAAAGTCACATGTGGAATATTATCAGATCTGGTTCTCCTAGTTAAGAAAAGCTATTGTCATTGGAAGCAGTGTTCACCAGGATTATGTCAGGTGCAAAGAATCACAAAATATTTATTTCATTCTGGTATGTTGCATATGATTTTCACACTCTGGTCTCCTCTGTAATGGACAAATCAAAAGGAAGATGGTGATCTCTTTACAGAATACTGTACCAGTATTCAGTCTGGATAAGTCACCCTGAGCTTCCATTTACTTTAATTCTTCATCCCACTTCCACCTTGACTTATCTGTCTGTGGCTTCCAGCAGAGTTACAATGAAGCCCAATGCAAACTTGAGGAACAGCAAATGTCTTTTATTTCCACATAGTATAACCTTTCAGAGACTGTAATGAATTCTCAAACCGTAGGTAGCTCACTCTATCTTTCTGTTTCTATCTGTCATTGTGTAGCTCAGTTTTTCTTTTATTTCATTCTCGCCATTTGCAAAACACTCCTTCAAGAAAGGACTTTAATATGCTGTAATTATCTTCATTAACCTGTTTGGACTTAGCCTATCTGATATATTCCCTTTGTTCCATATTTCACTCTGTCAGTCTATCTGTTGTTCTATATGTCACTCTCCTTCTGAAAATCATCTTCTTTCTCTCTCTTTCCAATTTTGAATAAAAGGTCCTACACCAAATACATAGCTGTTTCTCCTTTTTCAGACACTCACTGACTTGAGTGTTTCCACTGTTTCCTGTTTTTGTTTCAGATTTCCAGTATTTGCATGTTTTCCTTTAATTTCCATTCAGATAAAAAAGTCATCCTACAAGGAAAGGTAAAACAGCTTCAGACTTCACTCATCAGAGTTTTGAAGAATCAGTTAAGAGAAAAACTGAAACATATGATAATTTTAGGGAACAAGATTGCATAAATCCTGTGAGAATGACAGGATTTGAGCTCTGACCTGTGACCAATCCAGACATCAGAAGTTTGCCTGGAGGGGATTTCATTCAGATCCACTGTCCGAGTAGAAAGAGGCAGTGTCAGATCGCAGCAGCTTAATTGAGCTCTGACCAGTGACCAATTGGTGTTTGGGATTGATTAGCAAGAGCCAATTAAAGGGAGGCAGTGACAAGTGTAGTGGACAGAGTTAGAGTGGGGAGGCTTTAGCTTTTCGAGGCTTCAGCGAGGAGTGGCTTCAGTCCGAGAAGGCAAAAGAAGGAAAGCTCCAGGCAAGGTTATTTTTTCCCTTCCCTTCTTTACATCGGCTCAGTTAGGACAGTAGAGATGCCAAGCCAGATAATTGAATGCTGCTCCAGTGCGATATGGGAAAGCTTGCCGGACAAATCTGTTAGAGATCTTTGAGGAATTAACAAGCAGGGTGGACAAAGGAGAGGTAGGGGATGTCATTTACTTGGATTTTCAGAAGGCATTTGATAAAGTGCCACACATGGGGTTGCTTAACGAGATAAAATTCTATGGCATTACAGGCATGGAAAGAAGAATAGGTGACATGCAGGAGGCAGCAAGTGAGAATAAAAGGGGCTTTTCTTAGTCTACCGGTGACTAGTGGTATTCCTTGGGTCAGTATTGGGACCACTACTTTTCATATTGTTTGTCAATGATTTAGATATTGGAATTGATGGCTTTGTGGCAAAGTATGCAGATGACATGAAGATAGGTGGTGGGGTAGGTAGTGCTGAGGAAGCAATGCAATTGCAGCAGGACTTAGACAAATTGGAAGAATGGGCAAAAAACTGGCAGATGGAATACAGTGTTGGGAAATGTATGATAATGCATTTTGGTGAAAGGAACAAAAGTGCAGACTATTATCTAAATGGGGAGAAGATTCAAACATCAGAGGTGCAAAGGGACTTAGGAGACCTCATACAAGACTCCCAGAAGGTTAATTTACAGGTTGAGTCTGTGGTAAAGAAGGCAAATGCAATGTGGGCATTTATTTAAAGGGAAATAGAATATAAAAACAAGGAGATAATGCTGAGGCTTTATAAGATACTGGTCAGGCCACACTTGGAGTATTGTCAACAGTTTTGGTCCCCATATCTCAGAAAAGATGTGTTGTCATTGGAGAGAGTCCAGAGGATGTTCACGAGGATGATTCCCGGAATGAAGGGGTTAACATAGGAGGGGCGTTTGACAGCTTTGGGGCTGTACTCACTGGAATTTTGAAGAATGCATTGAGATCTCATTGAAATCTACAGAATGTTGAAAGGACTAGATAAGGTGGATGTGGAGAGGATGTTTCCTGTGGTGGGGGTATCCTGTATCTGGGGGACACAGACTCAAAATTAAGGAACGACCTTTTAAAACAGAGGTAAGGTGGAATTTTTTTAGTGAAAGAATAGTGAATCTGTGGAATGCTCTGCCTCTGACAGCGTTGGAGGCCATATCCGTGGGTACATTTAAGGCAGAAGCTGATAGTTGCCTGATCGGTCAGGGCATGAAAGGATATGATGAGAAGGCAGGTGTATGGGGTTGAGTGGGATCCAGGATCAGCCATTATGGAATGGCGGAGCAGACTCAATGGGCTGAATGGCCTAAATTTCCTCCTATGCCTATGGCCTTATGAGAAGTCGGGGAGACCTCCAGTATTCCTGACGACTACAACTGTGAGAAGTGCATCCAGCTTCTGCTTCTAACAATCTGCATTAAGAAGCAGGAGCTAGAACTGGTTGATCTCCGGATCATTCAGGAATCTGAAGTGGTGATGGAGAGGACATATAGAGAGATAGTTACACCCAAAATCTCTGGCACTAAATCTGCCTCTGTGACTCAGAAGGAAAGTGGGGGAGAAGTGGAACATGATAGTGATAGGGTTTCATTAGTTAGGAGAAGGCACAGGGGGTTCTGTGGGTGAGGAAGAGATTTCCAGAGGGTAGGTTGCTTCCCAGTTGTCAGGGTCCGTAACATCTTGGAACAAGTCCTCAGCATTCTAAAGAGAAAGGGTGAACAGCCAGTGGTCATGGCCCATAAAAGTACCAATGACATAGATAGGATGACTGATGACGTTCTGCATAGGGGTTTCAAGGAGTTAGATGCTAAGGATGCTGTTCAAGACCTATGTCAGGATGCTGTTCATTGACTATAGGTCAGCATTTAATACTATTATTTCCACAATCCTGATTGAGAAGTTGCAGAACCTGGGCCTCCGTACTTCCCCCTGCAATTGGATCCTCGACTTCCTAACCGGAAGACCACAATGTGTGGGGATTGGCAATAGCATCTCCTCCTCACTGACAAGCAACGCTGTTGCTCAGATGTGTGTGTGCTTAGCCCACTGCTCTACTCTCTATGTACACATGACTGTGTGGCTAGGCATAGCTCAAATACCATCTATAAATTTGCTGATGATACAGCCATTGTTGGTACAATACCAGGTGGTGGCTTGAAGGCGTACAGGTGTGAGATATGCCAACTAGTGGAGTGGTGCCACAGCAACAATCTAGTACTCAATATCAGTAAGATGAAAGAGCTGATTATGGACTTCCGGAAGGGTAAGATGAAGGAACACATACTAATCCTCATAGAGGGATCAGAAGTGAAGAGAGTGAGTAGTTTTAAGTTCCTGGGTGACAAGATCTCTGAGGATCCAATCTGGTCCCAACATATCAATGTAGTTATAAAGAAGGCAAGGCAGCGACTATACTTCATTAGGAGTTTGAAGAGATTTGGCATGTCAACAAACACACTCAAAAACTTCTATAGATGTACTGTGGAGAGCATTCTGACAGGCTGCATCACTGTCTGGTATGGAGGGGCTACTGCACAGGACCGAAAGAAGCTGCAGAGGGTTGTAAATCTAGTCAGCTCCATCTTGGGCACTAGCCTACAAAGTACCCAGGACATCTTTAGGGAGCGGTGTCTCAGAAAGGCAACATCCATTATTAAGGACCTCCAGCACCCAGGGCATGCCCTTTTCTCACTGTTACCACCAGGTAGAAGATACAGAAGCCTGAAGGCACACACTCAGCGAATGGGGAACAGCTTCTTCCCCTCTGCCATCCGATTCCTAAATGGATTCCCTTGGACACTACCCCACTTTTTTAATATAAAGTATTCTGTTTTTTGTACAATTTTTAATCTATTCAATATATGTATACTGTAATTGATTGACTTATTTATTTATTATTATTATTATTTTATTGTGCTTTTTTCTTCTAGATTATGTATTGCATTGAACTGCTGCCGCTAAGTTAACAAATTTCACATCACATGCCAGTGGTAATAAACCTGATTCTGATTCTGAATTAAGGGCAGGAACTCCAGGGTTGTGATCTCAGGGTTGCTACTCATGCCATGTGCTAGTGAGGCCAAAAGTAGGAAGATTATGCAGTCTAACACATGGCGAAGGAGTTGGTTGGGCTCTCTTCCATGGAATGTGGGACATGTACAAAAGGGACAGTTTGCACCTGAACTGGAGGGGGACTAATACCCTACTGGTAAAGTTTGTTCATGCTTCATGGTGGAGTTGCAGGTGGATGGGAACCACAGTGCCAAAACAGTTAATGGAGAGGATGTGGAGATAAATGTTGGTAAGACCTCAGACAAAGTCAAGAATCAAAAGGTTGAGCATGGTGCGACTAGAGTCCTGAGCTGCATGTATTTCAATGCAAGAATTATTGTAAGAAAGGCAAATGAGCTCAGGGCATGGATCAACACTTGGAATTGTGATGTTGTAGCCATTAGTAAGACATGATTCTGGGGTTTCATTGTTTTAGACGTGACGGGGGTGGGGGTGATTAAAGGAGGAAGGGTGTCATTACTTGTCGAGGAAAATATCACAGCAGTGTTCCATCAGGACAGACTGGAGAACTCAAGCAATGAGGCGTTATCAGTGGAACTGAGAAATAGGAAAGGTCCAACCAGATTAATGGGGCTATAGTTACAAGCCACCCAACAGTCTGAGAGATTTAGAGAAACAAATTTGTAGAGAGATCGCAGACTGTTGCCAGAAACATAAGGTTGTTATAGTAGGTGATTTTAATTTTCCACGTATTGAATGGGAATCCCATCCTGTAAAAAGACTGAAATGGCATTAATTTCTAAATATGCAAAAAGATACGTCTCATCTGTGGGTTGAGATTCTAATTTGGAGAAAGGCCAATTTTGCTGGTATCAGAACTGATCTGGCAAGTGTGGATTGGGTCAGTCTGTTTTCTGACAAAGGTGTACTTGGTAAGTTGAAGGCCCTCAAAAGTGAAATTTTTGAGAGTACAATGGTTGTAAGTGTCTGTAAGAATAAAATGTAAAGGTAGCAAGTGTATGGGTCGTTGCGGGGCAGCAGAGGTTTTGAATCTGAGTTTTCCTTCTCCGAGGTGCGCTGCCTTCCCAGGCTAACGACCCCCACCTGCCCAAAACAAATGGTTTTTAGGTGCCAGTTACCCACCTTCACCCCTTCTCCTGTCAGTGTAAACAGTTCTGCCAGATGAAGACCAGGAGTTGGACTTGGTTATCAGAGGCTAATCTGAGATGCACTGGTATTTTAAGGAGAGGTACTACCCACAAAGTTTCGCTCTATGCTGATGATCTATTGCTTTTTATTTCTAATATTGAGACTTCGTTACCTCCTATGCTTTCTTTACTCTCCTGATTCAGCCAGTTTTCAGAATATAAATTGAATTTACATAAGAGTAAACTTTTCCCCTTGAATAATTTGGTATCAATTAATACTAACCTTCATTCTAAAATTGTAAAAAATCAATTTACCTATTTGGGTGTAACAATTACTAAGAATTATAAACACCTGTTTAAAGAAAACTTTCTTACCCTATTGAATTATGTGAAAAGGGCACTATCATACTGGTTGCCCCTCTCTTTTATCACTGATTGGCTGAATTAATTCTATTAAAATGAATATCCTGCCTAAATTTTTATACCTTTTTCAGGCCTTACCCGTTTTTATTCCTAAGTCCTTTTTTGATTCTCTTGATTCTATCCTATCTTCTTATATATGGAAAAATAGACATTCTCGATTAAGTAAAGTCAACTTTCTAAAAGTTAAGAAGAATGGAGGTTTAGCTTTACCAAACTTTAGATTTTATTACTGGGCAGTCAATATACGAAATCTTACCTTTTGGTTGTATTACATTAACCATGAGGACTGTCCAGTATGGGTCTCTTTAGAAGCTAACGCTGTTAAAAATTTTTTTATCATTTCTCTTCTCGGATCCTCACTTCCCTTACCTTTAAATAAACTAACTAACAATTTGGTAGTTAAACATACTTTGAGGATCTGGTTGCGATTTAGAAAATACTTTGGTTTATTGAGATTTTCTTTTTCTAGTCCCATCTTTTCTAATCGTTTTTTAATCTTTCCATGACTGATGTAGTTTTTAAAGAATGGGATAGATTAGGTATTAAATGCTTCCAGGATCTGTTTGTTGGAGGAAGTCTCTTTTCGTTTGAGCAATTGTCAGCTAAATATAGCATACCAAAAACCCACTTTTTTCTATATCTTCAAATTAGAGACTTCCTGCGATCTCAATTACATACATTTCCTAAGAGTCCTGATAAGAACTTATTAGATGTAATTTCTAATTTGAAAGCTTTTCATGATGGTTCAATATCCAATATTTATGGCATGTTGTTGGGAATGAGAGAGGCTCCTTTAGACAAAATTAAAAATGCCTGGGAACAAGATTTACAGATTTCAATTTCTGAGGAAACTTGGAATGAAATTTTTAAATTGGTTAACACTTCATCATTATGTGCTCACCACTCTCTCCTACAATTTAAAGTGGTCCATGGGGCCCACATGTCCAAAGACAAGCTATCTCGTTTTTATCCGGATATATCTCCCTATTGTGATAGATGTAACAATGGAGAGGCTTCACTAATTCATATGTTTTGGAAATGCCTGAGTTTTCAAAAATACTGGAAGGAAGTATTCTAAACTTTTTCTGTACTTTTTTAAAGTAAATTTTAAGCCTAACCCTTCGACTGCCTTGTTTGGTATTGTTGGAGAAAAAGGCATAACTTTGGAGACATCTGATTTGCATATAATGGCTTTTATTTCTCCTATAGCTAGGAGGGCGGTGTAGCTTAAATGGAAGGATGTTGCTCTGCCTACTCACGCTCAAGGTTACGCGATGTTATGTCATGTTTAAATTTAGAGAAGATCCGTTGTTCAATTTCTGATTCTAACCAAGACTTTCAAACATTGTGCGGATCATTTTTGAACTATTTTCAAAACCTTTGATTGTTGTTAAAGTACAGATGTTGGCTAATAACATAAATCACTACCTGATAGGGATTTTTTTCTGTCTTTCTTTCTTTACCAAACAGCTTCAATCTTGGTAGGGGGTTTAGATTTTCTCTATAATAAAACTATCACATTTTAATATTACAATTTAATTTAATTTACATGTTTGATTATGAATATGGGGTACTGTGATTGTAAGTGTGACTTAAGTATAATGTATTCGGTACTATTCTATCTTTTTTTTGATTCACAATATATATCTTCATGTATTCTGTATTCTTCTATGTGGAAATTAATAAAAATATTGAAACAGAAAATATTGAAACAAAGATGCATGCCATTGGGAGCACTTTATAGGTAGTGGGAGCTTATCTCCACTACCACCCCGGCTATGACAACCATTTGGAACCTTGCAGCTATACCCGCTCATGGAAAAGGCTTCGGGAGTAAACCCCGAGGAAGAAATCTGGAGTCGGAGCCCCTAGGTAGTTTGATGTTGATTCAATGTCATTCTGGCATCTCCTGCGGTTCAGCCATCGTCAAAATGTTATGCCTGGCATCCCTTTTGACATCAGCATCTGGACTGAGAGGGGGATCATAATGCTTGGGCAACTCATGGTCCTCATACATCTTCTGCCCAGGATTTGGTGGCATCAATCTCCACAACCAACTCAAGACCTGGGGCGATGGGTGAGTGGCAACAGTGACAGACATACGATGGTGCTGGGAGCCACGAGTCACTGACCTGCACTGAGGTAGCCAAAGCAGCATGGTCGCTCACTTCTCATGAAGCAAGGGGAGTGTTCGGCAACCACCTTGGTGATGGAGCAGTCCTCTTCAGGGACCACACTGCTTTCCCCTCATGGGAAAGCGACTGGAAAAGGTGATCCAAAGAAAGCTTGCCTCACCCTATCCTGTCAGCATACCACAGCTGATTAGACATCTATTTTGTGGTCAAACTACCTCAAAACCACAAAAGAAAGAAGAACCACCAGAAAGTGAAGCGTGGAATGTCAGGACATTCATGGACAACAAGACCAATAACAGACCAGAGAGGTGAACTGCACTTGTAGGGCACGTGCTTCAGAAGTACAACGTCGACATTGCTGCGCTCAGTGAGACACGCCTGGCCAAGACTGGTGAAATCACAGAAGAAGGGGCTGGCTACATGTTTTTCTGGAGTGGCAAAGGAAAAGATGAGGCTAGGAAAGCTGGAGTTGGCTTTGGCATCTGGACCACAATTGTCAGGAACCCAGAGTCCCTCCCCAGGGGCATCAACAATCACCTCATGATAATGAGGCTGCTTCTGGAAGCCAAGACTCATTTGACTCTGATCAGTGCCTACACACCCACCATGGCCAACACCTCTGAACAGAAAGAATTGTTCTACCATGAACTTGGCCAGCCACTGCGGTCTGGCCCCAGAGATGACAAAATCCTGCTGCTTGGTGACTTTAATGCACGAGTAGGCAGTGACCATCAGTCTTGTCTGGAAGTCATTGACAAGCATGGCCTTGGGAAGGAGAATTCAAATGGGCAGCTACCACTCACCTTCTGTACAGTCACCAACATCCTCTTTCAGCTTCCAGACATCCACAAGGCAACCTGGATGCACCCGTGCTCCAAGAACTGGCACCTGATTGATTACGTGATCACAAGGCGCTGGGATATTAGGGATGTGGTCATCACCAGAGCGATGAGGTGTGCAGACTGCTGGACTGACCGCATCCTGCTGAGAAGCAAGCTGACATTTCAGATTGCCAGGGGGCACAGGCGCCAGCAGACTGATACTAAACGGAAGCTGAATATTCAATGGCTCGCTGACCCAAGCATCAAAGAAGAGCTGATCAGCAAACTGGAGGAACAACTTGAGGAACTGCCTGAGGAAGCAGATGCAGAAAGAGCATGGGTTGTCTTCAGAGATATCCTGTACAGTGCTGCAAGTGCCGTTCTTGGACACTCCAAGAGGAAGCATTAGGATTGGTTCGATGAGAACCACTCTGACATCGTCACCCTTCTCAAGCAGAAGCAGGAAGCTTTTCAAACTGGCTCAGTGACAAGCAGCCAACCTCCAAACATGACCACTTGAAGCACCTCCATAGTAAGGTCCGGTTGTGGAAGATGAAAGTTCAGTAGTGGGAGGCACTACACTGACCAGAATAACACAAAGAGATTTTTTGATGATCTAAGGGCAGAGTACGGACCTTCCTCCAACATCATGGCGCAAGTCCGCTCCTTGGATGGAGTGCTTCTCACTGACAAAGGCGACATTGTCCAATGCTGGGTGGACCATTTCAACCAGCTGCTCAACAGGCCATCCCTAGACGACCAGGCCATTGAAGACATGCCCCAGCACCTAGTCTTGGAGGCCCTAGATGATCCCCCCCACATTGATAGAAGCTAGGAAGGCAATCAACCAGCTGCAGTCAGAAAGACCCCTGGCCCAGATGGGATCCCACCAGAAGTCTTCAAGGAGGGTGGCAAAACCCTTCTTCAGAGGCTGACAGAGCTCATGCAGCAGTTCTGGGAGAAAGCCTGTGCACTAGAGGACTTTAGGGATGCAACCTTCATCCACCTGTACAAGGACAAAGGAGACAGGGCATACCGTGACAAACACAGAGGCGTCTCTCTCCTGCGCATAGCCAGGAAGATCATGGCCTGTACCATACTGAACAGGATTACCTCTCACCTCCTTGATGACGTTGTCTCAAAGGCCCAACGTGGTTTTAGATCTAACAGGAGGACAGTGAACATGATCTTTGCCGTCAGACAGATCCAGGAGAAGTGCCAGGAACAGAAACAGAATCTCTACATCCTCTTTGTGGACCTGACAAAGGCATTTGATACCGTCAGTCACACAGGCCTTTGGTACATCCTTACCAAGTTAGGCTGCCCCCCCAAGGCTGGTCAGCATTGTCAGGTCATTCTGCTACAGCATGATGGCCAGGGTCATCAAAGACGTCTGCACCTCTGACCCCTTCCTAGTTACTAACCGCGTCAAGCAGGGCTGTGTCCTCATGCCTGCTCTGTTCAGCCTGCTGTTGATCACGCTGCTTTCTCACAGACTGATGTGGGAATAACAAAAGGACTGATGGATGCTTCTTTGATCTGCGATGCCTCAAGGCCAAGACCAAAGTGCTGGAAGCCATAGTACGAGACTTCCTCTTTGCAAATGACTGTGCTCTTGTAAGTAAGGCATCCGTTAGTCTTGTGAGCCCATGGATCTGCGCCTGGAAAGTCTTCATTCTCCAGGGCGCAGGCCTGGGCAAGGTTGTATGGAAGACCGGCAGTTGCCCATGCTGCAAGTCTCCCCTCTCCACGCCACCGATGTTGTCCAAGGGAAGGGCTCTAGGACCCATACAGCTTGGCACCGGTGAAGTCGCAGAGCACTGTGTGGTTAAGTGCCTTGCCTAAGGACACAACACGCTGCCTCGGCTGGGGCTTCACGACCTTCAGGTCACTAGTCGAATGCCTTAACCACTTGGCCACTGTGCTCTTGTAGCGCACAGTGAAAGGGACCTGCAGGAGCTCGCTGACTGCCTCACTGTGGCAGCAAGAAAATTCTGACTAATCGTCAGCCTACAAAAGACTTTAGTTCTACTTCACCCAAACCCCATACCAACCCTGCGGAATCATGAATTGAGATTGAAGATATACAGCTGAACAATGTTGACGTCCTCACCTACCTGGGAAGCTGCCACACCTCCTCCTGAAATCTAGATCCAGAGGTCTCAAACGGACTTGCAGAAGCTGGGGCATCCTTTGGTAGGCTATGGATACGTGTGTGGGGAGAATGTGGCAAAGACCAAGATGGCAGTCCTGACTTCTCTGCTGTATGGCTGTGAAACATGGACCCCTTACCACAGGCACATCAAGATGCTTATTCAGTTCCACCTGCGATGCCTTCGCAAGATCATGGGCATCTCGTGGCAAGACAGAGTCCCCACCATGGAAATGCTATGAAGGGCCGAGAGCTCTGGCACAGAGACTGATCATGAAGGCTCAACTTTGATGGGTTGGACATATGGTCCGGATGGAAGACAACTGCCTTCCAAAAATAGTATCCTTTTCCAAGCCTTAGAACATAGAAGATTGAGAGGAGATTTGATAGAGGTATACAAAAATTATGAGGGCTATAGATAGTAAATGAAGGGCAGGCTTTTTCCACTGAGGTTGGGTGGGTCTACAACCAGAGGTCATGGCTTAAGGGTGAAAGGTGAAAAGTTTAAGGAGAACATGAGGGGTAACTTCTTCAGTCAGAGAGTCATAACAGTGTAGAATGAGCTGCCAGCACAAGTGGTGCATGTGGTGCATGTGAGCTCAATTTGAACATTAATGAGAAGGTTGAATAGGAGCATGAATAGTAGGGATATGGATGGCAATGGTCCCTGAGCAGTTGATGGGAGTAGGCAGTTTAAATAGTTTCAGCATGGACTAGATATGCCAAAGAACCTGTTTCGGTGCTGTACTTCTTACGATTCTGGACTTCCCATCAAAAAGAGATGCCTCAAGTAGGTGGCATATATCATTAAAGACCCTCATCACCCAAGAAAAGCCATTTTCTCATTACTACCATAATCGAGGAGGTACAGGACCTTGAAGACACACGCTCAATGTTTTAGCAGCAGCTTCTTCACCTCCACCATCCAATTTCTGAATGGTCAATGAATCCATGAGTACTGCCTCACTATCTTGCTGTCTTTTCATATTACATATTTATTTATTTATCTTTAATATTTCTTATTGTAACTTAGAATATGTTTGTACTGCACTGTACTGTTGCCACAAAACAACTAATTTCAGAAGTTCAAATGTACAAAGGTTCATTTATTATCAAAGTATGTAAGGATATACAACTCTGAGATTAGTCTTCAGATAGCCACAAAACAAAGAAAACCATGGAAGTCATTCAAAGAAAAACATCAACTCCCCCCCCCCACTAAAAAAAACAAATTGTGCATACGGCAAGAACATCAAACCCCAACCCCCCTCCCCCCCCCCACACGCACACACACACACACAAGAAAACTAACAAATCGTGCTACATGGCCACAAGAAAGAATAGCAACATGATCATCAAATCCTGTCACAACATCTATCAGTATTAATAAACCTGATTCTGATTCTTTGGAAATATTTTCCATGGAGACTTTGTGGTGGCAGAGTCTAAATGTATATTTAAGGTTAAGATCGATTTCTAATCAGTAAGGGAATAGCTGGTTATGAGGAAAGGACTTGTGTAAAGTGCACT
This sequence comes from Mobula hypostoma, assembly GCF_963921235.1. Taxonomy (NCBI): domain Eukaryota; kingdom Metazoa; phylum Chordata; class Chondrichthyes; order Myliobatiformes; family Myliobatidae; genus Mobula; species Mobula hypostoma. The sequence goes on from NC_086104.1 coordinate 32,952,997, forward strand.
TGAAGAATCTTAGATCAGCCATAATCCGAGTGAACTGCACAGCAGGTTTGTGGAAGCCGGTAGCACACTCCTGGTCCTGCTTCTAGTGGTCAAGTGAAGGTAGGTGTCATTTTCCAATTACAATGGTTAAGCATTGACTGAGAATGACCCTGGGTCTCTTGCAGCTTTCCAAGATAACACATGCTGAAAATCAGCTGCATCCACTGCAGAAAGAGTTATTCTAGTCAGTTATACCTTTTCCTAAAAGTTTTCTTTGACCTTTTGCAGGTAAATTGCAGCAAACATTCTGTTTATTACTGCACATTGGTACAATATTAAATTTCTGATCCTATGTGAAGGTTTAGCTCATTCAAATGAGAGCATCTTTCAGAGTGTTGACTGTTGTGATCTTGGGCAGAACTGACAGTGTGTTTACATCTTCCTGATGCTGCCAAGTGGATGGCCTTTCAGACATTATTGTTGGTCTGTTGAGATCTCACTGGCATCCATGAAGCTATACTACAGCACTAGACAGTAATTTCACTAGGAAGAGGGAGACAAAACCCACCTCATTAAAATTCCTCCTGTTTTTATGCTTTCCATACTTTGCAAATGTTTATTACTCTGCTAAGAGTCTTTTGAACATATATTCCATATAAAACTTACTAATCATTTCGGTCATTATCCCTTTGTCTCCTTAACTAGTGTAAATATCATTCTGCAAACTTTTCAAATTGTTGAAGGAATCTGATTACAGTTTAGTATAAAACAGCATGCTTCCAAGTAACTGAGTCATTGTAACACAGTGGATATCTGTGTATATTCTTTCTCTGAGTACGTAATGGATTGTGGGAAATGAGTTACATGCCTAGCAGGAGTGCACTGTGAAACTGGAACAATTATTATGTTCCTGTGGTTTCTTTTATCCGCATCTCATTCATACCAATTCGATAAGACAGTATATTCCATGTAGACTTGCTAGAAATCAGCAAAACCAGATCTGACACACCACTCCAATCCACACTTCCCCATGGAACCATAACAAAATATACCTCTTCTGATCCAGTTTTAATTTATGGCATAAAAGAGACAACAATTTCATCAAAATGAGCCAGTTAGATATATAATTAAATATAGGTATTAAATATAACCATTGATAAAAGGTTCAATCGCATTTCCAGTAGTTTGTTGGCCTTATTGCTTGGAATATTTGCTTATATATTCAGATTCCCAATGTTTGCCAGATACTTTTAGGAAATAATTCTTGAGTTAAATATCACCGAACGATGACTAATGACTAACAAGATACCACTCACACAGTGGGCTTTACATCTTCTTCTATTTTATTGTAGGTCAGCTGTGAGTACAAAAATAATTAGGGAGAACCTGTCTGCAGGTAGACAATGTATTTGTCAAGAAGAGCTCAAAATGTACAACTGTAAGTTTGCATTCACTGAAACCAAAGCCTAACCTAAACTTAGAAAGAATATGTTGTGAAATGCACAACATTTCATCCTATACTGATTGCCTGATCTACATCAAACTGCTTAGCGTCTCCAGGGCATGGAAAGCACGTTGGTAACTGACTTGTGGAAGAATTTGTGACATTGTAGCAAACTTTTAGTGCATTCAGAACAATTAATGGACTTGTCTCCATTCTCTGAAAATGACAGGGAGGGAAAAATTTAGATTGGGTTTTGAAAGTGAACACTCTAGAACCTACTCTCTGTTATATTTGCAATGATGAAATGCAAATCTCTGAAACGTGCAGCAGTCAAACAAGCCGTGACCACTTCTGTCTGTTTTACCATCACCCAAATCAATCTTTTCAGCAAATGATTGAATGTATAACCTTTAAAAAAAGCTCAGACATGGTGTTTTCATCTGCATGCCTAATCTATTTGTTGTGAGTAATATGTCTGTAATACTACAGGTTAGCACAGAAACATTTCAATTTAATATTTCAGTAAGCTTTCTGCTACCTGCTACAACTCATATTACCTTGCAAACCTTGTGAGGCCATTTAACCTCGATCCTCAGGTTTCAGGTAGTATTTGATTGAGGTTGAAGTCAATCAAACCTTTGTAGAAGAATGTGACTATAATTGCGAGTGGTATTTCAATACCCAGTTGCCCTCCTATAGTATCGGTAGCTAAATGGTCTCACAAGATCTGGGAAGTGGTATGAAATTCTCAGTAGGCAGCAGGAAAGCTTTCTGAAATCTTAAGTGAAGCTCTTCGTACCAATATTAACTTTTTTCCTTGATAAACCAGTTTGCCTTGATAGATTGATAAAGCCTATCATGTCTATGCCGACCATCAATCACTCATTTATATGAAAACTATATTAATGCTAGTTTTTTCTCATCATATTCTCATCAATTCCCCAAAAATTCTACCGATGGGGGCAATTTCCAGTAGTCAACTAACCTAGTAATCCATGTGTCTTTTGGATGAAAGAGAATATCAGAACATATGGAGAAAACCCAAAGTGGCTGCAGGAAGAGTGTACAGACACCAGCTGAGGTCTGGGCTGAGCTTAGTCTTCACATTTTCTTCTTGCACCAGAAGAGACAATATATACCATGTTGGATTGCAGAATCATCACACCCTAGGCTTGAGTTCTATTTTATTGATTGACACTATCATTCTTTTCACAGTTCCTGAGAAATTGCAATGCGGAGTCTAACACATACTGCAACAATTATCAAAATGTGCTACTCCTGCAGAAATCTGTATAAGATGTCAGGGCACGGTATTAGTAGGAAGAGGGCGCTGATATCTCATATTACTCACTGGAATTCAGATGATTGAGGGGGGATCTCATTGAAACCTATTGAATATTGAAAGGCCTCGAAAGGATAGATATATAGAAGATGTTTCCTGTGGTGTTGGGAGTCTAAGACCTGAGGACATAGCCTCAGAATAGATGGACATCCATATAGAATAGAGGTGAGGAGAAATTTCTTTTGCTGGAGAGTGGTGAATCTGTGAAAGTTGATGCTACAGTTGGCTGTGGAGGCCAAGTCATTGGGCATACTTAAGGCAGAGGTTAATAAATTCTTGATTAGTCAGAGCATGAAAGGGTATGGGGAGAAAGCAGGAGATTGGGGCTGAGAGCAGACTCGATGGGCCAGATGGCCTAATTCTGCTCCTATATGTTAAGGTCTTATGGTTTTATTAACTCTTCAAGAAGATAAAACCAATTGTTGTGATCAACTCTGTATTGATAACCAGAGCCAAACACAAGATTTCAGTGGCTTGTTATTAAGCATAGGTTTTCTCTTTCCCTTATCCAGACTGAGTCAAACCTGCAGCTAATGAAAACTGGCAGATTAGAAATAATTCAAACTGTTGTCATAACATTATCCAATACAGGAGCAGAAAGAACTTGTGTGCTTCACATTTTGACTGTGCATTTCTGAGACTTTCTGTTTTCCATATGTGACTGGGAGATAAGATGCTGGCACACACCAATTAAACAAATGAATGGGATGCCGAGTTACCTAAATCATTAGTAGACCTACAACTGATATGGATCATTCAACATGTGCAGACGCCTTAGCTCTGGGCTATAGCAATAATTCCAACCGAGCAAGAGGAATTCAATTAAAAAGAACATAACTATGTAACAACATAATTATTACTGATGCCAGTTTAAATAATGGATTTAAAAGCAGCAGTAAAACCTTATGACATTAAAGGCAAAATTCATCCCATAATAACTAGAAAATATGCAAGATACGAAGTAATTTTTATTGTTCACAAATAAATTAAAGTATTAATTAGAGGGTTAAAGATGATTGATTGTAGAACTATAATTATATGGGAATAGCTTCATAACTTCCAGCACTATTGGCTGGATGTCATACAATTCAGGCTTAGATTTATGTTGTTTTTTGCTGGATTTAAAATATTTCAGCACTATTATATATCTAGTTCAAATCATGTGAGAATGATTCCATCTCTTAAGCTGCCCCTTGGGATTGAGGATGACTTGCTTCAGCTCAGGTTTTGTGGGTTCAGGAGTGACTTTTCAGAATGGGTAGCATGTGAAGTATTGTGCTTGTTCTATCATTTACACAAGGCTTCTTCTATGTGCTCTGAAGTCATGAGCTCAATGGCATTCAAATGCTCATTCTCCATTTTCATTGGCATAGGCCAGGGATTCCCAAGAAGCAATGGGGATGTTGCAAATTTTCAAGGAGGAGTTGAGCACATCCTTGAATCTTTTGCTCTGGTTGTCACGGTAATCTCTTTCCATGACAGAACTCAGCGTGTAGTGACTAATTATGGAGTTTAATGTCAGGCACGCAAACAAGATGGCCTGCCCAGTGGACACTACTGAGAGTAATTAAAGCCTCAGAGCTGGATGTGTAGGCCTGGAGTTTTGCATATGTTGAGAGTAAGGCCCTGTTTGTTACAGTAAATGTGTTATTGCGTGCTGCAGTTTGACTAATGAGATTGGGTAATGGTGGTTCTGTTGTGAAGATACCATAGATTGAAGAGTTTCCTCTTAGTTCTGAGGAATGGCTCCTTTCTGATGGAAATATTCTTGGATCCAAGAAGCAACATGGCAATGAGAAATATCAAGAAATTATATTGGTGCATGACCTATAGATATCTATACTTATGAATTGGCTTCCTTGCCTAGCTGAAGAATATTAGACCCACTTCTGTGAAGAGGAAGACATGCCAGATGACCTCAAGTTGTGAGGTAACTGCAGTAATTGTCACCACCTTCATGGTGACAAATGGAATTGCAGTAACCACGGAGGGGTCTTTTCTGCTGACAGGAGGCACTTATCTTCAGGAAAAAATATTCTTAACTCCTGAATGGCAAACATTGGCCAAAATTCTATCCAGCATGCCATGGGGATCCACAAGACAATTCTAAATAAACTTTTAAATAAGAGCTTGTGAGTTGAAGAAGCTGTGGGAAAAGTCATATTCTTCCACAAACAAGATTAACCCAAGGACACAATTCACATTATCTGCTTTCTCCACAGAGGCTCTGCAGCCTGACTGTCCGCAAAGTTTCTGTAGACTTAAAAACACATTCCATGTACTGATAAACTCAGAGCTCTTCCACATCAAGACAGATTTTATGCGTTAAAGAATTGCTTGAAAATTGAATTAAGCAATGCATGAACTTATATTGAAAAAAAAACTGGCAAAGAAGGGATAATTTTAAAGGAAAGGATTTGCAGCAAAAATTTGTCATGGTCATGATTGCTAAGACGTGTTTGCTTGTGGGGATGGGGCGTTGAAGTAAGTGGTCCTAGGTAACTTGTGCAGAAAATGTAGCCATATCTGATCGACCTGTAACACTCAAGGGACAACTACTTTGTTTCATCACCGTGCTGAGGTACATCCAGTTTTGGATTTTACTAGTTACCTGAAAGTTGAGGTTAAGAGTAGAAAACTGTGCTGGAAAAATAAAATACAAAGGCTGCAGCAGTGCATGGTATATACTGCAGCAGTGCATGGTATATTGTAGTTTCTTCATATAATCCTATTTCATATAATTATTTTCCAGTTCTTATAATTTCTTATGTCATATTATTTGCAATGTTCTACATGATATTAGTTGTACCATTGATAATTTCAATAAACCTTTAACGTGTTCTGAATAAACAGTCAACATTTTGGTCCGAGACCTTTCAGCAGTCGTAATGAAGGGTCTTGGCCTGAAACATGAACTGTTTACTCCTCTCCACATATGTTGCCTGCCCTGCTGAGTTCCTTCGGAATTTTGTGTGTGTTGCTCTGGATATCCAGCAGCTACAGAATATCTAAATTTCCTGAGTTGTTTTGCTTGTGAGTTTTAACTATTTTCACCCTACCTGGGTTCAGGGGTGAACATGCATAATAAGCATTAGGAAGAACTACCTATAACAAGGCTTTCAATATGAAACCCAGATAGATAACTAGAAGCCAAAACTGTGCATTATTTGGGGAAGGAATTATCTTTGAAAGATGAATGGGTATGTATCATTACTGCTGTGCTGTGCCTGAGGCTGAGGCTGAGGCTGAGGTAATTCATCCCATAGCAAGGGGTTATCTACAGAAGAAAAAATAAACAGGCAGGTTGGGATCAGGCAAAGAGTAAAATATTGCTGGGGTCAACTGAAATTTCGAAGGAAAGCAATACAAAGCTAGTAACACTTAAGAAAAATGTCCATGACGGCCTTATCTCAGCAGCAAAGTGCTTCTCTCTGAACTGCCAGAGGAACACACTGCCAAACGTGGCGGTAGAGATGCATAGATTAGGGAGATTTAAGAGACTCTTAGATACGCACATGGATGAAAAAAAATAGAGCTATGTGGAAGGAAACATCAGATAAATCTCTGAGTTGGTTAAAAGGTTGGCTGAAGAGCATGTACTGTGATGTACATTTCCATGTTTAATGTCACACACATTAAAGTTGCTGGTGAACGCAGCAGACCAGGCAGCATCTCTAGGAAGAGGTGCTGCCTGGCCTGCTGCGTTCGCCAGCAACTCTAATGTGTGTTGCTTGAATTTCCAGCATCTGCAGAATTCCTGTTGTTTCCATGTTTAATGTTCTGTGTTCATCCATCTAGAGGCCCGGTAGACATGGCCTTATGGTAAATCCAAAAGAAATGTAAGGATCAGTATCGACCATGTTACAGAGCTTTTTAAAAAAAACTAAGAAAAGCCTTTGACTTTATCAATCAAAAGAGACCATTGGCTGCCTGCGTTTTCACCTCCATTTTATATCAGATGCATGATGATATTCAAGCCATTACCTTAATCAGTGTGTCCACAACCAATCCAACTTCAGTGCACACTGGTGTCAGGAAGGGCTCCATCATTGCCCCAACACTTCTCTCAGTCTCAGGAAACTAGTGTGGAAGATTAGCCATGATCTTGTTGAATGACAGAGCAGACTTAATGGACAGAATGTCTCCTATTTCATGTGTTGCTATGTTTGGTATGATGCTGAAATTCACCTCCAACAACCTTACTTCTGGAGTGGAGCAAGTCTACAGACCAAATGGGAAAATGTTCTTCTCCTAGAAACAAGGTCACCTTAACTTCAGTCATCAAGATGTAGTTCACTGACAAGCATTTGGAGGCCAAGCTTATCAGTTCACTGAAGCAAGATCTATTCTGAACTCTACTGTGGCAGGGGCAACAGTTGAAGCATATTCTCAAAGCCTCCTTGAATTAGCCTGTCATGGTCCAACCACATAGGTGTCAGTAGGCTATGCTGGTCCAAGCACTTCGACGTCATGGTCAAGAAAGATTACCAACACCTCTACTTTCTCAGGAGCCTAAAGAAATTTGGCATATCCTTATTAACCCTTATTCATTTTTATTGACATGCTGTAGAAAGCATTGTGTCTAGATTGGTATTGCAACTGATTCTGCAAAAAACTGCAGAGAGTTGCGGACACAGCTCAGGACATCACGGGAACCAGTCTCCCCTCTATTGTCTCTGTCTATACTCTTGCTGCCTCAGTAAAGCAGCCAACATAATCAAAGACCCCACCCACCTTACACATTCTCTCTTCTCCTCTCTTCCATTGGGCAGAGGATACAAGAACCTGAAAGCACATACTGCCTGTCTCAAGGACACCTTCTACTCTCTTGTAATAAGTATATTAAATAGTTCCCTAGTACAATAAGTTGGATTTTTGACATCACAACCAACCTCTTTTGTGACCATGCACGTTATTGTTTACTTGCACTGCACTTTCTCTGTAGCTGCTACATTTTATTCTGTATTCTGTTATTGTTTTACCTTGTCCTGCAGCAATGCACTGTGTAATGAATTGATCGGTATGAAAAGCATGCAAGACAAGTTTTTCACTGCATCTTGGTACATGTGACTATAATAGAACAATATGAACTCCAGTTTATGCATCACCCATACCCATTCATGGGATTCTCTGACCAGTGCTAAAATGGACACGACATTTAGTATGGCTTTCAACACCTCTGATCCATTCATTGAAGTTACTCTGAAACCCAGGAAGAAAATAACAGAAGAATTGCACCACCTTCCAAACTGCACAAATGGCCAATCCATCAGGTCCTTCCGCCTGACGTGTGGAACAGTCTTCAGGTCTCACATTGGTTGTCAGCATGTACCTCAGGATCCAGAGCTGAAGTTATTCTCAGTTTCCGGGGACTATCTATGCAGAAGAAAAACACATCTGATGATCTTAAACAATATATTTATGATCAAAGTTGCTGGTGAACGCAGCAGGCCAGGCAGCATCTGAAGGAAGCTTCCTTCAGTTAGTCCTGACGAAGGGTCTCGGCCTGAAACGTCGACTGCACCTCTTCCTACAGATGCTGCCTGGCCTGCTGCGTTCACCAGCAACTTTGATGTGTGTTGCTTGAATTTCCAGCATCTGCAGAATTCCTGTTGTTTGAATATATTTATGATGATTTTTTGAATATAATAAATATATAATGTTCAAAATATATAACAGCACTAAATATAACCACATAACATAATTACAAACACAGTGGCAATCAGTAAAATATTATCGCTCTAGCAAAATTCATGTTCAAATTTGCTCTTTATTTAAAAAAGATAATATTCCAAACTTGCAGAACTGAATGACTCTGTAAAATAAGCATGTTATTCCAACAGGTTTGCATCATATTTATCAAGGAGTCTTTCTGAACTAATTTGAAAAGCTTTACCAACAGAGAGTTGGCTGCTTTACTGAGGCAGCAAGAAGTATAGACAGAGACAATAGAGGGGAGACTGGTTCCCGTGATGTCTTGAGCTGTGTCCGCAACTCTCTGCAGTTTTTTGCAGAATCAGTGCTCCGCCCTAGAATTCCTTTCAACAACTGGATATATAATTTTAATTCACAAAGAACAAGAACAAGAAAAAGAGAGAACACTAGCCACCAGTATCAGTTATTTCTATTTCTGAACCCAACACTGCAAAGTCTTGTTCTTGTAAAAACTTTTCAATGTGAAAATGCACAACAATTTTGAACAGATTAATATACAGTATTATAAATTTGAGGCTCAATGGGTCATGACCTTTTCTCTCCATATTCCTTCTGCTACGCTAAAAACAAATACAGAAAAATGTTGAAAATACTCAGTAGTTCTGGCAGCATAAGTGGAGATGGAGAAATAAACATGTCTCGGCCCGGAACGTCGACTGTATTTTTTTCCATAGATGCTGCCTGGCCTGCTGAGTTCCTTCAGCATTTTGTGTGTGATGTTACAGGACTAAACCCATTAGGATCTGGCAACAAGGGGAAAAAAAATGAAAACGTCAAAGCAAAGACTGACATGCTTTATTTGCCCACTCTTTCTAAGAAGGATTCACCCATCTGAGATAGATTAAATATTATTTTGTTGCAGCAACAATAAATCATAGATCGCATCTCATTTTAATGGAAGTTGATTTGATGCATAGAATAAAAGGACTGTGCATCTCTTTAATGTGACATTTACACATTAAAAGAGATAGGTTAGTGAGCAAGGTGCTCTACTTAATGGGGAAGGGAATTAACATTTGTGACTGATTAAATATGTCAAGCATAACAAAGTGTGTAATAATATATGATCCCTTTGATAAGAACTAATATTTGAGAGACAGATCTATAGTTCAAAACATTCAAAATACAATGAAATTAATGTAATATGATTTGATATCTCCAGAAATCATAACTTGTAATTCACCAATTAATCTTCATACAGACTAAACTTCAAAATGAAAATTTTCAGGGCAAACATTTAATGAGAGAATCACGGTATCAGTGCTCCTTTAAAAATTAAATAATTTGAATTTATTTTTGTTTTTGATGTCAGGGTGGATTAGCTGGTAGCAATAAATGTGTCTGACAAAGTGTGAGAGCATGAATGAAACTCACTGATGTCTCTGGTTTCACAGGCTTCTGTTTTAACAATGCACCATTTACTTAAGAAAATGGAATTGTTTTAGTAGTAGATTGAAGATGGAGTTGTGGATTCTACCCCATTTGAAAGTGCATAATCTTTTCCTTGGTAGAAGGGGCAAATATAAATAGAACTATACACTAATTCTGAAATGATGTTCAAAACTAAACAGATTAGCAATGATTAACCCAGATTAATGCTGATATTGGTGATGATTCTATATGAGATTGTGTTTGAAGAGCTTCAACATACACCAAGGAGCAGTAACCTTTTCCCTACTGTAGATGATGAGGTGAGTAACTTAGGACAAATATCTCAAAACTGTCAGAACTCTATTGCCAATGTTATCCCTGCATAATCATTCAAATCCACCAGCAGGGCAAATGGACCAACATCACTGTCCTTTGCCAGACTAGCATCCACAGTACTGAGGCTCTGGCCACATACTACCAACTTCACTTGTTGAGCTACTCCATCTACATATCCAACAGCATCGTCCTGAAACAAGTTCTCTACTCTTAAGTTACATCAAGGGAGAGTAACTCCCAACACCTCCCCCGCTACATTGACAACTGCATGGGTGCTGCTTCATGTACCTATGCTGAGCTCATCAATTTCATCAACTTTGCCTCCAACTTCCGTCCTGCACCTTCTCCATCTCTAGAGACAAAATGTCAATTGACATCTTTTATAAAGCTACTCTCTGGCTAAAAAAAAAATTCCTCCTTACCTCTGTTCTAAAAGAACCCTCAATTTTGAGGCTGTTCCCTCTAGGCTGGATACCATCACCATAGGAAACATCCTCTCCATATCCACCCTGTCTAGTTATTTCAACATTTGGTAGGTTTCAATGAGATCCCCCATGCATTCTTCTAAATTCTAGTGAGTCCAGGCCCAAAACTGCCAAACCCTCCTTATGTGTTAATCCCTTCATTCCTGGAATTATCCTTGCGAACCTCCTATGGACTCTCACCAATGACAACACATCCTTTTTGAGATATGGGGACCAAAACTGTTGACAATACTCCAAGTGCTGCCTGACAAGGGTCTTATAAAGCCTCAGCACTATCTTTTTGTTTTTATATTCTATTCCCCTTGAAATAAATGACAACATTGCATTTGCCTTCTTTATCACAGCTAAACCGTAAATTAACCTTCTAGGAGTCTTGCACAAGGAATCCTAATTCCCCCTGCACCTCTGATGTTTGAACTTTTTCCCTATTTAGATAATAGTCTGCATTATTGTTCCTTTTACATAGAAAATAGAAAACATAGAAAATAGGTGCAGGGGTAGGTCATTCGGCCCTTCGAGCCTGCACCACCATTCAGTATGATCATGGCTGATCATCCAACTCAGAACCCTGTACCAGCCTTCCCTCCATACCCCCTGATCCCTTTAGCCACAAGGGCCATATCTAACTCCCTCTTAAATATAGCCAATGAACTGGCCTCAACTGTTTTCTGTGGCAGAGAATTCCACAGATTCACCACTCTCTGTGTGAAGAAGTTTTTCCTAATCTCGGTCCTAAAAGGCTTCCCCTTTATCCTCAAACTGTGACCCCTCGTTCTGGACTTCCCCAACATCGGGAACAATCTTCCTGCGTCTAGCCTGTCCAATCCCTTTAGGATTTTATATGTTTCAATCAGATCCCCCCTCAATCTTCTAAATTCCAACGAGTATAAGCCTAGTTCATCCAGTCTTTCATCATATGAAAGTCCTGCCATCCCAGGAATCAATCTGGTGAACCTTCTTTGTACTCCCTCTATGGCAAGGATGTCTTTCCTCAGATTAGGGGACCAAAACTGCACACAATACTCCAGGTGTGGTCTCACCAAGGCCTTGTACAACTGCAGTAGTACCTCCCTGCTCCTGTACTCGAATCCTCTTGCCATAAATGCCAGCATACCATTCGCCTTTTTCACCGCCTGCTGTACCTGCATGCCCACTTTCAATGACTGGTGTATAATGACACCCAGGTCTCGTTGCACCTCCCCTTTTCCTAATCGGCCACCATTCCACCATAATATGGTGGAATTCTTCATTAAGATGGAGAGTGACATAGTTAATTCAGAAACAAAGGTTCTGAACTTAAAGAAGGGTAACTTTGAAGGTATGAGACGTGAATTAGCTAAGATAGACTGGCAAATGTCACTTAAAGGGTTGACGGTGGGTATGCAATGGCAAGCATTTAAAGATCGCATGGATGAACTACAACAATTGTTCATCCCAGTTTGGCAAAAAAATAAATCAAGGAAGGTAGTGCACCCGTGCCTGACAAGGGAAATTAGGGATAGTATCAATTCCAAAGAAGAAGCATACAAATTAGCCAGAAAAAGTGGCTCACCTGAGGACTGGGAGAAATTCAGAGTTCAGCAGAGGAGGACAAAGGGCTTAATTAGGAAGGGGAAAAAAGATTATGAGAGAAAACTGGCAGGGAACATAAAAACTGACTGTAAAAGCTTTTATAGATATGTGAAAAGAAAAAGATTGGTTAAGACAAATGTAGGTCCCCTACAGACAGAAACAGGTGAATTGATTATGGGGAGCAAGGACATGGTAGACCAATTGAATAATTACTTTGGTTCTGTCTTCACTAAGGAGGACATAAATAATCTTCCGGAAATAGTAGGGGACAGAGGGTCCAGTGAGATGTCGGAACTGAGGGAAATACATGTTAGTAGGGAAGTGGTGTTAGGTAAATTGAAGGGATTAAAGGCAGATAAATCCCCAGGGCCAGATGGTCTGCATCCCAGAGTGCTTAAGGAAGTAGCCCAAGAAATAGTGGATGCATTAGTGATAATTTTTCAAATCTCTTTAGATTCTGGACTAGTTCCTGAGGATTGGAGGGTGGCTAATGTAACCCCACTTTTTAAAAAAGGAGGGGAGAGAGAAACCGGGGAATTATAGACCGGTTAGCCTAACATCGGTGGTGGGGAAACTGCTACAGTCAGTTATCAAAGATGTGATAACAGCACATTTGGAAAGCGGTAATATCATCGGACAAAGTCAGCATGGATTTGTGAAAGGAAAATCATGTGTGACGAATCTCATAGAAGTTTTTGAGGATGTAACTAGTAGAGTGGATAGGAGAGAACCAGTGGATGTGATATATTTGGATTTTCAAAAGGCTTTTGACAAGGTCCCACACAGGGGATTAGTGTGCAAACTTAAAGCACACAGTATTGGGGGTAAGGTATTGATGTGGATAGAGAGTTGGTTGGCAGACAGGAAGCAAAAAGTGGGAATAAACGGGACCTTTTCAGAATGGCAGGCAGTGACTAGTGGGGTACCGCAAGGCTCAGTGCTGGGACCCCAGTTGTTTACAATATATATTACTGACTTGGATGAGGGAATTAAATGCAGCATCTCCAAGTTTGCAGATGACACGAAGCTTGGCGGCAGTGTTAGCTGTGAGGAGGATGCTAAGAGGATGCAGGGTGACTTGGATAGGTTAGGTGAGTGGGTAAATTCATGGCAGATGCAATTTAATGTGGATAAATGTGAAGTTATCCACTTTGGTGGCAAAAACGGGAAAACAGATTATTATCTGAATGGTGGCCAATTAGGAAAAGGGGAGGTGCAACGAGACCTGGGTGTCATTATACACCAGTCATTGAAAGTGGGCATGCAGGTACAGCAGGCGGTGAAAAAGGCGAATGGTATGCTGGCATTTATGGCAAGAGGATTCGAGTACAGGAGCAGGGAGGTACTACTGCAGTTGTACAAGGCCTTGGTGAGACCACACCTGGAGTATTGTGTGCAGTTTTGGTCCCCTAATCTGAGGAAAGACATCCTTGCCATAGAGGGAGTACAAAGAAGGTTCACCAGATTGATTCCTGGGATGGCAGGACTTTCATATGATGAAAGACTGGATGAACTAGGCTTATACTTGTTGGAATTTAGAAGATTGAGGGGGTATCATATTGAAACGTATAAAATCCTAAAGGGATTGGACAGGCTAGATGCAGGAAGATTGTTCCCGATGTTGGGGAAGTCCAGAATGAGGGGTCACAGTTTGAGGATAAAGGGGAAGCCTTTTAGGACCGAGATTAGGAAAAACTTCTTCACACAGAGAGTGGTGAATCTGTGGAATTCTCTGCCACAGGAAACAGTTGAGGCCAGTTCATTGGCTATATTTAAGAGGGAGTTAGATATGGCCCTTGTGGCTAAAGGGATCAGGGGGTATGGAGGGAAGGCTGGTGCAGGGTTCTGAGTTGGATGATCAGCCATGATCATACTGAATGGCGGTGCAGGCTCGAAGGGCCGAATGGCCTACTCCTGCACCTATTTTCTATGTCTATGTTTCTATGTATTCAGATAATAATCTGTTTTCCTGTTTTTGCCACCAAAGTGGATAACTTCACATTTATCCACATTAAATTGCATCTGCCATGAATTTGCCCACTCACCTAACCTATCCAAGTCACCCTGCATCCTCTTAGCATCCTCCTCACAGCTAACACTGCCGCCCAGCTTCATGTCATCCGCAAACTTGGAGATGCTGCATTTAATTCCCTCATCCAAGTCATTAATATATATTGTAAACAACTGGGGTCCCAGCACTGAGCCTTGCGGTACCCCACTAGTCACTGCCTGCCATTCTGAAAAGGTCCCGTTTATTCTCACTTTTTGCTTCCTGTCTGCCAACCGATTCTCTATCCACATCAATACCTTACCCCCAATACCGTGTGCTTTAAGTTTGCACACTAATCTCCTGTGTGGGACCTTGTCAAAAGCCTTTTGAAAATCCAAATATACCACATCCACTGATTCTCCCCTATCCACTCTACTAGTTACATCCTCAAAAAATTATATGAGATTCATCAGACATGATTTTCCTTTCACAAATCCATGCTGACTTTGTCCGATGATTTCACCGCTTTCCAAACATCATTGATAACTGACTGTAGCAGTTTCCCCACCACCAATGTTAGGCTAACCAGTCTATAATTCCCCGGTTTCTCTCTCCCCTCCTTTTTTAAAAAGTGGGGTTACATTAGCCACCCTCCAATCCTCAGGAACTAGTCCAGAATCTAAAGAGATTCGAAAGATTATCACTCATGCATCCACTATTTCTTGGGCTACTTCCTTAAGCACTCTGGGATGCAGACCATCTGGCCCTGGGGATTTATCTGCCTTTAATCCCTTCAATTTACCTAATACCACTTCCCTACTAACATGTATTTCCCTCAGTTCCTACATCTCACTGGACCCTCTGTCACCTACTATTTCCGGAAGATTATTTATGTCCTCCTTAGTGAAGACAGAACCAAAGTAATTATTCAATTGGTCTGCCATGTCCTTGCTCCCCATAATCAATTCACCTGTTTCTGTCTGTAGGGGACCTACATTTGTCTTAACCAATCCTTTTTCTTTTCACATATCTATAAAAGCTTTTACAGTCAGCTTTTATGTTCCCTGCCAGTTTTCTCTCAAAATCTTTTTTCCCCTTCCTAATTAAGCCCTTTGTCCTCCTCTGCTGAACTCTGAATTTCTCCCAGTCCTCACCAAAATGAACCTCCTCCCTTTTTCTACCTATGCCGTTACTACCAATATGTACCACCACTTCTGGCTGCTCACCCACCCTGTTCAGGATATTGTGGACACATTCAGAAACATCGCAGACCCTAGCACCCGAGAGGCAAAATACCATCCGTGTTTCTTTCTCCCATCCACAGAATCGCCTATCTGTCCCCCTAACTATCATCATCATCTTCATCATCATCAGGTGCCGTGCCCAGTTTGAGCTTTGACTGCCATGGCCCACACACTCCTGTTTCGGGTCAAGTGGATCAATTCATTGGTATTCATTTCCAGTTCTCTGGCTGCTGCATCCATCATCATTTGTCTTTGCCTTCCTCTTGCTTTCTTCCCTTCAATCTTTCCCGCAATTACTGTGCATTCTAACTCCTCTTTCCTAATCACATGTCCAATGAAGTTATGTTGCCTTTTCATGATCTCATACATTATTTCTCTTTTTGTGCTTGCTCTGTTCATGACATCCTCGTTAGATATTCGTTTCATCCATGATATTCTTTGCATCCTCCTCAAAAACCACATCTCTGCTGCTTCAATTCATTTCCTCATGTTACTAGATATTGTCCAACATTCTGAGCCATATAACATAACTGGATAAACGTAACATTTCAGTACTCTGAGGCGGGTTGTCATGACTAGTTTAGTGCTGGTCAGTATACTCTTCATTCTCGTAATGGTGTCTTTTGCCATCCCTATTCTTCTTTTGATGTCCATGTCACACCTGCCATCTGATGTCACCCAGCTTCCTAAGTAGCAAAAGTTCTGGACTTGTTTTATGTCTTCCCCATTTATTTTCAGCCTGCAGATAGGAATCTCCTTCTTTTTGGATATCACCATACATTCTGTCTTTTTGCAATTGATAAATAGACCCATTTTTGCACTTTCTTCAACAACTATATCAATTAAGTTTTGTAGTTCTTCCTCCGTACTTGCAATTAACACAGTGTCATCTGCATATCTGAAATTATTGATATTTTCACCACCAACTTTGATCCCCAAGATGTCCCTTATTATTTGTAATATTGTTTCACTGTACACATTAAACAAATCAGGGGAGAAAACACACCCTTGTCTAATGCCTCTCTTGATTTTCGTAAACTAACTCACTTCTACATCTATTCTTACAGTGGCAGTTTGTTCCCAGTACAGATTTCTGATTAGGCGGAGGTCTTTCGAATCTAGATCTAGTGTTTCCTGTAATATTTCAAATAACTTACTGTGTTTCACTTTAGCAAATGATTTTGTGTAGTCGATAAAACAAACAAACAAATCTTTTTGCACTTGAATAGCTCGTTCTGATAGTATCCTTAACATTTCTTGTACCCTTGTCTTTCACAAAACCACATTGTTCTTTACCTGTTTCAGCTTGTATCTTACTTATAGCTCTTGTCATTAAAATTCTTAGAAGTATCTTAGTGATATGATTCATCAGCTTGTATCTTACTTTTAGCACTTGTCATCAAAATTCTTAGAAGTATCTTGGTGATATGACTCATTAAACTTATGATCCTGTGTAATTCACATTCTATTGCTCCAGCTTTCTTAGGAAGAGTGATAACTACTGATTTTTTTTTCATCTCTTCTGGTATTATTCCAGTCTCATAAATGTCATTGGTTAAATCAGTAAGTTTTTCAATTCCATAATCTTCAAGGGTGATAATTTGTTCTATTACTAATTCATCGGGACCTAACTATAGAGTCCCCTAATATTGCTGCCATCCCCTTCACTTCCCCACCCTTCTAAACTCCAGGGCCAGGCTCATTGCCAGAGGCACAGTCGCTGTTGCTTTTCAGTTAGATTGAACCCTCAACCACAAAGTACTCAAAATGGAGGGGGAATTTTATTCAAGAGTCTGATGGTTGAGGGGTAGTAACTGTTCTTGAACCTGGAGGTGTGAACACTGAGGCACCTGTATCTTCTACCTGATGGCAGCAGTGAGAAAAGAGCATGGAATGGGTGGTGGGAATCTTTGATAGTGGATGCTGCTTTTCTATGGCAATGTTTCATGTAGATGTGCTCAATGGTTGGAGGGAGGGTTTTACCTCGTGATATACTGGGCCAAATCCACTACCTTTTGTAGGATTTTCTGCTCAACGGTATTGGTGTTCCCATACCAGGCCGTAATGCAGCCAGCACACGCTTTCCACCACACACTTATAGAGGTTTGCTGAGGTTTTCAATGACTTGCCGATTCTCCGCAGACTACTGAAGGAGTTGAGATGCTGTTGTGCTTTATTTGCTATAATATTTATATGATGGGTCCAGGACAGATCCTCTGAGAGAGCAATATGCAGGAATTTAAAGCTGACCCTCTCCACCTCAGATCCTCTGAAAATTACTGGCTCATGGACCTTTGGTTTCTCTATCCTGAAGTCGGCTATTAGTTCCCTGATCTTATTGATAATGAGTGAGAGCTTGTTGCTATGACACCACTCAGCCAAATATTCAAACTCCCTCCTTTATGCTGATTCATCATCCCCTTTGATACAACCCACAACAGTGGTGTCATCAGTAAAATTGATTGTGGTGTTGGAGCTCTACCTAGACACACAGTCATAGGTGTAACCATGAGCAAATCTGCAGATGCTGGAAATTCCAGCAACACAAAATGCTGGTGAACACAGCAGGCCAGGCAGCACCTATAGGAAGAGGTACAGTTGACGTTTCAGGCTGAGACGTCGACTGTACCTCTTCCTAGAGATGCTACCTGGCCTGCTGCGTTCACCAGCATTTTTTGTGTGTGCCATAGGTGTAAAGCAGGTGGCTAAGCACACATCCCTGTGGTGCTCCTGTGCTGTTGGAGATTGTGGAGGAGATGTTTTTGCCAATCTGAACTGACTGGGGTCTACAAGTGAGGAAATCCAGGATCTAATTGTACAAGGGGGTATTAAGGCCAGGTGTTGGGTTTACTGATTAGTTCAGAGTGGATGATGGTGTTAAATGCTGAGCTGTAATCAATGAAGAGCATCCTGATGTATACAGCTTTGCTGTCCAGATGTTCCAGGGTTGTGTGAAGAGTCAACAAGAGAGCATCTGCTGTAGAACTGTTACTTCGATAGATGAAATGGAGTGGATCCAAGCCACCATTCAGACAGGAGCTGATATCTTACAACACCAGTCTCTGGCATTTCACCCCTGTGGATGGAAGTGCCTTTGAGCAATAGTCAGGTTACCACGCTCTTCTTTGGCACTGGTACGATTGAAGCTTGCTTAAAGCAGGCGGGTATCACACACAAACTGTGAGCAGGAGTAGGCCACTTGGGCCATTGAAACTTCCAGTCACTAATTAAGATCATGGGTTGAATTACACAATTACCATGGTGGAAGTTTAACTCACATCATTCGATTGTTAGTCTCAGTCTCCAAGTTACTTGTCTGTTAATTTCACTTATGGACCATCTCTATACGTTCTGCTTAGGTGCCTATCTCAAACAGAGTCTGCAGATGTCATACCAGACCACCTCCAATTCCACACAACTGGAGTGGAAGCAAATTGTCCTTGACCTATATTGGAAAAGGATTTGACATTGATGTTTGTATTCAGCATGAATGCTTCCTCTTCAGGCTGATCTTGGCAACATAATCACCTCACTTACAGTAATACTATGGAACTTGATGCTGCTATTGTTCCAGAACCATGTGCCTCTATTTATCTGTGAGTGTTAAAGAGTTTTGCTTCTGTCAGCATCATAAATATTTCTCATAATTACCCTAATATTTGTTGTGTTTATTAAGCCTTAGCAGATGGGAAATATTCAGAGTTCCATGCAATAGCCCATTAAATTTTCCTAAAGATGTGGTTTGTCTATTCATGTATAGTTTTTTTTTGGTAAAATTCCATTGTATTTCACTTTTCAGGCTTAATATCACTGGCATCTGTTGTGAAATTTGTAAACTTTGTGGCATCATGACAATGCAATACATAATAACAGGAAAGAAAACATGAATTTACAGTAGGTATATATATGTATATTAAATAACTAGAATAAATAAGCAGTGCAAAATTAGAAATAAAAAAGTAGTGAGGTAGTGTTCATGGGTTCAATGTCCATTCAGAAGTTGGATGGCAAAGGGGAAGAAGTAGTTCCTAAATCACTGAGTATGTGCCTTCAAGCTTGTGTACTTCCTTCCTGATGAGAACAAGGCATGACCTGGGTGATGGGGGTCCTCAGTGTTGGATACCACCTTTTTGAGGCACCGCTCGTTAAAGTTATCTTGAATACTATGGAGGCTGATGCCCATGATGGAGCTGACTAAGTTTACAACTTTCTGCAGCTTATTTCAATCCTGTGCAATAGCCCCCCACCCGCCATGCCAGATGGTGATGCAGCCAGTTAGAATGCTCTCCATGGTACTTCAGTAGAAAATTTAAATGTCTGCAAGGAAATGAATCTCAAGATAGTATATGGTAACAAATACATACTTCAATTGTAAATTTACTTTGAACTTTGAACTTTAGAACTTAGATGGCAGCTAACACAATGATTATGGGTAGAGACACCAGATTTTTGATCTAATGACAAGGGCAGAAGTGAGACATATATCCAGAGTTTACATGTTCATTTCCGTATTAGGACATAGAACGTAGAACAGTACAACACAGGAATTTGCCCTTCGGCCCACAATGTTGTGCCGAACCAATTAACTTAGTAATCGAATGGCCAACTAATCTTTTCTGCCTACACAATGTCCATGTGTTTCCATTTACCTCACATCAATGTACCTAGCAAAACATTCAAAGTTCAAAGTAAATTTATTATCAAAGTGCATATATGCCACCATATAGAACGCTGAGATTCATATTCTTGAAGGCATACTCAATAAATCCATAATAGATTAATAACCATAATAGAATTACCGAAAGATCACACCACTATGGGCATTCAACCAGTGTGCAAAAGAGAACAAACTGCGAAAATACAAAAATAAATAAATAAGTAATAATAAAAAATAGGCAATAAATATCAAGAACACAATATGAAGAGTCTTTGAAAGTGAGTCCACAGGTTGTGTGAACATTTCAGTGATGGGGCAGGGTATGTTTAGTGAAGTCCCTTTGTCTCAAGAGCCTGATGGTTGAGGGGTAATAACTGTTTCTGAAACTGGTGGTGTGAGTCCTGAGGCTCCTGTACCTTTCTCTTGATGGCAGCAGCGAGAAGAGAGCATGACCTGCGTGGTGGGGGCCCCTGATGATGGATGCTGCTTTCCTGCGACAACGCTCCATGCAGATGCTCTCTATGGTGGTGAGGGCTTTACCCATGATGGACTGGGGGATATCCCCTGCTTTTTGTAGAATGTTCAAGGGCACTGGTGTTTCCATGCTGTCTCTTAAAAGGCCCTAAGGTACTGTATCTGATTCTGCCACTGCCCAAGGTAGTTCACTCTAGGCACCCTCTGTGTCAAAAACTTGTCCCTCATATCTCCTTTGAAATTACCCCCTCTCACCTTAAATACACTCCCTGTGGTATTAGACATCTCAACTCTGGGAAAACATGCTGCTGCTGCTCTGTCTATGCCTCTCATAATCTTATAAACCACCATCACATCAGCTGCCAGAGAAAACAGCCAAAGTTTGTCCAACCTCTCATCTTGGCATATGCCCTCTAATCCAGTCAGCATCCTGGTAAACCTCTTCTGCACACTCAGAATTAGAGTCACATTTAATTATATATGTGTGTGTGTAATTACATAAGTAAAGCAAAATGAGAGGGAGAAGCAGTGGGGTGGTGTTCATGGAATCATTGTCCATTCAGAAATCTAATGCCAGAGGTGAAGCAGCTGTTCCTGAAACATTGAATGCACATCCTCCGGCTCCTGTACCTCCTCTTTGATGGTAGCAATGAGAAGAGGGCACGTCCTGGGTAGCGTGGGACCTCAGTGATGGATGTTGCCTTTTTGAGATATCTCTTTTTGAAGGTGCTCGGGAGGCTAGTACCCACGATGGAGCTGACTGAGTTTACAATTTTCTGCGGATTTCTCTGATCCTGTGCAATGGCCCCTCCTTACCAGACAATGATGTTAGAATGCTCTCCACAGTATATCTGTACCCCCTCCTAAACTTCAACATCCTTCCTATAATGGGGCAACCAGAACTGCATACGATGTTCCTGATGCAGCCTAAGTACAGCTTTCTAACACTGCAACATAACTTCCTGCCTTCTGAACTCAATGCCTCCACTGATAAGGGCAAGCATGCCAAATGCCTTCTTAACCACCCTATCAACCTGTGTAGCCACTTTCAAGCAGCTATGGGCTTGGACTTCAAGATCCCTCTGTTCATCAACACTGTCTCCTTACATTTGACCTGCCAAGGTGCAACACTTCACATTTAGCCATTTTAAACTCCATCTGCCATTTCTCTGCCCATATCTGCAACTGATCTATATCCCACTGTATACTTTGCCAGTCCTCTATTCTATGCACAACACTACCGATCTTCACATCATCTGCAAAATTACTAATGCACCTATTTACATTTTCATCCAGGTCATTTATATACATCACAAATGGTAGAGGTCCCAGTACAGATTCCAGCTGAACACCACTAATCACAAATCTCCAGTTAGAATAAGTCCCTTCAACCATTGTCCTCTGTATGCTGTAGGCAAGCAACTTCTGAATCCAAACGGTCAATTTACCATGGATCCTATGCATCCTAATCTTCTGGATAAGCCTCCCTTGAGGACCTTGTCAAATGTCTTACTAAAATTCATCTAGCCAACATCCACATCTCTACCTTCATAAATCACTGTCAACACCTTGTCAAAAAATTCAATCAACTTGTCTCGCATAAAGCCATGCTGGCTCTCCCTAATTAGGCCATGATTTTTCATATACTTCTAAGTTCTATCCCTAAGAATTCCCTCCAGCAACATCCCTGTCATTGACATGAGGCTCATCAATATATGGCAGGGGTTTTCAACTTTTTTATGCCATGGACTCTTACTATTAACCGAGGGTTCAATGCACCCCAGGTTGGGAACCCCGGTCTATAGTTCCTAGGATTATCCCTGGTTCCCTTCTTGAATAATGGAACAACATTAGCTACTTGCCAGTCCTCCAGGACCTTGCCTGAGGCTAGAGAGGACATGAAGATATTAGTCAGGTCCCTAACAATCCTTGCCTCTCTTAGTAACCTGGGGTCTATCCCATCAGGCCCTGGGGACTTATCCATCTCAATGCTCTTTAGGAGACCCAACACTCCTTTACCTTGAAGTACCCTAGCATATTAATACTATTAGCACTACTCTCCCTCTAAGCCGTGCCCTTCTCTTTGGTAAACACTGATGTAAAGTACCCATTAAAGACCCCACCCATATCCTCCGCATCCAAGCAAATGATCCCTGTCCTTGAGTGGTTCTACCCTCTCCCTAGTAATCCTCTTGATGTATGTACAGAATGCCTCAGGTTTGTCTTTAATCCCACTCGCCAAGGCCTGCTCATGGCCCTTCCTGGCTTTCCTAGTTCGCTTCTTGAGTTCCTTTCTGGCTTCTTTGTAACCCTCAAGGACTCTGTTTGATTCCAGCTTCCTAAACTTTACATACTTTTCTTCTTCCCTCTTGACTAAACTCATTACCTCTCTCGACATCCAAGGTTCTCTTATCTTTCCGTTCTTGTCTGTCCTGTACTCTGTGCAGTCAGTCTTTAAACACCCTCCACATGTCGGATGTGGGCTTGCCCAAAAGCAGCTCTTCCCAATTAACTCTCCCTAGTTCCTGCTTAATACTCTCATAACTTTCCCTGCTCTAATTCAATACTCTCATGCAATGTACATACTTATCTTTATCTATAGGTACCTTAAAACTTAAGAAGGTGTAGTCTCTGTTCCCTAACTGCTCTCCCACTGAAAGGCCGGTCACCTAGCCAGACTCATTTCCCAGCACCAGGTCCAGTACAGCCCCTCCTCTTGTTTTACTCTCAACATTCTGACTTAAGAAATGCTTTTGGAAGCACCTAACAAATTCGGCCCCATCTAAACCTCCTGCATGGTTGGCTTGGCTCACAGGTGTGTTGTGGTTAGTACTGTTTGATATTGAAAGCCTCTTGATAAACCAAGTCAGTATGATGAGTGGCTCAGGGGAGAAAGGGAGTTAATGCAGGTCGGGCACATTTGCCACTCCTGTGCTTACTGGTGAATTTTGCAAGGGAGCGAAATGGTGCCAAAATAAACAGGGTGACAAAGTGCATTGAATGTTGTAGATAATGCACCCACAGCACATCTCCACAGCTTAGATAATGAGTGGGATAAGGAGTCAAATTACATAATCGGTCATTAAGTGAACAGCTGTGTCATAGATATTGTTGAATTTCTTAAGTGCTGTTGAGGTGAGAATTTCATTCACATTTTGACAACTCTTATAGATGTTGAGGAGGCATTAAGGGGTCAGGAGGTGAGCAACTCATTTCTGAGTACTTCTGCTCTGCTCCAGCCTCGTACACAAAATGCTGATAATGCTACTGTGTTTAAGCAATTGGTCATGTAGACTCTGGATGTTCAAATTCAAGTTTATTGTCATTCAACCGTACACATGTATACAGCTAAATGAGACAATGTCCCTCTAGGACCAAGGTGCAAAACACAGTTCATGTATCACATACAGCACATAAAATAATATTAACAGATAATAATAATAATATTCTGTCAATGTACAAGTTGACATAAAGTGCATATGCGACATATAGTTAAAGATACAGCAGTTTTACTGTCGTAAATGATGTGTACTGGTGGTAGCAGTCTCACACCCTGCAGGAAGACAGCCTAACAGTCCTTGTTCTTTTACTGCTGTACCTTCTGCCTGACAGTGGGCAATTCAAAGTGATGGTGGGGCGGATGGGAGGGGTCCTTGACAATGCTGAGGACTCTGCGAACGCAGGGCTTCTGGCATATGTCCTGGTTGGGGGTGGGGAGAGAGACCCCTATGATTCTCTCAGCAGTCCTCACAATCCATTGCCATTGATATCTGAGCACCAGATTATTGAATGTTAAATCATATTTGGACATTTCATCCTTCACTTTGCCATAGTATTGTGCCATACTGGCATGGCTTGACTAAGTGTCCAGCTAATCTGATGGATGAATCTTCACCACTGCATATCAGCTGTTGCGTTTACCACTACACTTAAATGTAAGTGTAAGAATATACGTGTAAGATATAATATTCTATCTCCAGAATGGAGGCAGCTAAAAAAATACTAGGAAAAAAGCTAAATCAGAAAAATATTAAATTTAAAATACTGAAAATATTGCTGCTGGTTAGGAACCAACAGGCTAGGAGCTGTTTTTTACACACAACTGAACCAAACAACATAATTTACAGCATCAGTGAAACAAAAGTCATAAAGACATAATTAATTTTATCTTACCTATCCAAGGAGAAACCACATTTTCACTTGTTTCAACTTATTGCAGGGTGAAATCTTAAACAACCTTGAATGGTCATTTTTTTGCCGTTATTAATTATAACAACAGAGTAGAATCAGCACTGACTTGAACAAAATCTGTCTTTTTGGTTTTGCAGGAAAGTGGTAAATATTGGTCAAACCTGACCAGGACTCTCTTCTAGAACTTGAAGCTGATACATGTTGTCGGTGTGTTCACTGACTTCCTCATACTGGAAATGAGCAATGCAGTCTGAAAGCCTATTTCAGTTTGCAAAGCAATAAGGTTAATGTCAACTTGTATTAACTTTATGCAAACATTTCATATTGGCTACATTAAATTTTTGTTGATATCAGGCATTAACCCCCACATAAGATCGGATCATATGCAGATTGTTTATTAATTACACATAGTTGAAAGATTATCTGGATAATAGCAACAATAATGGTGGGGTCTTTGCAAGTGTGAATCATAACTTGAGCACTGGTAACAGTTTCCAGTCCCTTCATCTTGTTCCCCCTCCCTGCCCATCACCTATGCCCCATAATCTGATACACTCCATTGGGTTTTCTCCATTTGCAGTTTACTAATCCTCCAGAGAAATTCTTAATTCATAGGACTAACAGTCCTTCAAGTACTCACCTATACAATAATTTTTATACAAGAATTTCATTAGGATAGTCTTTAACTTCAGGGAATGTCTTTCCTGTACCTTGTGTGTTCTGCATTAAGTCAGGATTACATAGAACATAGAATAGTACAGCACAGTACAGACCCTTCGGCCCACAATGTTGTGCCGACCCTCAAACCCTGCCTCCCATATAATCCTCCACCTTAGATTCCTTCATATACCTGTCTAGTTGTCTCTTAAACTTCACTAGTGTATCTTATTTTCCAGACTCGATAGAGATTAAATATTAAGGCATATAAAACTTGTCTACATGGGTAGACAGAGCCCAATTAGCAAGAGCCAACATGGCTTTGTGTATGGTAGGTCAAGTCTAACCAGACTTGTGAAGTTTTTTTGGGGTTGTTACCAGGAAAGTTGATGAAAGAAAGGCAGTGGACTTTAGCAAGATCTTTGCCAAATCCATCAGGGAGGCTAGTTAAGAAAGTTCAATCATTTGGCATTCAGAATGAAATAGCAAATTAGTTTCAACATTATCCTGGTGGGAGAAACCAGAGTGTGGTAGTAGATGGATGCCTCCCTAACTGGAAGCCTGTGACTAATGGACTGTTGCAGAAATCGTTGGTGGGTCTAGTGTTGTTTGTAATCCATATCAATGATCTAAATGATCGTGTGGTTAATGGGATCAGCAAATTTGCAGATGACATCAAGATTGGGGCCGTAGTGGACAATGAGGAAGCCTGTCAAAGCTTGCAATGGGATTTGGATCAGCTGAAAAAATGGGCTGAAAGTGGCAGATGGAATTTAATACAAAGAAGTGTGAGCTGTTGCCTTGTGAGAAAACAAACCAGGGTAGAACATACATAATGAACGATGCAGCACTGAGGAGTGTGGTAGAACAAAGGGATCTGGAATACGGATGTATAATTCATGGAAAGTAGGATGTTATGCTGAAGGTGTATAAGGTGTTGACTAGGCCAAATTTGGAGTACTGTGTGAAGTTCTGGTCATTACCTATAGAAAAGATATCAATGGGATTGAAAGAGTACAGAGAAAATTTACTAGGATTTTTCTGGGACTTGAAGACCTTAGTAGAGAAAGGTTGTATAGGTTAGGACTTTATTTCCTGGAGTGCAGGATAATGAGGGGAGATTTGGTGGAGGTATACAAAATTATGAGGGAGGGTATATTGTAATGAGCTGTCAGTGGTGGATGAGAGTTTGATTGAACCATTAAAGAGAAATTTGGATACATATATGATTGGAGAGGTATGGTGGACTGTGGTTCAGGTGCTAGGCACTAGGCAGAATAATAGTTTACCATGGACTAGATGAGCTAAATGGCCTCTTTCTGTGCTGTAGTGCTCTATGACTCTATAACTTGGAGGCATGTACTTCAGAGCATCTCTTGCTGAGCTTCAGGGTGTGTCCGCAGATTGGTGCCATGATAGCAGGATGGATTAGTGTGATGCCGTTACAGCTTGGGACATCAGAGCCCAGAGTTCAATTCCGCTGTCGGTTGTAAGGAGGTTGTACCATGTGGGTTTTCACCAGCTCTCCAGATTCCTCCCACATTCTAAAGATGTACCGGTTGGGAGGTTAATTGGTCATTGTAAATTGTTCTTATGATTAGGCTAGGGTTAAATAGGTGGGTTGATATGCGGTGTAACTCATTAGGGCCAGAAGGGCCTGATCCACCCTGTATCTCTAAAATAAAATAAAAAGAAATAAAAGCATAATAATCTTACTACATACTGGAGGTTCTTCCTGGGTCTGTGAGTCTGTGAATCCAATAGGGAAGTCAAAGTCCACAAGTCTATTAGAGGCTGGAGGTCGGAGATGGCCTGTCCTGGGATTGTCTTATGTGCATGCGAGGTTGGAGGGAGTAATGGGGCTTGTTTTGGTGTTGTGCTTTGTTGCTGTTGTTCTACTGTTGTGTGTGTTGACCAGAACATGGTGGGCATGCCACATAGGCAACACTTGCAGACTGCCCCTAGCACATCCTTGGGTTGTGTTGGTTGTTAACGCAAACAATATGTTTCAATGTACGCATGATAAATAAATGAATCTGATTTGAATGTGAGGTGTCCCAAGCGTAAAGACAAGACTTTATTTAGACAAACATGAGTGGCGGTCATTGGGTAGAGGCATGCATGTTATAGGATTAGGTCAAAAGCTTCCACCCTCTGTTGGGCTTCCAGTTCACCCATTGGAAGATTGGTAATATACAGGCTTCACCTACAATAATAACACTCAGTGGTGGACAGTGAGGACCCAGCCATAGTATATCCTAAGCTGTTACTTCCCTCAGAGCTCCCGACAATTAAAGTTCAACATGAAGAACTGTTGATTAATCAAATGAAGAGAAGTTGGTTGATTGTGATAAGTTGAATGCTACCTTGACTCTGACCTGCAGGCATGAGATTTCATTAGGCTTAGAATCAATTCTGATAAAACCCCCTGGGCCACTTCTGTCCAAGTGCTGCTTAGGAATTTAATTGTGTAACATTCTTTTCAGCATTGTGAATTTGAATTTTAATTCATTTCTGGAGTAAAATCAATAATGACTATTTCCAGATCACATTCCATCCCTCCAGATATTCTGTCAGGCTACTCTAGACATGAGTTATCCTTGTGTCACAGATACAGTTTCCACTGTACATCAGGAATGCCTGGAATGATATTCGGTTTGTGCAATGCTTGTTTTGGAGAATTGTAGGAGAATTTGTATCACAACATCCTAGCACTCCCAGAACAATCTAGTATATGTACTGTATGTAATGCTAAACTGAGACTATCACATTACTCCCCAATTTATTTATCAATTTTCCATTCTTCCCACATGGCAGTGGTAGCTCCACACTAGGCATGATCATGATTGCTATGGTCCCAATATCCTGAACCCATGAACACAGGATTCCTCGAGACAGAGATATCAGTTACCCAATTTCGAGACTCCATGATCTCCCAAGACTCCTAGTGGAAGCTTTGTGTTTATTTCTTATCACTTACCTCATGCTCAGCCTAACCCTCGGTGTAATCACTCACTCAGGCCTATCCCCCAGAGTCTCTCAACACTTTCCATCATGGCAAAAGCTGCCAGTGACACTCCTATGCTTGTATGGAAGAGCACAAGGCAGTCCACCTGTTCCACCACAAAACAAAGGCTTTGATGATATTTTTCAGCAGTACTGTACAGTAGGGGGTTCACACGCTTCCCACTCTTTACTCTCAAACCACAAAATGAATGCCCCATAGAGGCACAGACTCAGATAAGATATGGAAAAGGTTATAAAATTTAGAACAGGAAAATTACTCTAAATAACTACATATACTCAAACATTGAACTGACAAAATTGATGGCCACTTCAAGCCAACAATATCTATAAGTGAAACACCAAGGCCTCTTTCTGTCTCCCTTTTTTCTAATCTTATATTACTCTCAGCGGCATCACAACAAATAATGACTGGAACCTGACAAAATAAAATGGAAACATCTATTTAATAAAAGTGGCCCTAAAATGTTTTGACTTTCTTTACATGTTAATACCTCCAGATGAATTGGCTCCAGTACTTTTGTTTCTTTTTGAATAATAATGAAGCCATTACTAATCCCTTCCTGTACCTCTGTTACTTAATTGATTGCAGAACCTTTACTTGAAGAAAATGTCTCTTTAATTACCAATTAATCTTAAAGTGTATCAGAGACAATTGTGGGATTAACTGCACACATCAAAATTTACTAACAATGCCAGAGTAGTCTAGCAAGGGCAATAGAATAAAACATAAATCTGTTTAATATTAGTTACTTAACCTTGAAACACGGTGCCTTACCTAAAAAGCTTATGATTTCTCGTTAACTATTCATTATTTGTCAGGGACATCTGTGACCCACTCTAGTTACAGTATTATCATTTGAATTGACCTGGCGGTACAACAGATTGTGGAATGAGCAACCACACATCAGGATAAGCACATAAACTACTACAGAATGTAATTAATGTCTGATTTAATGCCATCAAACAATGCTACATTTGGACTAATTTGGGTGCTGAATACACAAAATTGGATAGGTTGCCTCTTTGCACTACTTTTAATTGGAGTAACAGTCTTCCACACAAAAGTGCATACTGCACGCACATAACAATTGTGTCTCTTTGTTTATTCAGTAGTTTTTACATTAATGTTGTCTTTTGTCTGTTTTGAAATAAATAATTACTATAATTCCAATCTTCATTTGAAATAGTATAACACCAATAAATCTGCATCTTCATTTATGCTTCGTCATTACAGCTAACTCCAAAATATTGTATTAACTATCTCCTGAAGAATTACATCCTTTAACAACTTGTTAATTAGCCAGTCAGTTCTTACTGGACCCTATATGCTCAGTTGCTGATCTCGTCAATCTGAGTACTTGTTCAATTAGGAAATATGTTTGATCTCATCATTCCATCCTAACTCACATTATACTCTTAACTTCCATATGACTGCAATCTTCAGAACACTCCAGTTAGTGTCCTATTTACCAATCAGCTACCAAAACCTGTAACTATGTTGTTTTTCTAATAACTCTTTTACTTTGTGTCAGCTAATTCTGGGTTTAACAGTTTAGCTTCTCCTGTGTAATATCTGTACAAATGTTTAGAGAGGCAACTTGATAGATGTATAGAAGAGACTTTTTCCTGGGACAGAAATGGCTAATACAATGGTGTTTGGAGGAACATATACAGGGAATGTCAGAGGTAAGCTGTTTATAGAGAGAGTGGTGGGTGCATCGAATGCATTGCCGGCGTGGCAGTAGGGGTGCTTAATAACACCATGTTTTATAACATTGTGTTTCATAACTGCATTTAATTATAAAAAAATACAAACAAATATTTCAAATTAAAACAGAAAATGCTAGTAATATAGCAGATCAGACAGGGAGAAAAGAAATAAATTAACATTTAAAATCAATGATATCATTAGAATTTGTTTAAAGTTTGTTCAAAAAGTTTATTTCCCATTTAATTTCCAACCATATCATTACATCATAGCTTTTGGCTTAATGAGCCATTTTTGAATGCTATCAAAACAAAAGTGGTTATTTGGGAATGAGTGGTGCCCTCACTCCTGTGCAATTGAAGTGAGAAAACCTCTAATAAATTATATCATATTGCTTTGCTTTGAAAATGGTGCAGTAAAAGCCTTATTTTAACAGTGCTTAGATAATCCATTGGGTCTCCTGGGATTTTTTAAACAGAATAGAATTGTTTTTATGTTAGAAGAGAAGCTGCTGCCTGCATTCTCTCAATATTAAAAACTGCCCATCTGGGACAGGATCTTACTTAGGTTCTTTAGTTTCTAAAATTCAGTGTGGCATATACCTCTCAGCATAACCTAGATCAACCAGTTGCTCTGTGCACTATATAAGGCGCTTTATTACCGTCTGCACTTTCTACTCCCAGTTGTACTCTGTATCAGAGAGCCAATTTCATTGAAGAATACATAGCACTACTGTTAAATTGGAGACTGAAAATTGAACATACTCTTCCAGCTTTCTGCATTTACTTAGGTTAAATTGTGGTTGTAATACCTGAATTATTATTATTATTATTATTATTATTATTGTATTTGTACAGTTTGTATTTGCATATTGATTGGTTGTCAATTTTTTGTGTAGTTTTTCATTTGTTCTGTCAATTTGTTTTTGTTCTCCTGTGAATGTCTGCAAGTAAATTAATCTCAGGGAAGTTTATAGTGTCATACAACATATGTAATTTGGCCATAAATTTACGTTGAATTTTGAAATTTTTTTAATTTAAATTTAAATTTAGCTAGGACAGGAAAAACTACTTTGTTCTCTCTGTGCCTTTGATTGCACTTCAAAAAAAGTTAAGTAACAATCTGATTTCACTGACCCTCTAAAGTCTCTGATTATTTTCTGATTCTTCAGCTTTGTGTTAATTTAGACGATTAGTGTTTGTTGTTTTGCAATAATTTCCATGGAGAGTAACAATCTGGTAGAGGAACTCAGCAAGTTGCAGAGAATTCACGAGGGGAAATGAATTGTTAGGAGAACATTTTAGAAACTCTGGGCCTGAGATGTGCAAAATGCAGCCACTTGAATTACTTAAAATATAAAAATATATGAAAAAGTAGCAGTGATGGTGAAAGGGCCCCTCGAGCCTACTCTGCAAATCAGTATGATCGTGACTGATCATGTGTCTCAACTCTACTTTCCCGCCTGATCTTTGTATCCTCTGATTTCTTTTATATTAGTCTCAATCTTCAATATACTCAATGACTAAGTATCCATAGCCTTTGAAATGGAGAATTATTTATCTTCTCAAAAATGAAGTCCATTTTGAACGCCTTTACTGTTTGTGTTTATCATTGTGGGAGAAGAAGTTGAAGTGGTGGAGGAGTACAAACACTTGGGCATTCACCTGTTCACCTCAACAGCAGACTTGACTGGAAAACCAACCCCAAGGCTGTTTACAAGAAGGGGATGAGCAGACTCTATTTTCCAAGGAGGCTGAGATCCTTCGATATGTGCAGCAGGATGTTGGTGATCTTTTACCTGTCTGTTGTAGTGAGTGCAGTCTTCTTTGCGACTTTATGTTGGGGAACAGCATCAGTGCTGGTGATGCAAAAAGACTAAATAAACTCATCAAAAAGGCTGGATCCATCCTTGGCTACAACACAGACTCTTTTGAGTTAGTGGTGGCGCGGAGGTCAATAAACAAACTGATATCAATTATGGACAATCTGGTACATCCTCGCAGCGGGGCACCCTTTCGAACAGACTTATTCAGCTCCACTGTCACAAGGATCGTTACAGAAAATCTTTCCTACCAAGTGCAAGAAGCATATACAACAGTTCATCTCTGTGCAACAGGATACACACATCATAGTACAAATAGTCTGTGCTTTATTATTTTGTACATTATTATTGCACATTATTGCAATTATTATTGTGTATATTATTATTCTGTACTTTATTATTAGTTAAGTCTGCACACTGCGAAGTGTGTTTTTAAAGTGCTGCTGTCATGAAAGAATTTCCCACCAGGATCAATTATTATTATTATTATTATTATTACATGCATATCACTTTAGTGATGCATGTGCTTCACATTTTTAAAGTATTATTTTGGACTGATGATGAATTAAGTGATCTATTGAACAATTATAATAATTGTCATAGTGTTATAGAGTTATAAGAGTACTACAGCATGGAAATGAGCTCCTTGCCCCAACTCATCCGTAAGGCTGTCTAACATGACAGCGGACATTTCTTGAGACAATGTTGTACCATTGATATTGTACCATTGCTCAAGATTCATCCTACATATTCATCTACTGAATGCTTTAATTATATAGCATTTTGGAAACACCAAAGCATTTCATTTAATTTTAAACCATTCAATGAAGGAAGGTGATTGAAAACACCAAGCAGTTTTCACTTTCTAGCCTATTCAGTAGGTTGTTGGTTCAAGATCAATTAATTACATTAACCTCCATATCTTAACATTGAACATTCGGAAAATCTCTTGGATCAGTTGAGATATAAAAGGAAGTGATTTGGTGTATATTAAATATCTATTTGCACTACCTGACTGAAAATGTGAAATTCTCTTTAAGTTTTGGTGAGCACTGTTTCTCAGGCCACATTATTGGTCCATTCAGGATTAAATCAGGGAATGCTGAAAGTGCACAGCAGGCAATGCTGCAGCTGCCCAAGAAGAAATAAGGGAAATGGCCAGGGCCACATTCTTCTTCAGCTTCTGTGGAGACTTGCCAACCAACAATATTATGTGGATCAGTACATCCCTGTCTACTGCCTTTGTGTGTTGCAGCATAATGCCCAGAAATAAAGTTCAGCCTTGCTTACTGAAGGGCCAGAATCATCATTGCTTCTGGCCCTTGGTTTTACCTGAAATTAATGGGGTTTTGACCTGGATTGTGAAGGTCATTTCAGGTTAAAGTCTTTCTGTTTCATTTATTTCCTATATTACTACTTTCAGTTCACGTATTTCAGTTAAAGGTCAAGTGGAGGTCTATTCAATCTCATATTTCAGGATGATAAAATAAAAATAAATGCAGATGCTGAAAATCTGAAATAAATGCAGAAAAATGCTGGAAGCTGAGCAGGTCAGGAGGCATTAATGGAAAGAGAAACAGTTAGTATTTCAGACTGAAGACCCATCACCAGCTCTGAAAAAGAAACATAGAAGAGGGAGTTACACAGGGTTGGAAGAAGGGAATATCTGTGGTAGAGTGAGGCCTGGGTTACTGTAGAAATTGTAGGGTTTGTTGGGTCCATTGGATTAATGGGGGCAATTATCAGGTGATAACAAAGGTAAAGAAGGCATCATATTTTGTTAATAGTAGAGGTGTGGGACATTGCCAATATCTCAACTGGATGACTACAGCAGCAATGGCCAGTTCTGAAACAGACAAAGAAAGTGAGTTAGCTGAAGTCAGAGATTGATTTGATTGATTCATTGATAGAATACATTCAGTTTCTCTCTCCCTCTATTAATTCTGATTGACTTTTTGGGCACATCCTAGAGCATGCTATTGGCAATACATTACTCTATTGTCTATTATCCCCCCATTGTCCTCACTTGACTGAATACCATCTGCAACTCATTCTCATTGCAACCCTGGCCATATCCCAAAACAGATAATCTCTTTGTCCTGCCACCTATTCTGCAACTACTTATCCCTCTTTCCCAATTCCGACAGTAAGTCTTTAACCTGAAATGTTAATAAATTTTTGCTTCTGCAATGTATTTATTTTTCATAGCCCTCTATTTCTAATGAGAATATGCCCCAGTTTCATTCCATTTCAGCTGTTAATCAACACTTCACTTTGCTTTGCATTTTGCACCAATGCCCAACAGGTACTCTACTAATCATTATTAAATTGGCCAAGCTCCACTTTGCAATTATGTTAAAATGGTTTTCATCCAGAAACAAGTGCTATTATGATACAGATCCCCTTGGGAACCTCACTCAATTTTACACATCTTAAATAATCTGAGAATATTTCAAAGTCAAAATTAAAATTGAGCTTATTGTCATATACATATGTGCATGTATGCACAGATGCAATGAAGAACTTATATGCAACAACTGAACTATGTAACATTATATGAACAGCTTTCAAAAGAACAAAATTAGTCATAAATTACTGTTCGTACAAATTTTCAAGAAAACACAATTAATACAAAAAAATCCATTTTAGTGCATGGTGGTCAAAATGGCTATTGTGTTGTTAAACTGTCATGTTTAGAATTTTGCCAGTTGCTTCAAGAACCAAGTGACTGAAGAGAAGTAGCTGTTATTGAACTTAGTGGTGTGGGACATCAGGCTTCCATGCCCCAGTGCTACCCTTAGCAATGTGTATGGACTTTGGAAGTTATTTGCGTAAATGGTCCACAGTTAGTTCTGAAGACACCCTTTCAGTCTCCCTAAATCAGCTTGGTTTCCCTTTAGAGAGGAAAAGTGCAACAAGCTAGCACATTATGTTTCCTGTTTAAAATGACAGTTCACATGAGCTAGCACTGAATCAGACTTTTACAGAAGCTTAGCATAAATATCTAGCTTCTTTGCTCTGAACCAATATTTATGTAGCCCAGGGTCCTATCTGTTTTATTAACCACTTTGTTAACCTGTCATGCCATCTTCAAAGATGCCTGCACAAATCCACCCACCCCCACCCGCATTCCTTTAACATTATACCACTTAAACACAAATCATCTTTCCTTATTCTCCTGAATAAGAAGTATCATTTACAAATTTTTGAATTGAACTTCATGTGTCTTTCTTTTGTGTGGTCTCTCTAGCTGTTCTTGAACTAAAAATAGAAAATGTTAACATTTCTAACCAGACTGGAGTAGCATTTGTGGGGAGAACAGCAAAGCTGGTGTTTCAGGTTCATAACTTTTCAACAGATACTGCCTGACTTGCTCAGTATTTCCAACATTTTTTCTGTGCTCTTTTCAGCATCTGTAGTAATTTAATTTAGAATTTTGACTTCTTGAAGCCGTAAACATCTTTCTCGCTATTTATTATACCTTAATGTTGTGAATGATTGGAAACAGATGAAACTGTCTCCAGTTCTCCCCCAAGTCCTCGACATGAATCTAAAACTAATGGTGGTTCCAACAATGAATCTCACTGAAGCCATTGTATGTGCCCATTCAACCATTTACCGCAAACTCTTTTTTACGTAGAGTCACTATTATCTATCCCCGAGTCAGGTTTATATTCTTGCTGGTACTGTTTTATTCCATGGGCTTCAATTTTATAAACAACCTTTATCTCTGATATTTTGTTAAATAGCTTTTGAAATTCAACAACTGTCCAGACTTTACAGTATATACCCACTCAGTTATCGCATCAAATAAAAACACAATTAAGTTAATCTAACCCAATTTACCTTTAACAAATTCATGCTGGCTCCACTTCATGAGGTTAACCAAAGTGGTTGAAAAGAATTGTTTCTATAAGCTTCCCTACCATCATATTAAACTGAGGGATCTGTAATTGGTAAGTCTGTGCTTCTCCATTTTTGCCTGAGGGTGCAATATCTCTAGTTCTCTTATATCACCCAAGAAAAAAGAGGATTAGTTGATTGTGACCAACACATCTGCAATTTACACACTATTACATGCCTCAGCAATTTAGGAGAAAACTCATCTAATCAAAAAGACTTACCGGCTTTGAGTACTAACATCCTTTCTACTATAGGCCCTTATACATTTATATTTTATCCAGAGATCCAAAGATCTTCTTGTTTGTCATACGTTTGGCAGTTTTCATGAAATTAATTGGGCTATGCCTTCTGTTTCCACAAGGAATTTCCATCTTGCTCAGCAACTGGCCCCAGAAACCTTTAGGTCCTCTGTGTTATTAATCACCATTCTGTGCTCTGTACTCCTTTAACCAAATTACTCTCATACTTCTCCATAGTTTATATCTCAGCCTGATTTCCCATTACACTGCAAAGCAATATCTATTCACAAATTCTACTTCTTTCTATTAACTCCTTCAAAAATCAAAGTATTTCCGACTACGGTAGCTGTTCCTGTTCCCCTTGTCAGAATGTAACTGAGCTATAGCTATACAATCTGCTCATTGATTCATTACATTTTTCCTTCCAGTCTTTAACTCTGATTTACTCACTGTACGTACTTCACTGAAGTTTGCCTTTCTTCAGTGAAGTATATAAGTATTCCAGGTTGCTCATTGTGCTTCTCCATAATTAATTGAAATGGAAAGACTATGAACACTATTACTGATGGGTTCCCTAGTTCTCAAGTACTCTACTGAGTCCATTTTATTATCAAGGTTGAACAGTTAGGATGAAAATGATAAGATTGGTATAGAATAAAAGGACCACAATAATCAAATAGCTGGCAATAACTACTTAAAGAAAATGTGGGTTACCATCATAGGGTACGTTACCTGTGGTCTTAACGTCTTCATCAGGAGAAGAATTAGGCCCACTTGTCTCACCGACTCTGTGCCACCATTCCATTATCATTCCTCTCGATCCCAATCTATCTTCTCCCCATATCCTTTGATGCAAGAACCTATCAACTTCAGCTTTAAAGACAATCAGTGACTTGGCCTCCACCCATCAGTGGCAATGAATTCCACAAATTCACTACCCTCTGCTTAAAGAAATTCCTCCTCACCTCTGTTCTAAATGGACATTGCTCTGTTCTGAGGCTGTGCCCTCTGACCCTAGACTCACCCACTATAGGAAACATCCTCTTGACATCCTCTCTATCTAAGCCTTTCAATATTTGATAGTTTTCAATGAGATCACCCCCTCATTCTTCTAAAGTCCAGTGAGTACAGGCTCAGAGCCATCATCACTCCTCATATGTTAACCCTTTCATTCCTGGAATCATTCTCATGAACCTCCTCTGGATCCTCTCCAATCCCAGCACATCTTTTCTTAGATAAGTAGCCCAAAGCTGCTCACAATACTCCAAGTGCAGTCTGACCAATGTTTTATAAAGCCTCAGCATCACATCCTTGCTGTTATATTCTAGTCCACTCAAAATAAATGCTAACATTGCATTTGCCTTCTTTACCGCTGACTTAACCTGCAAGTTAACCTTTAGCTACTCCTGCACAAGGACTTCAAAGTCCCTTTGCATCTCTGATTTTTGAACTTTCTCCCCATTTAGAAAACAGTCTATGCTGGTATTCATTCTACCAAAGTGCATGACCATACAATTCCCTTCACCATATTCCATCTTCCACTTCTTTGCCTATTCTCCTGATCTATCTAATTCCTTTTGCAGTCTTCCTGCTTTCTCAACACTAACTGTCTCCCCACTTATCTTCGTGTCATCCACAAACTTAGTAACAAAGCCGTCAATTCTGTCATCCAAATCACTGACATATAATGTAAAAAGAAGTGGTACCTACACTGACCCCTGTGGAACCCAAGCAGCCAACTAGAATAGGCTCCATTTGTTCCTACTCTTTGACTCCTGTCTCTCAGCCCTTCTATCCATATTAGTATTTTTCATGTAATACCATGGTCTTTTATCTTGTAAAGAAGCCTCATGAGTGGTACCTTATCAAAAGCCTTCTGAAAACCCAAGTAAACACATTCACTGACTCTCCTTTGCCTATCCTGCTTGCTTTTTCCACAAGTAATTCCAACAGATTTGTTAGGCAAGGTTTCCCCCTAAGGAAACCATGCTGACTTTAACCGTACCTACTTTATCATGTGCCTCCAAGTACCCCAAAATCTCATCCTTAATAATGAACTCCAACCACTGAAGTCAGGCTAACGGGCCTATAATTTTTTTTCTTGTTCCCTCCCTTCTTGAAGAGCGGAGTGAAATTTGCAATTTTCCAGTCCTCTGGAATCTGTCAATAATCTAGTGATTCTTGAAAGATCATTCCTAATGCCTCCAAAATCTCTTCAGCTACCTCTTTCGGAACCCTGGGGTATAGTCCATCTGGTCCACATGACCTACCTGCCTTCAGACCTCTCAGCTTCCCAAGCACTTACTCCTTAGTACATAATAGCAACTACGCTCACTTCTGCTCCCTAACACTGTCTAATTTCTGGCATACTGTGAGTGTCTTTCACAGTGAATACTGATGTAAAATACTTATTAAGTTCCCCCTCTGTTTCTTTTTTCCTCATTACTATCTCTTCAGCATCATTTTCCACTGGTCTAATATTCACTCTTGACTCTTTTTTACTCTTCATATATCTGAAAACAACTTTTGGTATCTTCTTTTATATTTATAGCTAGCTTATCTTCATATTTCATCTTTTCTGTCCTTATGGCTTTTTAGGTGCTTTCTGCTAGTTTTCAAAAGCTTCCCAATTCCATATCTTCGCACTAATTTTTGCTAAATTCTATGCTCTCTCTTTTGCTCTTATGCCACCTTTGATTTCCCTTATCAACCATTGTTGCCTCATCCTATTTTTATAATACTTGTTTATCTTTGGGATGTATCTAGCCTGCACCTTCCAAATTGCCCACAGAAACTCCACCCAAAGCGGTTCAGCTGTCATCCCTGCTAGTGTCTCCTCCAATCAACTTTGGTGGGCTCCTCTCTCATGCCTCTACAATTCCCTTTACTCCACTGTAATACTGTTACCTCTGACTTCAACTTCTCCCTCTCAAACTGCAGTGTGAATTCTATCATATTGTCATTGCTCCCTCCAAAGGGTTCCTTTATCTTAAGCTCCCTAATCAAATCTATTTCATTACACTTTATCCAATCCAGGATTGCCTTTCCCCTAGTGGGCTCAATCACAAGCTGCTCTAGAAAGTCATCTTGTAGGCATTCTACAAATTCTCTCTTGGGATCCAGCACCAACCTGATTTTCCCAATCTACTTGCATATTGAAATCCTCCATGACATATCAAAACATTGCCTTTTTTACATACCTTTTCTATTTCCCATTGTAGTTAGTATCTCTTCACAGGCCTATATATAGCTTCCATCATGATGTTTTACCCTTGCAGTTTCTTAACTCTGCCCACAAGGATTATACATCTTCCAGTCCTATGCCACTTCTTTCTAAAGATTTGATTTAATTTCTAGCTACAGAGCCTCTCTGCCTACCTGCCTGTCCTTTCGATGCAATGTTTATCCTTCGATGATAAGCTCCCAACTATGATCTTCCAGGCATTACTCAGTAATGCAACAACACCATACTTGCACTACAAGATTATCTACCTTATTCCAGATACCTTTTTCGATTTTGCCCCGATGTTACAATTCAACTCATCCCACTGACTGCAATTTTGCCCTATCGTTTGCCTGTCCTTCCTCACAGTCTCACTACACACTGCTTGTATACCAACTGCCCCATTCTCAACTGTATCACTGCAGTTCCCATCCCCTGACAAATTAGTTTAAACCCAAAATCTCTAGGAATCCTGCCCACAATGATATTAGCACCACACCCCCCCCTCCACCAGGTTCAGGTGTAACCTGTCCTAAATAAATACTTCTCATCCGCAATCTGAATGAAGAAGGATATTATAATTGTTTCATTCAGGAAGATGGGTGATGGAATTCTAAAATAAAATTAATTTACATAAAGTGGAGTAATGAGATGTATCCAGTGGCTAAGCTAGGCAGAGGCAAGGGCTGCTGATGTCCTGTAGAGAAGTTTTTAATTCTTCTCTGGCCACAGGAAAGGTACCCTGTGACTGAAGGACAATGAATGTGACAAGAAGGGCAGCAAGGTAATTATGGGTTGGTGAGTCTAACTTCAGTACAGGGGATATATTGGAACGATTTCTGAAGGACAGGATTAATGTGCACTTGGATTCGATCTGTAAAAGTCAGTGTGACTTTATTAAGGGAATGTCCTGTCTGACTAATTTGATTGAATTTTTACAGGAGGTGGGTTGATGAGAGCAGAGCCTAAATTGATTTCAATAATGATAGTGCCCCACATGACAAATTGATGCAAAAGGTTAGAGCCCATGAGATTCAAGCCAGTTGGCAAACGGAATCAAAACATGATGGTTATCGAAGACAATAGGTGATGGTTGACTGTTGTTTTTATAACTGGAAGTCTGTACCTTCAATTATCAATGCCAGGACCCTTGCAGTTAACTATACACATCAATGATCTGGATGTGAATATTAAAGGCATGCTGGTAGCTTTGCAGATGACCTGAAGATTGGGGGTGTTGATAATGAGGAGATAGTCTTTGGTTGAAGAATGATGTTGATAAAATGGACAGAGAACTGACAAATGAATGTAATTGAAAAATGTGAGTTGATACATTTTGGGAGGTCTAAAAAGGAAATAATATGTAGGGTAATGGTGGAATTCTCGGAAGTGATGAGGAACAGAAGGACCTTGGTGTACATCTTAAGTTTACCGAAAACAGCAGAGGTAGAAAAGTGATTAAGAAGGAATATATACTTGCCTTCATTAGCTGGGAGACATAATATCAAGCATGAAAATTATATATAAATCATTAGTTAGGTCACAGCTGTCGTACTGTTTACAGCTCTTGTCACCATTTAATGGAAGGAATGTGATTGCACTGGAGACACTGCAAAGGATATTCATTAGGACAAGGCCTGTGTTGGAGCTTTTCAGCTTTGAGAGTGGTTAAGATTGGTTTCCCTTCTTGCTAGCAGAGAAGGCTGGGACAATACTTGAGCAAGAGTACAAATAGGAGAGGCATAGATGGGGGAGAAAATGAGAAGCCTTTCCTTTTAGGATGCATATGTCTGACCAGTTGTCACAACTTTAAGATTAGCGGTATGAGATTTATAAGGAATTTAACAAAGAAATTGTTCATATGCAGAGTGGTTCACATCTGGCACGTGCTATCTGGAGGTGGTGGTTGAGGTGATCTCACAACATATCAGAAGTAATAAAAACAGAAAATAATAAAACATTGGGGGGACCGTCAAGCAGCATCTTTTGAAAAACACATCAATTTGTTTTTGTTTATTTTCAATCTCTAGCATTGGTATTTAGTTGTATTAAACTCTATTAAGTATTTAGATCAGCACATTGCATCCCATGGAATCAAAGGCTGTCTCCTGGAAATCGGGATCGATAAGGATCAGTACTTGATAGCCAGTACAGACATAGTGAGCCGAAGGGCCTGTTTTGGTCTTCTTTGTCTATGATTCCAAAATACCTCAAACCACCGTATCAGTTTCTGTTACGAGCGTGAAAATTGTAATCTCATTGGCATCGCATACTCACGTTGCTTCTCGCCAAAGGGGAAAGTACGTTACATTTTCCAGCTAGATGTACTGTAAAAATGCAGCGAATCCCACTCCATCCCTTTGTAGAGTGAGAGCAGACCCATGTACCTGGTGACCTGGACTAACTAAAAGCTCTCCACCCCCCGACTCTGGCCAAGGATAAATGGTGCTCCGAAATAAGACCAGCTATTTTATCTTTATAGGTTCCTGCACACTAAGAATTCGGATCTTCCAATGGAATGGCTGTGTACTCACTGTCACTGTGTTAACCACGTTTATAGTTTGCAGCTATATTCAATAACTACTCGTACGTACACATGGTGTTCGGCGTCAGCAGGTCGAAGAGCCATTCCTCGGTGGTTACTGGGGCCAAGTGGACAAGTGGATTCCGGGTCCTCGAGGCTGCTGAAATAGAGGAAGGAGTCCTTCTCATCACCTTGGTCTTCCATCATATCTATCCCGATCCTGCAATCAGTCATTTTCATTGCGAAAAGATATATAACAGAAGTCCATCTAGTCTGAATTCTTGTGTAATTTAATTGCGGGAAGGAGAAGGGACTGCGTTCAGAATTAAAGAGGGCTTCTCTTGGCATAATCGCCAGGTAGGTTGGGCCGCGTGGCCTGTGCATTCCTAGTAATTCCTGCGAACATTGTTATTGCTTGGTGTTCACTGTGGGCGAAACGGATATTCGGATATTTCATTTTCGAGGGGATTCTGTATTTTCGCGCATTCAGATTCTTGCTGTGAAAGTGATGATAAAGCAAACAATTTATCCTTCATACTCTGCATTAATCCATTACTCGGAGCTTTTACCCCTTTGTATAATGACCTCATTATTCATATGAATTCGTAAGTTATAGATTACTCACGCAAGGGACTGGGATGGTAAATACATTAATACCTTGAGCATTTCTCTATTGAGATTTCGTCATTTAATTGAAAGACTGTTTGGTTGAGAGCGCGTTTACTATAAATTCAAATGCATTAAGCTTGGAAGGAGATTTGGACACCTGGATAATGGGCAGCACATCATTAATGTTTTACCGCCGTATTGCAAAGAATTGCCGTGTGAAAACGTTGGACTGCATACTGAAGTTTATAGCAGCCAACGTTTGTATAATTTTCGAATTAGAAATAGGAAATCAAAAAAAATCCTGTTTAAACTGAAAGGAGATTCTCTTCATTTTATTTTATCCATGGAAAAATTAAGTGCTCTAGGTTCTGTGTGATAATTTGAAAAGCTGTTACATTTATATCCTCTTTGTTTGTGTGTGTGTGTGTGTGTGTGTGTGTGTGTGTTTCAGAAACAATGGAGAAATACTTAATCCACTTTGTATGTATCTTCCAGTGGTTGTTGTGTATAGTGCATTGCATTATAGTAAGTTTATCAACAATGATGGTATTATTTACTGTCACACTAAGATCACACCGATTACTGCGTATTCTAAATATTACACCATGAATTGTAAAGCTACTTCAATAATACATCAATGGCTCCCAAACCCTGGACCGCAGGATTAGGACACCAGGTGCCTGCAAACATCACAATCAGTAGGTCCCACTCCGCGTGTAATAGAGACCTGGACTACAGTCCCACTCCGCGTGTAATAGAGACCTGGACTACAGTCCCACTCCGCGTGAAACAGAGACCTGGACTACAGTCCCACTCCGCGTGAAACAGAGACCTGGACTACAGTCCCACTCCGCGTGAAATAGAGACCTGGACTACAGTCCCATTCCGCGTGTAATACAGACCTGGAAGTTTATTGAGATTTCTTCATAATTGTGAAGCTCCCGGCCAATGGCACTGTGGAAGTAACTTCGCCTACGAGTGCAGTAGTTCAGGAACGTATCGTTTGTCTTCCAAAGGGCAATAATAGAACAGTATGTCTGGTCTTCTCC
Organism: Mobula hypostoma; assembly: GCF_963921235.1. Classification (NCBI taxonomy): domain Eukaryota; kingdom Metazoa; phylum Chordata; class Chondrichthyes; order Myliobatiformes; family Myliobatidae; genus Mobula; species Mobula hypostoma. The sequence continues at coordinate 32,996,558 of NC_086104.1, forward strand.
GGTAAAATCCTTGTTCCACAGGAGAGTAAAACAAAACAAAATTAGATAACGATGTTGGAAATGAGTCTCTTTTGGAAATGAACTTACATGGTCTCCATATCTCCCAAAATCTTTACAATGAAGAATAGCTACTAACTGAATGTAGAAAACAGGTAACTATTGTTTCAGCAAGGTACCCAAATAACAATGAAACAAATTACCAGAGACCCTGGATTTCACATATTCATCACTAAGTGGGAAAGTCTCCAGTTCATCTTTTGGTGATGTCCTAAGAACCTTTCATTTCAACCTGGGATGGTTTTCAGGAACTCCTGTTTAATTTCTCACCAGAGTGTGAAGTCCCTCTGCATTCTACTGAGTTGTCAAAGATGATTACTAATGCAAATTTCTGGAGTAGGGATTCCACAATAGGAACTATGAACTGTACAACTTGCTGATGTGCAGTAGAATGCAATAAAACAATTTTTCTGGGGTTAGGTTATTAGGGTGAGGGCTGTAAATAATTAGGTATGAGCAATTTTGACAATCCAAGCATATTCTTGGGTGCAGAAATAGGGACTACATACCATGGAATATAAGCAAATGAATAATGTATTGAATGGGGATTTTAAGATTTTGGAAGGAATTTATAGGATAGATAAACTGAAAGTTTTACCACTGGTGTGGAATGGAAACAATATTAGAACCAAGCCACCAGAAGAGAAGTTATGAAATATTACTTCTAATGATGGTAGTAGTGTAAAACTTTCTCATACAAAAACAACAATGTTTTAATCTAAAGTCAATCTACTATTGCTATTGTGCATATAAATGATATGGAGATGATACAGGTGGATTGATGAGATACATATCAGCCATGATTTCATTAAATTCCAGACAGTTCTGAAGCGCTAAATGGCTTAGTCTCAAAATATTTCTATTCCAAACGTTTACATTTCTTTTCAGCTTTAGCTCTTGTATTTCTCTTATTGTGGTCAGATACATATAAATAATAATAACACCAAATAATCATTTCCAATATTTTAATTTGGTAATAACATTGTTGCACCTTGACAGTATAATACTACATGCAACTGTACCTGTTACAATCAGGAACTCTGCTACAGAGTCTGGGCGCCCTTACATGTGGGCTACTGAACAGGGCCAGCAATCACGCTCATGAGTATGCACATTCCAGCCAATTAGTGGTTGTTTTTAACTCTCTCTCTCATTCCAGATTTGTGGAGCCTTCAACAAAGCATGGCATCATCAATGCTCCCTGCTTACCTTTGTCCTTGTTCTGGGAATGTAGGCCACCATTTAGATTGATGCTGTAAATGAGTGGTATTTATTTAGTGTTAACTTATTGCTTCCAAGCCACGGTTTTGGTATTAGCTTTCAGCTTGAGTTTTTGTTAATGGCCCTGTTGGCCTAGCGTTTATTGTTTTTCCTTTAATTTAGCACAGTTTTTACTAAAATTCAGTGAACTGCTCACTCGCTTCAGTGTCTCTACCTCTGCACTTTGGCCATCTGCCCACTCCCATCAGAAGGTTGAATCTTAAATACTTCCTTACAGCTTCAATCTGAATGGTGGTCTACTTTGCCGGAACAAGGATAAAGGTAGGCTGGGAGCACTGACATTGCTGTGCTTTGGTCAAGATTCAACCATACTGGAACAAGAGGAAAGGAGTTAAATACAATCGCAGTGAAGTACTAATTAGCTGGAATGTGCACACTTATGAGTGTGATTGTCAACCCTCATTCAGGAACCCGCCTGTGAGGAAGCCCAGGCTCCACGGCAGAGTCTGTGGTTGTGGCAGTATCACGTTCCACTTTGATACAGGACCAGATCTAATTCATGGGTTATACTTTTAATGCATTTTATTTGTTCATTGTGTTTTCTCCTTAAATCTTAAATCTTAAATTTCATCTTAAATCTTGAACATGAAATTATTAATCCATTTGCTTGGGGAAGAGCAGGATTCTAATTGTATCTTTGCCCTATCTTCTCATCAATATACTGTGGCAAAAGGTAAGATGATATCTCATCTTTATAGTGGTATTGACCAGATATCAACTGATTGCAAATTGCCTCATTGGAAAGCCAGTGTACTTTTGCTGTCAAGGGTAGGCTAGAGTGAACTCATTATGACTGTGAAACAAGATTACTATTACAGCGTGATGGGTAATGAAATGTGGATTATGGGTATCTTACAGGATATTTGCTTAGTAGTTAGAGATTATATTACAACATCTTCTCACCAAGACAATCTAGAATGGAGGTCAAATAATTCATCTTCTGAATCAGGGGCAGAAATTCTTGCTTTGAGCTAGAGATTATTCCATCTAGATGCAAATAATCTATGGAATGCCACTTAAGTATTGAAGGACTATACGAGGGGTGATTAAAAGTTTGTGGCCTAAGGTAGAAGGAGTCAATTTTAGAAAACTTAGCACATTTATTTTTCAACATAGTTCCCTCCTACATGTACACACTTAGTCCAGCGGTCATGGAGCATACTTCGTGGCCTCGGGTAGAAGGACATCAGTTATACAGCTCTCGTTACATGCAAGTGCAGTTCAACTCTTTGAGTGAAAACACAGAAAGTTTGAAGTTAATAACTCATCTCCTTCTACCCTAGGCCTTTGCCACGAACTTATCAATCACTCCTTGTATTCCAGATTTCTCTATCAAAGAGTGAGTTTCAAGCTCATCTAGCTTGGAGTCAGGAATTGCACTTTTGGGCAAGTGGTGTCTTATACTAATACAATAAGCGCAATATTTGAAGATTAATATACCGCTGATTGTTGGAAATTTGGAAATATCCATTTATCAACAATATATTGTCCTGGTCCAAAACACTACATCCAACAAAGCACACTAGCACCTCTATAGCCTCCAAAAGCTAAGGAAGTTTGGCATGCCTCCACTGACCCTCAAAAAAGCCTCCCCTCCACTGACTCTGTGTCCTTCCTGCTTCTATAGGAAAGCAACCTAAATAATCAAAGAAACTACCCACCCCCATCATTCTCTCTTCCTCCTTTCATGGGCATAAGATACAAAAGCTTGAAAACATGCACCACCCCCATATTCAAAGATAGCTTCCTTGCCACTGTTGTAAGACTCTTAAATGGATGTTTTCTACAATAACTACCCACTCTTGATTTCTCACTCTACCTCATCATGGCTTCTGTCTACCTACGCTACATTTTCTCCTTACTGTAAATGTAACTAACATTGTATTGCCTTTGTTAGGCTTTGATAACATACTTCTGTATGATTTTAATGTACTCATGTTTCAGAGTGATCTTTATGGATTGCATGCAACACAAAGTTTTTCATTGTGTCTTGGTACATGTGCAAATACTAAACCAATTAGCAATACAAATTAGTTATTACCTTTGAGGAATTATTGGATAGAATTACAAATTTCTGCCATGTGTTACTAAAAGATAACATGCAGCTTTTTAATACTTACTTGGAGTTTTCCTCTAAAACGATATTAATTTATAGTCACAATTATAGCTTGTCACAATTGTGAACATAGCATCAGGTAAAAATGGACTTATACTGCTAGATTGCAATCATACATTGCAAGAAAAGGAAAGTATTAAGTACCTCTTTCTTTGATGTTTTTGAATAGTATTATCATTTATTGAGCTTTAATGACATATTACTGTATGATAGCATAATATTTTATTGTAGATTGCTGGCATGTTACTAGAGATAACAGGTGTATCTTGTCATGCTTTTTTTTGACATTCTTGATAATAACCCACATAGAGCATCATATAATGGCAAGATTGCTGGGGAATTAAACTTACACCCTGTCATAATTTGGCATTATATTTTTAGGTATTATCTACATCATTTGATAACTAACTACAGCTTTTCACATTTTATATTATTTGTACATTGCACACATTTTACATTGTTAGGCTTTGATAACATACTAACAACTTAATAAGATGTATTTCATTTTTAAAAATATTACATATTTAATAAATAATATCAGTACCCGTGAATTGTAATGGGTAAGTATTTTTTTTACTCTATTAAGATCAATTACTAGACATTACAGCATTTTTTCTGCCACATTTAATAATGTTACAGCTCAGCGGTAAGATATAGTCTTTATTATATTACTAAAATATCTCCTATATATTTTAATGTACTGTTTAATGAAATACGAGCAGGAAGACAGATGTTGTATTTCACTATGTTATATGATACTGAGAAATTTTACTTGGTGGCAAAACAGATTACTTTGCTGAGTTTGGCTCTATGTACTAAACCCTGAGAACAACATGATGTCACTTTTCATCTTGGTGATATATTGGTAAATAAAACATGTTCGAGAGTTTGATGGCCTGTCACTGGCCGAAATCATTCGCGTCGATCTTGTCATTCCACGATGAATTGTCAACGCTTGGACATGTTGTTGCTCTTGCTTCTTTTTAAAGGAGCTTTTTTTTTCCCCCGGTGAGACAATGTGTGAAACCAATGATCTTTGTGGTAGTTGAAAAAAACAGCCACTTATTTACCCCCAACTTGGGGGAGATGTGTTTCGAATGTATAGTAAATGGGGGCTGGGTGGAGGAAAGTAGTTTAGAGCTATTAGACATACTCCTTTTAACTTAAAAAAAATATTTATAACTGGAAGCACAAAGTAAAATAGGGTACTGCTTACGTTACATCAAACCTGAAATTACCAGAAGATGAAAGAAGAAAGGATATCGGAATGAAGCTGTATCTTGCAAGATGATGCAATGATATTGGTTGTTTTCCTGTTTGGCAAGAGCTCACAAAAGGAAAACAAACATTCGGGGTGGCTGATGGCATAGTCGGGAGAAAGCTGCTGCGAAGACGCTGAGTACATCCCCTGCAGGAAGGAAGTGGATTCTGAAGAAGGAAAACAAAAGATGGCAGCCTCTCTGACCGCTGTTTGAACCAGACCTCATCGCCACCAGCTGCTTCCCAGCAACTTCCCATTACCTTTCCATGACACTTTACCCTTCTCTTTCAATAGCAAACGCCAATTTGTTCACTTAATTAAAACGTAAATACCAATTCAACCTAGCCTCATCTCTCATGTAACTTATGCGTAAATGTTTTTAAGGCTACGCTCCCAACAACCATTCAATACGACGATCTTTTGTTATTCGACCCGTCATGTAGGCGCACTCACAGCTTTCTGCTTCCCTCTCCGAGCCCCACGATGTATTTCCAGCGTACGCAAGAGCACTGAAACCTACAAACATTGTAAAACAAAACCTTCAGTTTTAGTGCAGTAGCCTCTTTACACGATAAATACTGTGGGTGAAACATTTGGAAATGAGGCGAAGTAATGAGAATAGAGGCCTGTGTTTCTTTGTGGAGGGCGGGGTAAGCAAAGTAACCCGCTTCTGCTGTCCAAAGCACATATTGAAAACAGTAGCTTCAGTTGTTAACACAATGCTTCGAATCATGAGCGGCCTCCAGGCGACTTCAGTTGTCATCGCACTATCAAAGTAGTCAATGGCTGCCTCAGTTTATATGAAACTTATTATGCAATGCGTCGCGGATATCAGAACTAGGCCGCTCCACGTTCTGTTTACATTTGCCCGTACGAAACAAGATGAGGATAATTTGGATAAATTGCTTGGAAATGAAGTCTGTTTAATTAAAATAAGAGATTAATGGAACTATCTCTGATACGGACTAAGATTTTGCATTTGCAACAAGACAATGGAGCCTATACACGTACTTAAAAAAGACGGAATTGTATGAATTGTTCCGAAGTCGTACGGTCTAACCCGTGACATTTAGTTGCTGAACAGCGAAAGGTACCTTTCAAAAAACTTTAAAACTATTGACCGTTGACCACATAACGCCTAGCATTAAAACTTAATGTGACAGCAATTGTGCCCAAACTTATGTCCTGATACACCATCACTACGGGACATCAATAAATAATTATTTAACTCAGCCATTAGGAACACACTAACTCCATTAAAATTAATAAGCCAATCCCGCTTCTTAATAAGCGAAAGAAGATGCTATTGCAAACAGCTGTTCTCTATACATATTTTATATCACGTCAGATAATTAAAAATAAACATTTCAGGGTACGTGACTATCACTAGTTAGGAAAGCAAAAACACTCATACAGAATTTTGGTGTATGTATTCAAAATTCAGCTCCCTGAATGACACGCCCGATAACATTTTATTTCAAAACTCGTTTCCCCTTGAAATACCTATTTGCTTCTTGGATCTTTTTGTAAGTTCGTTTGCGTGTACTATAAATGTTTCTATTGTCTGAATTTTCCACACAATGCATTTAACCATGGAAATAATTTGACTTTCAATAGAATCGAATTGGATTTTAATTATAAACCATTTCTCCGAGCATGCTTCTTTGCAGACAATGATTTAGCAAACAAGCCAATTTAAAACAAATTAATGAAGTAATAAAAACACAGACGAAGTTTTCAGTTCTCACAGCCCCTTTGTTGGTATTACCTGCAAAGCTCAATTTAAGAAGCTCATGCGTTAGTTTAGTAGATAAATATAAGTAAACATCGTTTTATATTTGCAATAACCACTAAAAACAATTAAGATTTGTTAAGACTTGCAAAATGAGCATTGCTTAAAAAATAGCACAGTATTTTAATATTCTGCACGTTCATTGTTAATCGTTAAAATATCAGAATAAATATTGAAACTGTGCCCGAAGTTGATTAATTAAACAAAAAGTTACGTGTTTTAAATTCATATCTAAATCAATGTGGAAACTGTGAAAACTTTACTCTGCTTCCCTTTCCATGTTGTATCTTACTGAAGTGAAAGAAGCAGAAGGTGAAAATTAATTACAAAACCAACATATCGTTTAAATCGGATAAGGTCGATAAAAAACATATTTATGCATTCTTAAAATTCTAAAATACTTCGTAAGTCTCGCAAAAATTAAAGAAACCTTTCAAATGCTGGAAATCTAAAATATAAACAGAAGATGCTTGAACTATTCAGCAAGTTGTGCGGTGTCATTTTTAATTTCTGAATCTATCCAGATTTTGAACATACAAATAAGCCGTTCAAGTACTGCAAGCTCATGTAGGTATCTATTTCTTTCTTTCTATCTATCTATCCATCCACCTCTCTGTGTTTTATGGTAAGCACTCAGCTGTATGGCATGGCGGGGGTGGGGAGGTGGTTTGGAAGTTTCTGGTAGAGGTGGCACTCCAGGAATCAGGCTGAGACCCGGGGTTAGTCCACAATATAAAGTCGGGCTTGCACAAACGCGATAATAACGTCAAAAAGTCGAGACCTTCCGGCTTTCGTGAGTTTAGAATCAAAACTTCAGCCATGTTTCTCTTTTGTTCCTGTGTTTCCTGGCGGTAATCCCTTTTCTGATATAAAGACATTCGACAATTGAAAAGACGTTGTGTGTCTTATTAGCTTTTCCTGAATCAAAAGTAATGAGGAAAAAAATCTTTTGACAACTTAAGGAGAACGATATTCTATACACACGCCTTTTGTTTTTGTTGCCTTTATTTTACATTGTCTCATGCAGTTAGCAGGCAAAACTCAAACAATTTCTTCTCTTCTTGTAGTGTGTTTTATATTCGTATGAACAAACCCGAATGAAGATATGAGCACTGAAACCTTTAAGCAAGCACAGCTCAAAAGAGTTACAGTATATTTTATAAGTTCAAAACAAAAAAAATACTTGAACACAAGAGATTCTGCAGATGCTGGAAATCCAGAGCAAATACACACAAAATGCTGGAGGAACTCAGCACGGTCAGTCAGCATCTATAGGAAAGAATAAACAGTCAACGTTTCGGCCGGAGGACCTTCAAAAGGACTAAAGTAACTGGAGGCAATTTTAATTTGATTTTTTAATTGTCCTTGCAGCTTCGAATCATACCTAGGACACCCAACCACACCACTACAGCACAGCCATCCGAAACCACTTGTCTTGAAACCAACAGTTTCCACAATTCTTTATAACCTTCAAAACATACAGAATATATATATATAGATAGAAGATGAATTTGATAATTTTAATGCAGATCTACAACATTCAATAAACATACATAGTTCAATATCCAGCAAACGTATAGTTTACAATGTTCAGCAGAAATGTATAACGTCAAATAGCTATTCGTTATGTTACTTGACGGAACCCAGATACTGTAATGCGCATTGAATGTGATTTATCTATTTACCTACCTATCTGTTTATAATAGGAACAGACGGATCGATCAATAGCTCACTGACTAAACAGATAGGTAGATAGACTGATTGATTGATAGATAGGTAGGTAGATAACAACAGGAACAGTAGATATATATTACATTAATTTCATTGCAATTGTTTCGGCCGACTGGGTGTTTGTAGAATTTTCAGTTTTTATTTTAGATTTTTATGATCTGCAGTATTTTGCTTTCCTAAATCCTATAAACGCTTCCAGGATTTATACTAGAACAATAATACTAATTGTGCTGTCCGTTTTGTCATTGTTCCTGAATCCTTTGTATATTTATACAATTTAATCACAAAGGTAAAAAAAAACTTCTCTGCAGAGTTTATTTTTCTGTCTGCGACTTAAGCCAGCAAAACAATTTATAAATATGGATCATTTGCCCGCAACATATTCGTAAACCATGATCTTTCCCCATTTTAAAATCAGGCACATAACCCACAACACAATAACATAAACCATCAGGTATTTCTGTGGGATACTTATGTAGAGGAATACATTTAGTTTACATGAATATAAGATACAGAATATTATAGAATAGTTTGAGGCCATTTCTAATGGGTAACAGTTTAAATCGTGTTACATAAAGAACATTAATAATTGGTATTTATTAAAACGCTGTTTATATTTAGTTCATTAGTATGGAACAAAATTTAAAGTATAGACCACTCTTTTCCGGAAATTCTATTAATGATAAACTTTCGAAACTGGGCGCTGGTGCGATTACTAGCTTAAAATGCAATAATGCTGCATGAAGTTCAATAATATGTGTATATCAACTTTATGAAAGCAACAGCAGCGGTTTTTGCTGCAGCATTTCAAAATATCCTTCCATTGGCTGTGAGTTGAAAGCAGTTGCTAGTTCTATAAATTTATTCAAGCCTTTTCTGAGACAGTGTACTTTTCCAATGTTCAGTGTCCGCCACTTTTACTTCAAATACCTTACAAATAGCACACATTCAGTTAGTGGTTTTCACAAATGAGAAGCGCTACGGTGAAATGTAAAGGTTTCAGGGCCCATTTTTTGAAAAGAAAGGAAATTTTTAAAGAAGCGGTTCACTATTAGTAATTGCATGGCATGAAATTAAAAATCTATGATGTCAATAATTCAAGTACAGCCTTCTTGACTAGTTCGGTTATCTGAACTGTTTTGTTTACTAATGAGATAGAATTGAAAGAAATAACCACTCCAAATGGCACTAAAACTTGTCCCGTGTTCTTTTGTGGATTGCTACTGCAAAAGAATGCAAATGGACCTGTTGCGGTTTTGGAGTTTTGTTATGTTATTCTGATTTGAGACTGAAATTATCTGTTGCAGTTTGTCGACCGGCGATACTGTAAAGGAGATTCTACCAACACGCAGAGAAAAAAAAGTAATTGAACCAAGTTCTAAACAAGCACTCTCGCCTTCCGTTCCATCGCTGTTCGCTGATGATAACTATGATCTGATCTAAGCATTTTTCAATAATGACTCTGCACCGTAATTGCTAACAAGCTGTTGGTAGAAATGCAGTTGCTTTAAAGCTGCCATTGGCACTGATCAGGGGAATACTGTATATTGTTCTTGTCACGGGACTGCTGTTCACAGGTTACTAACTGTCTCTCCTCTCAGGCGTCAGGCGCCCTTATCGGTATCGATTGTGGCAGACAGTCCGGGAGAAAGATGAGTATGATGTTCGACAGATATTGCTCATTCGTGAATAACACGCTCACTGAATGATGTATTTGTGCCATTATCCTGTAAGTTAATCGAGTAAAATATATCTTCCTTAATATCAAAATCTATTTATAGGATACAACCGCTGTATGTGTGTGTGTGACCTTCTGTTGCAGCAGCCTCAATCAGTACACACTTTTCAATTGTAATTGTGTGTGTGCGCCTGTTTGTGTTTCTGTATGTTAGTTTGTGTATGTCTTTGAGCGCGCGTGTAAATGTAAATGTCCGCATGTGTGCTTGCACCATCAACATTAGTCGATCTGTGTGTCCAAATATATTTTCAGTGTTTGGGCATTTAACTGTATTATTGTTTCAAAGTATGTGCACGTCAGTGTCTGCGTGTGGTCGGTGTCTGGTGTATGTGTGTGTGTGTGTGTGTGTGTGTGTGTGTGTACCTTAGTGTTTACATCAGTACTAACGTGTACCGATTCAGTGAGCACATGAGCCATATATCTTATTTAGGTTTCAGTACTGAAAACATGCGTCGGTCTGGTTGTTAGTAGGTTTGTGTGTCCCTCTGTGTCTTTATTTCTACCTCTTTCTTGGTCTTTGTATGACTGTCGCAGTGTGTATTTTCTTCCATTTATCTACCCGTATGTTTAAAACCCACCACTAATATTTAGCAGATGCAAGGAAAAAGTTACACAGAGGGATTTTTTTTCCTGATGCAACCAACTTGACCTGGTTGACTGCATCCATTATAGAAAGCAACCTGTCAATTTTAAACAGAATTATGGCACTAACACATTCAATAACAACCTGTAAGGAAGCACATCATGGGCTGTCCGCAACATAATATAATCTTGACATCATATCTGTGCTATTTTTGCGAAATAAGATAACAAATAGCTGAACTTATCAATTTGGCGAGTGAGTGTCATCGCTATTTGCTTATCAATGTGGAACTAAGTTCACACATTCAATGCAGAACTTGTTCTGTCCTATTATATCTCTTGTATCTGATTCTTCGTTGTGTCGTCCAGCGTTCTCAAAGTACAGACTGTTTGAATGAAATAAAACGCCAGTAAAAAGCTGTTAATGATATTCAATGTATATGAAAACGCAAACAACAGGAATTCTGCAGATGCTGGAAATTCAAGCAACACACATTAAAGTTGCTGGTGAACGCAGCAGGCCAGGCAGCATCTCTAGGAAGAGGTACAGTCGACGTTTCAGGCCGAGACCCTTCGTCAGGACGTCGACTGTACCTCTTCCTAGAGATGCTGCCTGGCCTGCTGCTTTCACCAGCAACTTTGATGTGTGTTGCTTCAATGTATGTGAGTTTGTATCAACCGTTTCAACGATGTCTAACCTGTTGATCGGTTTATGTCATATTGACTATCAATAAATAACTAAAAGATGAACTCAGGTAGTTTATCTGCTGAATGGATGAAGTTTATAGGTCAGATCAGCCTGAGGCTGTTAAACATGGAATGCGTTCACTCATAGTACGCACTGTACAATACTTCAAAACTTAATGACATTAAGAATTTGCGGGTAAAATGTATTTCAAAGGAATTCCTTGAACTGCTTTTTTGACAAATTCATCAAGGAAATGAATAATAGCCATGAAGGCTGATTTAGAATCAAATGCAATGTATTAATTAATATCAATGATACAGTTTAATCAACGGTCGTGATTTCACAAATATACCAATTATATTCTATAATGCGCGTGGCACGAAGCGAGGACGAGCTAGGGATTCTAATTTTACTACAACACCTCGTAATTCAGAACAAAGAGGTGCATGTAGAGTATTAACGTTGAGATGATCAGTATTTGGAGGGAGAAATACTAATCGATTTGTTATCATTGACCGTGTTAAGTAGGTGACTTCTATATGGTACATCCCATACAGTGTCTGTTGTGCATTTTTGTCTCATTTTCATCCTTCCTGTTTTTTTTACACAACGAATCCAAAATGAGAAGAAGACAATGCAACAGGTAGGAGAGACAGGCAATGAGAGTGAGTGAAATTTGTGTCTGAGAAACGGACCGAGCACAATGAACATGTGAGAATTGGCGAAGTGTCAGTAAATTTGAGTGTTATAAGAAAGAGAAGGGATGTGAAAATTATTGTGTGTGAAAAATAATTCGGATGCTGTGGAAGAACAAAGGTGTCAGTGGAAAACAATACAAGCCTGTGCGTGAAAGAGAAAACAGCAGGAAAAGGGAAGAAAGGGAGCAAGCAAGAGAACAGTGGAACAAGGATTGGCCATGTGTTTGTGTATTTAAGAACGAGGAAGCCAGAAAGGGAGAGCAAAAGAATTAGTTAACTCAACGGATAATAGTCTGAACTCTCATCTGAACCAGCTGTTGTGTAACAAGCGGCCAGATTATGGATGGTAAAAAGAATTAACTACTGAGAGTAAAAACATTAAGATGATACATTTTCAATAAACCTAGTCTACTTAAATGAGAAGTAAATTGGTAGTTGAAGATTTTTAACGTGGTCATCTTTACTGAATAGTTACCTCGGTGCATCAGCTCTGTTTTCAATTCTTTAACTTGCTTCCAAACTTTGGAAATGTTAAGCAGTTTATACATAAGCCAATTTTTTATGAATGCATTATGTATAAGTCATTCTCCCAAATCATTAGTGCATAGCGGTATAGAATTAAATTATACAAACTGGTTATTCTTCAGAGATTTACAGCGTGATAACATCTTAAATTATAAAAGAATACCTAGAGCTACGTGAAGTTAGTTTTATTTTCATTATTGGCATATCAGCATTGCTCCCCTCGGTTGAAAGTTCTCCTTAGCTATTTCTAAGTATTTCTTCATTAGATCTTAGCCGATGATATTCACAGAGATCGCTGATTATTTATGTTATAGAACTAGTGTCGTAATATCTTTGCGCTTATGCTTTGTGTTTTTGAATGTTAATTATTATTGCGCTAGGGTCAATTAGGTGGAGAGAGACTTCAAACTTCAAAGCTTCGAATGTTATTTCTTGAACATATCAGGAGCTGGTTTTGAGAAAACTATATTTTCATTGAGGGATGTAATTCGTAAAATAAACCTAAATCCAGAAACTCAGCATTACTTGGAATGTTTATCACTTTGTTGATCATAAATGGCGCCCTCTGATGATACTAAATTTGGCCGGCATTAGTCCTGAAACCCAGACTTGGACTGGCTTGCACAGACGCGTGATTTACAGGTGTTCCGTTTCTGGGGCCGGGAAGTGGGAGAGGTGCGGTTAGGGTTCTGGTGACTTCAGGAGATGGGACTTCAGAATTGCCGTGGAAAGGACAGCGTCCTCTGCAGGGCACTGGGGGCATATCATCCCTGCCGAGCCCAAACTCCAGCCAAAAGAACTTAAATTATACAGTATCATCAGTAAAATAGCTAGGTTCCTGGCTAGTACAGTAAATAAACCGTGTCGGTGCAATTAACGGTATAGGTATACTTGTACTCTATCAAGATTCTTATCAATTGCAACGAAAACACAATTTGTGATTGCAGCAATCGGTATTATTAGCGTTGTCGTACTAAGAAACCGCAATACACTTAGTTCGGTCGTACTTAGAAACCGCAATACACTTACTTCTATGGATTTTTGCCCCTGATCCATACATCACCTCTCGACCCTCACCAAACTGCCTTAAATGAGAAGCGAAGGGAAAACGGGTGTGCTAAATTCCAAAAGGCGTTGTGCAAAATCTATCTGATGTCAAAGTGACTTCTGCGATAGTTCCAGATGCGAGTAGTTGATTGAATTCAAAATCAATAAAAAAACTGTAATGCTGTATAGTTGATGCATACAGTTTCATTTGCTTTCTTCTCCGCGTTATCTGACGTTAGTGCAGTACTATAATATTAATGTAACATTACCTGTAATTACTTGGGTAGCTCTAATCCGGGATAGCAAGAAAAACTTTTAACATAAATCTTCCAGCAATACCACCCGAGTAAATGTCACAGTAGGTTTATCAAACCAGTGACGGATTGGTTAGCGTGATTCATTAAAATGAGTAATGCTTAAGGTAAATGAATTCCCAACAATTACTGCTGGTAAAGAGTGCTGTTCGATGCCATTGAATAGGTAGTTGCGTTACATTTCAAGGTCGGTATTTAACATAAGTTAGTATATTTGGAGGCCTAATAGATCTTATTAATAACGGTTCGTCAACTTCACAACTGATAGCAGTTTAAAGGCACAGTAAAACATTTGAGATTTATGATGAATATTTGTGTATTCGTTTCCGAGCATGTGGCACATTCTCATTTTATATCTATTATTTGGTGTATTTAAATGACATTAGCGGGTTCTGTGCCCCATGTGAATTTTGTGTGTTGCTTATGTTCACTGTTGTGTGTGTTTCTTGTTTTATCTTCTCTCTCATTTCGTGCCGAGTTTTTAATAAAGAGGCCATTCTGCCCAATGTCTTCCCTCTACTATCTGAAGCGTTATTTCCATTCGCTATACATTTAATCTTACACAGATTGCCTTTCTGCACATTTTTCTAATCTTCCTTTAAGGATATTTGGATTATCATCCCACCCTCTATTTCAGATAAGGCGTTTCACCTCATTACAGTCAGCCATGTATAAATATTCCTTATAACCTCTACCTTCCAGAGTCTCTGCACTTTGCATGTAAATATATAGTGTGTAGAAGGTTAACACTATGTGGTGTGTACTTTACTAAGTTGCATGTTTCGTGTGAGCGTTATTTTATTAATCATGAACATGTTATACCAAAGGAGGCAGATGGTCCATTTTACCTGTCAGTAGACTTTCAATACTTCACGCACATTAAGTATTGACAAGTAATGACGTGTCTACACGTCATTAGCATCTGTGTAAATGCCTTTCACTGTTCTTCTGTATATTTAATCGTTGTTTTTCCTCTACAAATATCCTTGTATTTGGTCGTTTTGTGAATGTTTTCATGCTGAGTGTGTTGCTATTGCCGTTGGCGAGTCTGCTTCTGTGTATATTTTCCGAGACGGCCAGCGACAGAAAATGAATGGCAGCGGAGAGCTGAAAGTTTTACTGCGGTGCCAAAGAGTTATTGACTTCTTTTACCGAAATAATATGAATTTATGAATGCACATTAATGTTGTCCGGCGCACATCTTTTTCCAGTGCTGTTTTATGGTGCTACCTTTGTATGTTTGGTTTTTGATTTTCAACAGAGTATGTGCTTGCTACGCTGGAATATGTTAATGTTGTAACTTTGCAATGTTATCAAAAACGTTTCCAGATCATAAAGCATCTTGTAATTTTCCAGAGGAATTGTAAATACAATTGCATTCTTCTCCCATGTTTGTTTGCTCACCGTTTATTATATGAATACACGGGACGTCAATTAATGCTGCGACTAAACTGCGTAAGGAGGAGCCCCTGTTGAATCAACAACTACGGCAGCGTGTATATTTGTTGGCGCTTGAATATTTTATTTCTGATTATTCCAACTATTATATAGTTGTTTTAGAAACATAAAAACATGACAAAAGAAGTGGGTGAAGAGGATTGTCCCTTTGAACCTGCCCCGCCCTTCAGTATGATCACGGGAGATCCACAACGCTGACACCAAATTCTGACAACACACACAAAATGCTGGAGGAACTCAGTATGCCAGGCAGCATCTGTGGAAAAGAGTACAGTTGACGCTTCGGACCAAGACCCTTCAGCGGGACCGGCAGTCGACGGTTCGGTCCGAGACCCGTCAGCAAGACTCTGCAGACTTTCTCTCGTTTGTGACCATATTCTGACTCTCTCGCCATTTCCATTGGTCCCCTATGAGTCTAGAAATATTGTGTTACCCCAGATCGTTCATTCTGAACGGAAGGAAAGTGGTCTTTCCTGAGCGATCCCAGGTGCAAACGAAATTAAGCCCCTCTCTTGGCTACGACGAGTCAATTCGCCTCTAGACTGGTAAAAGAGTGGAGGGGAGGTGGCACTGAAGAATATTTATTTTTTTAATTATTGGTAGTACAATGAGTACTGTACCTCAAATGCGTGCGTTTATATTTATTGTAAAGATCTAATTGTCTGCATAACAAAGACAAGAACATGTATTGAGCTGAACAATGCCTGAATGGCCTATTAGATATAACATGCATTTGTTAAATGTACTGTCGACTCAAAATTACAACACTTCTTCAGCGCCGCTTTCTCTGGTCTCAACTCATTCGCCACCCTGGTCGCCAAGTGACTTGCCGTAGGTCGTAAACAAACTGCCAAGCTATTGCCATTGAAACGTTCGTGAACATCTCCGGCACAAATATTAATAAAAGATGATGGCCGTCTTGGACATACCTGGTGAGAAGAGGTTACTTTCAGTGAATCGCCCAAAGTAAATTCAATTAGCCTATGAAAAACAAGCCAATACTATTCACTAATGGGCGTTATAGCTAGAGTAGAAGTTTGTTTTGGTATCAATAAGATACTAACGTATAAGTGTCTATCTATCTATCTGACAGTCTGTCTATTTACGGTTTGCCCATCTGTCTGCCAATGTGTTCATCCAACCGCTGCGCGCAACAATGACGCAATCACGCCTGTATTTATCCAGACAAGTTTTTTTTTGACATTTTTCACCTTTTAACACTTGAAACAGACTGTATATTTATCAAATACTGCACGTTCAGGTTCATACCATTTATTATTGAAATATCGTGCAACTGTGAATTATTCTGATTAAATAGATTGACTGTGCTTTCAGAAAAAAGCAGTCACATAATTTAAATATGTTAGGTGAGGGGGACGTGGTGGTGGGGAAGGGGATCGATATTGAAATGCAACATAGATTTAGTGAATTACATTTTGAAAAATCATAACATTGCAGCACAATGGACTAGTGCGAAATGGAGCTAGCCATAATAACAGTTCGACGCGGACTACATGGGCAGAAGGACCTGTTTCTGTGATGTCGTACTCTATAACTCTATGACTACGACAAGTGAATAAGGTGTAAAGAACAGGTATGGCAAGCTCGCCTTCATCGGTAGGGGCATTAAGATGCAAAGTCGTGTTGCATCTGTATAAAACTTTGCTTAGGCCACAACTGGATGCATTATGGTCTCCGCACTGCAGGAAGGATGTGCAGGGTTTGGAGAGGGTTTAAGAGGTTCACCAGGATGTTGTCAAGACTACAGAGTTTGAGCTATAAGGAGGGGTTGAACAAACTTGAATTGTTTTCTCTGGAGTGTTAGAGGCTGAAGGGGAATAGAGGGCAAAGGTCTTTTTGCTGATAGATGGAATTATTTATGATTAGCATCATGGTCAATGCAAACATCGTGGGCCGAGGGCCCTGTTCCTATGCTAAGGTGTCCTTTTGTTTTGTTGCCCAATTGTTATAACTGGACTACAGTTTCCAAAATTAATTTTGCATTAATTTGAAATCACGTGGAAACCTGGTGAAGATATTTCATAGAGTATAAGTTCTTTACTCCGGTATCATTAATAGAGATGCATCCATAAAAAGAAAAGTTTACCTTTGAAACGACAGGATTGAAAGCAACAGTTTATTTATTCATAGTGAAGGAAAGTTCTTTTAGAACTAGTCAAGTTGCGTGTTAATCCCACGTGTTGTGAACTATACCGCAGATTCCACGAAATGGTCTGCGATGAAGATGGTATTTGTATTGTGAAACATTTGTGAAATTCCACCGCGAAGCCAAGACTTGGCATGTTAATACTATACTTATTATATGAACTATATGAACTTTTTGACAAGCTAACAGAATTGGGAATACTCTTTTGAAATTTGGGGTAATGCAACCAGGCTACCTCGAGAGCGTACTTAAAACAAGGCGGTACACTAAGATGGCATCCGAGGCAGAATTATATTTGGCGCACATATCCACCAATCACACTAAATTCATAGAACTCTGTCGCGTATTTGAGGACTAAGGATAATGATGCAAAAAGGCACAATTATTATCATGTTTGTTTTGACGCCAGAACACAATGAATACTACTGAAAAGAGCGACTGAATCTGTTTTCTTACGACTCTATTTGTGCAACTTGTATTGGTAGGTCGTTGATCTTCATATGAAGAGACCTAGATGGTATTTGCACTAGCATCTGCCGATTGTATCATGGAGCTATATACAGTATAGTACGAAGGCAAGATAAAGCCAGAGTACTTTAGAAAACTTATAGTTTGTGTGCTTAAGTTGTCAATGAACGTTAACAACTAAATATGAAATTAAGTGCATTGGTGGTTACAAACAGCAAAGACATAAACTACACTTTGGAAATTAAGAAACAAAATATGCAATAAGAGGAAAGGGGTGCTTGTGAATAGAAAGCATTACAACATCAACACAATTAAGCAAAACAATGTAAAATGCCAACACTGTGGAATTTATTTCCCGAAAAGGCAATGCAATGTTTGTGAAATTACTTGCGCAGGAACCTAACCAACCTCGTATCAGCATAAAGAAAAGGACTTTGAAGCATTCGAGAAAATAAAAAGGAAGTAGCAAATTTGTGATCAGATTTTCAGAAAAGGAAAGAATTCGAAATAACCTGATGAAAAAAAAAATACAGTGGATATTACGAATAGATTCCAGGGAGCAACAATGAGAAAACATTCCCACAGTGAAAAAATCCGAAGCATTGGCCGTCGATAAAAGTTAGTTACATCTAATTCGAAATGGATTTTTGGTAAAAGACCTCACTATCACAGTAATTGGTTGAGATTAATAGTTTGGATGCTTAAAAATAAAGCCAGGAAAGTACATGAGAGAAAGTGGAATAGCTGGAGACTGGCATGAATTATACCGAATACGTCAAAGGTCAAGGGAAGCATTAATACTCATGTAATCCAATAAATTTGTGTTCTTACTTCGGCATTGTATATTGTAGGTAAATCTACAAAAGGTGGGGTAATAAAATTTGAAAACGGCTATTAACGATTTTGTATCTAGTTTATATGGCTGATGATAGGAAATGGCAAGTAGAATTTAAGTAAGAGAAGTGAGGTAGTGAACTTGGTGAAAAACAATATGGCGAGGAAATAGACAATTAATGGAAGAACGTTGAGTAAAGGAAGAAAACCACCATACATGTATGGTGGCTGTCTTCATACGCTTTACTCTACAGTAACTGGAGAGATCCGAAGATGTTTAATTTGCAAGTAGAATGCCCCCTCCCTTTCTTAGCAGACCATAGCAAAGAGGCGGAGATGTAATGCTAGAACTATACAGAACTCAGTACAGTTCATGTACATTTCTGGTCATTAAGTCCCGGTCAGGAAGTACGGACAATATTTACAGGGATCTTCAGAAGTCTGAAAATTTGCAATTATCAGGAAAGCTTGGATTGATTGGTTTGGAACCCAGAAGGCTAAGGGAAGACTTAATTGAGCTGTAAAAATCTATGAGGAGCTAGATCGAATAAATAGGAAGGACCAATTTCTTCCCTTTTATAGATTCACTCATAGATCGTAGACACTTCAAAATTATGGATTTAAAATAATTAATATATGATGTAGCAGGGAGAAGAATAACTGTTTTTATTTACCTAGGAGGTGGTATGGATCTGGAATTCGCTGCCTGAAATGTTGGGAAAGGCAAAAAAAAAAGCACGCATTGCATTTGAACAGAATTTGAAACTTTACTTGGAGCCGTGACCTACTTACCAGAGCCCTTGCACCGGAAGCTCCGATCAGGTTGGGCAACTCTTTTCCGATTAGCATCAACATGATGGACCGAATGGGCCCTCTTCTGTGTCGTGATTTTTCTATGATTTAGAGACTCCATAACTGGCGTTAGAATTGAAAGAGTGGTGGTTAAGAGACAGGTGAGTGAACATACATCATCCAATTGGGAACAAAAGTTCACGGGAGTTGTGTATGTAAACACACAGCCTTTTAACAAATTTCACCATTTGACTTCAGCTGACAAAAGGACGACGTGCTCAGTGAAATTATTACCTATTCGTATTGCAAGATACAGTATGTCCGAATGTGTTGGTATACGTAGACTAAATGAACGGGCAACTAGAGACCCATTGGTGTCGGGCACTGGTCAGTCTTTGTATACGGATTTTTAAACCGTTTCAAGCTTGAGTTCTAAATGGCAAATACCTTGAAGCAATTAGCAAAATGGATTATTGTTACCAAGCTTCCTTTTGTATAGAGTGAGGATGAGTGACAGGGCAGGAAAAAAATCTGATTCTTCCATCTGCTAATTAGAACAAGCACATTTTTGCACTTCATGTAGCGGTCTGAAAGTCCAAACCTGCAGCAACTCGCTATACATAACATGCCTGACAAAGACTTGGCGGCAACTTTGTACTTAACACTGATCATACGCTTTAGATAATCGATCTATTTGTGTTTCCAAAGCAGTATCACTTGTTGATCATCCGTCACTTTAGTTTCAATTACGTTGTATAAGATTTGTGGTGTAAAAAATGGGAAGTGAAGAAAGGGGAACATATGCGCTATTACAGCGCCAGAGACCCAGGTTCAATGCCCGCCAGTGTCTGTATGGAGTTTGTACATTCTCCCCATGACTGCCTGGGTTTCCTCCAGGTGCTCTGGTTTCCTCCCACGATCCAAAGACGTACCGGTTAACGTGTTAATTGGTCACATGGGTGTAATTGGTCGGCATGGAATTGTTGGGCTGGAAGGGCCCGTTACTATGCTGGATTTGGAATAATAATAATATAATAATAATAATAATAGTAATAGTAATAATAATAACAACAACAACAACAACAATGCCAGCGTTGTTTTCTCCTTGTGATATTACTGATAAATGCTAATCATGGCTTCTCTATGATCCATTGCGTTTTTATCTGATTTGAAAGGCGTTGTTCTCTATTATACGGAAACATCGTGTACATTGAATAAAAGGTGGCTAACTTAAATCACGGAGAACCCTAGATGAAATATCACCTGCGCATTAGAATATGAGTTCAGAAAATGAAGCCAGTCCCATCCCAAAGGTTATCCGATAAGATCATCATCTTTCTCTCCCTCTAGAAATTACCCATCGTTTCTGAATTTAATCAAGTGTATAATATGACCACATTATAAATTATTGAAAGTAACGGTTATTTCAATTGATTATCAGTTCCATCGATTATTATTGTCAGGTCTGACAACAAAGACTACATTGCATTAATAGTCAAATCAGTCAGCAGCGAGTGAAAAATAGTTTGCCTCATCGTGTACCGGATTAAATCAACAGTCTATGCAAATCCTTTCGCACATAGGGTCCTAATATACACGAGAATGCAATGGCGTGCTACAAGCAATTGTTATCAGAATACTACTGTTGTATAAAGTGGAATATAATTAGTTCGATGCTTGTCATAATTCATCTTACAAATACTTGGCAACCATTGTAAACAAAACATGCAGCTTGAATGGTCTATTGTTTAGTTTTAAAAACAGTTAACTTGATAGATAAAAAAAAGTGAGAGGATAGGTTATCATTTCTCAATTTCTGTCAGGATGGTTCTATTTTCTAATTTCATACAGGTATTTAGCACGGTGGATTGTGCCTAATACCGCTGCTCGGGCGCACACTAATCATGGGGATAGATTCCGAAGCTGACTAAGCTCATATATGTTTTATTTTGGATTTTACATAAAATTAGATATTCATTCGGCACGTTTTTTTTCTGCCACAAAAATCGTCCTCTCTGTCTTTTGAATGAAATCCAGCCCATTCACTGGGGGGAAAAAAACAATTTGAAAGGACTGTTGTTATGATTTTAATTCTATGCTGTCACCCAGACTTTTGATTCCTAACTGGCATATGTAACTATAGTTGTAACCATAACAATAAAGCATTATGCATCATATTCAAATAATACCAGTTAACCACCTCAGTTTTATTCAGCGACCCTTCCTTTCCTTAGAGCAAATGAGATCGCTGCAGCCCTACAGTTCGAAGTTTGCGAGAAAACTTTGTCAAAAGGAACATCCGGTGCAGTATTATTCACAATGTTTCCATTGTAGTCGGAAACATATAGTCTCTATTAATTTTGAAGATATTGATAAGTATAGGAAAATTATGGTGACTGATTATTATCTGCGGGGGAAATGGTCATAGGTAAGTATTTAAATATATTTAAACATGTGGTCGTTTCTTATATGAAAAAGCCCTACCCTAGACATGGGTGGCTCCACCAATTATTGGTTAAGTAAAATATATTATGCTGCTACAGCGGGCACCTGCACTCTAACTTTGAGCATATTACTTCATTAGCACATAGATCTTTTAAAGAAGAAGAATATATTTCCAAAAGCATACGATAAATGACGATCCTGTTTTCTCATTCATTTATTAGTATTAATATTATTATTTAGCGAAGTGGCACGATAATCCTCTAACGTTAAAACCTTGCGCTTGACTGACTCATCTGTTGAGTGCAATGCAGGCGATGAAAATCAATGTATCTGCTGCAGGCTAGGCTAATGGATTAGAATTAGTCTATAGTGTCGAGTGTTCGATAGCATGGGGGATGGTGATTCTTGAGCCGGGATTGTGTAGCTCCCGTTTATCTATAACAAGCTGTCCGTAATCCAAATAAAGTAATCATCACCAGCGTGAAAAGTTCCGGCAGCATTATTTTCTTACAGTAAGGCGGTAGTTCTCACACGCACAAATTAATGAAGGCGCTCAGCTAGTGAAACGGGAACTGATTTGGCAAATTGTTCTTTCATCATCTGTCAGAGGCTTTTTAGAATAAAACAACATTAAAAGAAACCTTTTATCCCCGCTCCGCTCTCCCTCGGGGAGCACTATACATTTGTTTCGAATAATTTACTTTAAGATTTCAAAAGACTAATTGATTTTTAAGTGCAAACTCAGTGGGGGGAAGTACAATGCCATACGCCAAAAGCAAGCAATTGGCAATTGAAAGGTTACCTGAATTTCATAGCAATCGAGCGTTTTTATTCGGGAGAGCTCAAGATGGGCATCTGCTTTGGGCCGCTCGAGGGACCGATTATGAAGAGGCAGTTAAGTCAACTTTTTTTGACTAAAGCAGATTGAAGTGTCAAGCCGACTGACCAATGAGCCATGATAGCACCATATGATATTATATTGTGTTGAACTGGATTCAGTGCTTTTATTCATGTAACTAATTCGTTTTGACACATACACACATAACCCGGTAGCAGGAAGCCCTGCGTTCACCCTTCACCTTCTCCTCCTCCCAGTAACTTCACCACCATCTCCATCCCCACCCCCACCATCCTTCAGCACAAAAACGCGCTGCTAAATTTCCTGGGCTTGGACTCACATCTTTGTTCAATTCATTAGAAGTAACGAGTTGACATAAGGTAAATCTACGGTGAGGCGCCTTTATTTCTTGTCTATAGGGCGACCTCATTAAATATCGCTAACAAGGCGTGCAAATCTCCTGATTGGACAGACGTCCTGTAACGCACTGCCCCTTGTAGGATATACACTTAATGAAGGCCACGAGAAAAGTGATAAGCAAGAATTTGCAAATGTCCCAAGTAAAAGAGTGAAAGTTTTTCAACCGTATCATTTGATACCTGTTTACACTCTGACCACAAACTGCGAATTAATTTCTTCAAAAGAGAGGTTGATTGCAAACATGGTTGTAAAAACAAAGCTGTTCCTTCGAACGCGTTAAAATCTTACTGTCTACCTTCTTAATTGATATCAGCTTATTAAAATCCACATTTGGCAATTAATGCTTGTCTTATATAAAAGTCTACCGAGAAAGCTATTCCTTCCCAGGTCGCCTGATTATTTAAGCGGCCTGATAATTGTTTCGATAATTATAATTCTAACAACAGACTTTTAAAGGTTGTTTTTCTTTTAAATAAACATCGGTCATTCTCTTCCGTTCCAGACTACGCTTTGATATTAAAAGTTTCGTCGTTATTTTTAAATCTTTTTGCAATTTCACCATGCCCCAGCTCGGTTATCTTGACTCTCGGAATAGCGACTGGGTCCCTGCATTTCTGACTTTTGGAGCATTCTCGATTTTCATCGCTGAAATTCTGGAAGTTTGTCTCCTTCACTTCCAGGACTTAAGCTCCGTAATCGCCCTACCTCCCGAAGGAAAAACATTTACGTCTCTTTCTTCCTTCTCGGAGCTTCTCGATCAGGCTTTGGACCATTTGTCCTAATATCCCTTTATGTGTCTCGAAGTTAAGCTTTTTTTTCTGTTTCATTGTGTTGCGTTTAAGGAGCAGTGTAAAATCATGTAGGTGTGATGATTGTTCCAGATGAGAGAAATTTGGTTAGTCGGATTTGGGTCATGCTGCAGCTATAGAGGGTTAAAATTTATAAGCTCTCTAGTCAGTCCAGATCCGAGTATGTGACTTCTAGCTGAAACTTATTACGCTCAAGTTCCAATTCATCTATAGAAACTTACTGTAATCAAAATGATACCGGCGTAGAGTACTTTAAAAAGGGAGAATGCACTATATTCTCTAATAAATTGCTGAATTAGAGCTCGTTTTGTATGAAGGTGTTCATTGATATCCAATGAGATGCCCTACCCTATTTAACTTTAAAAATAATCTATGGAATATATTTCACTGGATGGCGCACTTGCGGATTATGCAAATTTAAAACAACATATTGTATCTTTAAGCATTCCACTAAAATAATTCTTAATAGAATCAATTAGTCAATGTTTTAGAGGGATTTAGATTTTCTACTATTATTTAGATGTTTATTTTCACATAATTTTAATTGACTTTCGTTGAGTTGTAACCGCCTGAATTAAGATGATTTAAAGTGCAAATGCTACTCCGCTTTATCTGCGATAAAACCAGATGAAAAGCTGTCGCTGTTGATTTATATGTACCAGCATATTAGAAAAAGATTATTAGCGAATGGAAATCATTCATTTAGGTAGTTCGTCCATGATCCAATGCGAACATATCAGGGACAATACAATTAATAATGCATGCAAAACTAAAAATGAATCATACAAGTAATATGTTTCTGCGCCGAGGATTAAAGGCGCGCTGTGCAGGCAATAGATGATGAATCTGAGCTGATTGCACCCAGACTTGGTATTGAAAATAGCGTCAGAAGATACAGGCCCAATGGAGCTCACATTTAACCAGCCACCTTAAAGAGACAAGGTCAATGCAAGAGGAAAGAATAAAGGAAACAGTTGTAGAGGATACAAAACAAATTAGAAATTTAACAAGAGACGCAGAGCAAAACAGAACAAAAGCCAAATTAATGGCTCTAATTGTATTTGCTACATCAGCACCGGCAATAGTTGCATGACAATACCAAAAATATTAAATAATGAATGCGGCAATTTCACATCATGAAATAGGTAACATATCTCAAGGCAATGCATTGTACATCGATTTAATAAAAGAAAACACAAAAGAAAGTTATTATATTTCGACACATTCTAGTGCATGCCGTCCGGCTGGATTAATTTTGTTCATAATATTGTTCATAAATACACATGGATTCAACGTTACTTTGATGTACCTACACTTCCGCTCCTTCAGCTGTGTAAACTTTTACAGTTGATCAACCTATGCTGGAGGTTGTTAACCAGTTTTTAATAGGTTACGAACACTGGCAATTCATGTTTAATCATGGGCTGTAGCGTTATGTGTTCAATGTTGTGGAAGTGCAGTAGGAAGAACCTAGTCGCGGCTACAAGAACTTTACAATTTTCTAATGGAACAGAAACTTCATGGAATTAATGAAAGTCATCTCCGGGGAAAGAGTCCTGGGTATGTTCACCACTTTCGGATGCTGGTCTATTACTTTGGTTGCTAAATTTCTTAATATCTGTGAAACTTTAATGTTTCTTTCTATTTGGCGAGATACAGTTGCTCGAGCCGGACAGGACTCGGAGCTTTGTATGAAGCTGTTTCATTGACGGCCGCTGTTACAAACAGAAGCGGCCAGCTGCCGTCATTAAAAAGCTATTTACACCCAGTACTCTTCACACAAAGATTGGGCGAATAATTATGTGCTTGTAGCTTTATGAATGTGTCTCGAATAGGCTCTGACAACCTCGTAGTTCTCTGCTTTTATTCTTAACACCTGCAAATGTATACATTGTGTATTCATATATATATAGCACACATTATATATCATATATACTCAATCTATACATTCATATACATACAGACAGACATATATATGTATATCATCTATACATTTTTACTGTTCCCTATCGTTACATAGAATATTATTAAAAAATGATGCCACCTACCATTGAGGTACATTGCGGGTTGTTCTTAAGACTGCGCGACACATGGTACAACGAAGTCTTTGCCTTTTTAAGGCGCTCTCCTTTAGCAGGCGGTAAATCGGAGACTCCCCGTGTGCCTGAAATAAACAAATAAATAAATAAATACCGATTACCGCGCACCTCATAGGGTTAATCTACAGGGATAATAATTCAACATTTTGGAAACATTTCGACAAACATTCTTTCCCCACCCTTTGTTTTGTGAAGCAATGAACGAAAATTAAAGTGATTATACAAGTAGAGATTATGCTGCTAGGAGCTTCCTATCCTCTTGTGTTGTTCCTGAATGAAACAATTTAGAGTATTTAAATGGGCGTTGATGATACTTTTTAATAGAAATCCACAGCGAATGTGTAATACAGCATCACTGTTTCCAGTTGAACAATCTTCCCAACTGGATCTATTCATGTGCCACTTGGAATTACTTCATGCGGAGTGCGCTATGACAGAAGCGCAAACTGTTTGCAGTCCACTACAGAACCCATACCACCCATTAGCGTTATTATCTTTGTGCAAGGCAAATTCGCTTTCTTGTTCCCTTTTTAAAGATTGCAATATCTTTTTTCATCTGAGTTTGGAAAGCAGATTGGCCGTTATCGTACACCTCTCGTTTCCTCCGATCTGCATTGGAATGTGGAAGAGAACTAAAAAAAAGTTTTGAATTCCTGAATGATTTTTTCCCCCGTAGAAAGGCGGCTTAGGATAATTATTTCAGCTTTATTGAAAGCAGATTAGTTGAAGTCTGGATGCTGCGTTTCAATACGCGTTGTACAATCCGGTACAATGTCCGTATTGTTCGCTACTGTGTGTGAACCCATTCAAAATATACACTTTTTAACACCAAGCAAAGTCCTGTCTAAATATACACAGTAAGGCTGGAAAGACATCCGTGACCCGTACAAATCTTTGTAAAGCACACTTCCATAGTTACAGAAGCCAAACAAAAGAGCCAACAGCTCAAGATGCTGATTAAACCCTTCTTAAAGGCAAACATACCCAATCATGAAATATATTTGCTTGGCACCGATGACCAATAGAACGGCTGGCGTCAGCACCGATCGAATTATAACATTAAAACATAATCCATGATTTCAGCAACTTCAAGCCAATGATTTAAAATGGAAGTTTTTTTCCTCTAATACAGCATGTAACATCTACCTGCGGACTATCCACATCCGTTCCATGGATTCCCACATAGCCCTATCTGCGCGAAGTCCTTAACACAAGCTTCAATGATCCGTGCTCAATGCCATAACAATGTACAGTATCATTATTGCAGAATCCAAGAAAACCGGCTTCGGGTTAGCAGCTACGCTATTAATTAAGTGGAGTTACGAGCACGAAGAAAGCGCAGATTAAAACATTTCCTTTCTAGACATAAAGCCATGGCATAAAGATGGGTCTAATTATCTCATTTTTCTTTTATTCCCCAGTACTATTAATGCTCATACCAGCAGAATGAAATGAAACTACGTGCAAATCATGTGTAAACTGCCTCAGTTAGGAGCCCTCTATTCCGAGTAACACAGGCTCTCCCATTTACTTTCCCCCTATCTTCCAGACTTAACGAGAATCGTTAAGATCACAGTAATATTTTCGCCCTCTAATTACTCATCCCATTCAGCAAATATGTGCGCCGAGGCTTTCACATCTGAACTTTCCGAGAGGTAGGTGGGCGATGTTGAGATTTATTTCAGATAACCCCCACGCAGCCCCAAAGTGGTGAATGCCTTTACGTTCTGCTGGTTGATTGGCACGCTTGACAGTGATTGACAGCAGCGCCATGGCAACGGCACAACGACACCGCCAAGACCAATAGAAAAAGCGAAAAAAAAATCGGCGCTCCACACAGTATTTTGGGGATATAATATGAGGGAGTGTGACATTAGTCGATTCCGTTGCATCTGACACGTTTTTGTGTTTTTTCAAATCATCAGGTCAGTCCATGGTGTTCAGGTCCCAGCTAGAGCTTTACAGCGCTCTTCCTCTCCTGCCAAACTCAACCGAGCGCGCTTTTCTCTTCCTAGCTAGCTCCCAGCCCCAAGAAGAGTTGTCAATGTTCCAGCTACCGACCATCAACTTCACTCCGGAACAAGTGGCCAGCGTTTGCGAGACGCTGGAGGAGACGGGCGACATCGAAAGATTGGGACGTTTCCTCTGGTCTTTACCTGTGGCACCAGGGGCATGCGAGGCGATCAACAAACACGAATCGATCCTCAGAGCCCGGGCGGTAGTAGCCTTCCACACGGGCAACTTCCGAGACTTGTACCACATCCTGGAGAACCACAAGTTCACCAAGGAATCCCACGGCAAGCTGCAGGCGATGTGGCTCGAAGCGCACTACCAGGAGGCCGAGAAGTTGAGGGGTCGCCCTCTGGGGCCGGTCGATAAGTATCGCGTCCGCAAGAAGTTCCCCCTGCCCCGAACCATCTGGGACGGCGAGCAAAAAACGCACTGCTTCAAAGAGAGGACACGCAGCTTGTTACGAGAGTGGTACTTGCAGGACCCATACCCAAACCCTTCCAAAAAAAGGGAACTGGCCCAGGCAACCGGCCTCACCCCGACGCAAGTGGGGAACTGGTTTAAAAACCGTAGGCAGAGAGACAGGGCAGCGGCCGCCAAAAACAGGTTCGTTGTTTCATTCTGGGTTTCTCCTCTCCAGCGGGTCAAATTAACATTTAAATAATGTTTCAGGGACCCAGCAAGCCATCGATAAATCACGGTAAACAACGTCATAAGAGACACCGTATTTTAAAAGTACCAGCTAGTTTGCTTCATTAACAAAATAACCTATTTTTATCCTGGGTAGCTGCCGAAACAAAATGGGATCACAAGTTAAACTTTTTTGAGCAGTTCAGTCAATAAAGCAACTTTCAAATCGATTTAGGAAGAAGTTACTAGATGTTTTTGGAGCAATAATACATTAGCGTTTATAAAGCAGGCACATAACGCCGATACATCGGGGTTGGCAACAAAAATACGCCAGACAAAAGCCACATGCGTTTTTATGAGGATAAAACCATTTAATGTTTTTCTTTTTTCCAAGAAAAAAAGATTGCTTGTTTAAGTAATGACTGTTGGGTAGGACATTCGCAATTTGTTATAAAATTCACTAAATTACTAAACAAAAACTAGTACTGTTGCTTTAGTGAAATATAATATTGGCATTTGGGGTAACCCCGATTTAAGACATTGAATTCTTCTGATTCAGAAAGATAATATAAGTCGCGGTTGATAGTAGTGGACAAGCGATCATTTGGTTTTGTGGAAAAAAATGAATTTAGAGTGAGGAGAGACAGAACCATTAGAGAATAAGGAATTGTAGCTTCCGGGGAAACGCGGTACTTTCGAACTTTATTGGATAGATACACAAACCAACGATTCTTATTTCGATCTCGAAGATAAACATAACTGAAGTGAGATAAAATAAAGGGTAAAGAGATGCTGAAAGATAAAAATAGTGTGTTTTATAGCCAGTATGTGACATCCCAAAGATGCACTACAGGCCCCCTTGATTTGGATAATTTAACAGAAATATATGCCGTTGACATGGTAATATTACCTTCTGTTTCTGGACAATTATTGCGAACTCATCTCATTATTATAAACATATATTAACTTTTTCAGCACCTCAAAGAATGCGTACTTGGGGGGGGGCATTCAAATCAATATAGAAAATGATTTGATTTGATTATTATACCAATAGTTTTAATCAAAATAAACTCATTATATTTGTCCTGCTCACCCTCAGTGTCCTTCTAAGCACTTCCAGTTGGCATTATAAATATTAATTACCGAAAGCGTGCACCTTAAACACGGTATTTAGGTATATCATGAAAAATAACTCTGGCATATGGGCTTTCGATAATGAAAACAAATAATACAACTTTAAAATTTGGCTTTCGAGAAACACTTGCATAGACGGCCTAGCAAAGAGACTCGTGATAACTTTTAAAGCACAGTAAATGCAATTGTTTACAAATAAGTGGACTGGATTTCGTTTCTGACCCTTACGTTAGCTGAAACTGGCAAGCAAATTGCAACAATTTAATGATCGCATATGTTAGTTTCTAACAACTTCTAAATCAGATTTCAATCCAGCGTATTTTCGTAAAAAAATAGTGAATGTAATTTGAAAACGTTAGACTCTTGTTTTACAGCTGCAGCCTATTCAAAGTGATTTTGCAAATGATTATATCCTTGGATTTCTTGTCGTGTGAAAGTATGTTTTTGCCTAATTATGTTCTTATTTGTCTTTCTTCCCCTTTCCGACTTTGTTGTTTGTCCCGGACAGGCTGCAGCATCAAGCGGTAGGACAGAGTGGGGTTTGTACGCTATCGGAGCCGGGCTGCACTGCTCACAGCGCGGCGGAATCTCCGTCCACAGCCGCCAGCCCTACTACCAGTGTGTCGAGCATGACAGAGCGAGCGGAGACGGCCGCATCCATCCTGTCGGTGACCTCCAGCGACAGTGAATGTGATGTATGATACACAAAAAAAGACAAATTCGTAATACATTCACAAAGGAATATGGACCTGAGCTGTAAGACAAAATTTAAAAAAGACATTTAATGACAATTTTTAAAAGACAGAAACAAAACCACATCCGAGAAGAAAAAAAAAGTGACAAACAGTTCTAGGACGAGCACGTCTGATCCAGCGTTTTTCAAGGAGGCACCCGTCTTGCATGATGTATTTTATATCTGAGGAAATAATAATCTACATTAATATTTTTTACAAGGAACTGCAATGAAGAGGGAATGAGAGAATTTTCGTCGCCTTTGTTGCTCTCTATAGTCCGAGTGCTGGTCAGACCCCCGAAGCCAAGCTGCAATCGTTTTTCAGTTTCGCAGACAATCATTTTTCGTAAGCACCTTTTTCTACACTTCTGTTACTGCCTATGTGGGTACTGGTTATGTGAAAGAATAGTTATGACTGTAACAGATTTTTATTTTTATTTCAAAATTTTATATGAATTATGTATATCTAATGACGCGATCATTCTCCCAGTTTGTAATATATGTGTAGAAATGCCTGTATCTGAAATGCTCCTGTTTTTCCTTCTTTCTCTATCTATCTGGATCACAGACTCAGTGTTTTTGCATATTGTGTTAAGCGTCTGACGAAAGTGCTAGGTTCTCAACAAAATGGGAGGGTGGGTGATGCCCAGCTGGATATTCAGTATCTAGTGCGATGTAACTTTATGCAAAGTGCTATTTTGGGTATTTTCAGTCAGAATGAAGTTATATTATATCACTCCAGTTCATGTTGGGCGCTTATTAGTCACTGTTTCTTCAACTACGTGTTTATCTATATGTAAAGAAAAACCTTTCTAACTCAAAATATAGTATTCCGTTTTGTTATATCTGCTGGCTTGTTGTGTCTTTCTCTTCAAAGTATTTTAATTACCTCCTAAATACTTACAATAGAAATTTAGAAAACGGCGTATGGAGTTCTCTAAATCTAACAGTGTGGAAACAGAGTACTTTAACGCTGGATTTTGGAAAAAGTTGTTTAATTTATAAACGCTAAACATCACGCATTTATGAACATGATTTGATACATCACTGGGGGAAAGCACACATGCGTTCTTTTCTAGGTAGACTGTTTCACACAGTAACCACAACCGAGGAACATGTTTGCAGCAATTGATATAGACTAATTATACAAGGAATGAGGCTGGAGACACTAACTTCCTCCTATTTATGGCGGCAAATGAAAACAGTAAATACGGGGACTCGCCATTTAATCAGCTAATCATATTACAGCTCCTCCCCGTGAATCTTAAGTTCATTGTGAAGAGTTGAAAGAAGTCTTTATTTGCATGACTAACAGTCCACCACCAGCACCTTTGCACTAATGTCGTTCATTGCCCCGGGCTGTTAATTCAAGCGTGAATTAAAAATAGAATTGAGCCCTGAACTTGTTTTCACTTGTGAAGTTTTTGAAATCTATCCCTGTGTGCTTTGGATAACTGATTGAGAATTTCCGTGACGAGTTTTCTGGCAACTAAAACGAGATTTAAATGAGGCCCGACGGTTAACCGAGGAAACTAGCAAGCACGACTAAGCGATTGACGGCTTTGAGATTTGAGTTATAAACATCGATTAATTTTGCTTATACAAAGGAATGCGCATATATATTATGTAAACGGGAGGATAGAATTGTAATACATCTCACAGACATAAACGTGCAGATGTCACAGGGATAAGTTTTCCGAACTTTCCGAAGTTATGCTATTAGGGACAAGTTGATTTTATGTTACTTTAGCAATGAATGAAGTACTCTTTTCTTTATATTGCAATAAATGTTATTATTATTCATTTCATCATTATAACTAAAACCACAAACAAAGAACTATCATTGATTAGCGAATATTTGTTTATTTTTTCCCCGTAAAGTTTGTGTTTACGCCAACCTTTTTAACTACTTGGCGACGACGTGTTTCACTACGCGCTGGCTGGTGACAATTGAATCTTTTTGAACTGTTTTTATGTGAAGAACGTACTCTTCCGCCGCGGATTTCTATTTCTATTGAAACCCAGCTGAGTAGAAACGCTTTAAAAAAAATAAAACAAATCTGTTTTAATTATGTAATGAAAATGCTAAAAAAAATGTTTACAGTGGGATTTTTATACCACCTATTCGGGCTGAATTGTTTCTTTTCGACTTTGAAGAAAGCAAGTTACAATTTATCAAGGCAATGTAGTGTTTGGATATTTTAAAGTTAACACTTATAGGGTCATATCGTTGCTATATTTTAAATAACTGCAATATTGAGCATTTTGTTTTTGCTCTTTTATACGGTATTAATACCTGGGCTGGGCAAACATTATTGCCAATAGATTTAAATGATTATAGACATATTCATTAATCATACTGTTTATTAATTGATTTAGGTTTGAATGTGCGGTCGTTTTATTTTTTCATTGAATATGTCCACTCCGAGGAGAAAGGGGACCCACATAAAAGCCCGCCTATAAAAGTGACTGCAGCTCCTGCTTGAAATCCTATACGAATGTCGGGGAGGTTGTGGTAGAGCGTGGGCACGGGGAGAGAGAGCAAAATACGGAACCGGAATCCTCCTGGAACTGGGTTTGCAGGAAGGAAGCAGCGCGCCGCTCCGCGGAGAGGCCGCGAGCATGCGCGTTCTCGCTGTAGTTAGTTTCAAAGAGTGAGCTGAGCTCAACTGCCAGAACAAATCGCGTCAGGCAAGCAGAGATAACATCCCCTTATTAGTCAAATCTCCTTGAAATAATGGCCTGTAGTTTGAAAGTAGTAAGTCTGGCAACATATGCTTTTAAATAATGCTTCTCAATTGAGATCTTAGGACACTTTATTTAAGAGTAGAGGAAGTCTACAGAATTTGGATTTGTTTGTTCTTGGGTAGACGATTGAGACGTAAATCAATGAAAATCCGAATTTAAGATTTCTGACTTGCTAAATCCTCCTGTCCCGGAAAGATATGGCCTATCGCATGTACCGAGCTTAGGCAGCTTCCTTCTGTTTGCTCAATACCGATTATTATCCATGGGTCTTCTTTAGACCTTCATTAGTTTATTATCCATGACGAATCTAGCTGTTGATTAAGATGAAATTAATCTAAAGCCGATGAGCTTCTATTCATCTGTGCTCAAGCCTTCGGCGTGAGATACAAGTCAAACGGACGGCATGGGCTGCATTTGACTTTGATATTCCACCCGGGCGCTAATGTGCCAAATGCACCAAATCACTCAAGAGGGTGCAGCAACCAACTACAGCTGCTGACTCGCTGCCCCTTAGTGCAGAGCTTGGACCCTGAAACTTTGAATATAACGAGCCATCTAAAAGGCCATTCCACATCCACAGCAAAGCGGGCAATTTCGGTTGACATGAGGTGCGCCTAACTCTGAGTCTGTTTGCAGCGTTACTAGTTCTACGTGCCTAGAAGCCCAAAATACTACACCCACCCACCCATTTGATCAGTCTTATTGCCAACCAAATACATACATGCAAATTATTTTGGTAACGCGCGATCATACCAATTATTCATTCATTTACTGAGGCGTTTTCAGCTTGGGTTCCGAATGGTTGTAATGCGGTGGCTTCAAGAAAGATAATAGAGTTTTGATCATGCTCTGTTCTAATCTTGCGCTAATTTGGCGGTTTAGCAGAGCAGACTTTTTTTTATTCGTGTGTAGCCATGCAGTTCTTACTCCAGCACTGTGCTGCACTCGGGGTGATTTCGGAAAACGCAGGCAGCCGTGAGATATTGCAGTCCAGAAGAAATGTAAAGGTAAGATATAGACGGATAACTGCAAGTGCAAAGAATCCCCATTATTTTCTTTTGCCCTGTAGCACCATAAAATCGTACATATATACGGGTAAATCTATGTTTTATTTGTTTTGATTTAGAAATAGATTATCATGAATTATTGGAATAAGCTATTTAATGTAATTTTAAATATTTATTACATCCATCTTTGGAATCCCTTTAATCCATTTTATTTGTTCACCTTATGCTGTATTGCATCAGTGCTGACTATTTTGTCGTTAAAACATGCGCGGAGGCGTTGGTAGCTAAACTTATAACGAAATTTTAAAGATTTCCAAGATTCTACAACTTTATATTAACAATAAAAATTCTACTAATTAATAAGATCTATAATTTATCAGAATTATTATTCTGGATTTGCCGCCTGATGTGACGCTTCTTTATTTCTATTATTTTCTCTTCTAACTTCCAGATCAGGGTGCATAATCATTGTACATTAATTCGTGTGCCGACCTTGTCCCAGGATTTACAGAATCTGATTTATTTCACGTTATTTGCTTTTTTTTTGTAGGGGAGGGCGTGGGAAATGTGGGGTGGCAAGAGTTGTGGGAAAGTTCTGAGTTAAAATTCAGATGATTAAAACACACGGACTCCAAGAATCTAAGAATTTGTTTCTGTTCACCAGTATTTCTTCGGCGCCTGAGAATCGCTGAAATATTTTTAATCGAAAATAATTACTTTAATTAGGAAGCGGATTGTTTTGTTTTCCATAAAGTTTGTTTTGGTTGAATCCAATCTAAGTAATTAATATCATAAAACTTTGGCTGTTAATTTGAGCACTGTACGTCAGGAACACTTTGACCTGTCAGTAGATTTCTTTCACTCCTCTGTACGATGCGTCCGATTCTTGTTACTCTATTATGCTCATTCTTTACTGATAAAAAAAAATTCTTTAAGACTATTTGGATTTAAAACTGTAATTCTATTAAATAGTAATTGAAGGATATGATACAGGATCAACTGCCACATAAGCCTCCCGTTTGAACTTTGATTTGTTGTCATACGCAGATGGGATCATGGCCTTTCCAGGCTGATTGTGAATCCCAGACATGGAAAGCTGCAGCTACATTGTAATTAATTAATCTTCATTTAAACGAAGAAAATTGATAGAATATTCGCTCTGTTTCAAAACGATTTCTGACCGTTTTTAACCTCGTCATCCCTTTTGCGGATTAGTTGGAATTAAACACGTTTTGTAGATTGCAGTTAAAAATGTTGAGATTCGTATTTCTGCACTGCTATTCCTGCTCAAAGGCAGAACGTTTGTCGTTGAATTCATTTCGTTTGTTTGTAGTTGAAGATTAATTTGTGTGTTCTGGACTATTTCCAAGTGCGGCTATAAATGTTACTGTCAGGCTCATAGTTATCGCCGTATCCGATACAGCATCACCATTACATTGGAAGCCTCAGGAGAAACATTCGTTATTTGGTTTAATATTAATTACCAAGTTCATTAATTGTTTTGATTGAATGGTTGTGGCTTTGAATCTAGATATTAACCTAATACGAGTTACACACACATTGTGAGCTACGGATGAAAGATAGCTAAAATAGATAAAGCGAATTCTCCATTTAAAATTTGAAATTTATTAGCATATTTACATAAAAATATAAATTAATTTAAACAATATAATACTTAAATGGGGCTTCTTTCAACACAGTGCCTACATTATCAATAAATATACCTACATTTTCGAACACAAAACATTCTTGATTTTCAAAGTTCCAAACGCATGTTTTTTTTATGTGAGAGTTTAACTTTGGATGTGCAGGTGTGTGCACGAGTGCGCTTATTTTAGCAAATGGACACAAAGTGCTGCTAATTTGGTTATTTCACATGTATTCTAATTTTTTTGCACACTTGAAAAAAATCTGGTGCAATTAAAATATATGTATGCCTTGTATCATCTCGTTATCCTTTCGTCTTTACGAAAATATATTCGAACTATTTCTTTAGATAGAAGTTATGAACCTTATCTCAGCGAGGCTTTGCTAAATGGCGACACTCGTTCAGAATGTTACTGTGCTGCCGTTTTACCGTCAATGTTAATGAACTATAATTCCGAAAACACGACATGTATCCCCAAAGCACAAATTCACATTGGCTTGTATTTCCGTATTTAAATCAGTTATCAAACGGGAACTCCGAGCTGCCTGTACAGAAACGACGAGGTCGCTGTTACAGGAGTCGTGTTAGGTAATGCATAATACATCAACAAATTGAAGTGTTAAACATTACAGCACATTTCAGCACTTAATGTTGCTAGTGCATTGGGTTCAGAGCTCTAATAGTTCCATTTTATCTGGCTGTGTTTTGAAATACTACCTACTTTGACAGGTCTAAGACACACATTAGCTATGTCATTTCGATGGGTGCGACGATGTGCAAACAGAAACACGCATTTCTCAATAATAATGTGGACAGGTAGGTACATGATATGTCATACAATAAGTCCTCAGAATTAAGGAAATGCTATACGTTTTTAGAAAGTTGCCTGCCTTTGTTAAAACGTGTGCATCTATTAATCGTTTAGATCTTTCCGTGATGTCCAATATGAGTACTCTCGATTTCTCTCTCTAATTTACGGACGACCATATCTTTTCCTTCTTAGTTCCAAGTTTTGCTCATACAACTATTTCTCTAGGCCAAGGAACGTTTAAGAATAAACTTCATTTGATATATCCTCTTCCGAACAAAAGACTCAATTATCTTAACTCCACTACTTCGGTTTCCCCTGGCAAATCTCCTTAACCATTTGTGTGCCTAAACACTGTTCTTAAATCCGTTTTAGTTGCTTCTTTATGGGCGCGAGCGTGCAGGTAGATGTCCGATGACGTACAGTTCGTGAACTTCCCATCTTGTGAGTCAAAACGGACAGTGTAAATTATTTCAACATTTCCGCGTTAGCGGTTGCTGCAGGACGCCAATTAATTGGAAGCAATCAACGGGCAAGGTTCCAATGATTTCCTGTTGTTTACAAAATGGAAATTCATATCTTACTCAGTGCTGTGGAGCAGCTACCTTCTTACCTAGGCTATCACTAAATCTGTTTGTATGGTTATGTACCTGTCTAAGCATTGGATACATGTGCATGAGCATAGCATACTTTATATGCGATCAGACCCAATTTATGCGTGAGTGTGGAAAATTGGTAAATCCATGTATTCTTTTATTTGGATGAATGAGTCGAACAGATGAATATAGTTGTTGTATACGTATTTTTCCAGGGGGAAAATATCAGAATTGCCACGAAAGAGCAGACGTGTAAAACTAATGATTAATACTTACAAAAATGCATATTGTGCTATGACTTGCGTGTACCTACACCCTGCTTCTCAGCTGAGCTGCCCGTACTCACTTGACAGCTTGGCCAGAATATACCCTCGCTTAATTAATGACCGAATT
This sequence comes from Mobula hypostoma, assembly GCF_963921235.1. Taxonomy (NCBI): domain Eukaryota; kingdom Metazoa; phylum Chordata; class Chondrichthyes; order Myliobatiformes; family Myliobatidae; genus Mobula; species Mobula hypostoma. The sequence goes on from NC_086104.1 coordinate 33,034,425, forward strand.
AGAAGACTTTTGCCGACCCACTTGTCGGGGCGAAAAATTACGCTTCAGGAATACTCAAGAGATTTTGCAGATGCTGGAAATCCAGAGTAACTCACACAGTGCTGGAGGGACACGACAAGTCAGGCAGCGTCTATGGAGAGGAATAACGAACCAATGCTTTGGGGCGAGATCCTTCACCAGGGCTCAACGCTCTATCTATTACTAATTTTAGAAAAGTCAGTTTTATGTAGCACTGTTTCCTTTTGTTAATACATTTGTATCAAATAATGTGCACTATTATTATTGACGATACAACACGGAGTAGGCCTTCCGGCCCTTCGAGCCGTGCCACCCAGCAAACCCCCTAGTTTAATCCTAGCCTAATCATGGAACATTTTACAATGACCAATTAACCCGCCAATCGGTACGTCTTTGGACTATGGGAGGAAACCGGAGCACCCGGAGGAAACGCACGTGGTCACGGCGAGAACGTACGAACGTACATGTGGCGGCGGGAATGCTCCCCGGTACTACAGTTATTAATTTAAGTGCATTTCTGTCCCTCCATTTTATACGTAAGGTTTTGTAGTTTATTAATTTCTTATAAAGTGCTTGTGTCTAGCCACCATTCAGCCCTCAGTCTCAATTTTATTAGGGGGTCGTAGAAAATTTAGGGTATGTGGAGCAGACATCACTCAAGAGTCTTTCACTGACTCTCATTTTCGTCCAATCGTCTGGTAAACACAGCTAGCATTTACTCCATCGAGCTGGACGGCTACAGCAGGCGGGTCACGAAGACTTCTGAACTGCTCAATTCTCAAAATGTCACAGCTGGGTGATTCTTCTTGACAGGAAGGGGCATAAAGAAAGGCAACATCCGACCTCGAGTCCAGGGCAGTAACGTTAATACTAAATATCTGGGAGATAGATCAGATAAATATTGTTAAAGTATTTCCCCCTTGAATGTAGATGGATAGAATGTTTTCCCCGTTGTGTGATGTATAATGGAAAAGGGCCGGTATTAGGTAGGAGATTAAAGGGGAGTTTTTTAAAAATCAGGTGAAGTTTGGAGCCTGGCACTCTGTTTACGGAGGTGGTGAAGATAGATACTCCCACAACTTTTATGAAGCGAACTTTCACAGAGAAATAGCTGAATGTTCAAGGCATCAACGGCGACAGGCCAACTGTGAATAAGTGGAGCAATTATGGTTGGCATGGACACGATGGACTGAAAGATTTGCTTCTTTGGCTCTTTGAGTCAATTGTCAGCTGTCCAGTATCCTCCTGATGTCAACCAGGAATTCTAAGAGTCAGCTATTTCCTGATTTGAGGCACTGCATGTTTCATTTGGTATAGATGGGTCCGATTAGTCATCATGAGAAGTATTGTAGTATCTGCTACTATTGTATCTATTACTATAGTATCTGCTACTGCAGTATCTGTTACTATAGTATCTGCAACTGTAGCATCTGTTACTATAGTATCTGCTCCTGTATTAGCTGCTCTGTAGTATCTGCTACTGTAGTACCTGCTCTGTAGTATCTGCTGCTGTAGTATCTGCTACTGGAGTATCTGTTGCTGTAGTATTTGCTACTGTAGTATCTGCTGTTGTGGTATCAGCAGCTGTAGTATCTGCCGCATTGTTAGAAGCAGATACTGACACCTTATGCAGCAGTAGAGGGCTATTGGCAAATCTGCATATCGACCAGTTTGATTATCAAGACAGTAATCAGAATCAGGTTCAGTAATATTAATACATATTGTTCTGTGGCAGCATTGCAGTGGAATACATAAAATACAGCAGTATAAATGCCAATAAGAAATGAATATAATTGAATTAAATGAGAAGTGCAAAAAGAGTGCAAAATAGTAAGATAGTGTTCATAAGTTGGTTCTTGTCAATTCAGCAATCTGATAGCGGGGGGTGGGGGGTAAATCGTTGACTGTGTGTGCCTTCAGGCTCCTACACCTTCTTCTGATGGAGCTAATAAGAACAAAACACGAACTGGGCGATGAGGGTCCTGAATGGTGGATGTCGTTTTTTGAGACGTCGCCCTTTGAAGATGTCCTCGATACTATGCAGGCTAGTGCTCATGATGCAACCCTCCGCAGGTTTTTACGATCTTGTGCAGTGGCCCCGCATAACAGACGGTGATACAACCAGTCAGAATGCTCTCCTTGGTACATCTGTAGCAATGTAGAAATGGAAGGTTTGAGAGTGGTTTGGGTTGTCAGTGACCCAGAGAAACTATCGCTCTTCCTGTCTGCGCAGAACCATGGGATCACATGTTTAACTTCAGATTTAAACATTTTGGGCTTTGCAACAAAACTAAACGTGTGTAGTATAAATCAGATATGAAATATTACCTAACTTCGGAAGTCGTGTGTCAATATCTCCTCTAAGGAATTTCTTTTATTTTCCGCTCCACCAAGCCCAGCTCTTGGGTTAAAACATTTGGTCTCCCCAGCCGCCCTCCGCGCCAGCTAGTTACATTGTTTTGCTCTGTTCCCATGCCCCGCTGTCCAATTCTTTTCCGTCCACCTATCCAAACTAATTTTGAACATTGACACAAATGTTGTCTGAATCACTGAGAGTAACTGCCAAGGTCCCACAAAGCGGGATTTATACTGAAATTGTACCGTTATTCAGTTGCTTCAGTGTGTGGGATCGTGGTCTGAGTCTGTATGGGAATATGTGTGACTCATCGTGTAATGATGCATGGAAGCTTGTGAGAGTGACAGCAGTGTAGTTGGGCGCAGCTATTTTTATGAACGAATATATCGAGAGCGTTCGTGTATGTCAAGGACTACGCAGGTGGGGAAATGCGCATACGAGCCGACTTCAGTTCGATGCAGCAAACTTGGCGTGACTGTGAGAAGATATTTTGCTGTAGCCGAGATTACGTTTAGCGTTAAGTGTAGTGTAATGCAAATGAAGCAAGAGCAAGTAAGTGAGAAATAACTCACCTTAACATTTATGTGAAGCAATGAAATATCTGTGTGGCTGAATGTATAATGAGCTCATTGACCGAACTAGCTCGCTATAATTGTGAGTGTGTGAATCAGGCAAGTGCGTTCCTCGTGTCTGCGAGTACAAATAAATCCAATGATAACTGTGACAGTGCAGTGTGACTGGATGAGAATGTACCATGTGACAGTGCGTGCATGAATGAGCTCAGGCTGACTATTGGTATGCAAATGAACCCGGTGTTAGTGTGTTGATGTATAATTGAGCTCAGCGTGACAGAGTGTCCAAATGAGTGCTGTTTCTGTGAATGTGTAAATAGGTCCGCGTGACTGTGACAAATGGCCCGTGTAATAGTGTGTGAATGAGTTCAGCTGACAACACAAGAGTGAATTTAGTGTTAAAATGTCATGGAAAAGAGGTGAGACTAGCTATGAATGTATAAATTGGGTAGGTGTCAATGTGATCAGTGTAACAGTGTGTAAAAGAGCTCAATGTATGACTGATCACTCAACCATCACTTCTGTGAATGAGTTCTTTCATCACTGCGTTAGTGTGTCTAATATAACCGTGAGTTCACCGGCGTGTAAATACGATCGCTGTAACGCTGAGTGTGTGAAATCAATCTAACTTTCTGTGAACAAAGTTTGTGTGTCTGTATGTCAATCACTCAATTAGCATCACTCGAATTGTGAGAACCTGCTCAGTGATAATGAATATTCAACCCAGCCCAATGTAACAGAAAACGTGAAGAAGTTGGTGTAAATGTGCGAAGTATAATTGTAAGTGTGTACATGAGCATAGTGTAACTATGAATGCACGAATGTTTGTATATTAGCCCATGGAAACGGTCAAAGAGAAGTGTAGATAACCTCCAAGAATGGCAGCCATGAATAGGTGAATAAAATCAGGGCAGTAGTGAATCTATAAATGTGCTCAGTGTAATTGGAAATCCACGAATTTCACTCTGATTGTTACTGCCTGAATGAGCTGAATGGTGTTGTGAATTTGTTAACATTCATGCACTGTAAATGTGTAAATGAGCCTACTGTAACTGATCCGGGAATTCAGATTATCAGCATGCACAGGTTGGACCAAGGGATCTGTTTCTGTGCCTTGGAAGTTTATTTATTTGTTTGTTTGTTTGTTTGTTTATTGCTTGATTGATAGATAGATATACAGCACAGAATAGGCCCTCTGGCCCTCTGAGCCACACTGGCCAGCAATCCCTTAATCATGGGACAATGTACAATGATCCTACCAACCGGCACATCTTTGGACTGTGGGAGGAAACCAGAGCACCCGGAGGGAACCCATGCGGTCACAGAGAGAACATACAAACTCCTTACAGGCAGCAGCCGGAGTTGAAGCCCGGTCATCTGGGCTGTAAACTGTTGTGCTCACCACTACGCAACTGCGCTGCCCCAGTATCACTCTTGTGACTCTGAGCTCAGCGTGATACTGAATCTGCAAACGAGTTAACCATGCCTGTTGGTGTAGTTGAGGTCACTGCAGCTGTGAGGACATGAAGGAAGTCAGGCTAAGAGTGACTGTATAACCAAGGTTGGCACAGCAGTGTATATGAATATATTGTATTGTGAGCAGGAGGGTGTGTTCAGTGTGACTGTGAGTGTGCAACTGAGTTCTAAATAACTGAAAGAAGTGTATGGATGAGCTTATTACAACACACACACACACACACACACACAGAGTATATATATATATGAAACTGTTGAAATTGTGAATATGTGAATTAACTATAGTTATGCAAATTAGACTAATAGCATTGGTCTGTGAGTGTAAAATGAGCGCAGGGTGAGTATGAATGTGTAAATTAGATCAGCATGTTCTTTTATTCACAACATTTCTGTTTGGCTCTATGGGGCTATGAATGTTTAAATGTGAATGTGTAAATGAGTGTAACTTTGAGACAATGAATGACCTTGTCTTAACTCTAGCTGACAGAGGTACCTAAAAGCAAAGAGAAGCAGTTAACGTTTTAGGAATGGGATCCTGCATCAGAACTGTGAAAGAGAGTAAAACAATTTCACAGGAGTGCCACCAAGTGAATAAATGACACATTAAATGACACTGAATGTGCCTTCTATGTGTGAATGCTCTTTATTACAATAAATTTGGTGTTACTATGGATTAACAAATCAAGCGCTGTGTGGCCATGAGCATGCAGATAAGCCTGATGTAAATGTAACTTAATTCTATGTAACTTTATATGTGAATAACATCAGTGTGTACATGAGACTGGTGTTACAGGGAGCTGAATCAGTATCAGAGTCAGAATCAGAATGAGGTTTATTAATACTCTATTATGTGATGTGAAATCTGTCGCTTTGTAGCAGCAGTACAGTGAATTGACACAAAAGTTACTATGAATTACAAAATAAATCAATAGAATAAAAATAGAATAACAGAGCGATGTTCATCGACTACTCAGAATTAAGTGAGCTTTGTAGAAATTGCAGATTTGTTACAGTAGTGAAGGAGATCATTTGGTTCCTTAAGTCTGAAACAACCATGTAAGAGCAATGCAGCCAGTTTCATTCCCACCCTGACCACACAGCCCTAAACATTCTTTCCTTTCAGATATTATCTAACTTACTTTCCACAGAGACCATTGAATCAGCCTCCATTCCTATCCCTGACAGTGCATTTCAAACTCTATGTGAAAGAAAACTTCTTATCATGGCAGTTTTGGTTCTTTTACACTTGTTATCCCCCAGCTCTTTACCAATGGGAACAGCTTCTGTGATGATTGTGCCTGGAATGCTGCTCCACGCAAGTTTTTTAATTGTACCTGTATCTTACCATACTTGTGCATATAGCAATAACTCAGCCTAATTTTATTCACTCTCTATTTATTATCCCTGCTTTTCATGATTTTAGACACCTTTATCATACCTCTTCATAAACCTTTTGTTTCATTGAGAAAATTTTCATCTTTTCCAGTCCACTCATGGGACCCCCATCACTAGTTTCATTTTGGTAACTATCCTCTACGCCCTATCCAAACCCTTCACATCTTTTCTAAAGTGAAGTACCTAGAAATGGATACAATACTCTTGTTGTGGTAGAACCATCAGTTTATAGATGGCCATCATGGATTTCGCTCCTCCCCCTATCCTGGTTTCATCTATCACCTGCTATTTTGTACTTCTTCTTTCCTCCCCCCACCTTTTTACTCTGACTTCTCATCTCTTTTCTCTCAGCCCGAAACGTTGACTGTACTCTTTTCCGTAGATGCTGCCTGGCCTGCTGAGTTCCTCCAGCATTTTGTCTGTGTTGCATGGATTCCTTGTTCTTGGGCTCTTTGCCTCTATCTATAAAGCCTGGAATGCCTTACACACTTTAACCATTTTTTTAACCCAACCCTTCGACCCTTTCAGTGGCAGGTTTGCTAAAGGAAATGGTTGAAAACATATACAAATACCCACTACCTAACTCTCCTGTTCTTATTTATTTTCTGAGATGTTCTTTGTAGTTTAAACTGCCTCTTCACATTCTTCTTATCAAAAGGGAACACTTCATATTTGTTAGCATTAAACTTCAACTGCCCATAAAAGCTCAATCCACCAGCCTGTTTTCATCCCCTTCAATAAAAACAGAAAATGCTGGAAACTTTTGAAAGGTTTGAAAGTAGTGTCCTTGGAAACAGAAATACAGTGGATTCCAGTTAATGGGGCCATTGATTAATCAGGGGAGCCACTTATTTGGGACAACTCTAAAAGAACAAAAGCAAATTGAGAAAATAGCCAGGATTCCCTTCATTTATTTGGGACATCATGCCACCTAATTGGGACAGGAGACTGTGCCAAACAGTTTCCAACTACAGTCAAATGCGCACCCTGGTGTATCCATTAGATGCTACACAGTGCTTAGAATGAATGAATAGTTTTTAGATAGTGTCAGTTGCAAGCCTTTGAGTTCAAAAAGCAATGATTTTTGTCACCGATATTTGGTGAGAAATAAGCAGTAAGGTAATTCAGAACTGTTTTGCGCTCTGCAGTTTCAACCATTCAGGCTTGACGGTGCCAGAAACAGCTGGGAGTGAAATGAAGTGATTTGACCACTTGAATAAAATATGAACTATGAAGAATTTCAAGGTATCAACACTCACCTTGAATGTTACAATGAAAATGAAGATCTGGAGGATGCGATTGTCAATAGCATTGTATGAAGGCAGTCCGTTATCCACACTAGGTGTCTGACTGATTTTGTTCATTGTGTACACTGGATGAATTCCTACATCAATAACAATAAGGAACAATACACTGTTTTATAGTACTGTAGTACTTTAAAATAGTGTTCTGTTTTGTTCTGTATTTCATTTAAATATATAACTTATTGCCCTGTTTGTGTTTCTTATACCTTTTCAACTATTTCTATGAAACTTCATCTCACTGGGCAGCTGCTTAATTGGGCCAAAATGTATCCAACCTGATGAGTACCATTTAAGTGGAATCCACTATATTTGTAACACACACAAAATGCTGGAGGAACTCAGCAGGTCAGGCAGCATCTATGGAAAAGAGTACAGTCAACGTTTCGGGCCTTGCGGAGTCCTGCTGAAGGGTCCTGGCTTGAAACGTCAACGGTACTCTTTTCATTAGATGCTGCCTGGCCTGCTGAGTTCCTCCAGTTTCTTGTGCGTGTTGCTTGGACTTCCAGCACCTGCGGATTTTCTGTTAAATATGACCGGTCCACTATATTGGTTTCAGGCCTGGGACATTTCGTCAGAATAGGGAAAGAGAGTGAATCTAGTCCATGAGGGAATCACTCAGCTTCCTGTTGCCACTTTAACTCTCCATCCCACTCCCACTCTGACATTTCTCTCTACGGCTTCATGTACTGTTACAATGAGCCCTCATCTTTATATAACTCATTCTTCCCTTGCGTCTGTATCAGACCCGACATTTTTCACCTGTTATTATTTTGACTCACTTTTTCTAATTCAATTTTCTAATTCAATCTGCTGAGCCCGAACTCACTGTTAACAACATATTACATAGCCAAAGAATTAAAACTATGCTTGCTCATGCACTCATTAATCAATTCTGACTCACCCTTTCAGAAAGATTCAGTTTTTTCTACACATCCACTGCTTCATTTTTGCTACTGTCAATTACCTTGAGTTTTCTTATTTTCCAATTCTGACAAAGGAGCCCAGATCTTTTGCCGCAGATGCTGCCTAGCTTTCTCAGTGTTGCCAGAATTTTCAAGTTTTATTTCAGATTTCTAACATCTGCAGTTTCTGGATTTGCATTTATCTCCTTATAGCTAATTATTATGCCCCCCACAGTTGTAATCAAATCCAAATTGCTAATATACTGTATATTCAGCAAAACTGTGGGTGTTTCCCTTGTCCACCTCCCTCCAATCTAAAAACATGTTTTGCCTACTCATCTGTTTCCTGTTGCCTCCCATATTTTCTATCCATAACATATTTGTAGTTTTATTCTATGCCATTTGATATTAATGAGTAGCTGATTGTGTGGCAATTTATCAGGTGCCTTTGGAAGACTGTATATACCATATGGTTCCTTAAGGTTGTTATAGTTGAGGATGGTAGTGGGAATAAGCTTCCACTACCTATTAATGCTCCCAATGGCATATGTCTCAAATAGCTTCTGACAACCAAGCCCAGTTCCTGACCTTCACATGAGGCTTAGCTGCTAAACCCAGTGGAATTGTTTCTACTGACAGGAGAAGGGGCAAAGGTGGGTCACTGGTTCCTTTAAAATGGTTGTTTTGGGCAGCTCATCTAGGAGAAGGAAACTTCCACTGCCTTATGGTTATACTCACTCATGGGAAGGCTTCAGGGGTAAACCCTGAGATAAAGTCTGAAACAGCAGTCCCTAAGGCAGTCCAACATTGAGATCAATATTGACTGGCAACTCCTGCGACATTCTAGTGCCAAACTCTATTGGTCTCTGCTGATCATTTGGATTTATTAGCTGTGTCAAGAGGGGGTGCCTGCTACATGGGCAACAGCTTGCTCTCCATGTTGTTCTGCCCTGGGTTGTGTATCATGTAGACAGCTAGGAGACAACATTCATGATTGACCCCAACATATGAAAGGCTTCAAAATGTACCACATCAACTTCAGTTCTCTCATTGGCCCTTTCTATTAATCCATCAAAAAATCTAGCAAATTTATTAGACAAAATTTGTCAAAATAGATCTTAGTAAGATTTCTTTAATTGATCCACCCTTGCTCAAATGACTGATATTTCCTCTCTGATTATTATTTCTAAAACTTTCTTTATTACCAGAGTTAAATTGATTGGTCTATAGAATCTGGATTTATCATTTTACTTTTTTGAGTAATGGTCTAATCTTGGCAACTTTCCACTCTTCACTCCAGAATTTACAGATGTTAAAGATTTTGGCCAGAGCCTCTCCTTTTCTGAGCAACCTGGTATACTTCCCTTTGGAATTATCCATTTCAAATGCAATTTGACTTTATTCTGTTTCCTTTTTATCACACTTAGCCCATCCAGAGTCTGAATTATATCTTCCTTCACTGAGATTCTGAAGAATCTTCATTCTTCGTGGAGAGCATTCTGACAGGCTGCATCACCGTAGGGAATGGCAGGGGGTGGGGGTGCTACTGCATAGGACCAAAAGGAGCTCCAGGAAGCTGTAAAATTTGTTGGCTCCATCATGGGTACTAGCCTCCGTAGTATCCAGAACATCTGCAAGGACACCATCACCCCTAACATACCCTCTTCTCATTGTTAACATCAGGAAGGAGGTACAGAAGCCTGAAGGCACACACTCAATGGTTCAGGAACAGCTTCTTATCCTCTGCCATCCAATTTCTAATTGGACTTTGAACCCATGACCATGACCCCACTTTTTTATTATTTCTGTTTTTGCACTACTATTTTTAATTTAACTATTTAATATACATACAGTATATACTTACTGTAAATAGCTTATTTATATTTTCTACATTTATCATGTGTTTCATTGTACTGCTGCCGCAAAGTTAACAAGTTTCAAGACATATGCCAGTGATATTAAACCCAATTATGATTCTGAAACTGATATAATCATTTAGTACCTCAACAACACCAACTACCTTTGTGAATAAACTTTCATTTTGGCCACTTTTCAACTTAAAGCATATTTATTGTTTACTTGCCTTTAAAAAATCAGGCATATATGAGCGAGTGTGATAAGGTCAGTGAACGAGCTTGGAGTGACATTGTGTGCATGAACTTGTGGCAACTGTATGTTAATTTGCTTCGTGTAACCGAGTAAGCAGAAATGCAAATGGCATGTGGGCCTCAGCTCAGGGTTACGTTGTGTGTAAGTGAGCTCATGGTGGCAGGGTATATAAATGAGCTCAGTATATCTGCAACTGAGCAAAACAAAATCCTCACTGTGCAAGTACATATAAACAAATTAAATGCGGCAATGTATGTGAGAACATGTTTCATATGTCTATAGTCTATAGTCGATCTTATGCACAAATATATGTACACACAAGTGCAATGAAAAACTTGCAACAGCATCACATGTACGTAGCATCATATAAGCCGCATTCCTAAGAAAAACATATATATAGACATAAATGGTACACTATTTTTACAAGAAGGAGTGCTATTAGATCAAAAAAACTAAATCCATTTTAGTGCAAAGTGATCATAGTTTTGCTAATCTGTAGTGGTTGGGGTTTTGCTGGTTGGTTCAAGACCTGAGTGGTTGAAGGGAAGTCAAGTTGCTATTTTTGAATCTGGTGGTGTAGGACTTCAGGTTCTGTACCTCCCGTCCAACAGTAGCTGCAAAAACTTGGTATTCTTTGGATGGTGGCAATCTTTGATGATGGATCTTGCCTTCTTGAGACAGCAACTCCTTTAGATACTACCAATAGTGGGGAGGGATGTGCCCATCATGTATTGAGTGGGGTCCACTACTCTCTGCAGCTTCTTACATTCTTGTCGATTGAAGTGCCGTAGCAGACCATAATGTAACCAATCAGGATTCTAGAGTACATCTGTAGAAGTTTTCATGTAGCTGGGACTGTGTAAGCAAGCCGAGTGTTAAAGAGTGTGCCAGTGTGTTCAACATGACAATAGTGTGAAGTTGAGCTTAGTCAGACTATGAATCAGTGTGATAACAAGTTTGTAAGTAATTGAGTTCAGTGTGACTGGGATTGCGAGAATGTGCATGATGTGACTGTGCAAAAGAGCTGTAGGTTGACTTTGTTTAAAAATGTTTTTCATGTATATGAGTTCAGTCTAAGCAAATATACACTTGAACAGTATGATTAAAAGGAAGAGAATGTATTTGGTATAACAATGAGTGTGCAAAGCAAGTTTAGTGTAAAGACGAGAGCAAGAATTCATTCAGTCAATCTAATAATTTAAGTTCTTGGGTGTCAAAATCCCAGAGGATCTGTCCTGGCTCCAACACAATGATACAATCTTGAAGCAAGCACACTCGCAGATCTACTTTGTGAGGAGTTTGGTAAGATCTGGGTATGTTACCGAAGCATTCTGACTGGTGTGGAGGCTCCAATGCACAGGATCACAAGAGGCTGCAAAGGGTTGGAGACTCAGTTCCTTCTTGGACAAAATCCTCCCCACCATCTTCAATAGGCAGTGCCTCAGGAAGGTAGCATTCATCATTAAGGGTCCTCAGCGTCTAGGACACACCGTCTTCTCGTTACAACCATTAATGAGGGGCGCAGGAGGATCTATATTGAATGGTTCAGAATGGCTTCTTCCCCGCTTCTGCCTGATCTGAATGGTCCATGAACACTACCCTATATTCAAGCAACACACATCAAAGTTGCTGGTGAACGCAGCAGCCCAGGCAGCATCTCTAGGAAGAGGTACAGTCGACGTTTCAGGCCGAGACCCTTTGTCAGGACATCTTTTAGAACATTAAACATAGACATCTACAGCACAATACAGCCCCTTCAGCCCACAATGCGCTGCCGACATATAACTGCCTAGAATTTCCCTATGGCATAGCCCTCTATTTTTCTAAGCTCCATGCACCTGTCTAAGAGGCTCTTAAAATACCCTATTGTATCTGCCTCTACCGCCATCACTGACAGTGCATTCCATGCACCCACCACCCATATATATATATATGTAAGACTTTTACACAGTACTGCAGTAATTTTACGTATTGTGCTGGTCTGCTGCCACAAAAAAATTCAAATTTCAGTACATGTATCAGTGATGATAATCCTGATTCTGATATATGTCTCTATTGTGGACTGAGAGTGGGGAAAGGGGGAAGGGAAGGGGAGCGAGTGGGAAGCAGCAGAGAGAAATTCTGTAATGATTAATAAAGCAATTATTTGGAATCAAATCACCTTGCTTGGTGTCTTAGGGCTGGGTGTGTCTGCACCTGTGCCACCCTCTGCCCTGGCACTCCTTCTACACCACCTGTCCCACACCTCTCCCGTGGCGCTCCACCCTCATCATTTCCAATATCTTTTGCTTTCCATTCCACATTGACAAATACAGTACTGTGCAAAAGTCTTAGGCACCCTGGCTATATATATGTGCCTAAGGATCTTGCACAGGACTGTATATGGACACAGAATGATAATAATTGCACAGATAACTTCAGTTGAGTGCAAAAATAAGTTTAATATGATAGTGAGCACAGAAAGCTCAATTTGACCATGAATCCTTGTCAGTTGCTGAACAAGTTGATAGCGTATTTAAGAAGGCATATGATGCCTTCATTGGTCAGGGGACTGAGTTCAAAGGCCATGAAGGACTGTTGCTGCTCTACAGAAGTCTGGTTAGACCACGCTTGGAATATCGTGTTCACTTCTTGTTACCTCATTATAGGAAGCATGTGGAATCTTTAGAGAGGGTGCAGAGAAGATTTACCAGAATGCTGCCTACATTAGAGAGCACGTCTTATGAGGAAAGAATGAAGAAGCTTGGGCTTAAACTCTGTAGCAAAGGAGGATGCGAGGAGACTTGATCATTGATACTAAGAGGCACAGATAAAGCAGACAACCAGCGTTTTTTTTATCCCCCCAGGATGGTAATGGTTAAATGAGAGGACATAATTTTAAGGTAATTAGATGAAAGTGTGGGGGGGGGGAATGTCAGACAGAGTTCTTCTACACAGATACTCATAAGTGCATTAAACATCTGCCAGGGTGGTGGCAGGAGCAGATGCATTCAGGACATTTTTCAGACATCCCACCCTGCAAAAACTCATTTCAGGGAGGTCTCAGCCGGAAGTCTGAAACTTGAATTGTGCCCTGGTAGAAAGTTCTTCGGATTTGGGGGCCCATACCAAATTTTCTCAACAGTCTTAGGTGAAAGAGGTGTCTGAGGTTAAAAGAACATAAAAGGGTGATACCAGTAGGAGTAAATTCAGTGGAACTGCATCAGTGAATGTACTTAGCGAAAAGTAAAGGTGTCAAAGATCTCAGTGCGTGAAATGTGTGTGTTTCTGAGAACATGGATGGGCTGCATGTATAAAGGAGTGAATGTGCTCAGGGTAACTGTCAACATTTCAATAGTAGATACACTGTACAAAAGGGTGACTGTAAACATTTCAACGTGTTCAACATGGCAGTGAGTACTTATTTTTGACTATGCAAGCAAACTTAGTTGCCCATGTATTTTAAAGAATGTTGTAAGAGGAAACATGCCAATGAGCTCAGTGTGACAGCAAGCATGCACATGTTGTCAATGTAACAATGAATCTATAAAAGATCTCAGTGTGATAGTGAGTGGGTGGATGAAGGCAGTGTATGTAAATAAGACCAATTTGTCTATGAATGTGTAATGAGCTCAGCATAATTGTGAATGTGCGAATTATATCAGTAGAATAGTGAATGTATTGATGTGGTCAGTGGGGTATATAGAGGAAAATGTACTCATTTTGTTTGTGTACAAGTAACCTGTTTGATGGCAGGTATGTAGATGCAGTCAGTGTGAATGTAACATCAAAAACAGAACCAGTGATAGGACATTCAGCCTCTTGCACCTTCTTCACCATTCGATAAAATCATGGTTGGTCTTTCACTTCAGTCCTTCTTTCCTGCACCAAATACCATATCCCTTAATGTCAAAGGATCTCTTGACCTCTGTCCGGAATATACTCAGCAAGTGAAACCCCACAGTCAAATTCCAAAAATTCACTATGCACTGGGTGAAGAAACTTTCTCTACTCTCAGATAACCAATCCCTTACTTTGAGGCTGTGATTTTAGGTTCTGGATATCCCAGGCAGAAATCATTTTTCAAACTACTTTGTCAAGCTCTGTAAGAAATGTGCATGTTTCAATGTGTTTCTCATTCAACTCAAGGCCCCATTTGTTTAATTGCTCCTCAGAGGACAAATCCATCTGGTGAAGTTTAGGAGGACTCCTATATATTCATCCTTAGTAGGGAGACCAGGTCTGTGCACAGTGTTCCAAGTGGAATACCTGCAGGGCCCCGAGCAATTACAGATGGATGTTTCCACTGTTATGTTCAAGTGACCATGCAAATGAGTGTGTGAAAGAGAGTGTGACAATATATAACGAAGGCAGTGTAAATGAGGTTAACACAATCATGACAGTACAAGTGATTTGTATGACAGTGGGAGTGTGCTCAGTTTGACAATGTAAATTATTATGTTGTAACCGTGAGTGTGTAAGAGGTTCATTACGACATACATACGCTAAAAGCTTGGTAGAACAGACAACACATAAATGAGTTCAGTGTGACTTTTCTGAGTAAGCAAAATGTAAGTGAAATTATGTAAATTAGGCCAGTGCAACATTGTGTGTGAATAACCTGATTATAATAGCAAGTGAATAAATGAGCAGAGTGTGGTACTGAGTGTGTGCATGAGATCAGTGATAAAGAACGCATGAACAAACAATGAGTGCTCAGGTGAACTCCAGTGTACAAGTGAGTCGGAGTAGGTGCATCTCCCTCAGCAGAAGGTCATAGTATTGAAGACCAATTCCAAAGATAGGAGCACTAAATCTAAGCTGACTTTTCATTGGGGATGAGCACAATGAAAACCAGGTGAGCAGATAAAATTAAACTATGGGACATTTGATCCGCACGCAGTCTAGATACAATCCCTTTATTTTTCCCAATGCATGGACTGTTGCATTGAACTTTCTTCAACGCTCACAGTTATAATGCAATCAATTGCACACTCACTGTGGATAGTCACCAGCACACAGATCTCATGTTGGCCTCACTCACACACTGGACCCTTTAAAAAATCACCACTCTCTTGTTTACATGCTTACAAACACAGTGGGCTCAGTTACACACTCAAAACGATTCAAAGGATTTAAGTCCATTTATTATCAAGGTATGCATGCTCACAACTTCTTGGCTCGAGGAGGCTGCACACCTCCTGGAACCCCCTTGGAGACAGCTAAGCGCCAGATCGCTCGATCAGCCCAAAAACACAGCCTCCAACAGTACCAGAGCCACACATTCTTTTCGTCCTCCCTATTCACCCCATTCACTTCTGCATCCAACACATTATCCTTTGTCCTTTCCACCTACTAAAACAGGGTCTCACCACCAATTATATCTTCCCTTTTCAAATTCCCTTCTGCTTATTGTAGGGACTGCTCCCTCCATGGCTCACTGGTCTGCTCTTCCCACAATCTGCACCCCCACACCCCCATCCCTCCCAGTCCCCTGATGTTTTCTTAAGCAACCATTTCCCCAACAACCTAACCATCATCCAGGGATCTAAACAATCCTTCCAAATGAGGCAGAATTTCACATGCACCTCTTCCAACCTTGTCTATTGCATTCAGTGCTCTCAATGTGTGTTCCTCTACATCGGCAGGACCAAGTAGACTAGGTGTCTTTTTTGTGGAGCACCTATGATCTGTCTGCTATGGCCACCTTGAGTTTCCGATCGCAGGTCAGTTCAACTCCCCTTCCCATTGCAACAGCAACCTGTCTGTCCTTAACCTTCTCCACTAGCATTGTGATGCCAAACCAGGAGACCAGCACCTCATGTTCCGCCTGGGTCAGCGTAGTGAAGATTGAATTTTCCAATTTGAGGGAATCTACTCCCCCTGTGCTCCTATCCCACTCCTACTAGTCCACCTAGTTCCCTCTCCATTTGTTCATCTTTTTCCTTTGCAGCTGCTCTTCACCCACACACCAATCCACAGGGGTTCTTGCCCCCTGGCCTGCTCTCCCTGTCGCCTCCTCCCATCTGGTTCCATCTGCCCATCATCCTTCCATCATTTGTTCCACTTATCACCTTCCAGCCTCAACCTTCCCCTTCCCCTCCATCACGCACCTCTTTCTCCTAATTGTTTCTTTTCTCATTTATTACTACCTATCACCTACCAGCTTCAGTGGTAAGTCCCCCGGCCCATAAACCAGCTCCACCTGCCCATTATCCTCCACCTCGGTTATGTTCTACCTATAACATGCCAGCCCATCTCATCCCTCACTCTCACCTCTTTATGCCAACTAGCTTCAGTACAACGGCATGAATAAAATAGCTCAGTGTGTTACCCACTTTCAGTCCTGATCCATGATCTCGATCTAAAACATTGCCCAACCCTTTGCCTAGACAGACGTTGCTCAGTCTGCTGAGTTTCCCCCAGCAGTTTGTTTTTTTTTTACTCCAGATTCCAGTATCTTCAGTCTCCTGTGTTTTTTTTCTTTTTATGCATTGGAATCAGTTCTTATTTCTTATTCTGCTTGCTATTGATGACATGGAGACAGCCTCAAAATGTTATGTTAATTTCACCATTAACTCTGATGTACTGTAACTGGGCACATTTCAAAGGAGGCTTCCTAGTACTATCGATAGTATCTACCATTTGGAGTTTGCTAGAGAATTAGATTAGATTATGAGGACACGCAATCCTCTTTTATTGTCATTTAGTAATGCATGCATTAAGAAATGATACAATGTTTTTCCAGAATGATATCACAGAAACACATGACAAACCGATTTAAAAACTAACAAAAACCACATAATTATAACATATAGTTACAACAGTGCAAAGCAATACCGTACTTTGATAGGAACAGACCATGGGCACGGTAAAAGTCTCAAAGTCTCTTGAAAGTCCCATCATCTCATGTATACGGTGAACCTCCAGCGCCACAAACTTGCCGATGCAGCATCCTGGAAGCATCCGACCACAGTCCGACTCTGAGTCCGTCCGAAAACTCCGAGCCTCGGACCAGCTCTCCGACACCAAGCACCGATCACCATCTCTGCCGAGTGCTTCGGCCCCGGCAACAGGCAATAGGCAAAGCCGAGGATCTGGGGCCTTCCCTCTGGAGATTCTCGATCGCACAGTAGCAGCGGCAGCGAAGCGGGCATTTCAGAAGTTACTCCAGGTGTTCCTCTGTGCTTCTCACGGCTGTCTCCATCAAATCAGGATGGTGCACGGCCCCCCATTTAACACATACAATATTCATTCGGAATGGCCGCGCGCGCTGCGTTGCACTGTCATCTTCTCCTCCCTCCTTTGGCACAGTGCAATACCTCGCAAAGGGAATCACGGAGTTGTGTAGATAAAATAATCATGCTCAATCTCTGGTGTCTTAACAATTTTTTCATCAAGTTTGCCTTGAGTTCATTGGAAATCACTTTATAGAGTCATGGAGTTATGCAGCATTCAGGCCCCTTGGCTTAGTTCATCTCTATTGACACAAGGTACTTGCCTGCCTGACCAAGTTCACATATCCTCCTAAACCTTTCCTATCCAGGTACCTGTTCAAATATCTTTTCTACATTGTAACTGTACCTACCAGTCCCTGGCAGTTTGCTCCATATATCTACCACCCTCTGTGCGAAAAACTTGCCCTTCAGGTCACCTTCCCTGTGCCCTCTAGTTTTAGAATTCCTTACCTTGGGCAAAAGAGAGACTGTGACAATCAACCTTTATCAGTGCCTCACATGATTTTATAATCCTCAATAAGATCACCACTCAGGCTTTATGGAAAATATTCCCAGCTTTGTCAGTATCTCCCCATTGCACAAACTCTCCAGTCCCAGCAACTTTCTTGTGATATTTTTTCTGCACCATCTCTAGCTTAACCACGTTATTCCTATAGCACGACAGCCAGAACTGCACATAATACTCCAAAAGTGGTACATAACATTAGAACATAAGAAATAAGAGCAAGAGTAGGCCATCAGGCCCGTCAAGCCTGCTCCACCATTCAATAAGATCATGGATGATCTGGCCATGGATTCATCTCCACCTGCCTGCCTTTTCCCCATAACCTTTAATTCCCCTACTATGCAAAAATCTATCCAAGCTTGTCTTAACTATTTTTACTGAGGCAGCCTCCACTGTTTCAAGATATTGGTCTTGCCAACTTCTTGAAAAGCTGTACCCTAATGTCCCAAATCTGGTATTCAATGGCCTGTCAGGCGAAGACAAACATGCTGAACGCCTGTTTGCCTATGTCGTCATATTCAGGGAACTACTGTACATACTTGTTCCACAGGGCCCTGTCATTCACCGTGTTTGTCCTGTCTTGGTTTAACATCCCAAAACACATCACTTCACGCTTGTCTGAGTTGAATTCCATCTAGAATTCCTTTGCTCACTTTCCCTGTTGATCTAGACCCTGTTGTAACCTACATTCTCAGCTAAGTCATTATTGTAGGTGTCAAACAACAGGGAATCCAATATTGATCCTGTGGCACAGCACAGGTCACAGATCTCCAATCCGAAAAACAACCCTCTACAACCAACTGCTGACTACTGTCAGCCAGACAACTTTGTATTCAATTGGCTCTCCCATCTTCTTTCCCATGTGCTCTGACCTTCCAGACTAGCCCTTTATGTGGGACCTTGTCCAAGGCCTCTCTCAAGTCCACGGAGTCAACATTTACCAGCCTCCACCCTAAACTTGTAAGTTCTCTTGGTTCCTCTTCAAAAACTCAATCATGAGTTCTTACTCAATAAAGCCATACTGACTATCCCTTGTCAGTCCTTATCTGACTGTTGGATGCTGTCTCTCAGAATCCCCTTGTGGGAGTTGGCAGACTATAAATGTTACGTTTTCTTATGTAAGTGCCTGGTGCAAACCAATTAAATTAAGGTCATTTTCATAAATACTCTCAATCTGCAAATTCTTAATTTCAAAATTGAAAGAGAGTCTTCTGACTCTAAATAGACATGTTGGAAAGCACCCTTAGGTTATTTGGAGGCTGTGCCAAGACTAGAGATTATTTTGCATATGGTTGTGAATGAGGCAGAATCTTTTGTTTATCCTTATGGATCTATGAGTTGATGTGTGCTTATGAATCCATAGATATATGGCATGGGGAAAGACCGCATCATCAATTTAATTAATCCGTTTAATCACATGTATTGCCTCATGCATCAAGTCAAGAGAATCACTGTGGCAAAAGTCCAAGGTGGTAAAAGGAAGAAAGCAAAATAATCTCTTATCCCACCAGACAATTAAAGTAATCCAAGGCATCATATTGTCAATGACTTACAGTATACCATAGCATGTTTTGTGCCCAGCGAGGTATAGCCACTCTGTTAGAGGTACAGTATACAGTAAATTGTCAGTCACCACATAGCCTCAAAGTTTATGCTTGAGAGGATATGAAAGGATATGAATACGAATCAGTGGGTGCAATGCCAAGCCTGTTAGTATATCATTCTGCTGGAAAATGTCTAAATACTTGACTATTGACTCTGTTGGTGAGTGATCCAGACAAATCTCAGAAACTTGAAGCCTTTTTCTGACAATATGAGATTGTTTTTGAAACACAAATATGGCAGAAAATAACAATATCAAATCTGCTTGGACTACACCTTCTCCTTCATAACAGTTTGTTTTATGTTAGCTCAACTAAATAGCATTTTAAATCAAATATCAGTACATTTTGAGTGAGAATGATAATAATATCATTGGTGAATTTTGAATACGCATATGCTGGTTTGCAGGAAGGAATTGTGTGGGTCAAAGGTCACTTCCTATTATGCATGCAGGTCACTGCAATCTATTGTGCAATATAATTTCTGAATGATATTGAGAGTCATGGGATCACATAGCATGAAAAAAGGCTGTTTGGCCCATTAAATCCCCTTGACCATAAAGCATTCTTTTTACATGAATCCCATATTATTCAGCCTACATCCCCAGTAATTCTCCGTAAATTCTACAACTTACCTGCACATTGGGATCAATTTACAGTGGCCAATTAACTCACTGCATACATAATGGGAAGTGACCTTTGACCCACACAATTCCTTCCTGCAAACCAACATATGTGTATTCAAAATTCACCAATGATACATCCACATGTTTTTGAGATGTGGGAGGATGCAAAGGTATGTATCTAAAGAAAGCACATGAAGTCGTAGTGAGAATGTGCAAACTCCACATAGACAGCTCCCAAATTCAAGATGATGAACTCTGATACTTTGCATCTGATTTAATTTTTGTCTTTGTAAGAACATGTGTTTATAATTACTTTTTAAATTCATATTGCAATGAATAATTCTGGCCGAGTGCACAATAACCTAATCATAACCACAAGAGATTTTGCAGATGCTGGAAATTCAGAGTACCACATAGTAAATGCTGGAGGAACTCAACAGGTCAGGTAGCATCTATGGAAAGGAACAAAGTGTCTTAGTTTTGGGTCAAGGGTTGAGTTTCTCCAGCATTTTGTGTGTGTTGCACAATAGCCGAGATTTTGTCTGCCTAAAATTCTGCTTGCGTCAGATACACTTTGTGTTTATGTATATGTCAATTAAGCAGTTCATCACCTTCTTTATACAGTATAAGTAATGCTGTTTATATCCCTTCATCTAAACATGTCTGATTTTGCATGGCCATGTTCATGTGTGAGGCACAATGCCCGGAGAAAGGAGGAAGCTAAAAGAATCAAATAAGTTACCTTAATGAGAATTTGTATCAACCCACAAGCAAACCAGGTAAAACTTTTTTTAGAACTACCAATGGTGTATGCCACATGTATTCTCTAAAATACAACATGATAAAGGAAAAAAAACAAGAGTTTGTCTTGACTTAGAAGTTGTAAGTGTGCACCAAGTGGATGTCTCAGTATGTTTATTTTGTAAAAAAGATCCTCTTGCCAATTTTCTCATTTTAAGGCATTACATCCTTCTAGACGTTTGATTACTATCGATGTCCATTTGTCTCATGTGAACGAAAAGGTGTCTGCATCCAATATTAGATGGAGTCATTAGATGCTGATCAGAACCCGGAGCCATGGATGGTAATTTTCACCTTAGGTGGGCAATGGGACCAGTTCTCTGCTGGCAGTTCAACTGAGTCCAGCTTCTGGGTTGTACAACTCAATTACGCAATGTGATTATTGTATGAGACTGAGCTATGAATTTGTCTTTTGAAGTCAGCATGAAACTTTCACCTTTCATGCATCTCCACGCTAACTCACTGGATAGGGGAAAAATATGACACCAGAAGAAAGTACTGTAACTCTTGTAATTATAAGAGACAACAAAGCAAAACTACATTAGTGCTGAACTGTATAGATTAAAATACAACATAATCAAAAATCCAACATTTGATGATTATCTTGAAAGATCCCAATGAAATGATCAATCATTTATCTCAGCTGAAAAAAAGTCATTGGATGCATTTAAGGCAGAGATAGATAGGTTCTTGATTAGCCAGGCCATCAAAGGGTATGGGGAGAAGGCAGGGCAGTAGGAAGAACTGGATCAGCCCATGATTAAATGGTGGAGCAGAATCGATGGGCCAAATGGCCTACTTCTGCTCCTATATCTTATGGTCTTATGGTCCTATAACATGCCATCAATCATCTGTTCATGTTGTAACTTCAATCAATATTAATACAACTTATTGCAGGTTTTGTGTGATGCTGCCCTGAAAAGATAAATTCAATTGTGTTAATGTAATGGTGATTACATTTGGAAATGAATTGTATATATTGCTCGTATTCAAAGTTCACAGTCTGAAGTAAATTTGTTATCAAAGTATGTATATGTCACCATATACTACCCTCATATTAGAAACACAATCGAATCAATGAAATACTACACACAAAGGTTGACAAACAATGTATGTGCGAAAGACGACAAATTGTGCAAATGTAAAAAGAAAAGCAAAATAATAATAATAATAACTAAATGAGTAATAAATATTGAAAACGTGCTGTAGAAAGAGAGTCCACAAGTTGTGGAAGGCAACCCCTCCCCTTCCCACTTTCAAATCTCTTACTAGCTCTTCTTTCAGTTAGTCCTGACGAAGAGTTTCGGCCCAAAACATCGACTGTACCTCTTCCCAGAGATACTGCCTGGCCTGCTGCGTTCACCAGCAACTTTTATGTGTGTTGCTTGAAATTCCAGCACCTGCAGATTTCCTCGTGTTTGAGATTGTGGAATCAGTTCAGTTTTGGGGTGAGTGAAGTTATCCTCCAATTCAGGAGCCTGATGGTTGAGGGGTAATAACTGTTCCTGTATTGGACTGTATCAGGGTGTGAAGGTACCCACAAATTTGCATTGCTCTTTATGAGAGTGGAAAGTGGTCTGAGTATCTGTGTGTCTGCATACACAGTGAGGTTATGATTGGGTTTACACTGATCATGACCAAGCTTTTATTGTCACATAAAAGAGTGCTTATGTTCACACTGGCATAGGTAAGAAAGTGATTTTTCCATTAATATTTTTTGTGACAGTGTGATTCCGTTCAGGAAATGGTGATGGTGGATATGAAAATTGATTGTGTCTATGTGTTTATCTTGGTGTACATGAAAGTGTGATTAGATGTACACATTTATATAGAACTATGGAAACATTTGCTTATGTTTATGACTTTGCAATATTGTTCTTTATCAAATTTATATTGTTGCTGATAAGGTATTATTTTTCACCTAAACATTTCTGAAATTTAAAAGGTATTTAAGAATTTGTATTGGTGTATTATCTAATTTGCATTAGTCTAAATTGGTGTATTTAAGGAGTCAATCTTACAAATGCCATTGAATTAGTGTTGTACGTATGAATCTGAATGTATAATATCTTCTGCATATGCTAATATGTGTGATTATAAGAGTTTGTGTTGTAAATATTGGCATGTCCCTATTTATATGGGTTTGTACTAATATATTGATTAATCAGTCTCAGTTTTGGATTGGTGCATTATTATGCCATTTTATGTTTTTATTATATTAATAACTGACAACAAGTTTCTGCTGGGATATCTGACCATAAAAATGTGTGGGTAGATTTTTATTGGTGTCTTAGTTTGTGAACATGTGTTGGATTGTATATATCTGTTTCTACATTTACATTTGTATCCTATATAAAACACGTAGGTTTGAGATCATATATGAAAGCAAATATGATTTTAATGAATATATCTGAAAATGTATGTGTAAATTTAGGACTAATTATGAAATTGTATGCATGAATTTATAATCGCACATACAAATTTATGGTTTTTATGAAATTGTACTTCTGATTTTGTAGGTACAGTATATACTGTATGGGACTTAATTTATGACTTTGTCCTCCAAGAGGGATGTGTGAACTTTATTTGTAAGTATCAGAATGTGATAACTCGCATAAACTGGGTACGTTTTGATGCAAGTCTTGCGTTATGTTCTTGTTAAATTTAAGCAAAAAGTGCATTTGGATTTGTGAGTCTGTGATTGTTGTGGTTGAGTTGCAGATGGAAGTGTGAGATGGAAGCTGCACTGAAGTTTGATTTCTGACTGTGTGTGTGTGTGTGTGTGTGTGAGAGAGAGAGAGAGAGAGAGAGAGAGAGAGAGAGAGAGAGAGAGAGTGGGGTGGGGGGGGGGGGGTGGAGAGACAGAGCGAGAGCAAGCGAGAGGCAGATTCTGATTGAGCTCCAATCCGCAGACTCTAATCCGCCCGATTTGGCCCTCCGGCATCACAATTAGCGCTCCTTCTGCTTCCCTCCCGCTGTGAAGGAGCGCTCGCCCCTTATGTCCGCTATGTTTCTCGGCACCACCTACCGGGAATGAAGGGAACAATCAGGAAACAATTAAAGAAACTGAGTGATTCTGTAAATAATCTTTGACGTCTCAACAAAGACGCCATTGGATAAGAGTTTATTAGCAAGAAACCATTAAAACAGATGTCATGTTAGCTTTTCTTTGGGGTTTGGTGACACATCTCCAAGAATGAATTGCCGATTGTCTGGTGCTCAGTCAGTAAACACCCGGCCTATTGTTCAACTTTAAGGGAGCTCACAAAACAGAATGAGTTTCTTGACACGCATTCCTAACCAGCCCGGGTGTACCAAATCTATAATCTGTTAATCCCAAAGCACATTGCTTCTGAGTCCGCACCATTTGCGACCAAGTTACCTCACAATGTTAGAAAAGTCACTGCCTGAAATTCCGATTGTGTTAGGTTAGGCCATGTCCTGGAGTGAGTAATTCCCTTGATCAACCCAGCCAGGAAATTCACCGTGTACCGTTTACATGACAGGGCAGGAAGTTAAAATAATCAGGAAACAGGAATAGCAACGCAGGGAAACGGGGGGGGGGGGGCGAGAGAGAGAGAGAGAGAGAGAGGGAGAGAGAGGGCGAGAGAGAGAGAGAGAGAGAGAGAGAGAGAGAGAGAGAGAGAGAGAGAGAGAGATGAGATTTCGCAGTAAAGCGAGTTTCGGCCAATGGAGAGAGATGAGATTGCAGAATCTGGTGCAAAGAACAGATCTGCTGGAGGAACTCAGCGGATCAAGCAGCGTCCGTGGGAGAAAAGAAATTGTCGATGTTCCGGGCCGAAGCCGTGCATCAGAAGCCCTTTGACCTGCTGAGTTCTTCCAGACAGACTGTTTCTTATTCGGGTTTCGGTCAAGATCGCGATAACTTGGATTAATTTCAGTTCATGGTTGTGTAAATGACGTTTCATTCGCTGCGGATACGTCGAATCGGCAATGAAATTATTGTGATATACACGCATAAGGAACTATGTTGTTAAAATCTCAAGGAAATTGCTTTCCATCTATCCTCTATTTTTTCGGGTATAGTAATAATTTTTGGAATAAATTTCAAGGAAATTGCTTTCCATCTATCCTTTATTTTTCTGGGTATAGTAATAATTTTGGAATAAATATCAGTCATGAATGGCTGATTTAAACCAAACCCATATTAAGTTATTATTTTCACATTTACCACATCTTAACCAGACTTCGGGTATAACCACAGGTAGCCTTTGACTGAAATCCGTTGTTTTTTTTTGTTTTGGACTGCCTCTTCTAATTGTTTTCTCTGCGAGGCCGAAAGGTGGCGATGATGCACTTCCTTTAATTTCTGTGGACAAAGGGGGACGGAATAGTCGGCCTTGGTTTGTCTCGGGGTGACACGACAGGACACTCAGCCCTGTTAAGACCGAGAGGTAGCGTGTAATACAGACAGCAGACCTGTGAATTTAGTCTTCCTTACATACAAAACCAGTGAATATGTTAGTTCTGACACTCTATGTTCTCCCCGTGAATATATTACTGTGAATCAGTCCTGATGTGGGGTCTTGGCCCGAAAAGTCAACTGTTTACTCTTTTCCATACATGGTGCCTGGCCGCCTGAGTTCCTCCAGCATTTTGTGTGTATTAATATGCTATTTTCGACACTCTATTTTCACAAGGCAGTCGCGAAAAATGCAAGAATAGCATGCCAGCCCCTGATGTGTTAAATGCACGCCCAGGTATTCTCAGCGAGAAATAAATCTGGGTAAACGGTGTCCTGTCGTAAATGGGGTAACTTCATGGGTGATATGGTTCCCTAAACAAAAATTAGATCCAATTCTACTTATTTAGGCTTGTCCCAGTGAAGGTGACGGACGATGACGGAGGTTTACAGCAGAGACCCCTCTTTGCTTCCATCATCTCCAACAGGGCAACGCATCTATAATGAATCTGCAACAAATGCATTATCTTATCTTTATTCCTGTCGTAGGAAAATATAGATACAGACAGATCTGTCACCGCTCGTCTACGATAATCTTTTTAATTGGGGACAATAATGGGCACTTGAAGATACAGAACCAAGACAACATTAAAATGAAAAAAAAAACAAGAATCGTACCAGAACTATCGGAGTAATCCCCCCACACCGGACATTATCACGCTCAAAGTCCATAGTGAATACTGTATTCCAAAACAATTTTGTATAATAATTGGATTTTTAAAGTATGATGAGAGTTGGTCGTTGGCGAAATTAAATATCCCCACTTTGGTGGTGACGAACGGGATAAGAGTTGGCGGTGAAATGTGGGCTAAGTAGACGGGACGGGGTTCTTTGGCAGTCAGGAGCAACATTAACTGTGGCCCGGTGCTCATCTCGCTTCAGCCGCTCTTATCGAAATAAGCCACTTTAGTCAGTGGATGCAAAACAAAAAGCAGCTTCCTAAAGATTAATTTTCTTCACGGGGTAGTATTCTCTAGAAATAGATTAGATCTGGATGTGAATGCATGTAAAAGGTTTGCCAAGAGAAGGTTTAAAGGACAGAACCTCTAATCAAAACTTCTCAAACCTGGAGTGGAGAAAATGTTTTCGAAACTGAAGCGGAGGAGTTTGTTTATAATTTAGAGAATATTATAACAATGAAGAATTGTGTCTGATTCGGGTGTTGAGCGGGCTCCCTGGGCCTGGGTCTCATACATCAACTCAAAGCAGACTTCGATTTCACACACGCTGATCGGTTCAGTAGGCGGCGGAGAACTAAACTCCGATGAGTTCACACGTCGAAGAAAGAGCGAACTGCTTCGAAGGAGGTTAGTTTCAGCGCTGAAGATGTTTTACAACCAAACTACTGGCCTGCCAGGACCTCCAGGGTAAGAAAACAAGAGCCAACTAAAACAATCAACGGTAAAAATGATAATTTAGTTAAAAGACTCAAATCCACGAGGTCAAGGACCACATCAATCCTCATTGCGACTACGTTTCCCAGAGCTCGTCCTGGCGCAGCACACCGCCGCCCGCCGCTTTTCAGCTTCATTCACAAACACGAAAAAGTCTGCAGATACTGTACTGGAAATCCAAAGCAACACACAAAATGCTGGAGGAACTCAGCAGGTCGGGCAGCATCTATGGAAAAGAGTTAACAGCCGACGTTTCGGGCCGAGACCCTTATTCAGGTCGACTGTTTACTCTTTTCCATAAATGTTTCCTGACCTGCTGAGTTCCTCCGGCATTTTGTGTGTATTACATCAGTTTAATTTCTCACTTCTCACATCTTGCTTAGTCTCATTGTTTGGGGAAGGTTAATGGAGGAAACTCCGTCTCTGAAAGAACCTATCCATCGCCCGATTTAAGGGAGAATGTTGAAAATTGGGAGCATTTGTGCATAACACACCATTGAAATACACACACACACACACACACACACACACACACACACACACACACACACACACACACACAAATAGACACAGGCGTACAGATAGACAGACACACAGAGGTACATGCAGATATGTGCATTGTACTCGCACGTAAGAATGCGTGTATACAAAAATAGAGTAATTACGTATCTGTGTTTACGCACGGGTATTATATATGAATATACATGACTATATTATACATAAATTATCTGTAGCTTGTAGCTGCACATAGTATACACAACGTATTTACATATAATGCACGTTGGTGCGCAAAGTACATAAAATTACATTCGTAGATTTACAGTCACACTCCTATATATACATATATAATTAGCTGAGGGGTTAGGACACAAAGTATCCAACAGGGATCAGTTCTACATTACTTCTGACTTATGTTTCCAGTTGTACATGGCACAAGTACTTTTGTTCTGCCTCTGTTCCCTGCGTAAGTGGTCTAGGCAAAGTCGCAAGCTCTATTTTGGAGCCTCTGGCGGTGTTGCAGCGCCATCGAGCGGCCAGGCAGCAAGGGTTTTCCTTTCAAAGGTATCCGTCGCACCTCATCGCTTTCCTGCTATCAACACAAATCAAAAAGGCAAGATCGCTTGAAAGAGAATTCTAAGTACTTTATACATATTTCTGACTATAATAACTAAATATATTAAAAATTCAAAGCTTATGCTGTTTGAGAAATAAATTCTTGTCACATAAACCTGCTTGGGAGAAATTCAATATAACCGTTATGATTGTCACATGTTTAAAGAACTTATGTAGTTCTACTGTAATTACAATTTTTTCAGTACTTCAGTTAAATGTAACTCCTGCAGTCGTAATTCCCTCCATCTTCTTCCACCAGATCTTTGCGCAGTGTCACTAGAAGTGGCGTTGTTGCTAATAATTTCATTTGCAGCTTCTCAGAAAATAAATAATCTGTGCCTGCATTCAGCAAGACCCAGGTAACGTTTAGGCGTGGGCAGATAAATGGCAAGTAACATGACCATTTCCAATACCAATGAGTCAGCCCTTTCCTTCAGCAGCGTGACTATCTTGAGTCCCCCGTCACCACAGACAAGAATCTATGCTGACACGGGAATATTGAGATTACTAGAGCGGCTCAATGGGCGAATATGCTGAGAGAAGTAGAACCTCAAAGCCCTTACTCCAGTTGCAAGGTTTACATCAGGGGTATATTCGAATCATCTCCTCTTGCCTGGGTGAGTGGAACGTGAAGGAGAGAGTAGCCCAATTGACTTGCACCTCCTGAGTCATCTAAACGTTCATTACACCGACTGATGAGGTTCAAAAAGCCACTGTACCACTACCTTCTCAATTAATAAATGTCATCTTGTTGGTAACATCCACACCCCAGAAATGAATATAAAATATTTGAGGATACATGATTTTCTGGAAGTTAACAAGAAGTTGTATTTTTCAGGTGAGAATGTCAGAAATCTTTATGCAAGCAGGGTGTGTTAGATTAGCAATTTACTTTATTACCCTTTAATGATCCATCAGGATTTAATTATATCCATCAATGTAATTGAGACATATATCACTGTCTAACAGCACTATCTGCAAAAATATAATCACATGCTTGTCTTCTTTATGTTACATGTTGCAGCATTTTATTAACATAAGAAATTAATGAATAAATGATTAGATCTTGACAGCAATGACATAGAGTTAAGTTTGGATCGTCGGAGGAACGTCCCACACACAGGATCCACTGACAGAACAAACATTTAAGGCAAGTGCTCCATTCAGAAATTCAAGGCTTGTCTTAATCTTAAAACCTAATGTAGAATTCCCCATTCTCTCAGATATATGATTAAACTAGGATGAATACTTAAAATGTGATTTTTACATTCCATGCAATGTGGAGATAAGCAGGACAAATTTACAGAGATTCTATGCCCATTTGAAAGCAGTAGGAATCAGAGAAGTTAAGATGAAAGTGTGCACTCTCCTGTGCTAGAGTAATCAATTTCCCTGACTTCTGGCACAGATGGGTGCACCTAGGACCTGATACAAGAGAGTGCACAGCTGTACCTTTGTACAGGAGAGTGCACTTCCTACTCTGGAACAGGAGTGTGCACTTCTAAACTTATGCATAAGAGTTTTGGCACCGAATAGGGGAGAAATTTCATCAAGCCCTTAATATATAATATCAAATGCACAGCAAGTCTTGCCATATGTGGATCCCTGCCCATCTGTTAGCACAGGAGGATGCACACATGATCCACGGTACAGGAAAGTATACATAATACTTTTTGCACTGTCATTTGGGCTATGCTGCTGTACTATAATCCCTCTACCAGGCCCAGGCTTCTCTTTCTTGTCTAACAGCAAGGTAAACTGATATGTAGGTGTTACATCACATGATGATATCATTACTTCCTATGACCATGACTTTCACTACATTCCTTTTGCTCTCTGAAAACCGATGTGTGAACATACTTTACACATGTAAGCAGTCATTATGGATGCAGATTACTTAGCTTTCTTCTTTGGTTTTCGCTCAGCTGCATGCTTCTCTCTGATGGTGTTTAAGTTCATTGAACTGGCAAACGTGTAACCCCGCAAACATGAGGAGTTCTGCAGATGCTGGAATTTCAAGCAACACACATCAAAGTTGTGGGTCTCGGCCCGAAACGTCGACTGTACCTCTTCCTATAGATGCTGCCCGACCTGCTGCATTCACCAGCAACTTTAAAACCTGTAACCTCTTGGTTTAATCACTTTGTTGCTCTGTGCCTCTTCAATAGTGGGTGATGCTGCTGTAGGTCACTGTCAGAAATGGATTCTTTTCAAACTCCACTTCGGGATCTTCAAGCGTGCCTCTTGCTATCACCATCAGATCAATGAACGTTGACTCGGAAGGTTCAGCTGAGGGAGCATTGCTGAGTCTCATACTTGCTCATTGGTCTGATGGCTTCAGCTTTTTCACATTCTCCCTTTATTTTTGCTTCCAACCATTGTCCACTGCTTCTCCGAGGATTGTCGTCTTGTCTTTGTCGGGAGGCTTGTGCGTTCCCGAGATCCTGACAGCGACCCTGTCTGCAGTTTGGCCATCTGGTGTTTAGCTCCTGGTAGGGTCTCACCTGGTGTTAAGGTCAAGTAGAAGGTTCCAGGCAAAGAGCAATCCCACCAAGACCTGGAGCTGGTGGAAGATGATAACTTATCGCAATGGCAGTGAAAGCGATGGAAGACTGTAGCAGTGAAGGGTCCCCAGTCATCTTGCATTCCATGCCAGTGGACCCTGACTTTGATCTGCTAAGGACCATGCGGTGGCTACCTGTGCATCAACCTCTGCATGTTAAACAACGTCTTGCACGTGCATTCTCCATTGAGGGAATCCACCCTAAAATCTTGGTTATGTGGATCTCAGAATGGCCTCCAGAGCCACCCGAGGACTCACCAATAGACAACCCCTTTGGAGAGCTTGAGTGATCACATTGCCATCGCTTCCGTCGCCACCTCTTGTCTCTTCTCTCCAAATTAAGCAGCATTATTTTTTTTGAACACAAGTCTAGTGTGACCCACTCTCAGAATTTGTTTGTAGGCTTGCTTCACAGGTTTCTCTTGCTGAGCAATTTGAGTAATCTCACTCAAACACCCAGACGATCATGTCCACAAGTTGCTATGCTAAAACCACCCTTTTACCTGTTAAATCAGATGATTATGTGCTAATTTCCTCAGAGTGTCAGCTATTTTATTTGCTGATTGAAATTCAGTTGTTTACAGCCATTCCTCAATTTACAAAAGAGATGCGTACTCAGTAAAAAGCTTGTGAAGCTGAATTTTGTCAACCAAAATGCTGGGCAAAATGCGTTAGGGGTACTTAGTGTATCCCTTTAGGTGGAGAGTTGTGTCTTAATCATTATAGCAGAAAAAAAAGCTTTGTGACTTGAACATGTGTACCCAAAGAGTGAAAGACATTTTGTGAAAATCATAAATCAAATATAATCACACTGTAACAGTAAAGCTGTCCATCCCTATATCTTGGAAGCTGTGATTGTTGGAATTGCTACTTTAGGATTATTAATAATGGTTTGTGATCTGTAATGAGGACAAAGGGTCATTCCAGTAAGAACTAATGAAATTTATTCACACCAAAGATAATTGCTACCACTTCTTTCTCGATGTGAGCTTAGTTTCATTTGCTTTTGTCGAGAATATGTGAAGCAAATGTATGGGCTGTTCCTGCCATCAGCCGTTACCTAGTTGATGACAGCACCTACGCCCTCACTTGAAGCAACACAGGCAAGCTTTAGGGTTCTCATTGTAGTGTAGTGAGCCAGAAGATATTTGCTACTCAAAATGTGCTTACATTGATCAAATGCTTTCTGTTGCATGTCAGTCCAATTCCATTTCTCATTCCAAATAATTTGGTACAATGATCCAACCATGTGGAATGATATTTAAATATTTCCAGAAAAGAACAAACTTCTGTAATGTTTCCTGGCTATCTGACTTTCACAATAGCATCAAACTTGTCTTTAACAGGCTTCACTCCATTAGTACCCACCATCAGACTGAGGTACACACCTTTGGCTGTACAGTATTTAGACCACTTCACTTTTATATCATAATGGCCGACACCAGCATCCCCATCATCCAGCACACCTTCAAAATGTGATGCCTCAGAAAGGCAGCATCCATCATTAAGGACCCCCATCACCCAGGACGTGCCCTCTTCTCATTGGTACCATCAAGGAGGAGGTACAGGAGCCTGAAGATGCACTGTCAACGTTTCAGGAACAACTTTGCCCTCTGATTCTGAATGGACAATGAATGCATGAACACTACCTCAGTAATTGTTCTCTTTCTTTTTGGACTACCCATTTAATTCAATTTTCTAAACATCTTACTTCAATTTACAGTTTTTATTATTATGTATTGCAATGTACTACTATCATAAAACAACAAATTTCATGACATATGGTACGAAACCTGTGTCCTGCTGAAGGGTCCCAGTCCGAAACATCGACTGTACTCTTTTCCATAGATGCTGCCTGGCCTGCTGAGTTCCTCTGGCATTTTCTGTGTGTTGCTTTTTCTGATTCTGATTCTGGACTGGCTGTAGTATTCCACCCTCTGCCCAAACTCTTGTGAAAAATAGATTGTTCTGATAGTAGCTTTATCTTTCATAAAGTTTTTCATGGGAGATTAAAGGATCTGAAAAGGAATTGCTTCTGTACTTAATGTAGATGTATAGCCCTTTATGTGTATTGTTAGTGAGGTACTTCTAACTGTTGTTATCCACATCTAGCAGTACATAAATATGCCATTAATTAAGTTTCATAAAAATATTGGATCCTGCCAGTGGTGCATACATGTCTTGGGAAGATGGTAAAGGAATATGCTCATTGTCACCTGTCCAATTTATGTTAACCTGTAGCCATGGCATAATTTTACTGTTTTGATTCCATTAGGTGCCAATTAGTTCCAGAATTAGCTCTAGCATTTTCCAATTGCCCTGAGGTATTTTGACCAGCACAATTATACCCTCACTACTGATCACCAGGCTGCAAAACATGGGCCTCTGTACCTCTCTTTGCAACGGATCTATGACTTCCTTATTGGAAGACCACACTCAATAGGACCCCACAATAATATTTCCTCCTTGCTAGCTCAAGGATGTGTCCTTAGCCCACTGCTCTACTCTCTTTGCACGCATGATTGTATGGTAGGCACAGCTCCAACACCATCTATAAAACGGCAGGTTTCATGAAGTATATTGGTGATAATAAACCTGATTTTAATTCAATACTCAATTTCTTATCAAATTGTCATATTCTTTCTCCACTTGGTTTTTCAAAGAATAAGGAACTGACTTAATAAGGAAGAATTCTGGCTTCTTCCCTTTCCTTTTCAGTCCTGCTATAGGGTCTTGGCCCACAACGTTGATTGTTTACTCCCCTGTATACAGTGCCTTGAAAAACTACCCCGACCCCACAACTATTTTCATGTTTTACTGTCTCATTTTCTAAATTTAAAATATATTGAAGTAGGATTTTTTGAGCTAATCTACAAAACTTTGTGCCTCACGTCAAATTAAAAGAAAAATTCAAAAACCTGTCAACAGTTTGCTAAAAATTAAAAACCAAAATTTTAAGGCTGAAAAAATATTCATCCCATTTGTAACTACTATGCTATCTTTCTCAGGTGTAATACTATACATTACCTTACCAACTCACCCAATGTGTTGATGTAGAAAATTGGAGGATTACCTGTTCACAATGAATTCATACGAATAAATGTCCTCTCTCTTTGTAAGTTCCAACAGTATGGTAGATTTTCAACAGATCAAACTAATATGAAGACAAAAGAGCATTCAAAAGAAGTCAGGGAAATTATAATACTGAAGCACAAATCTGGGGAAGGGTACAAGACCATCTCAAAGGCATCAAACATACCGTACCTCAAAGCTCAGTGTAGTCCATCGTGAAAAAGTGGAAAAAATATAAAACCACAGCCACACTGCCTAGGTGAGGCCACCCCTCTAAACTTAGTCACTGGAGAAGAATGGCACTTGTAAGAAAGGCTACTGTGCTGCCAAGAGTCACTCTGAGTGAGCTGCAGAAGCCAGTGGCTCCAAATGGAGATGAAGTTCATGACTACACAATCTCAAAGGCCTTGCACAAAAAAGGTATTTATGGAAAAGTGGCAAGGAAGAAGCCCTGGCTAAAAAAATATATCCTTGCCCGTAAAGACTTTGCAAATCATCACTTAGAAGATACTGTAAAGAAGTGGAAGAAGGTCTTGTGGTTGGATGGGACTAAAGTGGAAGTTTTTGTCCTCCACACTAAGCAGTATGTGTTGTGTAAATCTAATACTGTGCATCAACCAGGTAACATCGTCACTGCAGAGGTAGTAGCATCATGCTATAGGGTGATTTTCAGCAGCAGGAACTGGAAATCTGATCAGGATTGATGGGAAGATAATGCTTCTAAATACGGAGAGATCCTGGATAAAAATCTGCCATCCTCTGCCAGAAAGCTGAAACTGGGGGGTTGGTTGGGGGGGGGGGAGAATTCATCTTTCAATCTTTCAGCAGGCCAACAACCCAACTGCCAGGTAGTTTTTGAGTGGCCCTGTCAGAATCCTGATCTTAACTTCAAGATGGCAAATCCTCAAGATAGCTGTTCACTGCCACTCCTCAACAGAACTGGCCCAGCTTGAGAAATTTTGCAAGGAGGAATGGGCAAATCTTGCTCCATCATGTTGTGCAAAGCTAATAGAGACTTATCCAAAAAGACTCCTGGCTGTAATAATTGTGAGGATTGTGCTGCTAAGGGCAGGCGACAATATACTGATGGTTCTGAAAGCAAGAAATTCAACTAGAAACTTTAGTAATAACACTTTTTCTGTAAAAGATTATGGTAAACAATCACTGTGAACAGTGAAGAGATGCACAAAGTTGAGCTGAGGGTCGAAACGTGTGGGTGTGAGACAAAGTCGGCGTTGGAGAGAAGTCGAGGCATGTTCAAGGAGGAGTCGGAGCAAGGTGGGGGCTTGTTTGAGATAGAGTCGGGGCGTGTAAAGCAGAGAAAAGTCAGCGTGGAGGAAACCGGGAGCAAGGTTTGATTAATCTAAGTGCCAGGCTGATTTGGAAAGGTTGGGTATGCTGCGGAACATGGTGGTAGTGTCCAGGCCCAGAGCATATCAAAGCCTGGGTGCTAGAGCAAGGAATGACCCAATATGTGGACCACTTAAGTGCTGGGCAAGATGAATTGAAAAGGCCAGGTGTAGGGACCACAGGCGAGGGTGGGCCGGTTCTGCTCACTGCTCCTCAACATTTACTCCACGTCGCTGCACTGAAGCTGTGGCTGTGAGCTTGTTCTGGCTGCTCCAGGTGTTGTGTTTGCGGGCTCCATGATGTTTTCTCCGCTCTGTGACGTACTGAAGCCGAGGCTGTGAGCCTGCTCTGTCTGTTAGGAGATTCATATCTGAGGACTCACATTAATTCTAAATGCTATTTGCTTACTTTTGTTGTTTGCACAATTTGTTTTTAATTCTCTCTGCACATTGGGTGTTTGTCGGAATTTTCTTTAAGGATTCTTTCGGGTTTTGTGTTTTGTGGCTGCTCGAGGAGCCGAATCTCAAGGTTGCATCATGCATACGTACTTTGATAATAAATGTGCTTTCAACTTTGAGAGTTGGTTCAACTAAGTACTGAGCAAAGAGGGATGAGTACTTTGAACTGCTGACATTGCAGGTTTTGAATTTTTAGTTTTTCATGCTTTACAGTTCTCCACGTGTGTGGGCTCTACTGTGAAAAATGGAGCACGATTCACAAATAAAAATTCTCAGTTAAATTGATTATAATCTCTGGTTGTAATGCACATGTATGTGAACAAATAGTTGGGATTGAATACTTTTTAAAGACACTGTAGATGCTGCCTGAATTGTTGAATTCCTGCAGCTTTTTCTGTGTGTTGCTCATAATTTCCAGCATCTCCAGAACCTCTTGTGTTTCAGAATGGACTTTTCTTTGCAGAACACTGGCATGGCATTAGGGTTTAATTTATGTATCTGCTTTGTGTTCAATGATTGCTGTGTATGTATCTTCGAAGATGTAATGAAATTGGGACAATAGTGTCTCCAAATATTTTGATGTATCAGTGTGCATACTGAATATGCTCTCTGTTCACGACTACCATCTTGCAAGAAGTACAAAAGCCTTAAGTCCCACACCACCAGGTTCAGGAACCGCTATTTTCCTACAAAGGTCAAGGCTCCTGAATTGGCATGGATAGCTCAAATCACCACTAATCTGAACTGATTCTACGACCTACAAATTCACTTTAAAGGACTCATCCTTGAACTGTAAACTTCCTGGGTGTCAATATCTCTGAGGATCTAACCTAGATGTAACATATTGATGAAACCATAGAGAAGGCAAGGCAGCAGCTATATTTCATTAGGAGTTTGAAGAGATTTGGTGTGCCAACTAAAACACGTGAAATCTACCATGGAGAGCATTCTGGCAGGCTGCATTATCGTTTGGTTTGGGGTGGGGGGAGACTGCTGCACAAGATTGAAGTAAGTTGAAGAAACTTGTAAAATTAGTCAGCTCCATCATCGGTACAGTACTAGCATCTGTAGTATCCCAGACATCTTCAAGGAACGGTGCCTCAGACAGGTGGCATCCATTATTAAGGACACCTGCCACCCAGAGCATGCCCTCTTCTCATTGTTACCATCAGGAAGGAGGCACAGAAGCCTGAAGGCACACAATCAGCGATTCAAGAACAGCTCCTTCCCCTCTGCTGTCTGATTCCTAAATGGACATTGACACTACCTCACTACTTTTTTATTCCTGTTTTTTTTGCACCACTTAATTTAACTATTTAATAGAAACACACATTAAGGTTCGTCCATCGTCATCAATGAAGACCTCGACACCATTAGTACTTTTTTTTTATGAGGTCGAGTTGCGAGCTCAACACTCAACCCAGCACGGATGGAAAGTGTGCCTGGGAGCGGCCTGACTGGATTCAAACTCAGGAACCTTCGCTCCGGAGTCTGGCGCTGATGTTACTGCGCCACCAGCTGGGATATGATGGTGCCGAGACTAGCGCTTGACTTGGAGAGTTGCGCAGTGTCAGCCTCACTCTCTCTTCCCAATTCCCATCTGGATCCAGTGGCAAGACAAGAGTCGAGACGGCTGGAGATGGGCCTAGGCGCAGTGGATGACCAGGATGTCTTCTGTGTCTTGTCCTGCTCTACACGTTCCACGACGCTTGCAGAGACCGCCTTCTTGACTGTTGGACATTCCATTGGTCTCGACCTCTCAATCCGCCGGAGTCTGTCTTCACATGCTGGGATAGACAACTCCCTATCTCACCGAGGGTCTGAGACCCGTTGGCTACCCTCACCTGGTTTAGCCGACTTGTCGAAGCTGTTGCCCGGGGTGTGGCCGCTGTCGCCTGCAAACACCTATGGGGAGCCACAGGTGAGAGCTCAGTGCCAGGTGGGGACCAGAGGTGGACAAAGCGCCCTGAAAAGGACGCGTCATGTTCCCCCACCAGAGGTGCTACCCCTCCCTGACACCCCATACACTCCTAACACACACAGGCACACACACACACACACACACACACACACACACACACACACACACAATGTAACTCAGCTTTTCTCTCTGTATTTATATATCATGTATTTCATTGTACCGTTGCTGTAAAGTTAACAAATTTCACAAAATATGCTGGTAATATTAAACCTGATTCTGATTCTTTACAACTCACGTTCTCAGTATTATTTTTAATTACACTAGTTGGCTTCTTTTGCACATTGGTTGTTTGTCACTCTTTGTGTATACTCTTTTGAAATTCTATTTCAAAATAATGTAAGAAATTAAATAAAAGAAGCTGTATTTCTTTATTCCCTCTGTGAATGCCCGCAAGAAAATGAATCTCAAGGTCGTATACAGTGCCATTTATGAAATTTGATTGTAAATTTACTTTGGAACCAAATAAAGGACGGTGGGTCGATGGGAATGTTCCTCCACTGTTCCTTCTCTTCACTTTCCTTTCTTATCAGATTCCATAACTGCAGCCCGTTGAGGATTCTACCTCACCTCCTGGCCTCCATTCTCTATCTCCACCCTTCACTCCCCCATCTAACTCCATCTGCCAATCAGCCCTCCCTCACCTGGATCCACCTATCACGTGCCAGCTCCTGCTCTTCCATCATCCCCACCCACCTGCTGGATATCTCTCCTCACACTGTCAGTCCAGATGAGGGGGTTTCGACCCATAACGGCAGCCATCCATTTCCCTCCACAGGTGCTGTTGAGTTCCTCCAGCAGCTTGTTTGTTTTGTTTCTATTTACAAGTTGCTGCTATGTAGCATCAGTCACTTCTGAAGAATAATTGTAGCGTCAAGCACTCTTCTAACTTCTGAACTACTTCTCCAAGAAAGATATATTTGGCTTTCACTGGAAGGTAATGGTTATTCAGAGCATTTTGGAGCTGGCTTTTTAAGATTGTATCTCTGTCTTTTATTCCCTGACTAGCCACATGTTATCATCACCGTCTTTCTCAATGATCACAAAGTGCATCTCCAACTTCACAAGGGATATGAACGTTTCACATCGAGTTCACCAGATCTTCACATGGAGCGTTGCCCATCCTGGTGTGCTCACTCTCAGGGCTCTTGTATCAATAGCTGCTGTGCACTCTCATCTACCCTTAGTGGCACGTGTCAGTACACACCAAGTATTTAGTTAAGGATTTTGCACAGGGAACCGCATATGCAGCCCGTAGTGATGAGAGGATGCGTACCAACACATAGAGCACACACCTGGTCCTAACCAGAAGGAGATGGACTTCTGCTCTTTAGCAGAGAAGAGTGTACAACCTACAATCTTAGCAGCTATTGTTAGCA
The DNA here is from genome assembly GCF_963921235.1 of Mobula hypostoma. Lineage (NCBI taxonomy): Eukaryota > Metazoa > Chordata > Chondrichthyes > Myliobatiformes > Myliobatidae > Mobula > Mobula hypostoma. The sequence goes on from NC_086104.1 coordinate 33,073,097, forward strand.
CACCCTGAGAGCAGCTTACTTCTATTACAGGAGGAATCACACACACATGGGCCTGAAAATGAGTTCTACAGCCAATCATCTTTACAGAACAATAGCCTTTAGGCTATAGACCCTGTTGTTCGGACTGGGAGATGCTCACCCTTCCCCTACTACGTGAGAGTACACAATGACACAATCTTCCTTCACACTGCTGAGTGCATAACCTTTACTTTTAGCACAGGAGGGATCCTTGCCCTTTAGTATAGGATGGTGATGTATACATACTCGTACTATAGGAACACACACAATATGCTGGAAGAAATCAGCAGATCAGGCAGCATCTATGGAAAGAAATAAAGACTCAATAGTTTGAGTGGAGACCCTTCATCAGGATTGGAAAGGAGGGAGGCAGAGGCCAGGATAAGAAGGTGAGGCGAGCAGAAGTACAAGTTGGGAGTTGATAGGTGAAGCCAGGTGAGGGGGGATGGGGAAGGTGGGTGGGTGGGGCATGTTGGATTCAACTGTTTAATTCTTTGATTAAACTGCTCAATTGTTATTTTCTTTGCAGTTTAACAATTAATTATCTGCTTGTGTATAAGTAATTGTATAAAGTACAAGTAACTGCTACTCTGATTCCTAGTGATTATAGTATGCATATAACTGTTTAATATGCCTATACAGCGGCTATACAAAGTATAACTCTGGAAAGCTCTGGAAGCTTCCTTGTTCTACATTAAGTGAATAAGTGCTTTATCATTGCTTAACTTGATACTGCAGTACTCAAATAAGTACGTTCTAAATACTTGTTTCTTTATCTACAAATCTGAATGGAATTTTCCTTGTCTCGTTAGTATAAAAATAGCTGTTTTATACTTGGCACCATCTTTAGTTTCTCTATCTTCTTCAAATGGTAGACCCCAGTCACTGTTCTGTTCAACTTCCTTCTGTTCTGTCAACTCTTAATAAAATGATCATGAAGCAACACGTTTTGTGACTCTTTGCTAACTTCTAAAAGAATCTTGGATCAAAAATACTAGAATCGAACAAGTGGCATAGTCAGCAGGATGTTATGATTTATTTTATTAACTCGGAGGCAACATAGAATTTTTAGCGCACAACAAAAGGGGTAAGAATTTCCTCATGTTTCAAATTGTCTGAGGGAAAACTAGTTCTGGCCTCTACATCTTCATCAGGAGTTAGGAGTGAGGAACTGCTGCATTGCTATTTAAAAAAAGCAGATATATAAAAACGAAACAGAATCCAGTAGAGCCACGTGCAAAACTGGGAGATCTCGGATTAAGTATGTAAGCCAATAGAGCATCAAAAATTAAATTTACACCGGCAGAGGAGTACAGATAAAAGAGTGCATGCAAACCAGTGGAGTGCATGAGAAAACTTAAATATGTGCAAGCTAGTGGAGCATGGGGAAAAAAGAATTACATTCAGGGTGAGGGACAACCTGTTCAAATTTTGAGATCGTGGTCAAAGTAATAAAAAGTACATATGAATTAAGATTGAATTAAAACAGTGACTTTATTATTAAGAGCTCTTACCTGAATAAAACTTCTCAGTTTGATAAAATTAATGAAAAAAACTGGATAAAAATGATCAACAATGTTCAGTTTATTAAGAATAAGAAGACAAACAATAAATTCCAGAGACTGCTTGAGGGAAATGAGAGACGTGAAATGGCTACTGATTTAGAGATAAGACCACATGGTCAGTTTGATCAAACATGTGAAAGAGTTAAAGGGATGAGTAAAGTCTTTTACTAACCGAAAGAAATGCGAAACTTGTGACAATCTACAAAAACAGCATGATGGAGACAGTAAAAAATCTAAAGAGCAAACTTTTGTATTAGCTGAATGAGCAGAGAAATAACACAGTAATGCAATTTGTATGCGCTGTCTGGAGTTTCAAAGTGTAAGTATTTGCAGCCATGACGTCAAGTGGTTGGTCCTGCTGGTGACACTATGGCTGATACTCTGCCCTGAGAAACACCTACTTCTGAAGGTCCCATCGAGGAATTACAGCTCACATTGAACAGTCTCCCGACACAAACGACACCATCCAAACCCAGAGAATTAAAGCCTGCATCGAAGAGTTCTCCAAGACAATAACAACATCTGAACTCTGAGGAATTAAAGAATGGGCATGACATGGGGTCTATAGTGGCCTTTAGTGACTCAAGTGAGAATGACAGAGGTGAAGCAATAAGATTGACAGCTACACTATGCCACACCTTCCTCCAATAAAGATCAAGGGACTGAAGATAAAAACCGTTGTTAATCAATGTATGAAAAGCTAGCAGCAGATTCATCAACTATTGCTCAACCACTCAACAATCTGCTGAAGGCCAATAAGCTCTCAGATGACCCTGTGACTCTAAATGAAGAACAACTGGAAGTGTTTCAAACTTTAAAGGTAACATTGTGTACTGCACCTGCATTAAGAATCCCTGATACAGGTAGACCATTTACCCTGTATGTCAATGAGAAACACATGATAGCAGTTTTAACTCAAGAACATGGAGACCAACAGCATCCTGGTTGATTGTTACTCTACCAAAGATCTGATTCTGCACACTGATTGGTTCTCAATGATTGAGAGAGAGGAATTCAAATGGTTGTTTCTGGAACTGAAGTGCTGACATTAGGAAGCATGGCTTCTGACACCTCTGTGCAACAGGTAGAACTGAAAGCTTTAATTGAAGTCTGTAACTTGGCAGAAGAAAGATCAGCTAATATCTACATTGATTCTCAATATACTTTCAGAGCTGTTCATGATTTTGGAAACTTATGGATATAAAAGGGATTTCTTATGGCTGTAGGAACCCCAATCAAGAATGGCCAACTAGTACAAGAACTTATGGATGCCAAACAATTGCCTTCAGAAGCTTCTGTATTTAAATGTAAAAGCCACTCCAAAATGACTCTAATGGAAAGCCCTGGAAATGCATTCGCAGACAAAATTGCAAAAAAGGTAGCACGGGAAAAAATAGAAGAGATAGAAGAAGTACAAGGAACATAGACATTGAACCCAACAACTGGAGTTATGGAAACAAAGTTGAACTCTACCACAGATGAAAATACAAGATAATCTGGAACCACAAATACACTCTCTAGGACACATTGGAGTGTAAAAGATAATCGACAGATTCTCCCAGTAGTGGTGGAATCCAAGGTTCAAGGCACAAGCTCAACAAATGTTTGAAAGATGTATGACATATGAGAAAACAAATCCCGGAGTAGCAGAAGAGCTACTATAGTAAGTGCTCCTGCCCACCTGGTCCATTTTTATACTTACAGGTGGACTGCATTTCTTTACCCAAGTGTCAAGGATACTCAGACGTTCTGATAATGGCGGACAAGTTTTCAAGATGGGTGGAAGTTATTCCAGTGAGGAAAGCTACTGCCACTCCTATCGCAAAAACTCTGATCAAGGACTATCTTCCCAGACGGGGATCACCATGTTACATCGACTTTGACCAAGGGAGCGTTTGCTGGGAATTATGTGGACTGATGAACATTGAATGATATTTCCATTGTCCATGTCACCTACAGTCATCAGGGCAAGTTGAACAAATGGATGGAACCAGCAAACAATGACTGACTGGGTACCAGTTGAAGGGCATATCATGACCTGCAGCTCTTCCTATGGTGTTATGTAGCATCAGAGCAACCCCAAAGAAGGAAAATAAACTGAGAGGTGGTAACGGTGTGTCCAATGTCACTGCGGGGAGCCCTCGATCTCAGAGAGGTTGATATACACATCACAGCACTTCGTTTGGTTAAATATTATGTTAAATTAACACAAATTGTCCAGTCTGTTTCTCAACAGCTTTCTGCACATGGGAAGAATCAACAGAGAGAGGACACACCCTGAATCCTTGTCTGTGGGTCCTGATTAAAAAAAACCATAAAATGAACCACTGGGAGCTGGATGGGAAAGTCCCTATCAAGCGCAGTTAATCACTAACTCTGCAGCGAAAGTTGAAGGTAAAGCCAAGTGGATGGACTCCACCACTGTAAACGAGCTAAAGTGGTATCCGATGAGGACAACAAATACAGTGGTTAATGTACTAGTAACGTTGTGGTCACTATGTCTATGGTGTTGGGCTACAGTGAGCAAATCACTAACCAGCCAGAAGACTTCAAGCAAGTCCAAAAGACATAAGAGCAGAATTCGTCTATTCAGCCCATTGAGTCTGCTCCACCAATTTATCATGGCTGATCCATTTTCCCTCTTAACCCCATTCTCCTGTCCTCTCCCCAAAACCTTTCACACCCTGACTAATCAAGAACCTATCAACCTCCACCTTTAACACACTCAATGACGTGGCCTCAAAGGCAGACTGCAGCAATGAATTCCTTAGATTCACCTCCCTCTGGCTAAAGAAATTCCTCCCATCTCTGTTCAAAATAGTCATCCCTCTATTCTGAGGGTGTGTCCTCTGGTGCTAGACACCCCATTATAGAAAACATTCTATCCAAATCCATTCCTTCTAGGCCTTGCAACATTCGATAGATTTCAATGAAATCTCCCCCCTCATTCTTCTAAATTCCAGTGAGTAGAGGCTCAGAGCCATCAAATGCTCCTCATACGTTAACCCTTTCATTCTTAGTATCATTCTCGTGATCTTCCTCTGAGACCCCTCCAATGTCAGCACATCCTTTCTTAAATAAGGGGCCTGAAATTGTTCACAATGCTCCTAAGTGAGGTCTCATAAAGTCTCAGCATGACACGTTTGCTTTTATATACTATTCCTCTAGAAATAAATGCTAATGTTGCATTTGCTTTCCTCACCACTGACTCACCTTGCAAGTTAACCTTTAGGGAATTGTGCATGACGGCCAAGTCCCTTTGCACCTTGGATATTTGAATTTTCTTCCCGTTTAGAAAATAGTCTACAATTTTATTCCTTCTAAAAAAAGTGCAAGACCATACACTCCTTGACATTGTATTCCATCTGCACCTTTTGCCCATTCTCCTAATCTGTCTTAAGTCCTGCTGTAGACTTCCTGCTTCCATGACACTACCTGCCATTAGGCCATCAATTCTATCATCCAGATGACTGATGTATAATGCATAAAGAAGTGGACCCAACACTGACCCCTGCAGAACACCACTAGCCACCAGCAGCCAGCCAGAAAACCTCCCTTTATTCCCACACTTTGCCTCCTACCAATCAGTTCATGCTCTAACCATGCTTGTATCTTTACTGTAATACCATGTGTTCTTAACGTGTTAAGCAGCCTCATGTGTAGCACTTTGTCAAAGGCCTTCTGAAAATCCAAGTACACAACATTCATTGACTCTCCTTTGTCTATCCTGCTTGCTGTTTCCTCAAGGAATTCCAACAGATTTCTCAGGCAAAATTTTCCCCTGAGGAAGCTCATGTTTATCATGAGCTTCCAAATATCCTGAGACCTCACCTTTAACAATCAACTCCAACATCTTCCCAACTACTGAGGTCAGACTAACTGGCCTATGCTTTCCTTTTTTCTGCTTCCCTCTCCTTGAAGAGTGGAGCAACATTTACAGTTTTCAAGCCCTCTAGAACCATGCCAGAATCTAGTGATTCTTAAAAGACGATTCATCTACCCCTTCTGAATGCTGGGGTGTACACCATCTACTTTCAGACCTTTCAGCTGCAAAAGCACCTTCTCTCCAGTAGTAGCAATTGCACTCATGTCTGTCTCCTGACACTCTTGAACATCTGGCATACTGCTAGTGTCTTCCACAGCGAAGACCAATGCAAAATAAATACGTAGCTCATCTACCATTTCCCTTTCCCCCTATTACTAGCCGTCCAACATAATTTTCCAGTAGTCCAATATCTACTCTCATTTCTCTTTTACTCTTTATATATCTGATAAACTTTTGGTACTTTCTTTGATATTATTGGCTAGCTTACCTTCTTGATGGCTATTTTTATTACCTTCAGTTGGTTTCTAAAGGTTTCCCAATAGAAACCATAGAAACCATAGAAACTACAGCACAGAAACAGGCCTTTTGGCCCTTCTCGGCTGTGCCGAACCATTTTCTGCCTAGTCCCACTGACCTGCACACGGACCATATCCCTCCATACACCTCCCATCCATGTAACTGTCCAATTTATTCTTAAATGTTAAAAAAGAACCCGCATTTACCACCTCGTCTGGCAGCTCATTCCATACTCCCACCACTCTCTGTGTGAAGAAGCCCCCACTAATGTTCCCTTTAAACTTTTCCCCCCTCACCCTTAACCCATGTCCTCTGGTTTTTTTCTCCCCTTGCCTCAGTGGAAAAAGCCTGCTTGCATTCACTCAATCTATACCCATCATAATTTTATATACCTCTATCAAATCTCCCCTCATTCTTCTATGCTCCAGGGAATAAAGTCCTAACCTATTCAACCTTTCCCTGTAACTGAGTTTCTCAAGTCCCGGCAACATCTTTGTAAACCTTCTCTGCACTCTTTCAACCTTTTTTATATCCTTCCTGTAATTTGGTGACCAAAACTGAACACAATACTCCAGATTCGGCCTCACCAATGCCTTATACAACCTCATCATAACATTCTAGCTCTTATACTCAATACTTCGATTAATAAAGGCCAATGTACCAAAAGCTCTCTTTACGACCCTATCTACCTGTGATGACACTTTTAGGGAATTTTGTATCTGTATTCCCAGATCCCTCTGTTCCACTGCACTCCTCAGTGCCTTACCATTAATCCTGTATGTTCTACCTTGGTTTGTCCTTCCAACGTGTAATACCTCACACTTGTCTGTATTAAACTCCATCTGCCATTTTTCAGCCCATTTTTCCATCTGGTCCAAGTCCCTCTGCAGGCTCTGAAAACCTTCCTCACTGTCTACTACACCTCCAATCTTTGTATCATCAGCAAACTTGCTGATCCAATTTACCACATTATCATCCAGATCATTGATATAGATGACAATTAACAATGGACCCAGCACTGATCCCTGTGGCACACCACTAGTCAGAGGCCTCCACTCAGAGAAGCAATTCTCTACCACCACTCTCTGGCTTTTTCCATCGAGCCAATGTCTAATCCAATTTACCACCTCTCCATGTATACCTAGTGACTGAATTTTCCGAACTAACCTCCCATGCGGGACCTTGTCAAAGGCCTTACTGAAGTCCATATAGACAATATCCACTGCCTTCCCTTCATCCACTTTCCTGGTAACCTCCTCGAAAAACTCCAACAGATTGGTCAAACATGACCTACCACGCACAAAGCCATGTTGACTCTCCCTACTAAGCCCCTGTCTATCCAAATGCTTATAGATTCTGTCTCTTAGTACTCCCTCCAATAACTTACCTACTACTGACGTTAAACTCACCGGCCTATAATTTCCCGGATTACTTTTCGATCCTTTTTTAAACAACGGAACAACATGAGCCACTCTCCAATCCTCCGGCACTTCACCCGTAGACAGCGACATTTTAAATATTTCTGCCAGGGCCCCTGCAATTTCAACACTAGGCTCCTTCAAGGTCCGAGGGAACACTTTGTCAGGTCCCGGGGATTTATCCACTTTAATTTTTAATACTCTAATATCTCACTAATGCTTGCCTTTTCTTTTGCTTTTATCTTGTTTTTGACTTCTTTTGTCAGCCACAGTTGCAACATCTTACCTTTGGAATATTTCTTTGGGATGTCTGCATGTATCTATTACTCTCAAATACTCAAGCCATTGCTGTTCTGCTGTGATCCCTGCTAGTGTCCTCTTCCAATCAACTTTGACCAGCTTTTCTCTCATGCATCTGTAATTCCCTTTAGTGTAACACTGATGCATCTGACTTTAGCTTCTCTCTCAATTTAATGGGTGAATTCTATCATATTATGATCAATGCATCTTCAGGTTTACTATACCTTAAGCTCCTTAATTAAATCTGGTTTATTACACAGCACCCAGTCCAAAATTGCCTTTTTCCTCATGGTTCAACCTCAAACTGCTCTAAAAAGTCATCTTGTAGGCATTCTACAAATTCCCCGTCTTGGGATCCAGCACTGACCTAATTTTCCCAATCTACTTGTTTATTGAAATCCTCCATGACTATGGTAACATTGCCCTTTTGACATGCTTTTTCTTTTCCCATTGTGATTTGTATTGCACATCCTGGATACTGTTCAGGGGCCTGTATATACTGTAACTCTCCTCAGGGTCTTTTTACCCCTGCAGTTTTTTCACTCTACATCTTCTGATCCTATTCACCTCTTTCTAAGGATTTGATCTTCTTTCACCAACAAAGCCACACCACTCCCTCTGCCTACTTGCCTGCCTTTCAAAGTGATGTGTATTCTTGGATGTTAAGCTCCCAACTATAATCTTCTTTCAGCAACGACTCAGTGATGCCCACAACTTTATACCTGCCAATCGCTATCCGCGCTACAAGATCACCTACCTTATTCCTTAAACAGCATGCATTCAGATATAAAACCCTCAGTCCTGTATTCACTTTCCTTTTCGATTTTGTCCCCATGTCACATTGGAGCTCATCCCCTTCACTGCAATTTTGCCCTATCATCTGCTTGTCCTTGCTGACAGTCTTACTACAGATTACATCTGCTTGTGTACCGACTACCCTCTTCTCACCCCTATCACTCTGGTTTCCATCCTCCTGTGGAATTAGAATTTACCCTCCCCAACAACTGTAGCCAACCTGCCTGCAAGAATATTGGTCCCCCTTGGGTTCAGCTGTAACCCGTTTCTTTTATGTAGGTCATACCTTTCCCAGAAGAGATCTCAATGACGCAGAAATCTGAAGCCCTGCCCCCTGCACCAATTCCTCAGCCGCACATTCATCTGTCAAATTATCCTATTCTTACCTTTACCGGCATGTGGCACAGGCAGCAATCCAGAGATTACTCCCCCGGAGATCCTGCATTTCAGCTTTCTACCTAAATCCCTAATTTCACTCTTCAGGACCTCCTCCCTTTTCCTACCTGTGTCAATGGTGCCAATACGTACTTCCGGCTGGTCACTCTCCCCGTTTAGAATGCTGTGGTTCCCATCCAAGAAATCCGTGACCCAGGCGCCTGGGAGGCAACATGCCATCCAGGTATCTCACATCCACGGAATCTCATGTTTACCCCTCTAACTATGGAATCCCCTATCACTACTGCAGTCTTCTCCCCCCAACTTCCATCTGAGCCACAGCACCAGTATGAGTGCCAGAGACCCGGTTGCTGTGGCTCCTCCCTGGTAGGTCATCCCCTTCAATAATATCCAAAGAAGTATACTTAATATTGAGGGGAACAGCCACAACGGTATTCTGTACTGGCTGCCCATTTCCCTTTTCTCTCCTGACAGTCACCAGGTATATCCCTCCAGCAACTAAGGAGTGATACCTCCTCGTAGCTCCTATCTCCCCCTCATTTTCCAGTAGGGCCGAAGATCATTGAGCTGCAGCTCCAGTTCCTTAACACGTCCTCTTAGGAGCTGTAGTGTGGTGGACCTGGCGTGGATGTGGTTATCTTCCTCACTCTAACACTGGTCCACTCTGAAAATGGTCACTCCAACAATGGCTGCACTGCCCGTCCCTACCTTATTTTTATTTTCCCTTGCCAATGAATTCTGATAATGAATGGGCAGCTGGAAGAAGCCAAAAGCATGTGAACGCTACTTTTGAAATCGCTTGCTTAAAATTGCTGTCCAGTAGTCAACAACTATTGGACATTATGATGTTTATTCCAATATTATTTGTTGCTCTTATATTTTTTACAAATTTTCCCTACTCATAACATGCCACTTGTGATGACTCATGATTTATACCTGTAAGCATCACATGAACTTGCGGATGCTGTTTAGACACTGGCTGTTGGATATGTCAATGTACACTGCACACTTCAAAATATTCACCAATGCTAGGCATTCCTGCAGATCCAGAATAAACATCCACCCTCTTTATTGAACATTCCAGCGATGGAAATGTTGATATTATGCCCATGATTCATTATTCTCAAGAGAGACGCAAGTATCCAGTGGTCAAGCCACCCACATACTGATTTAAAGTAGATCATTTATGTAAATATAATCAGCATGATCTAGGGAATATCTTACCTGACCCTGTTCACATTTTGTCCTGGGAAATATCCACATCTAATGTTAATGACAAAGCTATTAAAGCTTTCCATGTGTTCACTGTAAATCTACCTTTTGCTTGAGTTCAGAAGCTTCCATTCCAGTAGGACGGAATGGGCTCTCTACGTTGTCCGGAATAGGGTAATGACTCCGTAATTTTCATTGCCAATCAGAAAAATATTACAATACAACAAAGCTCCTGTCAAGTAATAAGAAATGGTTTAAGTTCCAGGAACAATATGTACTTTATGTGGCAAAATGGAGCCAATAACTCTCTTCCACGTACTGTAATTGGTTAGGATCTTGTTGTTTCGGGTATGTTTTTCCTGCCATGAGACATACACAGACCTTACCTTTACCTCCCAAGTCCAGAAGTAAATGAGACATTTCAGAAGGAGATTGTTTTGTATCAATCTTGTTCCAATTTTATGCTGTAGCCAGGAGTAGAAGAGAGAATTAAAATTTTGCTGCAGCCTCAGACAGATGAAGCAAGGACACTGCTGAAAACTAACAACAGAAATGGTCGCCATGCATAAGATGGTGCTTCAAAATCATATGGCATTAGATCTTCTCTTAGCCGGTTAAGGGAGTAACACGCAATGAAGGGCAAGGGATGTTGTACTTACATATCTGACAAGTCAGAAGACATAACTAATTTGGCTGATCACATTCTTAAAAAAGAAGCTGAAATACATCAATCTGATGGATGGGATTTTTCTGGTTGGATTCATTCAAGTTTCAGAAGCTGGGTTTACTCAATATTATGAATCATATTATTCACACTAGTATTCCTTATCATAATTCACATTATTTTTAATTGTTTAACGATGATCATTAAGAGAATAGTTCAAACTTGCATAAGTGTGCCTACTGATCTGCCTAACCATGACATAATCTAATGAATACTTTGAAGAGTATATACTCTTCGATGTTTCATGACTTAAGTAGTTTTTTGATTATTTATACTTAACGTAGATACCACAAGTTTTCTGCCTCTGAATTTTCAGGTACAATGATTCTAAATGCGTGATTTAGAATTGAAGAAGGGATTGTTAAATCTGACTGATTAATTCTTAGGTTAGACTGGTTAATTGTTGTTTTCTTTGCAGTTTAACAATTAACTACTTACTTGTTTTTATATATAATTGCTTAAATACAACTAACTGCTTATTATGATCCCAAGAGGCTATAGTATGCACCTAACAGTTTAATATGCCTCCAGTGGCTATCCAAATAAAATTCTGGAAAGCTCTGGAAGCTTCTTTATACTGCATTAAGCGAATAAGTGCTTTATTATTGGTAATCTTGGTACTGCAGTGTTCAAATGAATACTTTCTAATTGGTTATTTCTTATCTACAAATTTGAATGGAATTTTCTTTAGCTTGATAGTATGAAAATACTGTTTCATGTAGGTGCTAGCTTTAGTTTCTCTGTCTTAAAACATAGAACATAGAAATCTACAGCACATTACAGGCCCTTCAGCCCACAATATTGTGCCGACCATTTAACCTACTCTAGAAACTGCCTAGAATTTCCCTACCGCATAGCCCACTATTTTTCTAAGCTCCATGTACCTATCTAAGAGTCTTTTAAAAGACCCTCTTGTATCCGCCTCTACCACCTTCGCTGGCAGTGTATTCCACGCACTTAGTGCTTTCTGCGTGGAAAAACTTACCTCTGACATCCCCCTTATACCTACTTCCAAGCACTTTAAAACTATGCCCCCTTGTGTTAGCTATTTCAGCCCCGCAAAAAAGCCTCTGGCTATCCCCACGATCAATGCCTCTCATTGATGAGGTGACATTTTATTAGCCAGAGGGTCATGGATTTATGGAATTCATTGTCACATACAGCTGTGGAGGCCCGATCATTGAGGGTGTTTAAGGAGGAGATGAATAGGTTTCTAATTAGTCAGGGTATCAAAGGATATGGGGAAAAAGCTGGAAATTGGAACTAGATGGGAGAATAGTTTAGCTCATGGTGGAGTGGCGGAGCAGACTCGATGGGCTGAATGGCCTACTTCTGCTCCTTTGTCTTGTCTTATCTCATCATCTTGTACATTTCTATCAGGTTACCTCTCATCTTCTGTCAAAAGGAGAAAAGGCCAAGTTGACTCAATGTTTTTTCACAGGCCTACTCTCCAATCGATGCAACATCCTTGTAAATCTCTTCTGCACTCTCTCTATAGGATCCACACAACACCCCCAACTTTTGTATATCAGCAAACTTACTAACCCACCCTTCTGATTCCTCATCCAGGTCATTTATAAAAATCACAAAAAGGAGGGGGTCCCAGAACAGATCCCTGCAGAACACCACTGATCACCATCCTCCATGCAGAATATGAACCATCCACAACCACCTTTTGCCTTCTGAGGGCAAGCCATTTCTGGATCCACAAAGCAAGGTCTCCTTGGATCCCATGCCTCATTACTTTCTAAATGAGCCTTGCATGGGGAACCTTACCAACCTTACCTTCTTTAGGTAGTAGACCCTAGTCCCTGTTCTGTTTAAGTTTCCTCTGTTCTATCAACTATTAATACAATGATTGTGAATCAACAAGTTTTGTGTCTCTTTCCTGACTTCTAAAAGAACCTTGGATCAAAAACATCGGTATCCCACAGGGAGGAGAGAAGTAGCGGTAAGCTGGGAGGTGATAGGTGGAAATGGTAAAGGGCTGAAGAAGAGTGGATCAGATGGGAGAGGAGAGTGGACCATGGGAACAGGGGCACCAGAGAAAGGGTGGTGCTTTTAGTATAGGAGAAATCACACCTGGCTCTTAGTATAGGATGCCGCAAATTCGGCCCTTGGCATGAATAGCACGCCAGCATTTAGGGCAAGCCGTTACATGACATTCCTTAGTGCAGGAGGACACTGGCTCTTAGGACGTGGGTCTGCACACACTGGTGCATTCCGGCATAATCTGCACACTCCTTCATAATTGGGTCTCAGAGCTGGTGTGCACCCATTCAGTTAGCAGAGAAAAGGTGATCCCTGGTCTCAGCACAAGAGTGTACGCACAATATTTATAGCACAGGAGGATGCACGCGCTATCAATAGCATGGAGCAGAGTACCTCATGCCCTTAGTGCATTCAAATCTAAATACAGGAAGGTGAACATCAAGTCTTTAGCATAGAAGATTGTGTGCTTGTTCTCAGCAATGGAGGTGCACATTTAACATTGAGCTGAGCAAAATGGAAATCTAGACTCTATCCTAGAGCACCCTGTACCTGGATGTTGCAATGGAAGGCGCATACTCTACCATTAGTACTGGAAGGTGTGCCTAGGCCAGAAAACCGGGGAGTATACACATTCCATCTAGCACAGGTAAGTGCATATTCAATGATCAAGGATCACTTTATCTGCCATATACGTACATTTACATATATCAGGAAATTGTTGTAGTGTGTTGGTGTTACACAGAACAAAACCTGACAACATTCAACAATTACACAAAATGAAGAATTATATAAGAATAAAGTTAGAAGTACAGATATGGAATAAAATCTGCATAAATACATACATAACAGCATGTATTTACAATGTAAACAACATTATAAAAAGCGGTTTAAAGTGTACAGTGCAGTGCAGTGACTGTTAATACATTGAGGGGGGCGGGAGTGCCTTAGTTCAGAGAACATCTCTGCTGAAGGTACAACAAGGTGCCAACCCAGTTCTTAGGACAAAGAGATGAACAACTTGCCGTTTATGTAGAACTGTACAGACACAGTATGAGCACAAAAAGAATCTCATTGTCCATTGTGAAACAGAGAGAACCAGCTTTTACCACAGGAGGATGCACGTCCAGACTTTAATACAGCAAGGTACAAGATCAACATTGCTGTAACAGGAAGAACGCCGGCACTTTGATCAGCAGAGCACATAGCCAGTCTCTACCACAGGAGATGCACAACTGAAATGCAGAAATGGGTATATACCTGTCCCTTTCATCAGGAGGGCTAGATTCTGCCTTTGCGCATCAGGGTACTTATCAATGATTAACATACACATGCCCCAGTACAGGTGGGTGTCAAAGGAGAATGTACTGGACACATTAGTGGAGGAGGATTCATCCCTGGTACAGAATTGTGAACACACAGACATTAACAAAGCAGTACACACATCAGACTGAACACGAGAGGGAGCACGTTCAGCCCTTCGCAAAGGAGGGAGCTTAAAGAACCAATGGATCCGAGCCGAGGGTAGTGGTCTTTGGGGCAGGAGCACGCTCTCAAAGCCCTCAGGAAAGGAGGGTGCAGACTGGCTTTTAGGGCAGAATGGTGCTTGCAGGTTTGAACACAGAGAGGTGAACATCCATCTTTTTATACAAGAAGGTGTAGCCTTAGGAAAAGAGGGAAATACACAGTCCTCAGCAACACACACAAAATGCCGGAAGGACTCAGGTCAGGCTGAGTACAGCACAGTCTTCTCATAACATGCAGTTATGAGAAGGGTTAACATGCAGTTTTTTTTCACCCCAGCACTGGGATGTAGCAGGATGTAGCACTCACAATCTTCACATGGACTGGTACAAACCCAGCCCTTAGTAAAAGGGGATGGACACACATCCTTTGACACTGCAGTGCTAAGGGCTGCATATGTGCTCTCCCATGCTAAACCTTTCCTTAATACAGGAGGTGCAGGCTCAGCCTTTGTACATAAGAGTGAACATTATTGTCAGCGAAGACCACGCCAACCCCCGCCTCAGTGGCTCAAAACCTATCCATATCACAGGAAATGTACACTTAGTCTTTAGCACATGAGGGACCACGCTCTAGGTATTGGACAAAAGCCTTCATTCTCCAAAAGAAAGTGTACGCCTGTCATTTTGATAGGATAGTGACCACACAAACCTTTGCATGCTTGGGTACATAAAATCCCTGAGCAAAGGGCACTATAGCTATTACATTGCCAATCCTTGGACGGAAGGTTCCACACCATTTAGCTTAGTTGGATCATCTCTACTCTTAGCACAAGAGGGTGAGAAGCTATTGGCACAGGAGGGCGCACACAAGCGAAAGTGCAAAGTCAGCCTAAAAGCGAGTGCTTGTTAAAGAATGAATACTATGCTTGCAAGACATGGTGCACATTGTGGGTGTATGGAATGTCCAGGGAGGGGTAGCACCTCTGGTGACAGGCTTGTCGTGCTCCGCCCAGGGGCAGCTCGTCCATCTTTGGTCCCCACCTGCCATCCAGCTCTCACCTGTGGCTCCAAATAACTGTTTGCATGTGACAGTGGCCACACCCTGGTGCACCACTTTGACGGGTGGGCTAAACCTGGTGAGGGTAGCCGGCAACCTCCAACTCTGGTGAGACAGGGATAGGCCTGCCCCAACATGTGAGGTTCAATTCCAGCGGACTGGGCGGATGAGTTCAACTACAAGATCCAATAGCCAAGGTGGCGGTGCTGCAACCCCTCGTGAAGAGTGAAGGGCATGGCAAGGCACAGGAGGCTTCACGGCTAACCACTACAGCCGAGAAAGTCTCCAGGTGTGAGGTGTTCTTGTACCATTGGACCAAGATTTTTGAGACCAAGAGAGTGGGATTGCCCCAGTGCAATGGGTTCTTCACCATAGGTTACGTCATCATCAGAAGCAATGGACAACCAGCACACACACATTGATGGTTAAATGGTCTATGCTTTTAGCATAGAATGGTAAAATGTGGCCTTTTAGCACAGCAGGGGACCCAATCCTTATCACATGAGCTACATACCTCATGCAAAAAAACCCAGAAAATGTTAGACATTCTAAGTAGGCCAGGCAGCATCTATAGAAATAGAAACTGATTTAGTATTTCAGGTTTGTGACCTTTGATCAAAATTGAGAATAGTTAGAAGTCAGGTTTTTTTTTCCAACTGGAACGAAGGGAAGGGTGGAGAGAATATTGGGAATGTCTGTGAAAGGTGAAGATCAAGAGAGGCAATGCTTGAATTAATATTGGCGCCATTTGAAAAAGGGTGATAAAAGCCTGTCAACTACAAGTTAGCGTCTTGTCTGGCAGAGACGTAATGAGAGAGAGAGAAAGAGTCAGTTTCAGAATCAGATTTATTATCACTGAGATAATATGATGTGAAATTTGTTTTATGGCAGCAGTACAGGTGCAAACTCATAAAAATTAACCTCGATTTACAAATATAATGAACAGTGCAAGCAAAAGGAATAACGAGGGAGTGTTCATGGGTTTATAGACCATTCAGGAATCTGATAGCAGAGGGGAAGGAGCTGTTCCTGAACTGATCAATAAAGATGGAAAGAGTGACTGAGGCTGGAACATTCTGAAGATGATTTAGGAGGGTGACTACCCAGTACTTTGCACAGGTTGGTGCTCACACAATATGACGCGCAGGGCATTGCCCACCCAGCTCTTAATTCAAAATGGTGCAGACACAACTTTAGGGCAATATGGTGGAGTTCTTCATTAAGATGGAGAGTGACGTAGTTAATTCAGAAACAAAAGTTCTGAACTTAAAGAGGGGTAACTTTGAAGGTATGAGACGTGAATTAGCTAAGATAGACTGGCAAATGATACTTAAAGGGTTGACGGTGGATATGCAATGGCAAGCATTTAAAGATCGCATGGATGAACTACAACAATTGTTCATCCCAGTTTGCCAAAAGAATAAACCAGGGAAGGTAGTGCACCCGTGGCTGACAAGGGAAATTAGGGATAGTATCAATTCCAAAGAAGAAACATACAAATTAGCCAGAAAAAGCGGCACACCTGAGGACTGGGAGAAATTCAGAGTCCAGCAGAGGAGGACAAAGGGCTTAATTAGGAAAGGGTAAAAAGATTTTGAGAGAAAGCTAGCAGGGAACATAAAAACTGACTGTAAAAGCTTTTATAGATATGTGAAAGGAAAAAGATTGGTTAAGACAAATGTAGGTCCCTTACTGTCAGAAACAGGTGAATTGATCATGGGGAACAAGGACATGGCAGACCAATTGAATAACTACTTTGGTTCTATCTTCACTAAGGAGGACATAAATAATCTTCCAGAAATAGTAGGGGACCAAGGGTCTAGTGAGATGGAGGAACTGAGGGAAATACATGTTCGTAGGGAAGTGGTGTTAGATAAATTGAAGGGATTAAAGGCAGATAAATCCCCAGGGCTAGATGGTCTGCATCGCAGAGTGCTTAAGGAAGTAGCCCAAGAAATAGTGGATACATTAGTGATAATTTTTCAAAACTCTTTAGATTCTGGATTAGTTCCTGAGGATTGGAGGGTGGCTAATGTAACCCCACTTTTTAAAAAAAGAGAGAGAAACTGGGGAATTATAGACCAGTTAGCCTGACATCGGTGGTGGGGAAAATGTTAGAGTCAGTTATCAAAGATGTGATAACAGCACATTTGGAAAGCAGTGAAATCATCGGACAAAATCAGCATGGATTTGTGAAAGGAAAATCATGTCTGATGAACCTTATAGAATTTTTTGAGGATGTAACTAGTAGAGTGGATAGGGGAGAACCAGTGGATGTGGTATATTTGGATTTTCAAAAGGCTTTTGACAAGGTCCCACACAGGAGATCAGTGTGCAAACTTAAAGCACACGGTATTGGGGGTATGGTATTGATGTGGATAGAGAATTGGTTGGCAGACAGGAAGCAAAGAATGGAAATAAGCGGGACCTTTTCAGAATGGTAGGCAGTAACTAGTGGGGTACTGCAAGGCTCAGTGCTGGGACCCCAGTTGTTTACAATATATATTAATGACTTAGACGAGGGAATTAAATGCAGCATCTCCAAGTTTGCAGATGACACGAAGCTGGGCGGCAGTGTTAGCTGTGAGGAGGATGCTAAGAGGATGCAGGGTGACTTGGATAGGTTAGGCATGGCAGATGCAATTTAATGTGGATAAATATGAGGCTATCCACTTTGGTGGCAAGAACAGGAAAACAGATTATTATCTGAATGGTGGCCAATTAGGAAAAGGGGAGGTGCAATGAGACGTGGGTGTCATTGTACAGCAGTCATTGAAAGTGGGCATGCAGGTACAGCAGGCGGTGAAAAAGGCAAATGGTATGCTGGCATTCATAGCAAAAGGATTCGAGTACAGGAGCAGGGAGGTTCTACTGCAGTTGTACAAGGCCTTGGTGAGACCACACCTGGAGTATCGTGTGCAGTTTTGGTCCCCTAATCTGAGGAAAGACATTCTTGCCATAGAGGGAGTACAAAGAAGTTTCACCAGATTGATTCCTGGGATGGCAGGACTTTTATATGAAGAAAGATTGGATTGACTAGGCTTATACTCACTGGAATTTAGAAGATTGAGGGGGGATCTTATTGAAACGTATAAAATCCTAAAGGGATTGGACAGGCTAGATGCAGGAAGATTGTTCCCGATGTTGGGGAAGTCCAGAACGAGAGGTCACAGTTTGAGGATAAACGGGAAGCCTTTTAAGACCGAGATTAGGAAAAACTTCTTCACACAGAGAGTGGTGAATCTGTGGAATTCTCTGCCACAGGAAACAGTTGAGGCCAGTTCATTGGCTATATTTAAGAGGGAGTTAGATATGGCCCTTGTGGCTAAGGGGATCAGGGGGTATGGAGAGAAGGCAGGTACAGGGTTCTGAGTTGGATGATCAGCCATGATCATACTGAATGGCGGTGCAGGCTCGAAGGGCTGAATGGCCTACTCCTGCACCTATTTTCTATGTTTCTACAAGGCAGATGCTATCCCGTGTTGTAAAGCAGAGTGAACATCTAATCCTTAGAGTGAAGAACTATCTTTAGGCAGCAGTGTGCAAAAACTTATCCTTACCAAGGGAAACAGCATGCGTAACATTTATTGCAACATGAAATGTACCCGACAGTAGCACAGGTTCAAGCAAACTGTGTCAGGAAATGTAGTTTGACCCAGACACAGAGCAGCAGTGATGATTTAGCAGTGAGCAATAACTTTAATAATAAACTGCAAAATAACAAGCCATGAGGGGCCACCAGAACAAGAGAGAACAGATACTTAACACGACAAGGCAACAAGATAACTGAGGGCTAGTCATTTAAACAGGAAGGGAGACAGCATCCTTTAAGACTTCATAGATCAGGTTTGCTTTCCCAGTTCTGATGAAAGGTCTCCAACCTGAAATGTTAATTCAAACGCAGATGTTTCCTGATCTACTGATATTTCTATTTTTTTTTATGGTGCAGATTCACTTTAGCAGAGTTTACAATGGAGGGCACACACTGGTCTTTAACGTCGAAGGGTGCACACCCAGCTCCTAGCACAGGAGGGGAGATACACAGACCTTTGAAGAAGAGGTTTGAACCCTTGGTTTAGTACTCCATGATGCACAACCTGCAGAAAAGAGTGCCTACCTGGTTCTCAGTAAACAATGCAGTATACCATACTTGGTGTAGAAGGGTGCACAGTGCCCTTCTCCATGGGTAGGTGTGTAAACTCTTAGTAGAGTACGGAACACACAACTTAGATAATTCCTATGAGATGGTGCACTCCTTGCACTGCCTATGTGGATTCTCTGTGAGCACCTGACGCTACTTGAGGTTCTTTTTACCGATTTGAATTCTCCTTTTCCTGTTTCGGCGTGTCATGGGCCAGACGTTACAAGGAGTCAGTGAGAATGATGCTTTTGTTCAAGGAAGATTTGAGAACTTCTTTGAATCTTTTCCTCGGTCTACTCATAATCTCCACCTTAGACTGGTCTTGGAGTGGATGGTTTGCTTCAGGAGTTTGATGTCAGGTTATTGGATTCATGGAGTTATGGAGGCATACAGCCCTTCACCCAACTCGAACAAGCTGCCTGTACAAGCTCGTCCCTTTTACCTAGATCCCTCCAAACCTTACCTATCCATATACCCATTTAAATTCCTTATAAATTCTGCAGCTGTTCTTGGCTCTACCACTGCCCCCGGGCAGCTCTTTTCACATAACCACCACCCTCTGAGTGATAAAACTTACCCCTTACATCCCATTTAAGTTTCCCCCCTCTCATCTTAAATCTGTGCTCTCTCATTTTAGACTACTCTCTCCTTAGAAAAGGCTGTGGCCATGCTGGACATGCAAGTGTCAAGGTCTGCCCAGTGGAGATAACCGAGAATACCTTGGGCCTCAGTCCTGGTTTTGCCTCCCTGCAAGAGCATGCTGACATTGATTTGCTGATTCCCCATTGAATCTGGTGGTTCTTATAAATTGGCTTGAGTTGCTTACTGTAGTAGTCCAGGTCTCTGAGCGCATATGAGAGCAGGGATTACTCCTGCCCAGTAGATGTGAGTTTTGTGTCATGTCTGAGATTTTGATCCTCAGGTAATCTTTTCCTTAATTGGCCAAAGGCAATGCTGGAACATTGACAGCAGTAGTGAATTCATCACCGAAGTCTGTCTTCAACAACAGCCAAGACACAGCGAATGACACATGCTTTCTTGAGTACTTTTAATGCCAGAGGCAGGCTGGCAGAGGATGTGATTTGCAGATTTTAACAACATTTCAGTGAAGGTGTTTGTGATGCTTTAGAGACAGGCCTCTAAGTGTGAGCAAATGTAAACTTTCTCCGCACCTTGTAGTTCAGCTGCTGACTGTGGGTTACTTTGGATCTAGAGTGTGGTCGGCACAGACTGAATAGCTACCTATTAATGTTGTAGATTAGCTCGAAGCCCATGGTATGTGCACGCAGACATTAATACAGGAGTGTATGTACTCTGACTGACCACGAGAGGGAGCCCAGGGCCAAGATATGCATCCATACCAACAGAGAATGTGGACAGCCTTCAGCATGGCTGTGTGCACAGTTCTTGTCATACAGGAGCTATCTGGCTTGGAGCACAGAATGGTGCAACAGCTGTGCTTAGCAAGTTCTGCATACTTGTAACAGGTTACGTGTAACAGGAGGGTGAAAATCAGAGCCTTAGGTACTGTAGAGATGAGACACTGTGCTGGAATGTTCCCACAATGCCTATGCGTAGGAATGTGCCCATCTTGCTCTTAGCACAGGCCTACACACCCTGACTTTAACATCCTGGCCATGAACGGAGTCTATAAGATCCTCAGTAGAAAATCGGGCTTCTTACGCTTTTGTGTTGGAGAGTTCATACTCTATGCTTGGTGCACTCGAATGCATACTCTGTTCATAACGGAGAATTCCCATCCAGACCTTTGCATAGGAGACTCATACGTAGCCAGGAGTGTGCTCTTATAACCCTCAGCAGAGTAGTATATATACTTTATCTGCAGCAGAGATGGCCTCAGAGCAGCTTCTCTGCACAGGAGAATGAATATTCTTGTGCAATATCAGACAGAGATGAATAAGATGTGTTTTGAAGCTAGCTCAAAATTGTTCGATCTCCCTGTTGTCTGGTCGACTGAAATGCTTGCTAGTAAAAGCCACCATACAACATCTATACACAAAAACAAATTACAGCTGTCCTAAACAGTGTTAGGGTGAAGTCTCCACAAGCGACATAGGCTATTGAATATCTCTGGAGACAGCCTATCTACTGATGTCTATTATAAACCCAATAATTTTCACAGCTACCTGGACGCCACCCCCTTCTCTCGATACCTCTCTGTCCGCCGCATCTGCTCTCAGGGTGAGGCATTTCATTCAAGAGCTAAGGAGATGTCCTCCTTCTTCAAAGAAAGAGGTTTCACTTCCTCCACCATCAATGCTGCCCTCATCTACATCTCTTCCATTTTGTGCATGTCTGCCTTAACCCCATCCTCCCGCCATATCAGGGATAAGGTTCCTCTTGTCCTCATCTACCACCCCACCAGCCTCCACATCCAGCACATAATTCTCTGTAACTTCCGTCATCTCCAATGGGATCCTACCACCAAGCACCACTTTCCCTTCTCCCCCCACTTTCTGCTTTCTGCAGGGATTGCTCCCTACTCAAATCCCTTGTCCATTCATCTTTCCCCACTGATCTCCCTCCTGGCACCTATCCTTGCAAATGGAACAAGTGCTACAATTGCCCCTAGACCTCCTCCCTCACGACCATTCAGGGACCCAAACAGTCCTTCCAGGTGAGGCGACACTTCACCTCTGAGTCTGTTGGGGTCATCTACTGTATCCAGTGCACCTGGTGTGGCCTCCTGTATATCGGTGAGATCCGATGCAGATTGGGAGACTGCTTCCCCAAGCACCTATGCTCCATTCGCCAGAAAAAAATGGGATCTCCCAGTGGCCACCCATTTTAATTCCATTTCTCATTCCCATTCTGATGTGTCTATCCAAGGCCTCCTCTACTGTCACAATGAGGCCACACTCGGATTGGAGGAGCAACACCTTATATTCCATTTGGGTAGCCTTCAACCTGATGGCGTGAACATTGATTCCTTGAACTTCTGGTAATACCACCCCCCTTACCCCCCCACCTTCACCATTCCCCATTCCCTTTTCCCTCTCTCACCTTATCACCTCCCTTTGGTACTCTTCCCCTTTTTCTTCTATCCATGGCTTCTATCCTCTCCTATCAGATTCCCCCTTCTCCAGCCCTGTATCTTTTTCACCAGTCAACTTCCCAGCTCTTTACTTCACCTTGCCCCCTTCTTGGTTTCACTATCACCTTGTGGTTCTTCCTCTCCTCCCCTCACTTTCTTACTCTGACTCCTCATCTTTTCTTCCTAGTCCCGATGAAGGATCTCAGTCCGAAATGTCGACTGTACTCTTTTCCATAGATGCTGCCTGGCCTGCTGAGATCCTGCAGCGTTTTGTGTGTGTTGCTTTGGATTTCCAGCATCTGTAGATTTTCTCTTGTTTGAGGTTAATTAATCTATGTGTTTTAAGTTTGCTTTGCTGAGGAACATCAGTGAACCTTTATAATGCATGGTCTTCGGGTAGATGGGGCTTGTCAGCTGTGGTTGGCAGCCCATCTGGGAGAAGGGAAACTTTTAATCTCAAACCTCCACTGCCTTGCGGCTGTTTCACACTCATGGAAAAGGCTTTGGGATCAAATCCCAAAGAAAAATCCAGAGCTGGAGTTCGACAGGGTTCCACACGGTAGGCTTATTCAGAAAGTTAGAAGGCATGGGATCCAGGGAAGTTTGGCCAGGTGGATTCAGAATTGGCTTACCTGCAGAAGGCAGAGAGTCGTGATGGAGGGAGTACATTCAGATTGGAGGATTGTGACTAGTGGTGTCCCACAAGGATCTGTTCTGGGACCTCTACTTTTCGTGATTTTTATTAACGACCTGGATATGGGGGTAGAAGGGTGGGCTGGCAAGTTTGCAGATGACACAAAGGTTGATGGTGTTGTAGATAGTGTAGAGGATTGTCAAAGATTGCAGAGAGACATTGATAGGATGCAGAAGTGGGCTGAGAAGTGGCAGATGGAGTTCAACCCAGAGAAGTGTGAGGTGGTACACTTTGGAAGGACAAACTCCAAGGCAGAGTACAAAGTAAATAGCAGGATACTTGGTAGTGTGGAGGAGCAGAGGGATCTCGGGGTACATGTCCACAGATCCCTGAAAGTTGCCTCACAGGTGGATAGGGTAGTTAAGAAAGCTTATGGGGTGTTAGCTTTCATAAGTTGAGGGATAGAGTTTAAGAGTCGCGATGTAATGATGCAGCTCTATAAAACTCTGGTTAGGCCACACTTGGAGTATTGTGTCCAGTTCTGGTCACCTCACTATAGGAAGGATGTGGAAGCATTGGAAAGGGTACAGAGGAGATTTACCAGGATGCTGCCTGGTTTAGAAAGTATGCATTATGATCAGAGATTAAGGGAGCTAGGGCTTTACTCTTTGGAGAGAAGGAGGATGAGAGGAGACATGATAGAGGTGCACAAGATAATAAGAGGAATAGATAGAGTGGATAGCCAGCGCCTCTTCCCCAGGGCACCACTACTCAATACAAGAGGACGTGGCTTTAAGGTAAGGGGTGGGAAGTTCAAGGGGGGTATTAGAGGAAGGTTTTTTACTCAGAGAGTGGCTGGTGCGTGGAATGCACTGCCTGAGTCAGTGGTGGAGGCAGATACACTAGTGAAGTTTAAGAGACTACTAGACAGGTATATGGAGGAATCTAAGGTGGGGGCTTATATGGGAGGCAGGGTTTGAGGGTCGGCGCAACATTGTGGGCCGAAGGGCCTGTACTGTGCTGTACTATTCTATGTTCTATGTTCTGAGTCCCTAAAGCAGTCCCTAACAATTAATTTCAACACCAACTGGCAACTATTGCGATGCATCTGGTAGCAAACTGTATCAGACTCTGACGTTCCTTTGGATTCAGCAGCTGTGTGGAGAGGAGGAGCCTGCTGCACAGGCAACAGCTTGCTCTCTATATCATACTGCCCTGTGTATACACATATTGCCCTGGCTTGTGTATCATCTGACAGCTAGGATGCATCATCCATGGTCAATCTCAACCACTGGAGGGCTTCACCCAAGTTCGGAAAGCACGGTTGTCTCCCTCATTTGAAAGACAGGAGTACAAGTCCGTTTAAAAAAAGGTATCAAGCCCCTTAGTGGAAATATCACCTTCAAATTGTCCTGACCCAGCAACATTGAAGCTCTGGCTAAGGAAACTCACCAACACCTCTACTTTCTCAGAAGGCCAAGAAAATTCGGCATGTCCCTGATACACCATAGAAATCATCCTATCCTGATGAAACAGAGCCTGGTATGTCAACTGAAAGACAGCAAGAAATCACAGAGAACTGTGAAACAGCCCAGTTGGTCACACAACCAGCCTCCCTTTCATTGACTCTATGTAAACCTTCTGCTGCACCAGGGAAGCATAAAAGATCCCCCCCGCTTCCCTTTCTCACCAGGCAGAAGTTACAAAAGCTAGAAAGCAAATACCACCAGTCTCAAGGACAGCCATCTTGCTATTATCAGACTTTTCAATGTACTCTTACTTGCTTAAGATTATTTCTTAATTTCCCAATCTAACTCACTGAGGCACCTACAATTGTGTGCACTGCACCTTCTCTGTAAACTGCAGAACTATATTCTGCATTCTATTTCCTTTTTACTACCTTGATCTACTTACAGTATGTATGGTAGATACTACTTGTCAGCCTGGGAAGGCAGTACATCAAAGAGAGGGAAAACTCTGATTTCAAACCTCCGCTGCCTTGCGGCCATACCCACTCATGGGAAAGGCTTCGGGAGTAAACCCTGAGGACAAATCCGGAGCTGGAGTCCCTAAGGCAGTCTGACGTTGCCTTCAACCTCGTTCTGGCAACTCCTGCAATGACACTGGTGCCGAGCTGTATCGGCCCTTGGACAACATCGGTGTTGTGGAGAGGGGAGACTTGCTGCATGGGCAACTGCCGGTCTTCCATACGACCTTGCCCAGGCCTGCGCCTTGGAGAGGACACTTCAAGACTTTCCAGACGCAGATCCATGGTCTCACGAGACTAACGGATGCCACCATGTATGGTATGATCTGCCTGGATGCTACACAAACAAAACTTCTTCACTGTATCTCAATAATAAACCAATACTAATACCAGAGACCAATGGGCAAAATTAAGATCAAGTGCTGAGTCAGGAGTAGGTGTTGCTTTGTGATGCTGCAGGTCAAATCTAGATCTAAATGCTGCACATTTGGATTTTGATCCAAGAGATGAGTGTGCTGCCACCAAGTCAGAGTCACATTTCTAATGTCAGAGACTGGATAAGGTTGGATTTTAAAGGCCACAAAATTAGACACGGTGACGGAAATTCATTCAAGTAAGTCCAGAGGCATTTGTTTAAAGTTCCAAGAAGGACTGTGATGGGGTTGGAGTTAATGTCATTTTCACAGTGAAAGTGCAATGGGGAGGGATGGTATGCAAAACAGAGTGAAAAGGAAATTCTTTATGACCATGGTGAACTGAAGCCAAACAAGGAGACAGATATTCACTTCTTGCATTATACCACATGCTATTTGATTCGAGATTTATGCCCTGACACCTTCCTGGAGATCAGCTTCCAAGAATGACCACACAAAAATACTTTAAGCTGATGTGAGTTGTTCGAACATCAAATACCCACTTCAGAGTTGGTGAACTGCTGTGAAACGGTATTATTCACTGGCAAATGGCCTCAGCCACGGTAACATGGAAACTGAAACAAGTTTACCCAGATGCTCTCAATCTACCAATTTTCTGCTTGAAGACAAAAGTCTTAGCTATGTCTCTAAAGACATCATTACGATGTACTTTCCGAAATTTGCCCTGTTCTTGGATTCTAGGATTCTGATTATGAGCTGATCTCTTTCCACAGTACTGCTTTTGACTTTCTGTGACAAGCAAGATTCAGAAAGGTAACCATTTCACTAGGACCACATGAGTCCAGATAAAGCTGGTAGCAAACAGTAGCTCATGTTGTCTGTGAACTATAGGCTTTTGCAACTGGTGCTAATGTTCCAGAGGTTCTCTCTGCACTTTATCAACGTCTCGGCGCACCCACTGAGGTCAATGCTGTTGTTGATAATCTGCTCTTATATATGTGACAAAATCTTTAAGAAGTGCTAAATCCAACTCGAGGCCCCTAGGTTTGTTGTTCTTGTTTATCTCTTTCCGAAGCACATTGTTATAATCAGAATCAGGTTGATTATCGCTGTCTTATATGACACAAAATTTATTGTTTTGTGGGAGCAGTATTGTGCAAAATTGTGCAAAGTATTATTAAAAATTGTGCAAAGTATTATTATAAATTACAAAATAAATAAATAGTGCAAGAATCATAGAATCATAGAAATCTGCAGCACATTACAGGCCCTTCAGCCCACAATGTTGTGCCGATCATGTAACCTACTCTAGAAACTGCCTAGAATTTCCCTACCGCACAGCCCTCTATTTTTCTAAGCTCCATGTACCTATTTAAGGTTCTGTTAAAAGAGCCTGTTGTATCTGCCTTTACCACCACCGCTGCACCCACCACTCTCTGTGTGAAAAGTTAGCTCTGACATCCCCCTGTACCTACTTCTGAGCACCTTAAAACTATGCCCCCTTGTGCTAGCCATTTCAGCCCTGGGAAAAGCCTCTGGTTATCCACATGATCAATGCTTCTCATCATCTTATACATCTCTCTCAGGTCACCTCTCATCCTCCAACACTCCAAGGAGAAAAGGCTGAGCTCACTCATCCTATTCTCATAAGGCATGCTCTCCCATCCAGGCAACATCCTTGTAAATCTCCTCTGCACTCTCTCTATAGTATCCACATCCTTCCTGCAGTGCGGTGACCAGAACTGAACACAGTACTCCAAGTGGGGTCTAACTAAGGTCTTATATAGCTGTAATGTTACCTTACGGCTCTTGCACTCAATCCCACGGTTGATTAAGGCCATCACATCATACACCTTCTTAACAACACTGTCAACCTGCGCAGAAGAGGAGTAATGAATTAGTGTTAATGGATCCATGGACCACTTACACCATTACTTCCAATAAGGTGAAACCTAACAGCATAAATGGCAGTGACAACATTACACCTGTGCAAATCTCCACAGCCTCCTGTGACACTGTGATCTCTATCTCCTTCAAGAGAGTGAAATCTTGCTGGACATCAGGCCCCAATCATGTACCCTGGCTGGGTACTGAAAAGCTGTGCTGACCAACTGGCTGGAGAGTTCAAGGACATCCTCATTCTCTCACTGCCGGGCTCTGAGGTTTCCCATTTGCTTCAAAAGATAGCAAACACACCAGCGCCCAAGAAGAGCACAGTGAGCTGCCTCTATTGGTAGCACTCACTACAGTCCTCTCATGAGGTGTTTTAAAGGGTAGTTCATGGCTAGAGTTATCTCCTACCTGGAACCGCTGCAATTCGCCTACCACCACAATGGTCTGCAGTGGATGCAATCTCATTGGCTTCCTACCCTGTCTTGGAACACCAAGGCAACAAAAAACAATATGTCAAGTTACTGTTTATCAATCATAGATCAGTGTTCAATACCATTATCCCACCAGTAACTTCTAAACCTTCATTAGCTTCCTCACCAGGAAACCATAGTCAGTGCGGATCAGTGATAACATCTCCTCCTTGCTGTAAGTCAACAGAGGTGCACCTCAAGGAGACATGCTTAGCCAACAGCTCCACTTTCTGTACACTCACGACCGTGTGCCTATGCCCAGCTCAAATGGCATCTATAAATTCAAGATGGTGGCACTGTCGTTGGGAAAATCTCAAGTGACAACAAGGAGACATACAGGAGTGAGATCGCTCAGTTGCTTGAGTGCTGTTGCAACAACAGCCTCCTGTTCAAAGTCAACAAGACCAAAGAAGTAATTGTGGACTTCAAGAAGGGAAGTCAGGGGAACACACACCGGTCCTCACTGAAGGGTTAGTGGTGGAAGTGGTGAGCAGCTTCAAATTCCTGGGTGTCAGCATTGTGGAGAATCTATCCCGTACCCAACACATTTATTCACAATCAAGAAGAAGGCACCACAGTGGCTCTGCTTCCTCAGGTGTTAGCAAAGATTTGGTATGTCACCAAAGTCTCATGCAAATTTATACTGATGTACAGTGGAGACCATTTTGACTCACATCCTGGCATAGAGGCTCTAAAGCAGAGGATCACAATAGGCTGCTGAGGGTTGTAAACACAGCTAGCTATATCGCCGTCACAAACTTCCCCACCACTGAGGATGCCTTCAAGAGGCAGTGTCTTGGGAAGGTGGAATCCATCATTAATGACCCTCACCATCCAGGATCTACCCTCTTCTCTTTACTACCATCCGAGAGGAGGTACAGGTGCCTGAAGACTCACACTCAATGATCCCCTCCACAATAAAGGTCTCTTGTGGGTAGCAACTGTCATACCAATACAAACTTTTACTGATTAATATTCTCATTGTTTCCAACAAAAAAAAACAGCTTTAAAAAAAAAGGATCCAGAGTCTAGAATGATATGAGAGTGCAAGGAGTCAATACTGAAACATTCTTACTGATAGAATTTCCCTATGGATATTTCAAATTTCCAGTACTTGTTTCATTTATTTATTTTCAGGATCTTAACTTAGAGAACCATCTTCTTGAATCACTGCAGTCCTTCTCATGAAGATACGCCTGCAGTGCTGTTAGGAGGGATCTCCAGGATTTAGATCTGACTGCCTCTCTGCCCTCTCCAGTTGGTCAGGGTCGACCATAGGTGTTGTGTCCCAGCTGTCTACTGTAAGCCAGGGCAGTGTGATATAGAGAGAAGGTGGTTGCTCATGCATTAGGCTCCCCCCACCCCTCTCCATGAAGCTGATGAATCCAAAGGAACAGCAGAGATCGATACCATTTGGTACCAGCGGCATTGCCAGTCAGCGTTGAACTCAATGTAGGACGGCCTTAGGGAATCCAGCTCTGGACTTTTCCTTTGAGATTGTTCTCAAAGCTTTCCCTGTGAGTTGGTACAGCAGTAAAGCAGCGGAGGTTTGAGATCAGAACTTTCCTTCTAGGTGAGCTGCCAACCACAGCTGACAAGCCCCATCTCAAACCACGTCATCAAGTTTGCGATGACACAACAGTTGGCCTTATCAAGAACAATGACGAGACAGAGTATAGAGAGGAAGTGGAGTGGCTGGTGGATTGGTGTGAGAAGAACAACCTAAGCCTAAACATGGGTAGGACAAAGGAAATCATTGTGGGCTTCAGGAAGGTGCAGACAAACCATCCTCCTCCACGAATACATGGCTCCTCTGTAGAGACAGTTAAATACACCAAGTTCCTGCGAGTTCACATCACGGATGACCTCACCTGGTCCCTCAATATCACCTCTCTGAACAAGAAGGTACAGCAGCACCTCCACTTCCTGATAAGATTGAAGCAAGTGAGGCTCCCTCCTCCCATCTTAACTACATCTTACAGGAGCACCACTGAGAGCATCCTGACAAGTTGCACCTCCATCTGGTATGGGAGCAGTTGAGCATTGGACCAGAAGTGCCTACAAGAGACAGTGAGAACAGCTGCGAGGATCATAGGGGTCTCCCTACCATCGATCAGGGACATTTATCAGGAGTGCCGCATACGTAGAGCACTTAAGGATCCCGCCCATCCATCCAGCATCCTCTTCAACATTCTACCATCAGGCAGGAGACTATAAAAACAAGAATAGTCAGGATGAGAAACAGTTTCTTCCCTCAGGCCTTTAGGCTTCTGAACTACCAGCCACCTCTATTTTGAGGTGTCACTGGTTAATCTGTTCTGTACTTACCAATATTTAAAATTAATTCACCTTAGTTTGTTATTTATGTATGATTCATCTGTTGATTTGATCCTTACCTTCACAAGTTATCATGTGTTATGTGTATTAGTGTGCTTTATATGCTGGTTCAAAGAAACTTTGTCTCATTTCTATATACATTATATGGTTATGTACATGTATAGTTAAATGACAGTACACTTGACTTGACTTGACTTGGTGATGTGGGGAATGAATGTTTGGGATGGTCAGTTTGAATGTAGTTTGTTTTATAATGAAAGCTAATTAAAGTCATGTGTGAAATGCGGCATAATACAAAATGGAATCAGTGTAATCACCAGAAGCACATTTACGATATGAACTTTCGTTTGGGTTCTAGGAAGAGGTTATGCTGCAGACTGTATGTTATAGAGTAATAATGTTTGCCAGTTCTGTAATTGAACACAGAACATAGAAATTTACAGCACATTACAGGTCCTTCTGCCCACAATGTTGTGCCGACCATGTAACCTACTCTAGAAACTGCCTAGAATTTCCCTAGCACGTAGCCCTCTATTTTTCTAAACTCCTTGCACCTATCTAAGATTCTCTTAAAAGAAATATGAACAATTACTGAAACGACCCGTTTATACAATGGGTTTGTCCCAAACAGATGTCTTGAATGTTGTACACTAACTTAATGGCAAAATCATGGAGCCACAGGTATCTCTTCTCCTTCACAGACCAGCAATGTAGTTTCTAACCAGCATTCAGCACAGTTTGCGAAGAGTTTGCACATTCTCCCTATGAGCACATGGATCTCATCTCCATGCCCTGGTTTCCTCCTACGTCCCAAAGCTTGCTGGTTGGTACACTTATAGGTCACTTTAAATCATTGTAATGTATGTGAGTGGCAGGTGTATTGGAGGGATTATTAAGCATGTGAAAGAGAATAAATAGAAACAAGTGGATGAAAGGGATTACCCTGCGAGCCAGCATAGACTCGATGGGCTGAATGGCCACTTTCTGTATCCTCAGAAAATAAGAAAAATTGGTAGCTGAGAAGGTGCTTTTCTGCGAGCCCTGCCTGTTGGTTACCAGAATAAAATACTGGGGTAATGACAGGAACCTAAGGCACTGTTTGCTTCTATGGGAATGAGTGTAAACTCACCTGTAACAATAGAGCTATAATTTGTCTCGGGTTTATCACATGGTTAACTCTCATTTGCCTAGATGTTAATTAATTCTGATACTTCCAAACTCTGTTCAGCGAAGTGATGCATGAAGAATTGCAAACTTGTGTACAGTAATATGCCAAATGTATTGGGGCAGAAATATGACATTCCTTTACCTATTCTTTGGGACTGAAATGAATCTGAGTGACAATCTTTGGATTATGGACTTCTCCGGAAGTGTACCAAACATAACAGAACTATTCACTTTTAGGTACCTGGACTGTCCATTTGAAACAGGAGTCATCTGCACTGCTTCAACATCTAGACCTAGCAAACACTATATTCTTGACCTGGACTAGCAATATAATTTTCCCATGTGATTCAACACTAAAGTCAAATGGTAAAGATTAGAAAACCAGTATAAGCCTTAGAAATGCTCCAAAGAATAGAAACCAAATGCACACTTCAGCTTATGTTATGTTAAAGGGGTTGATGTCAGGAAATCCAACATTTTCTATTTACATAAACAATCTTCCATCAAAAACTCAATGCAAACTGACAAAATTGCTGACAAACCTGGCAAAATAAACAATCATTCTGAGGGGGGTGATGGCTTCTGGGCAACGTTGTTCAGAAATTAAAAGGATGAGCTTGATAAAATATGAGCATAAGCAGATAAACCATCCAGTCTGATGAACCACACTGGATGGAGATTAAAGCTAACACTTGTGCTCCTTGGATGGTGTTGATCTAGTTAATGCTGAATATGAAAATGCCTTTAGAACTTTAGTAGATTTGATGATTAATATACCCAACTAATACACAGCAGCAAAGCCAAAGAATACAGGATCACATGCCAGCATAATAAAAAAAATACTAGAAGAGGCTCCAATCAAAATAGTCATAGTCATAGTCATACTTTATTGATCCTGGGGGAAATTGGTTTTTGTTACAGTAGCACCATAAATAATTAAATAGTAATAAAACCATAAATAATGAAATAGTAACATGTAAATTATGCCAGGAAATATGTCCAGGACCAGCCTATTGGCTCAGGGTGTCTGACTCTCCAAGGGAGGAATTGTAAAGTTTAATGGCCACAGGCAGGAATGACCTCCTATGACGTTCTGTGTTGCAGTAATGTACAGTAATGGTTCAAATGTCATGTAAAGTTTTGGTCAGTCAAGACGCTAAAATAGTAAAGGTTTTATGCCAAGCATCCTGAATATTAAGGGCCTCCTAACTGAGGAAAAGTTGGAGCTGTTTCATATTTTCAGGGGAAATTGAAAGTGATTTACTAGAATAGTATAATATAGTTAAAACCATCTTTAAATTAAATGCCATAAGGTGCATAGATTCATACCAAGAAAAAGTACATTTATGATTGAGACCCAGTTTTTTAACACAGTTCTGGTCAACTTCTAAGCTAGAAAGTGATAGGTGACGGTGGGTGGTTGGGAAAGATAAAGGGGTGGATAAGAAGGAATCTGATAGGAGAGGAAAGTGGATCATGGGAGAAAAGGGAAAAGGAAGGAGACGGACAGGTAATAGGCAATACAGGTGAAGAGAAAAGAGGCCACAGTGGGCAATGGAAGAAGAGGAAAGAGGGAGGGAATGAATTACCAGAAGGAGAAATCGAAGTTCGTGCCAACAGTTTGGAGATGAGACAGAAGATTAGGTGTTGCTCCTCCATCCTGAGAGTGGCTTCATCATGGCAAAAGAGGAGGGCATGGACTGACATATCGGAATGGGAATGGGGACAAGAATCGCAATGTTTGGACATTGGGGAATTCCACTTTTGGTGGATGGAGCGGAGGTGCTCGACAAAGCAGCCCCCCAATTTACGCCGGGTCTTACCAACATAGAGAAGGCTGCATCGGGAGCACTGGGATACAATGGGCGATATTGATAGAAGTCCTGTGTCACCTGGAAGGACTGCTTAGGGTCCTGAATGGAGGTGAAGGAGGAGGTGAATGGACAGGTGTAGCATTTCTGTTGCTTGCAGGGATATGTGCCAGGTGGGAGTGATCCCTGGGGAAAGCAGAGAGTGGTGGGGGAGGTAAAGATGTGCTTGATGGTAGATCCCACTGAAGATTGTGGAATTTGTGAGAATGATGTGTTGGATGCAAAGGCTGATGGAAGGGACAAGAGGAACTCTAACCTCCTCTGTGACCACTTTCACGATAATTCTCTTGAACTTCATGACTATAAACAAGTAGAGATTCACTGCAGAAATTTACATAAAGCTTCTGAGAATCTCCAGGTATCCTAACATGCATTGCAGCCAATGTCACTGACTGCAACACTGTTGTGCAAGTAAAAATTCCAGGCTATACCCCTGTGACAATTATACTAGGCTCTGATTATGAAATAGGGAATAAATGATCACAGGCACAGTGTATCATTATCAAGTTATTACTGGTTACTCTACTGGGACTGTCTCAATTCATTTGTGACAAATCCTGCTTACTTTGCAGATGGCACTCCAAGCTTCCTTGCACTTGTAAATAAAAAAGCTCTCAAGGGCTAAGTGAATGAAAAGACTTGGAGTCCAACATGTTCACCATGTGGAAGATTAATTGAGCATTGTATGATTGATTGGATATTTAAAGACATCTTTCAGAGGAGTATAATATTTGTCTGATCTCTTTGTCGACAGAGAGTTTGTAGGTATTAGACCCTGCTATTCTGGGTGCGGGACGTGCATTTATCACATGCAGTGCATGATATTCTTTGGATTCTTTGGGTCAGGCCGGCAGCGTCACTCCTTCATCCCATATGTCCAGTTGAAATCCTTCCCTGTTATTTCTCTCCTGAAAGAGACAGTGATAAAAATGAAAATGGACGGCCTCTGAACATAAATTGCCGCAGAGACTTGTACTTGAAATCAAGTGGTGAATAGTATTAACAACCCAGTATTTGGCTTTAAAGGCAGTCAGCTCAGATAAATTGTTGCAGACTTTATGTAAATTGCTTCTATTTTTGCTGACTATACTTTGGAAATAACAGATGTTAACAAATACTCTTCCTTTTGCAAGTTTCCATCCTTTCTCAGGGATTGATTCCTGGGATGGCAGGACTTTCATATGATGAAAGATTGGATCGACTAGGCTTATACTCTCTGGAATTTAGAAGATTGATGGGGGATCTTATTGAAACGTATAAAATCCTAAAGGGATTGGACATGCTAGATGCAGGAAGATTGTTCCCGATGTTGGGGAAGTCCAGAATGAGAGGTCACAGTTTGAGGATAAACGGGAAGCCTTTTAAGACCGAGATTAGGAAAAACTTCTTCACACAGAGTGGTGAATCTGTGGAATTCTCTGCCACAGGAAACAGTTGAGGCCAGTTCATTGGCTATATTTAAGAGGGAGTTATATATGGCCCTTATGGCTAAAGGGATCAGGGGGTATGAAGGGAAGGCTGGTACAGGGTTCTGAGTTGGATGATCAGCCATGATCATACTGAATGGCAGTGCAGGCTTGAAGGGCCGAATGGCCTACTCCTGCACCTATTTTCTATGTTTCTATGTTTCTATGCTAACAGAGTTAATGAAGCCACAAGCTTCAGCAGGGAAGCAACTGTGACACGAGTAACTTATTAACATTTTAATATCATTTAGCCATAAAATCATGCGAAAGAGATCAAGGCTCTAATAGAGAAGAAAAGAGTTGAGTTGTGCCATCTATGGTGCTGGAGTTCAGAAGTATAACAATGGCCATCACCAGAAAATCGTTGGGCTGCTATGTCAGAAGACCTTACCCAGAATGATTGCCCAGTGGTGTCCTTGACTGGGGAGTGTAAAGTGCATTGTTTTAAGAAGAATACAACTTGGCTTCACAGAGGAAAGTCAAAGACCATTCCATCATTGTGTTTGCTGTTGGAGGAAGAGGGAGCTGGTGGCATCCATCATTAAGGACCCTCACCACCTGGGTCATGCCCTCTTCTCATTATGTCCATTAGGAAGGAGGCAAAAGAGCCCGAAGAAGACACTCACTGTTTTGGAAACAGCTTTTTGCCCCTGCCGTCAGATATCTGAATGGTTCATAAACCCATGAATACCTTGTCACTACTCCCCGTTTGTATTATTTATTCACTGATGTATTTGTTTATTGTAACTTATTGGAGTTTTTATTTTTTGCACTGTGTTGTGGGTACAAAATAACAAATTTCACAACCCATGTCTGTGATGTCTGTCAAGGAGGGGGCAAAGAGGAGTGCAGTAGTGATAGGGGATTCCATAGTTAGAGGAGCAGACAGCAGATTCTCTGGATGTAAAAGTGATGCCTGGATGGTACATTGCCTCCCAGGTGCCAGGGTCAGGGTCTTGGATTAGGTCCATTGCATTCTAAGCAGGGAGAGTCAGCAGCCAGAAATTATGGTGCCTATTGGTACCAATGCTACAGTTAGGAAAAGGGAGGAGGTCCTGAAGAGAGAATAGAGGGAATTAGGTAGAATGTTGAAAAGCATGACCTCCATGGTGGTAATCTCTGGATTTCCGCCTGTGCCAGATGTCAGTGAGAAGAAGAATAGGGTGATTTGGCAATGAACACATAGCTGAGAAATTGGTGCAGCAGGCAGGGTTTCAGATTTCTGGACAATTGGGATCTCTTCCGGAAAACGTATTACCTGTACAGAGCTTAAGATAAAGGAATTCTTAGGATGCAGTGATCATAATATGGTAGAATTCACTCTGCAGTTTGCGAGGGAGAAGATCAAGTCAAATCTATGGTGGGATAAAGCAAATTACAGAGCCATGAGAGAGGAGCTGGCCAAAGTTGATTGGAAGGGGACACTAGCAGTGATGACAGCAGATCAGCAATGGCTGGAGTTTCTGTGGGCAATTTGGAAGTCGTAGGATAGATATATGCCAAAGATGAACATGTATTCTAAACGGAGGAGTCGATATTTAAGTTTGTGGCTTCGGGGTACATGGAGGCTCATGGTAAAATATTCCAAAGTCGGCAATGTTTCCTGAAGGGGAAAGCTTGCCTGACAAATCTGTTGGAATTCTTTGAGAAAATAAGAAGTTGGATAGACAAATGAGAATTGGTGGATGTTGCATACTTCAATTTTCAAAAGGTACTGTGCATAAG
Source organism: Mobula hypostoma (assembly GCF_963921235.1). Taxonomy (NCBI): domain Eukaryota; kingdom Metazoa; phylum Chordata; class Chondrichthyes; order Myliobatiformes; family Myliobatidae; genus Mobula; species Mobula hypostoma. Next base: position 33,109,499 of record NC_086104.1, read on the forward strand.
AGTTCATGGTATTGCAGGGACGATACTAGAATGGGCAAGAAGCAAAGAAAGGGAATAAGGGGGACCTTTTCTGGTTGGCTGCTGCTGACTAGTGGTGTTCCACAGGGGCTGGTGTTGTACCACTTCTTCTCATGTTACATGTCAATGATTTGGATGATGGAATTGATGATTTTGTGGCCAAGTTTGTGGACGGAATGAAGATAGGTGGAGGGACAAATAGTTTTGAGGAAGCAGAGAGTCAGTAGAGTGACTTAGATAAAGGTTCAAAGGTTCATTTTATTGTGAAAGAATGCATGTACAATACAACTCTGATATTTGTCTTTTCCAGATAGCTGTGAAATACAGGAAGATCATGGGAGTTGATGAAAGAAAAGACATCAACGGTCCCGCTCCCTGACATGAAAAATGCAAGAAACAAAACTCACAGACCCCAAAATTCCCCATCTCTCCCCCGCAGAAAAATACAAAAACACAGTATCAAACCCTGTTGAAGAGAAAAACGTACCAGGAGAATGGGAAAATAAGGGGTAGATGGAATACAGTGCAGACTTCCCTGGTAATGCACTTTGGTAGAAAGAATAAAGGCATAGACTATTTTCTAAACAGGGAGACAATTAAAAAAATCAGAGATGCAATCAGACTTGGAAACTCGTGCAGGATTCCCTAAAGATTAACTTGGAGGATTCCTCAATCTTAAGGAAGGCAAATCCAATGTTAGCATTCATTTCAATAGGACTAGAAAATAAAAGTAAGGATGCAATGCTGAGGCTTTATAAGGCAATGGTCAGACCACATGGAGTATTTGAGCAGATTTGGGCCCTTATCTAAGAAAGATCTGCTGCACTCCTGTGGGTCCACAGAAGGTTCACAAGAATGATTCTACGATAAAAGGGTTAACATATGAGGAGTGTTTGATGTCTCTGGGCCTGTAGTCACTGGAGTTAAGAAGAATGAGAGGGGACCTCATTGAAATCTAGATGGTGTGGATGTAGAGAGGATGGTTCCTATAGCGGGGGAGTCTCAGCCCAGAGAGTACAGCTGCAGAATAGAGGGACATCCATTTAGAACAGAGATGAGGAGGAATTTCTTTAGCCAGAGGGTGGTGAATCTGTGAAATTCATTGCCACAGATGGCTGTGGATGCCAAGTCCTTGTATATATTTAAAGCAGAGGTTGATAGGTTATTGATTAGTGAGGTTGTCAAAGCTCATGGGTAGAAGGTAGGAGAATGGGTTTAGGAGGAGTAATAAATCAGCCATGGTTGAATGGCAGAGTAGACACAATTGGTTGAATGGCCTAATTCTGTTTCTTTTGTCTTATAATAAACCTGATTCTGATTCTTATGGTTTTACAGCAGAGTAATCTTGCTGCAACAACCAACCTGTTGGACTAGTATCTACCTACCCGCCTCCCTACACCCCATCCCCACCTGAGATGCCCTGAACCCTCTGAGTTTGTCAATTAATTTCTCCTCAGATTCCAGCAACTGCAGTCTCTTGTGTCACCATTATATAGTTCATGCTCTAGGTGGCAGGCACGAGCCACATTCAGACCAGGAGATGGCCGCAGCATCGGTGCTGCAACAGAGTTCCTGCTGAAGCCTATCTGCCTGTCCAGAATGTCCAGAATTAAACAGCAGGAAATCTTACAGTAAGTGTGGATCATTGAAAGGAATATCATTGCTAATAGCTGAAAAGCACATTGGACTCACCAAACAAGTCCATGTCATCCTTTGTCCCAAAAAAATTTGCATGTACTTAAATAGCAGGGATGGTAGACAAACCTCTCACTTTTGCATATATTTCTTAATGTTTCCCTGCTTTAAGCCTTAGGTTAAAATAATTACACACTCAGCTACGTTCTAGTAAAATAACTCCCATTCACCTGCCCATTGACCTCCTCCCTCACCTCCATTCAGGGACCCAAACAGGCCTTCCAGGTGAGGCAACACTTCACCTATGAATCAGCTAGGGTCACCGACTGTGTCCGGTGCTCCCAGTTTTTCTCCCTCTCTCCCTCTCTCTCTCTCTCTCTCTCTCTCTCTCTCCCCCCTCTCTCTCTCTCCTCTCTCTCTCTCTCTCCCTCTAAGCGTGATGAATTTTCAGGGCCACTTTTTATCTAATGTGAAAGCACTTCTTCATAAAAAAGGTGTAGCCATGGTCACTCGCATAGGTCACACTTATGCCTGCCTTTTTGTTGGTTATGTGGACAGTCTATGTTCCAAGCCTACACTGGTATCACTCCCTAACTTTTCCTACACTACATTGATGACTGCATTGGTGCTGCTTTCTGCACGCATATGGAGCTCATTGACTTCATTAATTTTGCCTCCATTTTCCACCCTGCCCTCAAATTTACCTGGTCCATTTCCGACACCTCCCTCGCTTTTCTCGATCTCTCTGTCTCTGAAGACAGCTTATCTACTGATGTCTTTATAAACCCATGGACTCTCACATCTACTTGGACTACACCTCTTCTCATCCTATTACTTGTATAATTGCCATCCCCTTCTCTCATTTCCTCCATCTCTACCACATCTGCTCTCAGGATAAGGCTTTTCATTTGAGAACTAAGGAGATGTCCTCCTTCTTCAAAGAAAGGTGCTTCCCTTCCTCTACCATCAATGTTGCCTCCAACTGCATCTCTTCCATTTTGTGCATGTGTGCTCTCACCCCATCCACCTGCAGCTCTACCAGGGATAAGGTTCCTCTTGTTCTCACCTACCACTACCACCTAGCCTCCGCGTCCAGCACATAATTCTCCATAACCTCCGCTATCTCCATGAGGATCCCACCACCAAGCACATTTTTGCCTCCCCCCCCTTTCTGCTTTCTGCAGGGATCACTCCCTACTTGACTCTCTTGTCCGTTCATCCCTCCCCACTGATCTCCCTCCCGGCACTTATCCTTGCAAGCGGAAGAAGTACCTACTCCTCCTCCCTCACTACTGTTCAGGGCCCCAAACAGGCACTTCACCTGTGAGTCTGTTGGGGTCATATACTGTATCTGGTGCTCCTGATATGGGCTCCAGCATGTTGGTGAGACCCAACATAGATTGGGATGCTGCTTCACTGAGCTCCGTCTGCCAGAAAAAGCAGGATCTCCCAGTGGCCACCCATTTTAATTCCATTTCTCATTCCCATTCTGACATGTCAGTCCTTGCCCTCCCCTACTACTGTGATGAGTCCACACTCTAGCTGGATGAGAAACACCTTATATTTCGTCTGGGTAGCTTTCAACCTGATGGCATGAACATTGATTTCTCAAGCATCTGGTAACAGTCTCTCCCCCTCACTATTTCCCATTCCCATTTCCCTCTCTCACCTCACCTGCTTACCTGCCCATAACCTCCCTCAAATGCTCCTCTATTTTCCCTCTTCCATGGCTTTCTGCCCTCTTCTATCAGATTCCCCCTTTTCCACTCCTTCTTTCTCTTTCACCAATCATCTTCCCAGCTCTTTACTTCACCCCACCCCTCCCAGTCCCACCTATCACCTACTATCTTGTTTTTCTTCCTCCCCTCCCCCCACTTTCTTATTCTGACTTATCATCGTTTGCCTCCAGTTCTGATGAAAGGTTTCGGCCTGAAACGTCGACTCTACTCTTTTCCATAGATGCTGCCTGGCCTGCGGAGTTCTCTAGCATTTTGTGTGTGCTGCTTGGATTTCCAGCATCTGCAGATTTTCTCCTGTTTGTTTCTCCCTGATTGATGAATCCCTGAAACTTTAAGAGCTCCATCTGTAAATATGAGGTCGTCTGGGCAATCTGTCAGGGAAGAGAATTTCTATGATCTCACTATCTAGTATCTTTTTCCCTTTGGCTAGAATAAAAATATTTCCCCTACAAATAAAATGTCAATCATTTTTTTAAAAAACACAAATGAGCTTATCTGTCAGGAGTACTCTGCTGAGATTTGACAGGATCTTGTTGCGAAGAAGCTGATTCGCAGCAGTTATAGTTTTTATCACTAAGCATTGCAATGTTCTGCTGCTGCAAAACCGCAAATTTCATGACATATGCCGGTGATATTAAACCTGATTCTGATTCTGACTCTGATTTAGCAATGGGAAGATACAACTTAGTCTGTAAATCAGCCAGCAGCTAGGGAAATAATTAAATAAGGAGTACAGAGCGAGCCAATATGGTTAGAATTCAAAGATAAAATAAGGGAGGAGGCCCTGAAGAGAGAATATAGGGAGACACAATAGGTAGACAACTGAAAAGTGAAACCTCCAGGGTAGTATTCTCTGGATTGCTGCCTGTGCCACGTGCCAGTGAAAGTAAGAAAAGGATGAGTTGGCAGATGAATGTGTGGCTGAGGAATTGGCACAGGGGGCAGGGTCTCAGATTTCTGGATCATTGTGATCTCTTCTGTGGAAGGCATGATCTCCAAGGATACACATTGTATCGAAAGGACAGGCAGGGAGGCAGAAGGGTTGGGGTGGCTCTGTTGGAAAAAAAATGAAATCAAATCCTCAGAAAGTGGTAACGTAGGATCGGAAGATGTATAATCATTGTGGGATGAGTTGAGAAACTGCAAGGGTAAAAAGATGCTGATGGGAGTTATATACAGGATTCTGAAAATCAGCCTGGATATGAGATACAAATTACACCGGAAAATTGAAAAGGCACTTTAGGGCAATGTTGCAGTAGTCAAGGGTGATTTTAATATGCAGGTAGATTTGCAAAATTGGGTTGGCGCTGAATCCCAAGAGTTACCAAAGTTTTTTCAGATATATAAAGAGTAAAAGAGAGGTGAGAGTGGATCTTGGACCATCGGAAAATGATACTGAAGAGGTTGTAATGGGGGACAAAGAATGTGTCATTCTTCACTGTTGAAAACACTAACCTTTTTTCGGAAAGTCAAGAGTGTCAGGGGATAGAAGTGAGTGTAGTTGCTATTACTAGTGAGAATGTGCTTGGAGAACTGAAAAGTCTGAAGGTAGATCAATCACCTAGACCAGATGGACAACACCCCAGGGTTCTGAATGAAGTAGATGAAGAGACTGTGAAGTCAATAGGAATGATCTTTCAAGAATCACTAGACATAGAATGGTTCCGGATGTCTGGAAGATTGCATATGTCACTCCGCTCTTCAAGTAAGGGAGGAGGCAGAAGAAAGAAAATTATAGGCCATTTAGCCTGACTCAGTGGTTGGGAAATGCTGGAGTCCATTAGTAAGGATAACATTTTGGGGTACTTGGGAGCACATGGTGAAATAGGCCAAAGTCAGTAAGGTTTCCTTAAGGAGAATTCTTGCCTGATAAATCAATTGGAATTGTTTGAGGAATAACAGGCGAGATTGACAAAGATCTGTCTTTGTCAGTTAGGTCAGTGGATGTTATTTACTTGGATTTTCAGAAGGCCTTTAACAAGGTCTCACAGTTGAGCCTGCTTAACAAGATAAGAAATCATTGTATTACAGTAAAGATACAAGCACAGATAGAAGATTGGCTGACTGGCATAAGGGAAACTGTGGGAATAAAGGGACCTTTTCTGGTTGGTTGCCGGTGACCAGTGATGTTCCACAGGGATTGGTGTTGGGACCACTTCTTTTCACATTATATGTCAATGGATGACAGAATTGATGGCTTTGTGGCCAAGTTTGCAGACGATACAAAGGTAAGTGGAGGGACAGGTAGTATTGAGGAAGCAGGGAGTTTGCAGAAGGATTTACCAAATTAGGAGAATGAGCAAAGATCTGGCAGATACAATATAGTGTAGGGAAGTGTATGCTTTTGCACTTTGGTAGAAGGAATAAAGGTGTAGACTGTTTTCTATATGGGGAGAAAATTCAAAATTTGGAGGTGCAAAGGGACTTGGGAGTCCTTTTGTATGATTCTTTAAAGGTTAATTTGCAGTTGGAGTCAGTGGTAAAGAAGGCAAATGCAATGATAGCATTCCTTTCTAGAGGACTAGAATATAAGAGCAAGGATGTCATACTGAGGCTTTATAAGGCATTGATTAGACTGCACTTGGACTATTGTGAACAGTTTTGGACCCCACATTGAAGAAAAGATGTGCTGACATTGAAGAGTGTCCAAAGGTGATTCATGACAATGAAAGGGTTAATATTTGAGAGCATTTGATGGCTCTGAGCTTGTACTTGCTCAGTACAAGATGCATGATGATGACGATGATGATGAGTAAGAATAATTAAATTATTATTTCCATGGATTTTAATTATCTTCTAATTGGCAGGCACAGATTGTGAATGAGAAAGGGGAACTGAATGTAATAGGCCTGTCAACTGTTAGTGAATATCTTGGATTAAGTCCATATAAATCTGAGCAATCCAAATTGTAAGTGTCAAAAAGGTCAAAAGTGTCAAAAAGACCTGGAACATCAGAGTGGGTCAGTAAAATTTTGGAAGGATGAGGAGTGAGGTGCCTGAGCTGAAATGAAGTGGGAAATCAGTATAAGAGGAATGATGAGATATTTTTGACACTGAAAATGACAGCCCACAAGGACTATAGGAATATTAATGAAAATGAAAATACTTCAGCAAATGAAAAACCCAGAGGTTGTCTGGAATCGATTGTTCTTTCTTTCCTCTTCTCTCTATAAGTGTATACCTCAGATAAATATTATGTGGAGATTTGTGACAAATATGATTATGTGATATATATGTACTGTATCTGAAATACATCTTACGGAAATGTTTGTTTGATGATGAAACTCAATAAAAAATAAATTACAAGAAAAAGAAAAGCTGAGGTAGTCTGGGAGAAAAAAAAATCAAGAAACATTAAAAAAATGAAAAGGGATTGTGTTCAGTCTTGGTCACCCTGCTACAGGAAAGATGTTATTAAAGATGTTATTAAACTGGAAATAGTGCACAAATCATTTACAAAGCTGTTGCCAGATGCCAAGGCACGAGTTACAGAGAAAAGTTGAACTTGGAGCATAGCAGATTGAGGGGCAGGGGTAGACAGGATGAATGCACTCTGTCCTTTTCCTAGGGTTGGGAAACCTGGATGGTCTCAGGTGAGAGGGGAAAGATTTAAAGTAAAGTTTGAGGGGCCATTCTTTTACACAAAGGTTGTACCTATGTGGAATGAGCTGCCAGAGGAAGTACGTGAGATAGATATATCTACAACTTTTAAAAACACATGTACAGGTACATGGATTGGAAAACTTTAGAAGTTTATGAGCTAAGTGCTGGTAAATGAGACTACCTTGTGTAACTCTCATACACCAACTTTGCTCTGCTGACAGCCACGCGACTCAGAGGTGAGGAGGCCGCCTTGCATTAGCAGTATATGTCTAGGGTTGGTATGATTTGGTGTTCAGCCAAACAGGAGCATGGGCACGTTCTGATTAAAAGAACCTCAATTTGAACGAATGCTGTGTAAATACTGCCCATTGCCCAGAAATGACAGATCATACACCAGCATAAAGTTTGCCAATTTTTAACTTTATCAAATGATTAACAGAGAAAGAAAAAGAAAGATAAAAGGGCCCATTACAGTGAAACCAGTCTAAATGTGCACATAAACATTGGAGCTAATTTCTGTAGTAGCTGGGTGTATTGCTTCACCCATGGTGCTGAATTCCCATCACCAACCAGAGGCAGAACTTCCTTTCTTGGAATTCTCCATTTGGTGAAACATTCCGTGCAATAGGGTCTCCCCTTCCAATGGGACCCTCCAGATGTCTTCCCTGCTGCTCTTCTTCCTGCACCTCCTTCCAAAAGACCCCAAGTCAGACTACTGTTGTTCAGAAATCCCTTCCCACCCAGTTCTCTAGAACTTTCTCACACATCCCACAATCCTGATCAGCCAACACCACATTCCTAAGTTGGACAACATGGCTCCTTATCTTTAGTCGAAGCCAAAACACTCTTACCAGCAGGACACACTGCTAAAATAAAATATCTCACAGCATAGCAGTAGAAATCTCAACCAGTGCATTACTCTAGGATGGGGCATCTTTGGCTGCATGGGCAGAAGGGCTTTTTTTCCCTGCTATATAACTCATGATTCTATAAAACAAATTATTCACAACAATCAACAAGCAGATTTAACAACAACTATTAACAAAGGGAGTTAGGCCTAGGCAAGAGTTGGTTACACATGTTTAAAGCATGATCAAAAATAGTATTTGATTTTTACTCAATTAAATACCTGAGTGGTCTTCTGGTACACTTGGTTCTACTTGGTATCAACTTTACAGTCCAGCTACAGGTCTATTTGATTGTACAGTATTCTTCCATTGTTTCACCAATCAGTTTAATCTTACTGTAATTTATATGCATCGGATATGATCCTCGAATTAACACTGAATGTATCAATCTGATCTCTCAGATGACACATGTTTACAATTGAATAACAGTGTGATCATACAAGCAATTATATCAAATTCAAGTATGATATTACTGTAAATATTATATAAGATACCAATGTTTTCATACAATACAGTTGAGTTTTGACAAATAACAATGTGATCTCACAGTCCACCCAGTTATTACAGCTAGTAGTGTGATCTTACAGTACTCAGCATATCAAATATCTGCAAAATATCCCTGTGATCCTACAATCACAGGGTTAAGCCAGTGATCAGTGTTATTTTGCAGTACACAGCAAAAAAAACCTAAATAGTTTTATAGCCCAGCTATTTATTGGAGAGGCATATGTTGTGTCCAGCTCTGGTTATATTAGAAATCTGTGTGATTTTGCAGAACAAAATTAGAAAAAAAACTTGCATTATTTTACAGTAAACCTATTTTACAGTATTCTGCTTATATTCTCTATTGCAAGGACAGCATGATCTTACAATCTTACAATACACATTCAGAATTATAAGAATTGTACAGCAGAGAAACAGGCCTTTTCTTCCACCAAGTCCACACTAGCCACCCCACTCTCCCATTAACTCCATCCACATTATATCACTCACTTACATACTGTTGATAAGTTACAATGGACAATTAACCTACCATCACCTGTCATCTTTGGGATATGGGAGGAAGCCCAAGTATGTAGAGGAAACACGTGGTTACAGAGAAAATGTGTAATCTCCACATAGATTGATGATAGATTTAGATTGAGCCCAGCTAACCAGAAGCAGAATCAGAATTGGGTTTATTGTTATGAAAGATGTTGTTTTGTAGCAGCTGTAGAGTGCAATGTATAAAAATTACTATAAATTACAATAAGAATTCATTAAAAATGAATAAATACCGCAAAAAGAGAGCAGAATGATGAGTCTGTCTTCATGGGCTGTTCAGAAATCTGATAGCCTAGGGAAAGAATCTGTTACTAAAATGTTGAGTGTGCACTTTCAGGCTCTTGCACCTCCTTCCTAATGGTAGTGATGAGAAAAATCATGTACTGGATGGTGTGACCAGAGCTGTGAGCTAACAGCTCAACTATCTGTGCCATTCTGAAGTTGCACAATACAATGAGTGTCTAATGCCACAGTACACAAGTCAATCAAGTACTTGTGTTACATAACATTCATGCATGATCAACGTAATGTTAGGGTGCTTTCATATCAGATATTGACGTGGTCCTGCAATGCACAGATGGGTCAGATATCAGTATGACTTTACAGTAGCTATCCCTTTCAACTAATTAATGTAATAACAGTAAATGTAGACCTTGAACAAAAAAAACCTTCTGCATTTTTAGTATGTTTTATCAAACGTTTAGACTGTACACTGCATACCTTGGTCATCTTTTTCTATGTTATTGTCTATCTAGTAAACTTATTCGAAATTTTGGTAACGTGAACCTGGCATTGAACTACAGGCAGTTGCTTGTACAAGATATAAATTATAAGGTTAAAGACTTGAATCTATTGGCGAAAAAACTTTACACAGATGATGTAGGCGTAATATATTCTGTTTGCCACAAGCTGGCAGTAGATCTGCACAATGAGCATCTATATTCATTATTTATTAATCCTGATGGGAATATGAGCACTGATCAGAAATGGATAACTAAGGTATTCGTAAGTGGTATGTTATAAATATAACATAAAATTTGGGGCCTTGGATTGCTGGTGACCTTAATTTCTTTAAAGGTTTTGTACTTTGAATGACATTTTCTGGACATCTTTAATCAGTTAAGACTTCCATAAAAATAGTGGATAAAAATATATGATTCACATCCTTTATATAAAAATTTCACTGGTTATAACATAAAATTTATGTGGCTTCATAATGCATTAGACAGCAACTATGCTCTAAAGCTGGAAATTATAATACCAGTTTAGAACTTTAAAATAAAACTGCTATTAAGGAGGCAAAACGTTCCTGCACGGTAGGTGCAGGGATGGAGTTGCTTCACGACAGGGTACCTGGAACCAGGAGATGAGAGGAGAAGAAATGTCTTCATCCTGGGAGTGGTGAATCTATGGCAATCTCTACCCCGAAGGGATGTGTAGATTTAGTTACTGAGCACGTTCAACGCAGGGATTTTTGCATATTAAAGGATTAACACATTATTACCGGAAAGTTGAAGTTCTTTCTGTCAGGCAGTGCCTCAAAATCAAGGATTACTTCAACTTCAGTTCTGTGGATCCTGAGGTGGCTGAAGATGTCAGTGTGGAATTCACAGACTGTGCCTCTGTAGTTGGTAATGTGGGAAGTGAGGCATTCTTTCTCCATTATACTAGCTTCTGTGCTCTTGATGAAGAATCATAAGTTTCCCAACTGTACCTTATCCATTTTGTTTAGACATAGTCCAGAGATTCTGTTGAGGATTTTAAACTTTTACAGAAAAATGGCACTGAAGCAATTGGACAATCATGAATTTATTGAATAATCTAGCAGAAACCAGGTTCTGAACAAACAATTTTTGCTTATGCAAACACAAGGAAATCTGCAGATGCTCGAAATTCAAGCAACACACCCAAAATGCTGGTGGAACGCAGTAGGCCAGGCAGCATTTTTGCTTATATTCATTTTTCAATAAATTATTTATTTGGGAGTAATTTTCTTTTAAAATTTTGTATTGTTTTGACAATATCTCCATGAGAAAGCTTTGTCAATTCATGTCACTTGATGATGTCAACACTGATAAATTAGCAGCCTTGACGCTAGCAGTGAAAGTCTTGTTGAGAAAGATACTATGGCTGATCGCTTGGATATGATAGAATTAAGAACTTGCTTTGATTGTGCTCCTGTGAAAATCAATCCCAGATTTTGTAGTCACCGTCTTGTAGAATGGACTCTTGGAGCAGTTATCACTGTTTTGGTGACACCGCAAAGGATACACATGGAAAAGACATACAGTCTGGGCAGAAGCTAGTCCATGATCACAACAAGTCCAATCAAATCTATCAAACTAGCAGTTACATTGTGATCATAAATTCTTCATTACTTACTGTAATGATGGACCAGCAGATTTTTGCTCGAGGAAGCTGAAGCAACAAAACACTTTGTGGTGAAGTATTCACACTGAAGTACCAATTAAAATCGAATATGTTCTTTGTTTTTTAACTTAGATCCTAGTCCTCTGGAATTAGCAGACTCTCTAAACTTGATCAAATGCAGGAAATGCTGGAAATATGCAGCAGACTGCAAGTGTGGGAAGAGAAACAGACAAAAGTTCAGGTTGGAGACCCTTCATCTTCACTGAAATTCAATATCGAGTCTGAAAGTTGACAATGTCCCAGGCAGATGATGAGGTGCTGATCCTCAATCTCGGGTTAGACCCACTGTGACAGTACAGGAGACTGCACTTTGCTAGTGAATTAAAGTGTCAGTCAATGAGAAGCTCAGGGTCAACCCTTACGGTTTGAACACGTGTTCCAAAAAGCGATCACCCATTCTGTGCTTGATTTCTCTAATGAAGTGGAGCCCACAATGTGAACCCAGAATGAAAATCGTACAAGTGAATTACTGATCTACCTGGAAGGACTGTTTGGGCACTTCATTCAGTATTGATAATGAGCTCTCCTCTTTATTAGAGAAATCAAAAACAGATTATCTGGTCAATTTTCAGAACACCAATGAGCAAAAGAATTGCAAGGGACAAAAGTAGTCCTCTGGAAAATCATAATGTTATTCCGTGTGTGGAGCCAAACGAGATGGGGGAAATCTTAAATGGATTTTTTGCACCTGTATTTACTCAGCAGGCAGACCCAGAGTCTATAGAATTGAGGCAAAACAGTATCAAATTCATGGACCCCATACAGATTAAAGGGGAGGAGGTGCTTGCTGTCTCGAGGTAAATTAAGATTCCCTCAGACCCTTTGGGAGGCAGGAGCAAAAATTGCAGGGGCTCTAGCAGAAATATTTAAATCATCCTTAGCGACAGTTGAGGAACAGGAGGATTGGAGGATAGCCAGTGTTGTTCTGCTGTTTAAGAAAAGCTCTAAAAATAAACAAGGAAATTATAGGCCGGTAAACCTGGCATCAGTTGTAGGAAACTTATTGGAAGGTATTCTAAGGGAATGGATCTATTTGGATAGACATGGACTGATTAAGGATAGTCAGCATAGTAGGTTGTGTGTAACCAATCTTAAAGAGTTTTTTGAGGAAGTTACCAGGAAAGTTGATGAAGGCGAGCAGTGGATGTGGTCTACGTGGACTTTAACAAGACCTTTGACAAGGTCCTGTGTGAGAGGTTGGTAAAGAGGGTTCAGTCATTCAGCATCCAAGATGAGGTAGTAAATTGGATTACACATTGGCTTCACAGGGGAAGCCAGAGAGTGGTAGTAGATGTTGTCTCTCTAACTGGAGGCTTGTGAAGTACCGCAGGGATCGGTGCTGGGTCCGTTGTTGTTGTCATCTATATCAATGATCTGGATGATAATGTGATTAACTGGATCAGCAAATTTCTGGATAAAACCAGGCTTGTGGGTGTAGTGGACAGTGAGGAAGACTATCCGAGCTTGCAGCGGGATCGGGACCAGATAGGAAAGCGGACTGAAAAATGACAGATGGCACTTAATGCAGACAAATGTGAGGCATTGCACTTTAGTGGACCAACAAGCGTAAATCTTACACGGTGAATGGTAGGGCACTGAGGAGTGCGGTAGAACATTGGGAATCTGGGAGTACGGGATCATAATTCGTTGAAAGTGATGTCACAGGTAGATAGAGCCATAAAGAAAGCTTTTGGCACATTAGCCTTCATATGTCAAAGTACTGAGTACAGGAGATAGGATGTTATGTTGAAATTGAGGCCTAATTTGTAGTGTTCTGTCCAGTTTTGGTTACCTACCCACAGGAAGGATGTACATAAGGTTGAAAGAATACAGGGAAAACTTACAAGGACGTTGTCGAGAGTGGAGGACCTGAATTATAAGGAAAGATTAAATAGGATTTTTTTTGCTTGGAACATTGAAGACTGAGGGGAGATTTATTAGAGGTATACAAAATTATGAGGGTATAGATAGGGTAAATGCAAGCAGGCGTTTTCCACCGAGTTTGGGTGGGACTACAACTGGAGGTCATGGATTAAAGGGGAAAGGTGAAAAGTTTAAGGGGAACATGGAGGAATCTTCTTCACCCAGAGGGCCGTTTTAGAGTATAGAGTGCAAGTGATGCATGCAAGCTCAATTTTAACATTTAAGGAAGTTTGGATAGGTCACACCTGGAGTATTGTGTGTCACACCTGGAGTATTGTGCGCAGTTTTGGTCCCCTAATCTGAGGAAAGACATCCTTGCCTTAGAGGGAGTACAAAGAAGGTTCACCAGATTGATTCCTGGGATGGCAGGACTTTCATATGAAGAAACACTGGATGAACTGGGCTTGTACTCGTTGGAATTTAGAAGATTGAGGGGGGATCTGATTGAAACGTATAAGATCCTAAAGGGATTGGACAGGCTGGATGCAGGAAGATTGTTCCCGATGTTGGGGAAGTCCAGAACGAGGGGCCACAGTTTGAGGATAGAGGGGAAGCCTTTTAGGACCGAGAATAGGAAAAACTTCTTCACACAGAGAGTGGTGAATCTGTGGAATTCTCTGCCACAGGAAACAGTTGAGGCCAGTTCATTGGCTATATTTAAGAGGGAGTTAGATATGGCCCTTGTGGCTACGGGGGTCAGGGGGTATGGAGGGAAGGCTGGGGCGGGGTTCTGAGTTGGATGATCAGCCATGATCATAATAAATGGCGGTGCAGGCTCGAAGGGCCGAATGGCCTACTCCTGCACCTATTTTCTATGTTTCTATGTTTCTATGTCTATGTAAATGGTTGGTAAGGGTGTGGAGGGCTACGGTCCTGGTGCAGGTGGATGGAAGTAGGCAGCTTAAATGGTTTGTCATGGACTAGATGGGCTGAAGGGACTATTTCTGTGTTGTACTTTTCTATGACTCTATGACCTTCCTGTTACTGACCATTTTAATTCCCCATTTTTATTTAGTTGTGTATTTACAACAGTGCCTCTTTCATCTCAGATGGTTGAGGAAGTTTGGTATGGGCCCCCCAAATCCTTTCTACAGGGGCACAATTGAGAGCATCCTGACTGGCTGCATCACTGCCTGGTATGGGAACTGAACCTCCCTTAATCACAGGATTCTGCAGAGAGTGGTGCAGACAGTCCAGTGCATCTGTACATGTGGACTTCCCATGATTCAGGACATTTACAAAGACAGGCATGAAAAAAGGGCCCAAAGGATCATTGGGAACCTGAGTCACCACAACCATGGTCCTATCCAGCAGCTACCATCTGGAAAACGGTACCACAGCATAAAAGCCAGGACCAACAGGCTCCAGGACAACTTCTTCCACCAGGCCATCAGACTGATTAACTCACACTGATATGAGTGTAATTCTATGTTAGATTAGATTATGAGAACACTCAGTCCTCTTTTATTGTCATTTCCAAATGCACAAATGCATTATTATAAATTACTATGATTGCACATTGCACATTTAGACGGAGACATAATGTAAAGATTTTTCTCCTCATGTATGTGAAAGACGTAATAAATAAAGTCAATTTAATTTAATTACAAATTCACTAGAGTGGACTGATATATATACCAGCAATAAGCATGTCAAGAACAGAAAAATAGAGAGTCTAACAGCCTGAAAATTATTCTTTTGTTATGTATTAGAGAGAATGACCTTTGACTCGTGTGTCAAAAACAAAGATTGCTTCCGAAGTACTTACTGAACTGATGTCACACAATTGAATGGTTGGTTAGTGATTATAGCCAAAGGGCAAGGCATAATGAAATATTGACTGAATTTGTCTGGCTATAATTCTTAAAATCTGAGCAGAGGATTAGAAAAGTATCCTTGAGTGCACAATAAGAACCTTGGTCTTTTGGCTTTAGGCCCACACGATACTCTCAATCACCTCTGCAATTTTCCGAGCTTCACCACACCAGCCTACTGTTAGATAATCTTGTTTAGCAATAAGGTAAAATGAAAGTATTGTCCGTTGTCAAGGATATTAGCAGAGTTAATGAAACCTGATCCCTCTGACACTGACAAAGGCTGTAGGGTCCACCATTACACATTGGCTTAAACAGGTGGAACATTCAGTTTGTTCAGAGGGATATAAACACGCTGTGGGATTATGGAAACTATAGTTTTTGAAGTTCTTTTGCACTTTATAATGCCTTAGTAAATAATTAATAATTAAAGCTCTATTCACTGACTCTTCTAAAAAGCCCTAAACTTGGATGTAACATTAATCATCAATAATGAATACAATTTTACATCTTTAGAATAAGATGTCTGCATTATCATATGAGCATAAGACATTGGTGTTGAAATAGGCATCCTGCCCCTTCATTCATTAAGTTTATGGCTGATAATCTGCCTCAGCACCATTTTGGTTTATTATTATCACAAGTAGTGAGATACACAGAAAAACTCTGTTTTGTACACCACCCATATAGATGATCTGTGCATTGAGCTAGTGCAAGGGCAAAGGAATAACAGAGTGCAGAATAGAGTGTTATGGGTACCAAGAAAGTGCAGTGCAGGAAGTCAATAAAGTGGAAGGCCATGATGAGGTAGATTGTGAGGCCAAGAGTTCATCTAGAACTAGTTTTCCAGAACTATCCCAAGCCTTTTGATTGCCTTAATCTCCAGAACTCTACCGAGCTCTGTTTTGAAAATACGCAGCAAATCCAAGCCTTCCAAGGTCAGGAATTTCAAAGGTTCCCTTTGAATGAAGAAATTTCTCCTCAATTCAGCTTTGAAGAATCAACTTCTAATTCAGAAGCCCTGTCTCTGCTTTGACTCACAGCCTCTGAAAATATCCTCCCTACATTCAACCTGTCCTCATCTTTGACCTCTAAGCCAAACACTGCTCTCACCAGTTCTCATCTCCACCTCCCTTTATTCCATGCTCCATTTTCTCTCATATCAGATTCCATCACTTTCAGTTCTTTGTCACTTCCTCCATTCACCTCCCATCTTCTGATATCACTCTCAATCTCCTATCATTCCCCAGCCTTGCCCCCAAACATTTGGATCCAGCTATGACCTGCCAGCTCTTGCTCACCCCTACCCTCTGCATTTTTATAGTGGCTATTTCCCCTCTTTCTTACAATCCAAATGAATGTTCTCAACCTGTCTTTTTCCCTCCATGGATACTACCTGGCCCGTTGAGTTCCTCCAGCACATTGTTGATTTAGCTCATCAAGCCTTCTGAGAATTTTGTTTGTCTCAATGACGTATCTTTGCACTTTCTAAACTCTAGCGTATACAGTCCCAGTCTCAGGGACTGGTCTAGAAGATCCTTGCTATACTCCTATGGCAAGTACATCCATTTTAAATGAGCAGATCTAGATCTCACACAATACCACAGCAGCATCTCACCAAAGCCCTATGCAAATACAATGAGAATTTGTTACTTCTACATTCAAATCCTTTTGTAATAAAGGCTAACATTCTATTTGCCCTCTTAATCATTGCCTTCAAGAACAGCCCAGCTCATTCAAGCTTCTAGATATATCATTGATTCATTTTCTAGAGAACAGCATTGTTTGTTGAGCAGCATTGTCCAACATCAAACTGTATTCCCTTGCCACAGCTCAGAATGAATAGAAAGGCAAAACATAGGAAATTGGTTGAAGTGAAGTCACCTTTTAACCAAACGTTTTCGTGTTGCAGCTGTCAGACTTTTCTGTAGGTTAATTGTCTATAGAACTCCTATTTTTAGAAATTGAACTGCTGCATCACCGTGCTGTCAATGACCTTGTTTGTCTAGTTGGCAAGCCTCCACTTGGTGAGGCAGACTTGATCCCGAGGCAGCATAGCAATGTGGTGTGTTAGAATACCTTCTGGTTATACCGCAGAGCAGCAGTACCAGGGTCTTTTTCCATCTGTGCTCATTTAAGAAGTGCGATATCTAGTCTGAACTCTCCAGTGTAACCCAAATCTGGGGTACATAGTGGAGGACAAGTAATTGGGTATATTTAAAGCAGAGTTTGCTAGATTCTTAATCAGTAAGACTATCAGAGATTAGGGGGAGAAGGCAGGAGAATGGGTTTGAGAGGGAAAATAAATCAGTCATGATCAAATAGCAGAATTGTCTCAATGGACTGAAAGGCCTAATTCTGCTCCTATGTCTTATCATTTATGTCTTATGAAAAGATCTCAATCTGAGCTAGATAAGGCACCGAAGAATATAGCTTCTCTTGTGTTATGAGAGGGAAATGTGGGGTAAATGAATGCTTGTTTCACTTATGAACTCCTATTGTCTGATGCAAGTACATGATTGCCAGTGGGTTCTATGACCGTCTCCTCTTTTATGGAATGCGGTGCAATGGGAGGAGGCAAAGTGGAAGACAAAGGCCAAAATGTCAAATGGAGGTCACACTTTAGTTCCGGGAATATGAGCCAAGTTGTATGACTACTTTTGAAATATGAGCAGAACTGATATCAGCAACTACTTTGACATTGCCCAAGGCAAAAATAGTATTACTGTCAAAAGCAATGACATGTAATGAAATTGCAGCCAGGATTTAATCTCTGGGGAGGAATGAACTTTACTTGTAACCTCTTCAACATGCTGTGATTCAACATAAAAACTTACAGTTAAGCCCTGAGTTTTAGTTGAAGTAATATTTTCTTTAATACCTTATTTTCTAATTCATTGTCGTAGAATCATACAATTCCATGGACAGATTAGACCTATTGTGTCAATTTGCCCTTGGCAGAAAGCTTTTATTATTCATAGGATACGGACGTCACTAACTTAATCACCACCCCAAATTGCCCTTGGAAAAAGTGGCAGTGAGGACATCCAATAGGCTCACCTCACTACCACCTTCTTATCTTGCTACAAAGTGCTGGAGGTTGGAGCTGAATGTGCAATGCTGAGAGACCAGGGCCAAGGACTGGAGATCAGAGGTCTGGACAGAACCTGTCTTGGGGTTGGAGCTTGTCTGTGTGTGAGAATTGATTTGTGGGTGGGGGGTTTGGGAAAAGGGCTTATTTTGCTGCTGTTGCTGTTGTTTGTGTTGTTCTGCTGAACGTAGTGGGAATGTATGCAACACCTGTGTGCTACCTCCTACACATCCTTGGGTTGCATTATTTGTTAACACAAATGACACATTCCTCTGTAAGTTTCAATGTCTATGTGATAAATAAATCTGATTCAATGTTATTGGATAGGGAGTCCCAGGATTTAGACCCTGTGATGATGAAAGCCTGGAAATATATTTCCAAATCAGGATGATGTGTGACTGATGATCTTGTCCATATGTGTGGTAGAGGCTGCATGCTTTGTCGATACTCTCAGAAAAGCCTGGGCAATCATTTATTGTCCACCCCTAACTGGCCTTACAAAGAAATGTTTAGCCTTTTCAGTGAAGGTACTTCCTTCACCCTGTTGGGAAGGGATTCTAAGATTTTAGAAAAGGTTCAAAGGCTCATTTTATTGTCAAAGTGTGCATGTCCAATACAACTCTGATATTTATCTTCCCTAGATAGCCATGAAATACAGAAAGACCATGGGGGTTGTTGAAAGAAAAGACATCGGTTCCTCCCCCACCAGCACGAAATATAATCAAAACTCGAAAACTCCAAATCCCCCAGACCCCAAAACCATGAAAGAATGGCAAAATTTCAGTTAGGTAAAGTACTTTTGGCAGTGTGTAATGCAGTCACAAAGCTCTAATGAACACTGAGAAAATAAACATTTAGGGTGATGGATATGGTGCCAGCTGCTATGCCTGGATGGAATTGAGATTCCTGCAACCAGCTAAAGTGCCAAAGGAAATTATTTCATCGTTCTCTTGACTTTGGACTTGTAGATGGTTGAGAGGAAAATGTATCAGTGTTTGAGTCACTCTCTGCAGTTTGCCAAGTCTCTAACCTGGTGTTGAAGCCATTGTATTTGAAGAGTTGTTACATGGGGATTTTATGTGCAAAACACAACTGAGTGGGGTTAGGATCTTGGCAGGATTTGAAACATAGAAACGTAGAAAACCTACAGCACAATACAGACCCTTCGGTCCACAATGCTGTGCTTACTTTAGAAATTACCAAGGGATATCCATAGCCCTCTATTTTTCTAAGCTTCAAGTACCTATCCAGGAGTCTCTTAAAAGACTCTATCATATCCGCCTTTACGACCATCGTCGGCAGCCCATTCCACGCACTCACCACTCTCTGCGTAAAAAACTTACCACTGAAGTCTCCTCTGTAACTACTTCCATGCACCTTAAAATTTGTGTTAGTCATTTCAGCCCTGGGAAAAAGCCACTGACTATCCATACGAACAATGCCTCTCATCATCTTATAGACCTCTGTCAGGTCACCTCTCATCCTCCATCACTCCAAGGAGAAAAGGCCAAGTTCACTCAATCTATTCTCATAAGGCATGCTTGCCAATCCAGGCAACACCATTGTGAATCTCCTCTGCACCCTTTCTATAGTTTCCACATCCTCCCTATAGTGAGGTGACCAGAACTGGGCAAAGTCCTATATAGCTGTAACATTAACTCTCGGCTCCTAAACTCCATTCCATGGTTGACAAAGGCTAATGCACCGTATGCCTTCTAAACCACAGAGTCATCCTGCACAGCAGCTTTCAGTGTCCTATGGACTTGGTCCCCAAGATCCCTCTGATCCTCCACACTGCCAAGAGTCTTCCCATTAATATTATATTCTGCCATCATATTTGACCTACCAAAATGAACCACCTCACACTTATGTGGGTTGAGCTCCATCTGCCACTTCTCAACCCAGTTTTGCATCCTATTGATGTCCTGCTGTAACCTCTGACAGCCCTCCACACTATCCACAACACCCCCAACCTTTACGTCATGAACAAATTTACTAACCCATCCCTCCACTTCCTCATCCAGGTCATTTATAGAAATCACAAAGAGTAGAGGTCCCAGAACAGATCCCTGAGGCACACCACTGGTGACCAACTTCTATGCAGAATATGACCTGTCTACAACCACTCTTTGCCTTCTGTGGGCAAGCCAATTCTGGATCCACACACCATGCCTCCTTACTTTCTCAATAAGCCTTGCATGGGGTACCTTATCAAATGCCTTGCTGAAATCCATGTACACTACATCTACTGCTCTACCTTCATCAATGTGTTTAGTCACATCCTCAAAAAATTCAATCAGGCTCATAAAGCACGACATGCCTTTCACAAAGCCATGCTGGCTATTCCCTATCATATTATGCCTCTCCAGAGGTTCATAAATCCTGCCTCTCAGGATCTTCTCCATCAGCATACTAACCACTGAAGTAAGACTCACTGGTCTATAATTTCCTGGGCTATCTCTACTCCCTTTCTTGAATAAGGGACAACATCTGAAACTCTCTAATCCTCTGGAACCTCTCCCATCCCCATTGATGATGTAAAGATCATTGCCAGAGACTCAGCAATCTCCTCCCTCGCTTCCCACAGTAGGCTGGCTAATATCTCCTCCAGTCCCCGTGACTTATCCAGCTTGATGCTTTCCAAATATCCAGCACATCCTCTTTCTTAATGTCTATATGCTCAAGCTTTTCAGTCCACTGTAAGTCATCCCTACAATCAAGCTCCTTTTCCGTAGTGAATACAGAAGCAAAGTATTCATTAAGTACCTTTGTTATCTCCTCTGGTTCCATACACACTTTTCCACTGTCACACTTGATTGGTCCTATTATCTCATGCCTTATCCTCTTGCTCTTCACATTCTTGTGGAATGCCTTGAGGTTTTCCTTAAACCTGTTCGCCAAGGACTTCTTATGGCCCTTTCTGGCTTTCCTAATTTCATTCTTAAGCTCTTTCCTGCTAGCTTTATAATCTTCTAGATCTCTATCATTACCTAGTTTATTGAACCTTTCGTAAGCTTTTCTTTTCTTCTTGACTAGATTTTCAACAGCCTTTGTACACCATGCTTCCTGTACCCTACCATCCTCTCCCTGTGTCATTGGATGTACCTATACAGAAGACCACACAAATATCCCCTGAACATTTGCCACATTTCTGCTATCCATACATTCCCCTGAGAACATCTGTTCCCAATTTATGCTTCCGAGTTTCTTCATGTTTCTCCTTACTCCAATTAAACGTTTTCCTAACTTGTCAGTTCCTATCCCTCTGCAATGCTATGATAAAGGAGATAGAATTGTGATCACTATCTCCAAAATGCTCTCCCACTGAGAGACCTGACACCTGACCAGGTTCATTTCCCAATACCAGATCAAGTATAGCCTCTCCTCTTGTAGTCTTACCTACAAATCTGTCAGGAAACCTTCCTGAACACACCTAACAAACTCCACACCATCTAAACCCCTTGCTCGAGGGAGATGCCAATCAATATTTGGGAAATTAAAATTTCCCACCATGACAACCCTGTTATTATTACACCTTTTCAGAATCTGTCTCCCTATCTGCTCCTCGATGTTCCTGGGTCTATAAAAAACACCCAGTAGAGTTATTCACCCCTTCTTGTTTCTAACTTCTACTCACAGAGACTCAGTAGACAATCCCTCCATGTCTTCCTCCTTTTCCGCAGCCGTGACACTATCTCTGATCAGCAGTGCCACACCCCCACCTCTTTTGCCTCCCTACCTGTCCTTTCTGAAACATCTAAAGCCTGGCACTCTCAGTAACCATTCTACCCCTGAGCTGAGTGTGGTTCTGATGTTAGCTTGCTGAGGCAGAAGGATGGTGGACTGCAGGAGGAAAAATGGACCCCGGCTTCTCTTGTGCCACAGGTGACATTGGAAAGGTAGTTTATTCTGAAGGTTAGGAGAGGCACCCATTGCCATTGCCATCTGAAGAATAGCTTTAAAATAAAGCATGTAGACATGATGATAACTTACTTTTATTTATGCATTTTTGGAAGCAGGATATTGCAAACCGTGTTGTAATTTATTAGCTGTGTCAATTGTGCATGAGAAATGATCACTGGTTTGGGAGGTGCGGCTGGAATAGCCCAAGTGATAATGATCTATTTTGGAGATACTATACATGGCAGCTACTCTGTGCCCAAATTTTTAGGGTTTTGGATGAGATGTCAGTCAAGTAGGTTGCTTCACCCTGGAGTTTGTTAAACTTCAGGAGTGTTTTCTCAGAGCTGCACTCATCAGGGGATGTGGAAAAAATTCCTCTGCACCTCTGAAGTGCCATGTAGATGGTAGAAAGGCTTTCAGGTGTCACGATGAAAGTCATTCATCACAAAATATCCAGTCTCTAATCTGCTTGTATAGCCACTGAATTTACGTGCCTGATCTAATTGAGTTTCTAGTCAAAGGTGACCTGAGGGTCCAGCTGTAGCTTGTGGAACACTTGACTAAATGTCTTGCATTGCTGGTTGGACACTCTTGGTGGGATACATATTGCCTGGTACTTCTGTTGAGCAAAGGCTACTGAGCATTTGTCAGCTCACATCTGTTTGTTGCCTAGATGTTGAATCTCAGTAGAGGCTGCCTTATTATCTGAGGAATTGCAAATGGAATTGAGCGTTGTTCAATCATCAGTGAACCTAATCACTTATGCTGGAAGAGAGATGAAGATGAAGATGATAAAGCAACTGTAATGACCTGGTTACTGCTATGCTGCCAGTATTTCACTTTAGCAGATCTGTAAAAGCAGTCTGTTCTGCTTTCAGCCTGTTTGGGTTCAAGCTGAGAAAAGGGGCTTTACTGTTCTACTTAGGAATGTTGTGTCAGCTAATCAGGATGGTGGAATTGGGAGATCTGTTCTAGAGTATGCTGGGTGGAGAGGTTTTGTGAGGGACACTGGTGTGGGTCGAAATCTTTTTTAGTGGGAGCTGGGAGAAGACAGGAGAGAAGATGGCCAAGGGTGCCGTCCCTGTTGCACAAGGTGCTTTGTGCAGATGAATGGCTTCAAGAAGGAAGCAGCAACACTCCTGTGAGAAAGTCCGTTTGTTTGAGATGGATTTTGGTGTCACTCAGAAGGTGGCGTGTGCTTTCACGCAGACTGAGGGTCCAGTGCGTGAGTTACAGACAAGTTCAAGATGAGATCCAACTTATGTGCACATTTGACTGTTTAGTTACAATGGGACCTTCCTGTCTTTTCTTTATTAACCCTTTGGCTAAGTTAACATTAGAAATATACTTTCTTTATAATTGTAAGCAGTATACAATCTGTTATTTCTTGCTGATAGATGATTGTGGGGGTGGGGGTAGTAAATCACACAGCATTCACACAAACTGGGCTTTGGATGGGGGAGACATCCTGACCTAATGACCGATCTCAGGACCAAAGGTGTATACAACCTAGACATATGAAATCTGAGAAAGGCAGGTTTCTCGCCGCGGAGTCCAGTGGCTGTTAACGAGGGGCGAACGAGCCGCATTTCCAGAGACTCCTAGTAAAAGGGGATTTCACTAATGCTGTGATGTCCCGACATTTGGATTACTGATCTTTAAACAAAGAGACATTTTCTTTTGTGTGACTTATCACTCCATTTATTGCAGTTTTTCCTCAGTTCTCAGGGACTTCAGTGTTACCAGTGTTCTTGGAGCCACAATTGGTCAGAACCTACCTCAGCAAGTCACTTTCTGGCTTGGGAACTCAGTTCTTTGGCATACATTTCCATAAAGCTGTGATGAGGTGTGGTTTCATTGTGGTGCCACCCAGTATATGGAAGGTGTTTTCAGTGTGAAGATGGGACTTTATCTTCATGGATTTATGTCTTATGAAGAGATCTCAATCCGAGCTAGATAAGGTACCCTAAGAAAACAATTGCTCGTGTCATAGGAAGGAAATACAGGGTAAGGGATCAATTCTACCAATGTTGTCACTGGAGAAATGGAGGAGGATGAGGGACCAAGTAGGTTTATCCTTGTGCTGATTCACTCACAACCTGCATCAGTCCTCACCAAACCTCAAGTCAGTGGTGAAGTCTCCCACCCAAAATATATACTGTGCCTCTGCAGCTTTTATATTTTCTATACTGCAATTTGAGAGGAGAAGCATAACTCACATATACCAGTATCTCAATGGAATAAAGGGAATTACGGAGGCATGAGTGAGGAGTTTGCCCAGGTGGATTGGAGGAGGATACTGGCAGGGATGACGGCAGAACAGATATGGCTGAAGTTTCAGGGAATAGTTCACAATGCGTGGGATAGATGTGTCCCACAGAGGAAGTAGTTCTGAAATGGCAGGGGTAGGCAACTGTGGCTGACAAAAGAAGTTAAGGACTGCATAAAAACCAAGGCAGTCAAAGTGAGTGGGAAGTTGGATGATTAGGAAACTTTTAAAGTCCAACAAAAGACAACTAAAAAAGCTATAAGAAAGGAAAAGATGAAATATGATGACAGACTAGCCAATAATATAAAGCAGGATACCATAAGTTTTTTCAGTTATATAAAGAGTAAAAGGGAGGTGAGAGTTGATATTGGATTACTGGAATACTTTGCATCTGTCTTCACTGTAGAAGACACTAGCAGTGTGTTAAAGGTCCGTGAGTGTCAGGGAGCAGGAGTGAGTGCCATTGCTATTACAAAGGAAAAAGTGCTTGGAAAATTCGAAGGTGATTAAGTCAGCTGGACCAGGCGGACTACATCCCAGAGTACTGAGAGAGGTTGCTGAAGAGATAACCGATGCATTGGTCATGATCTTTCAAGAATCACTTGATTCTGGCATGGTCCTGGAAGAATGCAAATATCACTCCACTCTTTAAGAAGTGAGGAACGCAAAAGAAATGTAATTATAGGCCAGTCAGCCTAACCTCAGTGGTTGGGAAAGTGCTGGGGTCTATTTTTAAGGTTTCCAGGTACTTGGAGGCTAACGATAAGTCAAAATGAGCATGGTTTCTATGAAGCGAAATCTTGTTTGACAAATCTGTTTGAGTTCTTTGAGGAAGTAACAAGCAGGGTGGACAAAGGCGAGGCAGTGGATGTCATTTACTTGGATTTCCAGAAGGTATTTGATAAGGTGCCACACAGGACGCTACCTAACAAGATAAAATCCTATGGCAATACAGGAAAGATACTGGCATGGATAGTGGAATGGCTGACAGGCTGGAGGCAGCAACTGGAAATAAAGGAGGCCTTTTCTACTTGGCTGCCGGTAACTAGTAGTGTTCCTCAGGGGTTAGTGTTGGGACTGCTGCTTTTCACATTGTCAGTGATTTGGATAATGGAACTATTCCTAATTTGGACTATTCCTCTTCTCACCCTGTCTCTTGCAAAAACGCCATCCCTTTCTCGCAATTCCTCCGTCTCCGCCGCATCTGCTCTCAGGATGAGGCTTTTCATTCTAGGACGAAGGAGATGTCTTCCTTTTTTAAAGAAAGGGGCTTCCCTTCCTCCACTATCAACTCTGCTCTTAAACGCATCTCCCCCATTTCACGTACATCTGCTCTCACTCCATCCTCCCGCCACCCCACTAGGAATAGGGTTCCCCTGGTCCTCACCTACCACCCCACCAGCCTCCGGGTCCAACATATTATTCTCCGTAACTTCCGCCACCTCCAACGGGATCCCACCGCTAAGCACATCTTTCCCTCCCCCCCTCTCTCTGCATTCCGCAGGGATCGCTCCCTACACAACTCCCTTGTCCATTCGTACCCCCCATCCCTCCCCACTGATCTCCCTCCTGGCACTTATCCGTGTAAGCGGAACAAGTGCTATACATGCCCTTACACTTCCTCCCTTACCACCATTCAGGGCACCAAACAGTCCTTCCAGGTGAGGCAACACTTCACCTGTGAGTCGACTGGGGTGATATACTGTGTCCGGTGCTCCCGATGTGGCCTTTTATATATTGGCGAGACCCGACGCAGACTGGGAGACCGCTTTGCTGAACATCTACGCTCTGTCCGCCAGAGAAAGCAGGATCTCCCAGTGGCCACACATTTTAATTCCACATCCCATTCCCATTCTGACATGTCTATCCACGGCCTCCTCTACTGTAAAGATGAAGCCACACTCAGGTTGGAGGAACAACACCTTATATTCCGTCTGGGTAGCCTCCAGCCTGATGGCATGAACATCGACTTCTCTAACTTCCGCTAAGGCCCCACCTCCCCCTCGTACCCCATCTGTTACTCATTTTTATGCACACATTCTTTCTCTCACTCTCCTTTTTCTCCCTCTGTCCCTCTGAATATACCTCTTGCCCATCCTCTGGGTCCCCCCCCCCCTTGTCTTTCTTCCTGGACCTCCTGTCCCATGATCCTGTCGTATCCCCTTTTGCCTATCACCTGTCCAGCTCTCGGCTCTATCCCTCCCCCTCCTGTCTTCTCCTATCATTTAGGATCTCCCCCTCCCCCTCCCCCTCCAACTTTCAAATCCCTTACTCACTCTTCCTTCAGTTAGTCCTGACGAAGGGTCTCGGCCTGAAACGTCGACTGCACCTCTTCCTACAGATGCTGCTTGGCCTGCTGCGTTCACCAGCAACTTTGATGTGTGTTGCTTGAATTTCCAGCATCTGCAGAATTCCTGTTGTTTGTGGATAATGGAATTGATGACTTTGTGGCAAAGTTTGCAGATGATAGGAAGATAGGTGGAAGAGTAGATAGTGCTGAGGAAGCAATGTGATTGCAGCAGGACTTAGACAAATTGGAAGAATGGGCAAAAAAGGGGCAGATGGAATACAGTATTGCGAAATGTATGATAATGCATTTTGGTAAAAGGAACAATAGTGCAGACTATTAGCTAAATGGGGAAAAGGTACAAACATCAGAGCTGCAGAGGGACACAAGAGTCCTCGTACAAGATTCCCAGAATGTTAGTTCACAGGTTGACTCTGGGGTAAAGAAGGCAAATACAATGTTGGCATTTATTTTCAAGGGGAATAGAATATAAAAGCAAAGAGATAATGCGGAGCCTTTACAAGATACTAGTCAGGCTACACTTGGAGTATCGTCAACAGTTTTGGGCCCCATATCTCAGAAAGGACGTGTTGTCATTAGAGAGAGTCCAGAGGAGGTTCACGAGGATGATTCTGGGAATGAAGGGGTTAACATGTGAGAAGCATTTGGCATCTTTGGGCCTGTACTCACTGGATGTTAGAAGAACGTAGAGGGATCTCATTGAAACCCACTGAATGTTGAAAGGACTAGATAAGGTGTATGTGGAGAGGATGGTTTCTATGGTGGAGGTATCCAGAACTAGACGGCACACCCTCAAATTTGAGAGGCAATTCCTTAGAACAGAGGTAAGGAGGAATTTTTTTTAGCTAGAGAGTTCTGAATCTGTGGAATTCTCTGCCACAGATTGTGGTGGAGGCCAAATCCATGGGTATATTTAAAGCAGAAGTTGATTGTTTCCTGATCGGTCAGGGCATCAAAGGATATGGTGAGAAGGCGGGTGTATGGGGTTGAACGGGATCCGAGATTAGCCATGATGGAATGGTGGAGCAGACTCGATGGGCTGAATGGCCTAATTCTGCTCCTATGTCATATGGTCTTATTTAAATATTATTTGTATTGGGAAAGCACTCATTCATCAGCTGAGGTTAAAGAATGGAATCATTATGGGATTTGGATTCCACATTGAGGACTCCATGTACATTTTTTCACTTTATACCAACCCATTCCATGGGGTCTGCCTGCCAGTTGGACAGGATGTACAGTACATAGCAATTGTGATGGAACCTAGTACTTTGTCCACAAATCTGGATATATTACTTGCCTAGTCTGTGGAACAACTTTCCCAACTTAGACACTCGGTGTATGTGAGGAGGATTGTGCAATGCTGATGCCAGGTGAACAACTGGGTTATGTTCATTTTCTGTTTCATCACAATGGTTCTGGTAGAACTGGGTGGCTTGGTGGACCACTTCAAAGTCGACCACATTGATGGCTTTGGAATCCCACAAAAGGCAGTCCAGGTAATGATGGCAGATGTCCTCCTTTGGAGAGAGAACCAGATTTTATTTTATAATGACCTAGTGGCTTTGTGGTCATTGATATTAATAACTAAATTTTCACTCTCTTCACCAACATCCCTCGCCCCATCATCCTCAACGTTCCATACAGGAGCCTCAGGATTCACACCACCAGGTTCAGGAATACTTATTACCCCTCAACCATCCGGCTCTTGAATCAGAGGGGATAACTTCACTCAACTTCACTTGCCCCATCAGCCAACTGTTCCCACAACCTATGGACTTACTTTCGAGGACTCTTCATCACATAGTCTCAATATTATTGCTTATTTATTTATTATCGTTTTTTCCTCTTTCTTTTTGTATTTGCACAGTTTGTTGTCTTTCGCACATTGGTTGTTTGTCTATCCTGCTGCCAACTATCTTTTATTAATTCTATTCTGTTCCTTGTACTTACTGTGAATCCCCGCAAGAAAATGAATCTCAGGGTTGTATATGTAACATATATGTACATTGGTAATAAATTCACTTTGTATTTTGAACTTTGGGACTTGATTTCATTCCTGGAATTCCAGATTACTGGTGCCGTGAGTCAGAGGCCTGGACTTGGCCTCTAGATTACTGCAGTGCAGCACCTCATGGGCATGGGTTAATTAGATATGGCGGTGAATCGTTTGGTACAGGTTAAAAGATTCCATTTAACATCAGAGAATGTATACAATATACAATTTGAAATTCTTACTCTCCGCAGACATCCTTGAAACAGAAGAAAAACCCCAAGGAATGAATGACAGAAAAAAAGAATCCCAAAGTTCCCTACCTCCTCTCAAGCACAAGCAGCAGCAATCAGCATCAACTCTCCTTCCTCCCACTTATTCTAGCATAAAGCATCAGCATTCCCACCACCCACCATGCAAGCAACAGCAAAGCCCCAAAGACAGCCCATGTTCTACAGTACATCAAAACCGACTATTCATCCCTCAAGCTCTCTCTCACACTAACAAGGGAAGATAAACAGTTGCTGTTTTGGTGTTACAGTCTGTCTGTCGCCTGTCCACTTTTATTTCAAGTTTCCCTGACTCAAGAATCGCCTGCGAGAGAGAGAGCGCGAGATCACTCGAGTGCAGGGGCTTCCAACAGCTGCACTTGCTGTCTTGATGTTCTGGCTCCCCGCGATGCTTCAGTTCACGATGCTACGGCATTGTAATTTCCTTTGGGATCAATAAAGTTTCTATCTATCTTCTGGCGAGAGGTCAGGTCTATAGAGCTTCATCTTCTGACGGGACCCACCTTCAGGACGCTCCTGGAGATATCAAAAACACAGCCGACTGGTCAGCTCCAAGAACAGGAACATGCTGCCATGCAGAACCGCAGTTTGAGTGCAGCTGTAGATCACGGACTCTGACAGGGACCCCAGTCACCTTGAAACAGAAAATAGAAATGTTTGAAGAAGAATAAATTAAACTGTTTCACTGATGGGCAGGGAGAAGTCACCCTCTGGTGTCATCTTTAGCTCCACCCCTTTAAATAAAGGGGGTAAATGTTAATGTTGGATCAGGTTAATATTGGATCTGAGTAAGCTTAAACATTTACAATTGATCCATCTCAGATACACCAATTTTTAAGTGTTAAAAGTTATCCCCCAATTGCCTGTTTGACAAAAAGCAACTTTGAACGTATGGCATGGACATAGCATCCTCTTTACTTTTACACTCTTGGAAGAAGTGTTGGACAAAAAAAGAGCTGAAACTAATATGGTGGAGCCTTAAAGCTGGGGTTGAGCAGCACAAGGGCCTGATAGAAGACAGCAGATGATGTGTTGCTCAAGGAAAGCCTTGCTAAGCCCAGAGGTTATGTACCCTTGAAGGTCAATGTTATTCTCTTTGATATGACTGAGGAGCACTACACGAGGAAACTGTGAATCACTAGGTTGGCTGTCACTGCTCTGTGAAAATACGTCAAAGCCAGCAATTCCCAGGGATACATAGATGAAGATCTACTCCTTGAAAGTTTCGACATTTTGCCAATCTCCATCCCCGGTTGCCCAATTGACACTGAATGATGTTTAAAAAGTAAATATTCAAGCAGTAATATTTAAATATTTAAGTAATTCTAAATGATAATTTAAAAAAATGAAATTAATAGAACATTCTAAAACATTTAACATAAATATTTTTATTCATTCATTTTTCTTGCAGCCTTGGCAACATTGACGAGGACTCATTTCTAATTGCATTTGAAAAATAAGTGGTGAGTCACCTTCTTGAAGCAATTCTGTTTACACATAGCAGCCATGGTATAACTGAGTAACTTGCTATGCTACTTCAGAGACAACCATAGCCACAATTTTGGCAAGAGCAAATTGAAGAATGAAGATTATCACCAGAACAACATTTTTGTATCAGGTTGTTTTTAACAATGGACTATTAGTTTTGTGTTGTTATTATTAATGAGGTGTATGGAGTGTCCAGAGGGGTAGCATCTCTGGTGAGGAGGTTTGATGTGTCTATTCTGGGGCAGCTCACTCACCTTTGGTTCCCACCGAACACTCAGGTCTCACCTGTGGCTCCAAATAGCTGTTTGCATGTGACAGCGACCACACCATGGTACACCATTCAGCAAGTGGGCTAAATCAGGTGAGTGTGGCTGGTGGTCTCATACCCCTGTGTGATAGTGACATGCCTGTCCTAGCATGCGAAATCAACTCTGGTGGACTGGGCAAATGAGATCTATAGTGAGATCCAACAAATAGGAAGGCATTACTGCAATGCTCTGTGGACAGTGAAAGCCATAACAGGGCATAGTAGACATCATGGTCATCCACTGCAACCAAGGAAGATCCCAGCTGTTGTACTTGTTCATACCACCGGACCCAGACTTCTGAGGTTGAGAGAGTGGAACTGCCCAGTGCAAAGGATTTTCCACTTAAAAAACTCTGCCGCACAGGTTTCACGTCATTGTCCGATACAATGGACAACCACCACGATTATTAATAACTAATATATTTTTGGGTCCAAATTTTATCTCAATTTAATTTCCACAGGGCTCTGGAACTTTAATCACTGTGACAACAGCCTGGTCATTGTTTTTTTCTCCACAGCCTTACTTCCTAGCCAGAATTCAAGGGCTGTATGCGGAACAATTTGCCAGCAGGACCCGCAGATGCAGGTACAATTACAATGTTTAAAATACATTTGAACATGTACATAGATAGAAGTTGTCCAGAGGGATATTGGCAATGCAGGAAAATGGAACTAACTCGGGTAGATCAACACACAAAATATGCCAGATGAACTCTCTATCTAGGTCAGGCAGCATCCATGGAAGGAAATGAACAGTCGACATTTCAGGCCAAGACCCTTCATCAGGAACAGAAAGAAAGGGGAGGGAAGCCAGAAGCCACCTGTCATTTGCAAGCATACTATTCCCTTCTCTCTGCCATATGATGAGTCTTCCAATTGCAGTATATCGGAGATGTCTTCTTTTGACAGAAAACGGGGATTCCCCTCCAGTGCTATCAATGCAGCATTCACCCACATCTCTTCCTTTTCCACACATCTCCCCCTATTCCCCCAGACATACCAGAAATGGGATTCCCTTTGTCATCGCCTACCACCCCAAAGATCTGCCTCCAGGCACTTGTCCTTGTAACTGTCCCAAATGTTACACTTCCTCCTACACCTCCTACCTCACTGCCATTCAGGTCCTAAACAGTCCTTCCAGGGGACAGAGCATTTCACGTGTGAATCCAATGGTATCATTCATTGCATCTGGTGTTCTCAAAGTGGCCTCCTCTACATTGGTGACACCCAATTCTGATTGGGGGAATCATTTCATTGACCCACTGCCCAACTATTTTAATTTTACATCCCAACACCACGGATACGTTTGACCATAGCCTCCTTTACAACGAAGTTGTGGCTAAACACAGAGTAAAGGGACAAAACCTCATAAGACCACCAGGCATAGGAGCAGAATTCAGCCATTTGGCCCACAGAGTCTGCTCCACCATTTCATCATGGATGCACCAATTTTCCCCGCAGCCCCAATCTTCTGCCTTCTCCCTGCATCCCCGCATGCCCCAACTAATCAAGAACCCATTGCCCTCTGCCTTAAATATACAGTCTTATCCTCCACAGCTGTGACAAAGAATTCCACAGATCTGCCACTCACTGGCTAAAGAAGTTCCTCCTCACGTCTATTCTAAAAGGATGCTCCTATGCTCTGAGGCTCTGTCCTCTGCTCTTAGACTCTCCCACCACAAGAAACATTCTCTCCACATCTACTTTATCAAAGCCTTTCACCATTTCACAGGTTTCAATGAGGTCACCCCTCATTCTTCTGAATTCTGGTGAATACCGGCCCAGAGCCATCAAATGCTCTTCATATGACAAGCCATTCAATCCTGGGCTGGAATCATTTTCGTGAACATTCTTTGAACCATCTCCGGTTTCAGAGCAGGCTTTCTAAGATAAGGGGGCCAAAACTGCTCACTATACTCCAAGTGAGGCCTCTCCAGTGATTTATAAAGTGTCAAGGTTACATCCTTACTTTTATATTCTAGTCCTCCTGAAATGAATTCTGACATCACATTGCCTTCTGCACCACAGACTCAACCTGCAAATTAACCTCTTGGGAATCTTGCACAAGGACTCCCAAGTCCCTTTGTTCCTTAGTTTTTTGTATTCTCTCTCCATTTAGAAATTAGTCAACCCTTTCATTTCTTCTACCAAAGTGCAAGACCATACAATTCCCAACACTGTACTTCATATTCCACTTCTTTGCCCATTCTCCTAATCTATCTAAGTCCTTCTGCAGCCTCTCTACTTCCTCAAAACCACCTGCCCCTCCACCTATCTTCATATTGTCTGCAAACTTTGCAAAAAAGCCATCAATTCCATTATCCAAATCATTGACATATAACATAAAAAGAATTGGTCCCAACACAGACACCTGTGGAACAGCACTAGTCACCAGCAGCCAACCAAAAATTGCTCCCTTGATTCCCAGTCTTTGCCTCCTGCTAATCAGCTACTGCTTTATCCATACTAGAATGTTTCCTGTAATACCATGGGCTCTTAGCTTATTAAGCAGCCTCATGTGTGGGACCTTGTCAAAGGCCTTCTGAAAATTCAAGTACACAATATCAAAGTTCTCCTTTGTCTATCCCACTTGCTATTTCTTCAAAGAATTCCAACAGATTTGTCGGGCAAGATTGTCCCTTGAGGAAACCATGTTGACTATGGCCTAATTTATCACGTGCCTCCAAGTAGCCTGACACCTCATCCTTAGTAATTGACTCCAACATCTTCCCAACCTCTGATGTCAGACTAACTGGCCTACAGTTTCTTTCTTCTGCCTTGTTCCCTTCTTGAAGAATGGTGTAACATTTGCAATTTTACATTCTTCAGGAACCATTCCAGGATCTAGTGATTCTTGAAAAATCATTACTAATGCCTTCATGATCTCTTCACCCACCGTTTTTATTACTCTGGGGTGTCAACCATCTGGTCCAGGTAAACATCTACCTTCAGACCTTTTAGTTTCCCAAGTACCTTCTCTCTAGTAAAGGTAACCACACACTTCATGACCCCTGACACCTGGAACTTCCACCATACTGATGGAAAATACTTATTCAGTTCATCCGCTATTTCCTTATTCCCCATTATTACCTCTCCAATGTTATTTTCCAGCGGTCCAATATCCACTCTTGCCTCTCTTTTACACTTCATGTATGTGAAGAAACTTTTGGTATTCTCTTTAGCATTATTGGCTAGCTTACTTTTGTATTCCATTTTGCCTTCTCAATGACTTTTTAGTTGCCTTCTGTTGGTTTTAAAAGCTTCCCAATCCCCTAACTTCCCACTAATTTTTGCTCTATTATATGCCCTCTATTTTGCTTTTATGTTGGCTTTGACTTCTCCTGTTTGCCATAGTTGTGTCATCTTGTCTTTAGAATACTTCTTCCTCTTTGGGATGTACATATCCTGTGCCTTCTGAACCGTTTCCAGAAAATCCAGCTATTGCTGCTCTGCTGTCATCTTTGCCAGAGTTCTTTTCCAATCAATTCTGGGCAACTCCTCTCTCATGCTTCTGAAATTTCCTTTGCTCCACTGTAATATTGATACATCTGACCTTAGCTTCTCCCTCTCAAATTTCAGGGTGGATTTGATCATATTATGATCACTTGCCCTTAAGGGTTCTTTTACCTCTGATCAATTCTGGTTCAGTGCACATACCCAATCCAGAATAGCTGATCCTCCAGTGGGCTCAACCATCAGCTGCTCTGAAAAGCCATCCTGTAAGCATTCTGGATTCTAGAAAATCCCCCTCTTGGAATCCCGCACCAACCTGACTTTCCCAATCAACCTGCATATTGAAATCCCCCATGACTTTTGTAACATTCTCATTTTGGCATGCATTTTCTATCTCCCTTTGTAACTTGTAGATCACATCCTTACTACTGTTTGGGGATCTGTATATAACTCCCATCAGGATCTTTTAACCCTTGCAGTTCCCTAACTCTATCCACAACGATTCAACACCTTCCGACCCTATGTCACTGCTTTCTAATGACTTAATTCATTTTTTACCACAGAGCCATGCCACTCTGTTTGCCTTTCTGCCTGTCCTTTCAATACAATGTGTATCTTTGGACATTAAGCTCCCAGCTATAATCTTCTGTCAGCCATGATTCTGTAATGTCTACAACACCATACATGCCAATCTGCAACTTTGCTGCAAGTTCATCTACCTCATTCTATATACTGCGCTTATTCATATATAACATCTTTAGTCCTGCATTCACATTTTTCGATTTTGTCTGTCTTTTAAGTTGAAGCTCATCCTGTTGACTGCAATTTCACCCTTACAATGGTCTCTCCTTGCTAGGAGTCTCACTATACATTACCTTTGCTTGTAAACCAATCACCTCATCTTCAGCACTCTCACTCCAGTTCCTACCCCACTGCCAAATTCGTTTAAACGCACCACAACAACTCTAATCAGCTTGCCTGCTAGGATATTGACCCCCCGCCCCCGGGTTCAGGTGTAACCTGTCCCATCTGTACAGGTCATATTCGATCCTGGTAGTCTGCAACTTGATGGCATCTCTAACTTGTTGCTATCTCTAACCATTCCCACCGACCACACCCCCTCCCCATCCATACACTTTGTTTTCTCTTATTCCTCTGTCATCAATAAACCTTCCCTTTCCTGTGTCCCACCTTCACAGCCTGCCCATCACCTACACCATCCTTAATCTGGTTCACACTTCCTTCTGTCCTCTCCTATAATATTCTATCTTCTTCAGTTTTTTGCCTTTCCAACTATCACTTCTGAGCTTCACACATCATTCCCACTTCCATTCCCCGCCAACCCTTCTTCCCTCTCTCCCGGATTCACCTATACTGGATTAGAATTTAAATTGTCACTTTTATTGCAGTTTAACTTTCTTTATGTTTGCTTATGTATTTCTCTAATCACCTATTTGTCAGTAAATATTCAGTGGATTTTCAGTATTTGCTGTATAGTTGGTTCTGTATTTTTAGTTTATTTGCAGCCTGCGTCAATCTCTATGAATTGAACTGTCTTCTAGGAGGAATATTCCTACCTGTCTAGTTTGAGCTAGTTTTCAGCATAAAGTCAACCACGAGGCAAGATTCTTTGTCTGTCTTCTTTCTTTGTTCGTCCTTACTTACAGTGGAGTGAGTTG
This sequence comes from Mobula hypostoma, assembly GCF_963921235.1. NCBI lineage: Eukaryota > Metazoa > Chordata > Chondrichthyes > Myliobatiformes > Myliobatidae > Mobula > Mobula hypostoma. Next base: position 33,145,394 of record NC_086104.1, read on the forward strand.
GTAATTGTTCTTTGTAATGAACGTCTAATAAAACAGCTAGAAGCTTTATGCCTCATTCTTGACTTCCAAAGAACCTCCTGGACAATATCATTTCCAGATCCACGACATATCATCCACTAGTTCATGCTCCTCCTGTTCCTCCCATCCTTTACTTCTGGTTTCTACCATCTTTTTCTTCTAATCCTAATTAAGTGTCTCAGTCCAAAATGTTGACTGTTCATTTCCCTCCATAGATGCTGCCTGACATGTTTTTTGTGTGTTGCTTCATTTCAGTGTCTGCAGTCTTTCTTGTCTCTATCTTCGTCGCCATGGATGAATTAGATTGTAGGGCCTGTTTCTAAGCTATATAACTCCATGGCTCCATGACTGTTATGAACCAAACACCTTGTATCCAAGGTAGATTTTCCCTCCATGCCATTCTTGTGATCTGTGTGTTGTGTACCTATCACTGGTAGCCTGAGAGACAGTAGCAACATCATTTAATCATCCTCATCCCCCACCCCCCCGCACTCTGCTGTTGCATTTATTCTGGTTCCTGACTCAGTTTTGTCACTGGTCAGGAGGAGAAAGCATCAACTGTAGTATTCACATCACTGAAGCTTGAGGCTGATTTTCTGTAAAGCTTTAAAGCTTCTAGAGAGAGCCCTTGTTAATCCGCCATCCCAAGCATTAATCATTGCCATCTGAGCATCTGTGTCAGATGTAAGAATGCTGCTGGGTTTCTTTAGACTGATACTTAAGGCAATAGGGTGACTAACACCTGTGCTGGAAGTGTTAGCAGTGTGTGAAAGAGAAGCTCCAGGCTCTCCTCTCTGATTCCTGCTGCATGAACAGCGAGGGAAGGGCAGGCAGTTTAGAGGTGAGCATCGATGGAAATCCAATAGAACTCCTGCTGAATTCCAGAAGGAACGTCATGAAGGTTTATTTATGTGTTTGGATGACATTTATGTGTACTGCATAAATTAATAGGACAAAAGAATATTAAAGCTATGCCTGATATGCAGTTCAAAGGATTCCTTAGGTACAATTAGAAGTTATATTCTGAAAACATTCTCACATGTTGAAGTTTTCAGATCTAGAAAATAAAACATAGAATAATGCAGCACAGAAATATGCCCTTTGGTCTATACTGTTGTGCTGAATTAATTAAATTGATAATCAAATGCCCAAGTAATCTCTTTTCCCTTCTGCAGCTCAGCATCAGTAAAACAAAGGAGATGGTGATGGACTTTAGGAGGACTAAGCCTGCACTGCTTCCTGTTACTATTGATGGTGAGGATGTGGATGTGATGAGGACCTACTAGTACCTCAGCTGGATGCCAGACGAGTACAGCGCCAACACAGACGCTGTGTACAAGAAGGGTCAGAGTCACCTTTACTTCCTGAGGAGACTGAGGTCCTTTGGAGTATGCAGGCCTCTCCTTCACATGTTCTACCAGTCTGTTGTCACCAGACTATGCGGTGGTGTGCTGGGGCAATGGCATCAACACGAGTGATGCCATCAGGCTCAATAAATTGATTAGAAAGGCTGTTATATGAGTCAAACTTGACACACTGGAGGCTGTGGTAGAACAAGTGACCCTGTGGAAAATCCTGGCAATTCTGGACAATGTTTCTCACCCTCTGCATGCCATCTAGGCTGAATAGAGGACCACATTCACTAATAGACTAAGACAACTATGCTGTTCCAAAGAGCGCTGTATGAAGTCATTCTCACCCCCAGCCATTTGGCTCTGTAATGAGTCAGTCTACAGGTGGGGAAGTGATGACCCCCCTCCTGTTAGATTGTTTGAGGTAACATTTTTTATTCTTTCTTACTTCTTATCTAATATTTGTATATCTGTGCACTTGTAATGTTACTGTGACAATGTAGTTCCCTTTGAAATCAATAAAGTATCTAACTGTGCAAAATCTATATCCTCTATTTCCTGCCATTTGAGATTTTACCAACAACACTGTTATCATCTTTGAATTTATAGAAGGAATTCATTGTCTACCTAATACCTTCTTAAATGACTCTGTGATACTTGCCTGCTCCACCAACCCAGGCATCCGCCACTCTGCGTGGGAAAAGAAAACTGATCGTGAGGGTCCATTGTAATGGGTACCAGCTTCCTGAGGCACCACAGTTTGAAGATGTTGTTGAGGAAGGGGAGAGTTGCGCCCATGATGGAGTTGCATCCTCTTTCAACCTTGCATGCTGGAGTCCCCATATTTGGTAGTATTTCAACCAGTCAAACTGCTCTCCACCTGTAGAGATTTGCTAGAGTCTTTGGTCACATACCGAATCTCATCAAACTCAAAACAGAGTATAGCTGGTGGTGTGCCTTCCTCATGACTGCATCAACCTGTCAGGCCCAGGATAAGCCCTCTGAAATGTTGATGCCCATGAATTTGACTATAATCAAGCACTTCAGATACTGCATGAAGCCATCAGCAAACAAGAAGCAATCCAATGACTACCTTGCAGTAGCACTTACATCCAGAGAGGCTGGTAATGAAACATATCAACACCTGTCTGAGAAGCATCTTGGATCTGCTTCAACTTACGTACTAGCACAACAGGTCCACAGCACATGCCATTTTATTGGCCCTTCACTCAGCCCTGGAGTATCTGGACAGCAAAAAGCTCTTTATCGACTATAGCTTGGTATGCAATACTATCATCCCCTCAAAACTACTCAATAAGCTTCAAGAACTTGGCCTCACGACCTCTTTATGCAAGTGGATCCTTGATTTCCCCACTTGTAGGCTCCAGCCACTTTGGATTGGCAACAACATCTGCTCCACTATCTCCTTCAGCACAGGGGCACGGCAAAGCTGTGTGCTTACCCCCTTTCTCTACTCTTTACACTTCTGACTGTGTGGCTAAGCACAGCTCCAATACCATATTTAAATTTGATGATGACACCGCTGTCATACAATGAATCTAAAGTGGTAACAAATCAGCATATAGGAGGGAGATTGAATTTCTGTCTGAGTGGTGCCATAACAACAACCTCTTCCTCAATGTCAGCAAGACCAAGGAACTGATCGTTGACCTCAGGAGGAGGAAACCGAAGGTCCATGAGTTAGTCTTCCTTGAGGATCAGATGTGGAGATGGTCAGCAACTTTAAATTCCTCAGTGTATCATTTCAGGGGACCTTCCAGGGCCCAGTACATGTGCAATTACAAAGAAAATACAGCAGCACCTCTTCTTCCTTAGGAGTTTGCAAAGATTTGGCAAGATAGAACATAGAACATAGAATAGTACAGCACAATACAGGCCCTTCGGCCCACAATGTTGTGCCAACCCTCAAACCCTGCTTCCCATATAAGCCCCCACCTTAGATTCCTCCATATACCTGTCTAGTAGTCTCTTAAACTTCACTAGTGTATCTGCCTCCACCACTGACTCAGGCAGTGCATTCCACGCACCAACCACTCTCTGAGTAAAAAACCTTCCTCTAATATCCCCCTTGAACTTCCCACCCCTTACCTTAAAGACATGTCCTCTTGTATTGAGTAGTGGTGCCCTGGGGAAGAGGCGCTGGCTATCCACTCTATCTATTCCTCTTATTATCTTGTACACCTCTATCATGTCTCCTCTCATCCTCCTTCTCTCCAAAGAGTAAAGCCCTAGCTCCCTTAATCTGTGATCATAATGCATACTTTCTAAACCAGGCAGCATCCTGGTAAATCTCCTCTGTACCCTTTCCAATGCTTCCACATCCTTCCTAGAGTGAGGTGACCAGAACTGGACACAATACTCCAAGTGTGGCCTAACCAGAGTTTTATAGAGCTGCATCATTACATCGCGACTCTTAAACTCTATCCCTCGACTTATGAAAGCTAACACCCCATAAGCTTTCTTAACTACCCTATCCACCTGTGAGGCAACTTTCAGGGATCTGTGGAAACGTACCCCGAGATCCTTCTGCTCCTCCACACTACCAAGTATCCTGCCATTTACTTTTGTACTCTGCCTTGGAGTTTGTCCTTCCAAAGTGTACCACCTCACACTTCTCCGGGTTGAACTCCATCTGCCACTTCTCAGCCCACTTCTGCATCCTATCAATGTCTCTCTGCAATCTCTGACAATCCTCTACACTATCTACAACACCACTAACCTTTGTGTCGTCTGCAAACTTGCCAACCCACCCTTCTACCCCCACATCCAGGTCGTTAATAAAAATCACGAAAAGTAGAGGTCCCAGAACAGATCCTTGTGGGACACCACTAGTCACAATCCTCCAATATGAATGTACTCCCTCCACCACCACCCTGTGCCTTCTGCAGGCAAGCCAATTCTGAATCCACCTGGCCAAACTTCCCTGGATCCCATGCCTTCTAACTTTCTGAATAAGCCTACCGTGTGGAACCTTGTCAAATGCCTTACTAAAATCCATATAGATCACATCCACTGCACTACCCTCATCTATATGCCTGGTCACCTCCTCAAAGAACTGTATCAGGCTTGTTAGACACGATCTGCCCTTCACAAAGCCATGCTGACTGTCCCTGATCAGACCATGATTCTCTAAATGCCTATAGATCCTATCTCTAAGAATCTTTTCCAACAGCTTTCCCACCACAGATGTAAGGCTCACTGGTCTATAATTACCCGGACTATCCCTACTACCTTTTTTGAACAAGGGAACAACATTCGCTTCCCTCCAATCCTCCGGTACCATTCCCGTGGACAACGAGGACATAAAGATCCTAGCCAGAGGCTCAGCAATCTCTTCTCTCGCCTCGTGGAGCAGCCTGGGGAATATTCCGTCAGGCCCCAGGGACTTATCTGTCCTAATATATTTTAACAACTCCAACACCTCCTCTCCCTTAATATCAGCATGCTCCAGAACATCAACCTCACTCATATTGTCCTCACCATCATCAAGTTCCCTCTCATTGGTGAATACCGAAGAGAAGTATTCATTGAGGACCTCACTCACTTCCACAGCCTCCAGGCACATCTTCCCACCTTTATCTCTAATTGGTCCTACCTTCACTCCTGTCATCCTTTTTTTCTTCACATAATTGAAGAATGCCTTGGGGTTTTCCTTTACCCTACTCGCCAAGGCCTTCTCATGCCCCCTTCTTGCTCTTCTCAGCCCCTTCTTAAGCTCCTTTCTTGCTTCCCTATATTCCTCCATAGACCCATCTGATCCTTGCTTCCTAAACCTCATGTATGCTGCCTTCTTCCTCCTGACTAGATTTTCCACCTGACTTGTCACCCATGGTTCCCTCACCCTACCATTCTTTATCTTCCTCACCGGGACAAATTTATCCCTTACATCCCGCAAGAGATCTCTAAACATTGACCACATGTCCATAGTACATTTCCCTGCAAAAACATCATCCCAATTCACACCCGAAAGTTCTAGCCTTATAGCCTCATAATTTGCCTTTCCCCAATTAAAAATTTTCCTGTCCTCTTTGATTCTATCCTTTTCAATGATAATTATAAAGGCCAGGGAGTGGTGGTCACTGTCCCTCAGATGCTCACCCACTGAGAGATCTGTGACCTGACCCAGTTCATTACCTAGTACTAGATCTAGTATGGCATTCCCCCTGGTCAGCCTGTCCACATACTGTGACAGGAATCCATCCTGGACACACTTAACAAATTCTGCCCCATCTAAACCCTTGGAACTAATCAGGTGCCAATCAATATTAGGGAAGTTAAAGTCACCCATGATAACAACCCTGTTATTTTTGCACCTTTCCAAAATCTGCCTCCCAATCTGCTCTTCTGTATCTCTGCTGTTACCAGGGGGCCTATAGAATACCCCCAGTAGAGTAACTGTTCCCTTCCTGTTCCTGACTTCCACTCATACTGACTCAAAAGAGATAGAAAAAGATAAGATGACTCAAAAGATATCAAAAACTTTGTCAAACTTCTATAGCTGTGTGGCGGAGAGTATATCGGCTGTCTGTATCATAGCCTGGTATGGAAACATCAGTGCTCTTGAATGAAAAATCCTACAAAAGTAGTGGATACAGCCCAGGCCAACATGGGTAAAACCCTCCCCACCATTGAGCACATCTATATGTAGCGTTGCTGAAGGAAAGCAGCATTCATCACCAGACACCCCCACCATCCAGGTCATGCTCTCTGCTGCAATCAGCAGGAAGGTACAGGAGTCTCAGAACTCATGCCACCAGGATCAGGAACAGTTATTACCCCTCAACCATCAGGATCTTGAACCAGAGGGGATAACTTCACTGAACTTCACTAGCTCCATCACTGAACAACTCCCTGAACCTATGGACTTATTTTCAAGGACTCTTCATCTCATGTTCTTGATATTCATTTACTATTATTATTATTTTCTATATTTTTGTGTTTGCCCAATTTGCTGTCTTTTGCACATTGGTTGTCTGCCCTGTTGGTGTGGTCTTCTGTTGATTCTATTATGATTATTGGATTTATCAAGTATGGCTAAAAGAAAACAAATCTCAGTGTTGTATATAGTGACATATAAGGATTTCAATAATAAATTTACACTGAACTTTGAAGCTGCACACTCTTTTCCACCACTGACCCCTCAATGAGGACTAGTGTGTATTCTCATAGCCTCCTCTTCCACAAATATTTCCTTCATCTTGCTGATGTTGGGTACGAGATTGTTGTTATGACTCCACTCAGGCAGCTGATCTATCTCCCTCCTGTATGTCTAATTGTTGCCATTTGAGATTTTACCAACAACAGTGTTATTACCTAAGAATTTATAGATGGCATTCGAGCTGTGCTTAGCCATGCAATCATGACTGTTGAGTAGAGCAGTGGGCTAAGCATGCAGACTGGAGGTGTACCTGTGCTGATTGTCAGCGAGGATGATCTGCACTCGAGTATGGTCTCCCAATGAGGAAGTGAATGATCCTTTCGCACAGGGAGGAAGAGAACCCAGATTTTGAAGCTCATTTATTATTACTGATTTTAATTTTATTGATTCCACAAAAAGCTACTGATAAGATGCCTTCCAAGGTGTCCTCATTAATATTGACATTTTCCCTGTGTGCGCCTCTTTCAATCAAGCATTTGAAACCAAAAACAAGAATTGATGCTCAGTTGATGTTGAAATCTTTCTAACAAACAGTAGGTGGAGCTGCTGCTTCACTTCTTTCCTATGTTTTTATTTCTGGCCAGAAGGTGTGAGGAAGAGGAATATTGAAAGAAATCCAAACATAGAACAGAAAGATTTTGTTATTAACTCACATTAAACAAAATAGGCAAATTATAAATGGCTAAGCGTTAGAGTGAAAACTGTCATGAATACATGGAAGGATATATCATACCTTTCCTCAGTTGCTTACCATCAATTATTTATCATGCACAATTCTGTTTTATAATTAGGTCATGTGCACTGCTTTGTATGAAACAATAAAAAATAGCAATCTCTTCCTTTATCTACATGCAGAATAGTTTCCAGGTGAAACATCCACTCACTTGTAGTTACTTCTTCATGGTTTGTATTATTTGTTGCATAATTAAATGTACAATTTTGGTACTGAATATAAATGTTAAGTGGAAAAGGTAGTGAGTGATTACTTTAGGACAAAAATTAGAGGCAGGTCTAGGCTTGCTGGCTCGTCAAGCCTGTGTCACCATTTATCAAGGCTGAGGCTGATATCGCACCTCATCCATTTTCTCACAGTACCCCCTGATTCCAGCAATAACCAGGAATCAATCAACTTGTGTTTTGAATGAACTTATTGACTCAACCTCTCATCTAAAATCTTTGTCAGATTCCCTTCTAAACTCCTCCTCAGCTTAAGCCCATGTCCTCTTGATTTTGATGCCTTGACCATGTGAAAAGATTCTATCATTTATCTCCCTATCAATGTTCAAAGTTAAAGTAAATTTTATTATCTAAATATATATATGTCACCATATACAACCCTGAGATTTGTTTTCTTATAGACAAAATACAAGAGACACAATAGAATCAATGAAAGACAACACCCAACAAGACAGAAACGAGCAATGTACAAATAAAACAAACTGCAAATACAAAAAGAAAGAAAAAATAATAATAAATAAGAAATAAATAATAAGAACACAGGATGAAGAGACTCAAAACTGAGTCCATAGGTTGTGGGAATAGTTTAGTGATGGGTAAGTGAAATTATCCCTTCTGGTTAACCTTTCTGGTTCTGGTTGAGAGTTAGTAACTATTCCTGAAGCTGGAGGTGTGGGTCCTGAGGCTCCTGAACGTTCTTGCTGATAACAGCAGTGGGAAGAGAGCATGGTCTGGCTCCTGTGACAGGGCTCTGTGTAGATGTGCTCAGTGGTGGGGAGGGTTTTACCCGTGGAGAATTGGGACACGTCCACTACCTCTTGTAGGCTTTCCATACAAGAGCATTAGTGTTTTCATAGCAGGCAACCAGCCAATCTTTCTAAGACTCTCAGAATTTTATATAACTATCTAGTCACCTTCAACTTCTTTCACTCCATGGAAAACAAGCCCAGCCTGTCCAATCTCTCCTCAAAACTAAGGACCTCCATTCCAAGGAAAATCCCAGTGAACCTCCTCTGCACCCTCTTCAGTACAATGACATGCCTCTTAGTGTGTTGACCAGAATTGCACATTATACTTCAAGTGTGGCCTAACAGGGTTTTGTAAAGTTGTAACATGATGTCCAGCTCTAACATTTTTCATCCTGACTGATGAAGGTAAGTTTTCCATATGACACCTTCACCACTCTACCTACTGGTGTTGCCACCTTTGGGGAACTATGCCATTTCAATGGGACTTAGAGATACTCTTGTTCAACTGGCATTCAACAATTTTCTTCCCATCACCCTTCCCCATTCATCAGAACATAAAAAGTATGAGCAGGATTTGGTCATCAGACTCACTGAGTCTGCTTCACCACTCAATCGAATTATGGCTGATCTGACCATGGATTCAGCACCACCTACCTGTCTTTTCCCACAAACCCTTAATTTCTCTTCTATGCAAAAATCTATCTAATTCTGTCTTAAAATATTTAATGAGACAGCCTCTATTACTTCCTTAGACAGCGAATTCCACAGATTCACTACCCTCTATGAAAAGCAGTTTCTCCTCATCTCCATCCTAAATCTATTCCCCCAAATCTTGAGGCTGTGTCCCCTGGTACCATTCTCAGTTGCCAGTGAAAACATCTTTACTGGTATAGGTAGAATACTAATTCACTTGTATTGCTTTTAAGTTAGTGAACTATAGTTTCAACTCAGAATACTCCTTTTCATTGGTGGAACCAACATACAATGCAGAAGATCTTATCTCAACTTGCAAACTTGTCTCTAAGCCTTGGATCACCTGTTGATAATAGTTTTCCTTCACTCCTACTCTGAGATCTCCGTTAATGGCCTCACACTCTCCTCCAGTCAACCTTAAAATATGTTCAATAAACATTGTTGAATCCTAGAGGCTGCATCACTACTGAAGACTGAGTTCAACAGCTTGAGGTGGTAATTCTGTTACTTCCATGTACTCTTCTTTGAGACACGTTGTTTCTTTCTTTGTGTCTTTGTTGTGCTTTTAGCACCAACAGTTTCCCTTGTACCTATACACCCCCCCCCCCACACACAAACACTCACTTTCCCCTCATCTGGGCTCACCTATCATCTGTCAGCTTGTACTCCTTCCTGCTCCCCCCAGCACCTACCAATTATCTTATTCTACCTCACTTGATAAGTTCCTCCAGCACTTTGTGTGCTGCTCATGGTTCCCCAGCAGCCTCAGATCTCCTTGTCTCTCTCACCATTAAATCTCTTAGGCCTTTCACCTTATCACTGATATGTGTCATTTTCATCCCATTCACTCCTGAAATAAATATCTGTGTCTTAAAACTTATTTCACCTCTAACTTTTCCTGCTCCTGATACAAAGGTTTACTCACCATGTAGCTACTTTTCAGCTATTTATACTTTTTACTTAAAATAAGGTTAGAATCTGCAACCCCCACATAAAGTGGTAAATAAATGGATAAAAGAAAGTAATTCTGCCTGGTAACAACACATTAATGCTTTTGGATGTTATATTAGCCAAGATTTGTAAACCTCAATATTAAATTTATACATAAAAATAATCCCCAGAAAACATTATAAATTGTAAACGCTTTAAAATGTGTGATCGTACTGCCTATTATGCATTTCATAGACATAACCCATGAACATTATTTTAGTATTATTTTCCCCTCTCTTTTGCATTTCTTAATTCATTTTATATATACTTCTTACTGCAATTTATAGTTTTTATTGTTAAATATTTCATGTTTGCAACTGCAAAACAAACAAATTTCACAACATATGTCAGTGATAATTAAACCTGATTCGGATGGCAGATGCACTCTATTTATTATTTAAGATATATTTATTGTTGATCAAACTTCAGTAACATTTTATTAATACCTTACAGCTTAATAAAAAGTAGCATTGAAATGTTTTTATTCTGGCAGTAAAATTATTCTTCCTATTGTCCCAATCATGGCTTATTCCCTTTGTCGGGTATAATTATTTCAATTTCACTTTGTGTCCATTGTGTCACAACTCAAATAACTAAATATTGGCAGAAAGAAAGTTTAGTTGCTGTCTTCATCCCTGCAAATACCACCAAGGTTAATGAAGCAAAGTACAACGTATTCTGTGATACTGTGTCATTTCGACTCCCTATATTAATTGCTTTAGCTTGCCCATTTCTATGGTCTTGCTTAATTTTTAAAAAAATTAGTGATAAACATTCTGCAATTGCTTTAATTTTCTAATATATGGAATTAGCATATGCTGAATTATTGAGACGACCTAAAACCAGCAGTGATCAGAAGTTCTCCCTTCTCTGAGTGCCTGTTGCCTGTGAAACCAGAAAATCAAATCTCTCAAGCAGTTTCTACAAAATGATTCTTCGTTTAGCTTGCCCCAGTGCTACATATTTTAATATTCTATTAATGGTGATTGATGAATTGCTGAATAGTTCTTAGTTCTACATCAATATTCTCCAGTACTCCCCGATACAACACATATTTACAGATGCAGACACCCTTCAGAATAATAATTGGACAGAACAAAATTTTATAAAATGTTGTCAATGGTATACAGTGGTATGCAAAATTTTGTGCACCCTTGGTCAAAATTTCTGTTACTGTGAATAGCTAAGCGAGTAAAGATGACTTGATTTCCAAAAGGCATAAAGTTAAAGATGACACATTTCTTTAATATTTTAAGCAAGATTACTTTTTTATTTCCATCTTTTACAGTTTCAAAATAACAAAAAAGGAAAAGGGCTCGAAGCAAAAGGTTGAGCACCCTACATGGTCAGTACTTAGTAACAACCTCTTTGGCAAGTATCACAGCTTGTAAATGCTTTCTGTAGCCAGCTAAGCCTCTTTCAATTCTTGTTTGGGGGATTTTCACCCATTCTTCCTTGGAAAAGGCTTCTAGTTCTGTGAGATTCTTGGGCCATCTTGCATGCACTGCTCCTTTGAGGTCAATCCACAGATTTTCCATGATGTTTAGGTTGGGGGACTCTGAGGGCCATGGCAAAACCTTCAGCTTGTGCCTCTTGTGGTAGTCCATTGTGGATTTTGAGGTGTGTTTAGGATCATTATCCTGTTGTAGAAGCCATCCTCTTTTCATCTTCAGCTTTTTTACAGATGGTGTGATGTTTGCTTCCAGAATTTGCTGGTATTTAATTGAATTCATTCTTCCCTCTACCAGTGAAATGTTCCCCGTGCTACTGGCTGCAACACAAGCCCAAGGCATGATTGATCCACCCCCGTGCTTAACAGTTGGAGAGGTGTTTTTTCATGAAATTCTGCACCCTTTTTTTCTCCAAACATACCTTTGCTCATTGCAGCCAAAAAGTTCTATTTTAACTTCATCAGTCCACAGGACTTGTTTCCAAAATGCATCAGGCTCATTTAGATGTTCCTTTGCAAACTTCTGATGCTGAATTTTGTGGTGAGGACGCAGGAAAGGTTTTTTTTCTGACAACTCTTCCATGAAGGTCATATTTGTGCAGGTGTCGCTGCACAGTAGAACAGTGCACCACCACTCCAGAGTCTGCTAAATCTTCCTGAAGGTCTTTTGCTGTCAAATGGGGGTTTTGATTTGCCTTTCTAGCAATCCTATGAGTAGTTCTCTTGAAAAGTTTTCTTGGTCTTCCAGACCTCAGTTTGACCTCCACAGATCCTGTTAACTGCCATTTCTTAATTACATTATGAACTGAGGAAACGGCTATCTGAAAACGCTTTGCTATCTTCTTATCACTATCTGCTGCTATGTGGGCATCATTTATTAAAATTTTCAGACTGCTAGGCAGCTGCGTAGAGGAGCCTATGGCTGCTGATTGTTGGGACAAGGTTTGAGGAGTCAGGGTATTTATAAAGCTTTGAAATTTGCATCACCTGGCCTTTCCTAACGATGACTGTGAACAAGCCATAGCCCTAACAAGCTAATTAAGGTCTGAGAACTTGGTAAAAGTTATCTGAGAGCTCAAATCTCTTGGGGTGCTCAAACTTTTGCATGGTGCTCCTTTCCTTTTTTTCACTCTAAAACTGTACAAAACAAAAATAATACACTAATCTTGCTTAAAACGTTGAAAAGAATGTTTCATCTTTAACTTTACGACTCTTGGAGATCAGTTCATCTTGTACTCACTTAACTATTCACAGCAACAGAAATTTTGACCAGGGGTGCCCAAACTTTTGCATGCCACTGTATCTATTGTCTCTCTTTCTGTCGAAATAAGATTAACACTTCATTATTTGAACAATCGCAGAATGGCCTTCGTTCCTGTAACAACCACTGCATTTTTTTTATAGCGCCTTCAGCTTAATAACGCGGGGAAAGGTGGGCAGACATGCGCGCACAAACATAAATTGGGATGGATGTTAACGAGCATCTTAATATGTGAAAGTAGAGAAAAATCCGCTGAATCATATCACAGTCAGATAATAACTGGATACGATTTTTAAAAGTTAATCTTATTCGCGTCGGTTAGTAATACTAGGTCTCCGACGATTTTGTTTCATTAATTTGTCCCGCTTCCAAAAAAAAGCAAACCAATTCTAACCTGTGATATTTCAAGAGGGCAATTTTCTGAATTCCCTGCTCGACCGTGGGAAACGGTTGTCTCTACACATTCCCCAACACTAATTTCCTCAAAATGTCTTTTAGTCACTTCACTTTTGTTGACACGGTTGAGCGGGGCCAAAAATCGGAGCAATGAAATCTACGTGGGCACTGTACACAATAGAGATGATTTGGCAGCTGAACACATAACCACGGTGTCTGCAGGCACGCTTTGGAAGTACCGGTCCCTTCATCACACAGTAAGAAATAGTTCCTTTTAATCTTACTCGTACAATTGACTACTAAAATCCACTCACTGGCAAAAGAGTCCTCCATAACGTATTTATTCAAATAATTTATTAACTAGTATAGAAGCAATTATCAATGTCTTCGCCTGAACGTGATTTTATCGGCACTAATCAGAAGTATATAAAATTCTAAAACAAATTTATTTGGGGAAAAATGCATCCACGTTAATTTCCGACTCCACCCTCTAACACACAAATTATTGTGCAATTGCAAGCACTGGGTTTACTTGACGATTCCTACTAATGACATTCAAAATGACAGATCTTGTTACCTGAAGCGCCAGGATCCCGTCGTGTTCTCTGTTTGTCGCTGTCACACAGCCAGTGGATTAACAATCGCACCCGACTTGCAGAGTCCATCTTGATAGTACCCAGATCATGTGATATCAATAAGAATTTACGGTCAGATCTCACCGTGCGTATTCAGTGATCTAATTTAGAATGTTGTGAAAATAAAATTGATGTCTTTTTCCGCGAGAAAGTATTTAAACAGATCACGGATTTTCTATTGCAATGTCATTGTGAAATATGTTTTAAACCTAAATGTGAATGGTGTTTTTTTTAAAAAAACAAGGTGTGATTTAGTGTACGTTGCAATTGAAATAAGTATTTATATATGCACAAGAGGTCCGTGTTTCAAATTTAATGTCACCTATTAAACAAAGTTGGACTGGATCAGCGGCGCCATTAATTGAGCGTAGTGTTTTATTGCGCAATTATATCCGCGTCCACGTAGGAAAAGTTGATTCAATTGAACAAGATGTATAATTGTATTGATTGGTTAAAACGAACGTGAAATTGTAATTAGGGTGAGACTTTTGGCCCATAGATCATAGACTATAGAAGAGTACAGCATAGTCCGGGCCCTTCGGCCCATAATGTGGCGCTGTCCTATACAAACCGACTCCACGATCAATCGAACTTAATTGAATTTCGTGATGTAATTCACCATGGCAATTTCTTATCGTTTCATTTTATATGTTAACGAAGGAGAATCGAATGATACAACCAAATTCAATATTCCCACGTAGGTCGGAAAACGTAGGAGAGGTAACGGTTAGTAGTAATCATTGTTGTACTACTTTCCTTACCGTACTGTTGCGACTGCAGAGTTTGCGAAGATGTTGCAAACAATACGAGAAAACCCGCAGATGGTGGAAATCTAAGCAACACACACAAAATGCCGGAGGAACTCTGCAGGCAAGGCGGCATCTATGGAGAAGCCTACATCGTCGATGTTTTGGGATAAGACCTTTCATCTGGGTCTTCAGCAGTCAGTTGTTTACTCTAGTCCCTGGATGCTGCCTGGCCTGTTGAATTCCTCCAGCATTTCGTGTGTGTTGCCCAAGAAGTGTGGATTTAAATATTTATCAGCAGAAGTTGTTCTTGTATCTCCAGATAACCCCAACGAAGGATGGTCTTACCAACTCGAATCGTCAGGCAGTGATTTGTGCAAGTTGTTAAGCCCTTGTTTAAAAAAAACAGAAAGGCTGTTATCGTGGGACTAACTCTATACATAAATCTTTGAATGCTTCTTGTCGAGATTTGTCATGAAATTAATATAAATCTGACTATTGCTCTTGTACGGAGTAAAAAAATAACCAGCACAATCGGAAGCAATCCCATTGTAGTGGGAATTAATACAAAGATTGACCCAAATAGCAAAATTAAATTTAATGTTAATGTTTCGATAATTTAATGTTGGCAAAAGTATTATTAGCAAAGAATCTTCCAATGCAAGTCGGGGGTGGGTTGGATTGTATGATTAGATCACATTTATTAAACTAGGAATACGGCATCTGATTTATTATATAGCATATTCATTGCCAGAAATCATCTCGCCTCAGGTGAGACAAAAACCACCTCAAATCAGACGGTTTATGGCGTGGCGCGCTTGCAGTTCGTATTTTTCACAACATTTCCCAACTCCTTACGATAATTAACCAGACAGATTAATCTTATACAAAGCTCTGCGTGCTCGGTTACGCCCATCTTCAAAATCCACCTATCAGTTTACTGTTCAATAAAGCAACGATTAATATGTCAGCTTCATGGCACCCAGCCACGCAGAAATTTGAATCAAATTTTAATTTTCGATAAAAAAAACAAAAGGAACTATGTATGTTAGTTGTCTGTAATAAACTGTTCGCTCTCCACAGACGCTGCCTGCTTTGGTAAATATTTCCAACATATTCCATTTTAATTTTAAATTCAAATTCGTGATACGTGTCAATGCCCATAAGACATAAGAGCCGAATTAGGCCGTTCGTACTATCAAGTCTGCTCCGCCATTCCACCATGGCTGATTTACTATCCCTCTCAATCAAGTGTCATGGGACACTAAAGGCTTGTTCTTAATTCACTTGAGAATTATTTAAATTACGAACCAAAAAAAACAATACATAATAAACGTTTGCCATAAATCACCTCGGCATTATTAGGCGTCGAATGAAATTATTAAAAGAAAACTACAGATGCTGGACATCTGAAATGAATAACAGAAAATACTAGTGACACCCTGCAGGTCAGGCAGTATTTGTGGAAAGAGTAAACAGTAAACTTTTCGGATCTTGGCTATTCGACCGCTGTACCACAGATCTGAATGCAAATTGCAAAAAAAAAGTATCTGGATCTGTGGTGCATTTGCTGAAATTGCGTTACAGCAATGGAAAGGTAGATAAGACGGCTTTGGGAAGTTATACCTCCTGCAAACTTGGTGCCCGATAGCGATTGTGCAAAATCAGGTTTGACTCAGCTAACGTCTCGAAGGATACGTACTGCCGAAGGATCACTCTCACCTGCAAGAACAATCACAATTTTTTTTCGAGTTGTACTTTGAGAGAACCTAGCAACAAATGGCTGCAGTGTCATTACGGATATATAAAACTGCAAAGGAGGTCTAAATCTTGCACTGGGCTTCTTGGGAACACGGTCCTCATCTCCAACCACTGACACACACCCCACCATTTACTGGATTTCGACGGGAAGTTGTGATAATGAAACTAATTAATTTGGTCCCCACAATCAAAGCACGACTTTGTGCTCCGGCAATTATTTATTACCGACATAGCACATACGTTAAAATACATAGTTCAGTACATTTATTTTAAATTTTTGGTACATCATTTTGCTGTAATTGTCAGGAACTGTTAGGCAACACGCGCGAAACTTTGGATTCTTCAGTTTCGAAAGGGCAATAAAGCTGGTGTGGATTGCGCCGCCAGGCGTATTCCTATTTTCTAAAGCCAGATAACTTTCCAGAACTCCAGCTATTAACGAAAAACAAAGCAGTTGGCTCAAGGAAATGCTTTCATTTAAAGCATATATATACTTTCCATTGAGCAGAAAAAGTAAACTCGTTCGCCCGTCTTTAATTTGACAATGGTTTAATTCAATGGTTGAAAGCCGTTTCAATGTGTACTTTGGTAATATAGCCAAGGGGCCTTTGAACATGAGAGATGGACAAATAGACTTAGAATATGAGAAGCAATATCTGTCATCGCCGTCCGTCGGGTTATCTTCAGTCAAGGTATTTCACACGGGTTACTGCAAAGTAACATTACGGCGGCACTTTCTGTCTCTGTGCGGTTTTAGAAGATGGAGAGATTGTCCATTCAATGCTACTTCTGAATCTTTTTCAAATCTGTTACAGTGTTTTTTTTAACTCCCTTCTCTCTTCCCTGTGGGAACATAACGTGGAAAGATTGGAAAAACAGAGATGTTTCCCCGACTGAAGCAACCGAATATTTAATCGGTATTTGGAGCTAGCGCTAACTGCACTGAATCATAGTAATTTAAACTACAATCAAATGACAATACCTTTTCATCAGAATCCTCTTCCGCCCAAAATACAGACATCTCCAAGGTTACATCGAATTTATTTTTAAGTGAACTTTGCAATAAAACATTGAGCTACCCTTCTTGACTAGAATACATGCTCACTGTTCAAAGCAATCAGTTACAACAGAACCAAACTCAATACAAGAATTGTATTTTAAACATAGTTGTCACAGTTACTAAAAAATATCTCCATACAAAAACTAAATGCAGTTTGTGGGAAGAGCGTCTGTTAACTAGCCCCGCTGAACATCACAAGGTGAAACTCTTAGCGATATTGAATTTCTCAGAATGGGTGTGTTGATGTTAAATTTGCTGAAAAGCTTTTATTAAGTTTGCAAGCATCGACCCCCAACCGATCGCAGATGCATTCACAATTTGTTTCCTATATAGATCGTGGCTCTATCGTTCTCTGGAGCATTTGGTCACCCTGAGACCGCGAACGACGCTGTATAAAGTGCAGGACGAATTTTTGCACCTTGCGTGAATAACTTTATGCTCAACTTTAATCTTAAGTAATAAGCAAGTGGACTCTTCTAATAATATTCACCTGCTTGTCTAATGGTTTTCCAAGTATTGTAACATGAAGGCATATTTTATTTACAATGAATAACTTCATTTCGAACCCGCAAAGCGTTAGCTAGCAGCACGTGAAACAGTGCCTTTCGCTTCTTGTACTCAAGTGGCTTAATGCATTAAGTTACTTTTTGTTTCCTGGCAAAGGACGAGTCGCAGACTGAGCTCGGACACGTTAGGATATTTATTTAAAATTGAAAATCTCATTGATGGAGCGGGGGCTAGGGTCCCGAATCTCGGCCGGTTTGTTCAGCGAAGAGCTGATTGTATCTTCCTTCCCCGCTTGTAACACCTTTTCCCACGGGCACCTTTCAGAGCGAGCCCAGAAGCTGCCTCTCTTTTGTCCGTTTTCAGGCGAGCATACAATGTGGAGAGGTAGAGTTACACGAGTTAGTCTGTAATAGATATTTGCCTCTGAACCGGCAGAATTCCTGGAGACCAAAACAGTACTTACACAGCTCGTTCTACCTGTTTAGCTTGAACTGAAACAAATGAAAGTTTTCCCCACCCCTCAGAGAGAACAGCGAGAGTTCTTTGTTCTTGCCCTAAATTGTGCGAGAGTAGAAGTAACTGCTTTTTGCATGCGTGACACACGAGGTGACCTGATCTTTCTGGGAAAAGTAGAACTTCAAAATGCCTTGATTCTCGCACTAGAAGGTGCAACAAAACTGCACACAAAATGCGAGTCAGCCTCATCAATGCAAACAGAGAGGTGCGAGTCAGCCAAAACATTAGAATATCGCTTTGTTCATTTTAATGTGCCCTTTAATGGTCACCTTTATAGGGCCATTATTATAATTGTTACTTTGTCAAAAACTCGCGCGTTATTGTCGTCTGCTCCGAGGAGAGCACAGGCGTGGAAGCGAGATTAAATAGCGTTTTACATAAAATAGACACTCACGCCAGCGGAAGAGAGTGGAAAGGCTTCTAGTCACTTTCAGGAATTGTTGCTCTGATATTTAGTGAGGACTTCCTGACAGGGGTTGATTCTCTTGGCGCAAAGGCCACTATCGCGAGGCGACCGAGAACCAGGGAGGCAGCGTGCCCACTGAATATATTGCCCTTTTGCCGTGAATTGGGTGTATGCTGAGGAGTTAGCTTCATCACGAAATACCAGGATTTATAGTTCGCCTTCTTTTCAAATGTGTCTATGGAGATCGTTTACACTATGGCTAATTTCCGACAGAGAAATCCACTCTTGTTATCCGTTGAGTATGTTTTATCAATTACCGGGACTTCTCACCGCTCACCATAATCTGTTCGGCTAAAATATCCAGAAGTATTTTTAGGAGTTGCCAGCGACAGTTTAAGGTTACGGCTGCAAGGAGTTTAGCAGGTGAAAAGTGTCAGAAATTTCACAAAGCAGACTCCGGAAATGATTGGAGTGTGATGCTACAGAATAAACCCTTTTACATCTGGTCTGTTAATCTGTTGAATGCATACAAAAAAGAAACACTGAAAGGTGCGGTTTATGTTGTATTCTTTATGGCCAGAGCGCATTTCAGCGGTGGATACTTCGCTCAATATTTTGGATGAGTCCCCATTTCTTTATTAAAAGAACAAGTGTCCCATTCTGTCAGTTTCTGTTATAAATTTGTCATGCCGCCGCAATGAAATCATTGTCTGGATTTAAAAGTATAATTTTGCCTCAAGGGTATCTTCGAAAGCGAAATGAAAAAAAATACAGGCACGTCTGTGAACAGGATAAACTTGGTGGCGGTGTGCGTTTGCACGGTGTATACGTGTGCGAGAATGTGTGACTGAGAAATGGGACTTGTGAATGGAAGTGTAAGAACGGTGAAGGCGACAATATGTATTGTTAAGAATCACAGTATATGTATGAGAGAGTTTTGTGAGAGTGGTATACAGGTGAGAGTACATCAGAATGCATGTGCCTGACCGTAAGCTGTATGTGAAATGAACTACTGGTATGAAAACAATCAATCTGAGTGTGCAAAACTGATGAATGCCAGGAGCGCCATTAGCAAATGTACAGGAATATTTAAACAAATATAATAATATAACCCTATATGTATAAGTCAGTAATAGTAAGATGCTTGCTTAAGTCATTCTAGCCAACCGGGTTAAGTTGAGTTTATGATCCACTTTTGACATTTCTGATTCTCATTTGTTAACATTTTTAAACTTTCAAGGTTTCTTATTCTCCTATAGGAAACTGACTTTTCATTTAAAAAAAAATCTCCTGACTTCTCCATCTTCTTCCATTATACTCATTTTGTTAAAACGATTCCAGGTGTTTAAATTCTGAATACGGCAGAGAAAAGTTCCTGGGATGTAATTTCCTTTGACCATTTATGATACATCTGCTTATTTCTCAACCCACATCCCATTCAGGTCCACTTCCTTTCAATCCCATTACCTGAGGATAGTCAATTTTTATCTCTCATATCATTCCCTTAAATTTGGGGATCAATTGTGCCTCAGTACTGTGTTCAATAACCAAATATGCTTTATTTTTTAAAAAGAGAGATCAAAACTGAATTGCAGTATTCCAGATGTGGTACTATAAGGGCCAAATATTCTTTCATAATGAATTCTCTGTCTCGATGTGCTCGTCCTTCCTTAGGCATCCCAATACACTGCTGCATTTTCAAATGTCTAGGATCAATGTGTGGGTGGATTTGGTGAGCAGTAAACTGACTCCAAATAATTTTGATCTTCTCCGATTGCATTTATATAGTGGTGGTACAGCAGTTAAGACAGAAGTCTCAATCCAAATCCCAATATGGTAGCTGAGGTATATTTGGAGCATTTGCTTCTATCCCCACAAACACTGATTGATGGCTAATTACCCAGCATTTTCTGAATTTTTAAAAATTTATAATACAATTTTCCAACATCTGTAGGTTAAATGTTATTTATTGTCTCCTTTACTTTGGTCTTCTTAAACACTATGCAGGTAGCTTTATAAAGGCTAATGTTTGTAATTTAATGGCAGGTCCTTTAAAAAGATTGGAATTACATTTACCATTTCCCAATCCTCTGCTACTTGGCAAGAGTCCAGTAAATTGCAAAATCAAAAATAAGAGGATTTGCAATAATGTGAGACAATTTTCCTCAGAATCTTGGAATTAAGGTTATTTGTACAAGAACTATGTGTATTTTGAGCTTCAGCAAACAATGTTCCTTTTTTTACTTCGGATTTATTTTTCACTGTTTTTCCACCTCTACCCTATTTCTTCTACTAACACTGTTGAAGTTGAACTTCCAATTTAGAAATTTCTCTATTTTATGGGAAGCCAAAGGAAAAGGAGAACAAACCCACCTTGTGTGAAGTGAAATTATAAAGTTTTCTGCTGCCTTGGAGAAACAAAAGTGGAAGTCTCTCACACAAAATCTGTAAGGCAATAAAAAGGCCAAAATAGTCAGAATTTTTGTCAGGTGAAACATCAAAGACTATAAAGCAAATCAAGCTTAACACGAGGTAGCTGATACAGCAGCTTAAGTACTTGCTTAGGTCTAGATCTTTGTTTCAATGACCCACTTGTAACCTAGGTTGGACACTGCACTGTGCAGCATGATGCCCTACATGGAAATGTAATAAAGATTACAGTTAGAGGCAGAAAAGGCCTTATGGGGAGGAAGTGAGGGAGAAGCAGAACAAACTAGAATGCAGTGCTTCGCAGCCAGAAAAGACAAAGGTCAATTATTGGACCATCATTTTCCATAAGTAGTTCAATCTCCTTCTCTGAAAACTGAAACATAACTCTTTATACTAAAAGAGCATTCCCTTAGCCCTACATTAAAGAATGCTAAAATAATTTAGCCAAATTCTTCTTTGAAAAACAGACTTAAAATGCAAGCTTTCAACATGATCTGAAATAGCACACATTGCCAAATGTGCTAAAGGTGATTAAGTTAAGGCCAAACAAAATAATTGCCTTAAGTTCATTTATAGCTCAGCATCAATAGAATCAGGTTTCAATTGAATGCATATGCTGCAGTGTAAGATAAAAACAGAAAATGCTGTAAATGCTCAGCAGATCAAACAGCAACTGTGGAGAGAGAATCAGTGACCTTTTCAACAATATAGTTCTGACCAAAAGTCTGATGAAATGTCATTGACCTGAAGTATGTAACCACACACAAAAAAGTACTGGAAACACAATTTTGGGGAGAGTTACTGTTTTGGTTTGAATGCCTTTTGACGGAACTGAAGAGGGGAGACAAGAAGCTTGCTAAGCTGTAGTGTGAATGGGGAAAGGGGATATCACTGAAGGGGGCAAAGATTGGATGACCATGGGATAAGCTGGAAATAAAGTTAGCTGGTCAATGAGTGAATGGATGTTGTGAGAGAGAACAGAGAGAGAGAGAGAGAGTGAGAGAGAGAAAATAGAGAGAGAGGGAAGGGGAGGAGAGAGAGGGGAGGGAGAGAGGAGGAGAAAGAGGGACGAGAGAGAGATGGGGGAGTGAGGGGGTGAGAGAGAGGGGGACAGAGATGGAGGTGGGAGAGAGGTGGTGAGGGGGCAGGGAGAGAGGGGGAGAGAGGGAGGAGAGAGAAAGTGAGGGGGAGAGAGAGTGATTGGGAGAGAGAGGGGAGAGAGAGAATTGAGAGAGAGAGAAGGGGAGTGAGAGAGAGAGGAGAGAGAGAGGGGAGAGATACGGAGGGGGAGAGAGGGAGGGGGTGGGGGGGAGAGAGAGTGAGGGGAGAGAGACAAAGGTGGGAGAGAGGCGGTGAGGGGGCAAGGAGAGAAGGGAGAGAGAGAGGGGGAGGGAGAGAGGGGAAGAGAGAGGGAGGAGAGAGAGAGAGGGGGAGAGAGAGAGGGGAGAGAGAGGGAGAGAGAGAGGGGAGAGAGAGAGGGGAGAGATATGGAGGAGGGAAAGAGGGAAAGGGGTGGGGGGGAGAGAGAGAGAGGGAGAAAGAGAGAGAACGAACATAGGCGGGAGGATGTAGGTGTCATTGAATGCAGAGCAAGATAACATGCCTATCAAGTCAGGGCTGGGCAACTTCCACTTCCAAAGGTAAAGAAGGCAAAAGAAAGCAAACAATATCGCTGCAGCATAACATACACAGAGAGAGAAATCAAGTTTCCTGAAGTTGTAGAATTCAATACTGAGTCTGGAAGTCTGCACCTACTCAGAAAGGATTGAAGTTCTGTTCCTCAAACTTAGATTAGATCTCATTGGGATTGTACTTGAGGTCATAGACCGATAGGTCAGAGTGAGAAGGGTTGGAGAATAGAAGCTCAGGCTAATCCCTGAGCACTGAATGCAGGAGCCCCACAATGCAGCACCCAATTTATATTTAGTTTCTGCAAGCTTGGATTGTTTTCTCTGCAGTATCAGAGGTGAGGGATGACCTGATAGGAGTATATGAAGTATGAGAGGCAGATAAAATGCAGCTGGTTGGAGTCTTTTCTCCAAGGAGAAATTGCCAAATACACTGGAGCACAGGTTTCAGGTGAGAGGAGGAAAATTTAAAGAAGATTTGGGATGCAGATTGCTCCAGACAAAGCTGTAGGTGCCTGGAATGCATAGCCAGGGGAGGTGGCAAAAACAGATATGATCGTAATGTTTATGAGCCCTTTGACAGACACATGAACAGGCAGGGAAAGGAGGGATACAGATCATGTGCAGACAGTTAAGATTAATTTAGATTGGCATTATGGTTGACGTGAATATCATGGACCAATAAGGCAGCGCTTTGCTCTACTGTTCTCATCTATTTTCTGATATAGAGGAGAACAAAAACAGTATACTAGACTGCGAAAAGTGTAAATGAGTCACACCTTTATAAAAGCAGGGAGATTATGCTGGAAATAAAAGCAAGAACAGTTCGAGCACTGCATGCAGTTCTGACCAGCACATTATAAGAAAGATGTGACTGAGATGGAAAGATTTTGCAAGGGTGTGTCAGCACTGGGAGGTGTTAGCCATCTGAAAAAACTCAATAAGCCTGGACTGTTTCTGCAGGATGAAACTGGGGAAAATTAATTTAGATGTTTAAAAGGATAGAAAGTAATTGACAGAATTGTTAGAGAGGAGAAAAAAAAACACCTAGAGCATGGAAAATGACAAAGACAGAAAAGCTCTTCAGAGTTAGTAAGTGGTTGAATGTGTCCTTGAAGTGCTGTGACCTAGATGGCTATAGGCAACTGTAGGAAGGAAGGATTTGATTAACTCTTTTTGATCTGGGTCAGATATAATGGAACAAATTGCCGCCTTCTTTATTTTATACTTTCATTATCCATTCAAAGAAGAAAATATGAGACTACTGTAACCTTGACAGTAACTCTGTTAGTGAACTGTGAGAGCATTTTTTCCAGTGCTTTTACCGAAGGAAGATAAATTAAGAAAAGGAAATTGCAGCTGGAAAATAAAATAAGTCTGTGTTGGTCTTGTGTGTGATTGATGTGTGTACAGTATATGCTCACAGAAATAACAGAACAGAATACAGGCATGGAATGCCTGTAAAATGAGAAAGGAACATTTAATAGGATAGAAATGGGAGGACAGGAGGCTGAGAACTCAATGGAAAGAGACCACAATGAGGGTAAATGGAAACTTAGTTCAATAAGATCGCAAAAGCCATCTTAGTGTGAATCTGAAGATGGATTTTAAACAAGAGTTTCGAGAAGGACAGGACGAACATGCTTGTAATTAGTCACATTCTGCTCAGCAGTCTGCAGAATGGTGATGCCATTCAAAAATGTGTTCGACATTTAATTCCTCCGTACTTTGAGCTACAGTGCTTGAGCGTCTCAGCTATCCTTTCAATACCCGGTGCGGTGATGAGAACAACTCATTTTTATCATTGGCTTCCTGAAATCTACATTCCGTCTGTAGCAGGGTATCACTCACCCTGCTGGGCTGCCTGCGCCTTTTGCTTGTACTGCTCACATCGGTTGGGTGGTTCACTCCTTGTAGCTATTTGTTACTCACTCTCTGATCTACCAGTGTATCACTTTATTTACTAATACTTTGGAAGGATGGAATACCAAACTTTACATCTTCAAAAGGGTTGTCCTCCCCTCGCTTGTCTTCAACCAATGGCTCTCAATTGCTGAAAATAATACAGGAGAAAGATAATAGTAGGCCTGGCCTAACAATATTAAAGAAAGATGAATAGCCTTTTACCAGGCACGGTAACAACACCACAAAAAAAATTCCCAAAGGATTGTCTTTGCAGTTCATTAGAAGATACCACAATATAGCAACTGAGTCTGGTGCAGATTACGCCTTGGGAATGTTTGAAAATCAGTAGCCACACTTCTATCTGTGAGCTACTTGATAGATTGTTTATTCAAAATTGTTAACTTCTCTGTTCTTAATCTCAATAATTTATATTTTTAGAGTTTGGACACTGCTGTATTAACAATAAACATTTGTTTGTGGTGATTTACTGAATTGTCTGTTTAATCACTACCACAAGTTCACTTGAGTAACCCCATAAATCAATGTTGTCATTCACAACCTTTAGGTAATTAGTTGTTTGTATGGCAGCTTCTAATTTTTACCTTGCCCTTCAAAACTGTTGCATGGATAGGAATGAGGCTTAAAAAAGGGAGAGAATGAGAAGTGATAAGAAATTGTTCATCAGAATATGGACTGAGGTGTTCACCTGTAATTGGTGCTGGGTTTACTATTTCTGAAGAATGTTTATGATTTTGACACGGGTAGAAAGGGTTAAAATTCCAAGTTTGGAAATATGCTCAATGGTGAAAAGGATATCAATAGACCTGAAGTAAATGGGTAAGACTGCTGCATGGGTAGAGAAGTGGTAGATGAAATTTAACGCACAGAAGCATGAAGTGACACATATTGACAAAATGTCAAAGAAAAATCAGTATAGATTAAATGACAGCTCTGAGTGATGTATGTGTACAAACTGAGTGATGTCCATATACACGAATGGCAGGATATGTTCAAAGTTCATAATAAGTTACATGAGATTTTGAGATTCGTGAATGGAGGTAGTGAGTACAAAACACAACAGGAGACATGTAACTATGAACCAAAAGAGGAGTATATTGTCCAATGTTAACAATCACCCTGAGAAGCTACTAGGCAGTGAACAAATGGTTGATGGATTTCAGATGTGGTAAATTGGAGAAGTTGTGGATGCTCATTTTGGAAGGTTGAATGAAGATTTTCTGGAGAAATGCAAGATTATGTCTGCTTTAGATCGGATTAGCAGAAAGAAGTTCTCCCCATCATTTGCGGATGGTTCAAGAGCCAGGATAACTGTATGATAAGAAGTCCAAAGAAAAGAGAAATGTTGGTGCAGTACCTACAGACACAGAAACAGTGAGTGGGACAGGAAAAAATAAATACTCTTCTTGGTGAAAAAGAAATATTCTAATTGTAGCCAATGGTTGGAGATAATTTTAGTGAGAAATATTCCTACTGCATCTTTCAGAAACAGAACTTTTCTTATTTGCCAGCTTTTCCTGAAGAAAATAATGTTAGTGCATTCATACACTGATGGGAGGCTTCTGCTTATTGAGCATGAGCCCAGAGGAAGGATGCGGCTAAATGCAAACAAAATGCAAGGGAGGTACAAGTGCAAAAGTATGATGTGAGGAGAGCATCTTCATTAGCGTTCTTCATCTTCTAAAAAATGCTAAATTATAGAACTCGTCCTGGTAGAGTATGGAAAGCAGCAAAGGCAAGCCTAGGGCAATTAATTGTTCATGTAGCAACTTGTAAGTTTTACCTTGCCCTTTGCTTGTGGCTTTTGCCATTGCAAACAAAAATAGAAGAGAAAGTGGGTAGTCAGACCTGTAAAAATGGCTAAAGAAATAAAACATACAAAGGGCATCAAATTCTGCAGAAAATAATAGCAAATCATGTTAGAGAAAATAGTGATTAGAATTGATATTTGTTTAACTAAAAACCAATTATGTTGACATTACGGAATGAAATAAGGGAACTGTGGATGTGCTTCTTTGCACCAGCTGTCACGTCAGAAGAAGAAGATTGCAGGCTGGATACTGAATCAGGTACAGTGATTCAATTAAACTATATAAGCAAACTAACAGTAATGAGAGAGGTAATGAAACCATGAATAGCAAGTTCCTAGCACCAGATGGTTTGCACCCATGGGGTTTAAAGACAGCAGGTGAGAAAATTGTAAATGCCCTAGGTATAGCTCTTCCTTTAGAATGGACAATTGTACATCACTTTTAAAGAAATGTGATGAGGGGAAGTGAAATTATAAACCAGTTAGCCTGACATCAATTATATCAAGGATAGAGTGACAGAATATCTTGGAAATAGTAACTGACCAGGAAGCATGGATATCTAAAGGGTAGGTTGTACTTAATAATAAAATCAGAAGTTTCTTGGAGAGTTGACTAAAAGAGTTGCCAGGAATCTCTTGCCAGGAAACAGAGGGGACCTCATAGAAACATTTTGAATGTTGAAAGGCATGGACAGAGTGGATGTGGCAAAGTTGTTTCCCGTGATGGGGAAGTCTAGTACGAGAGGGCATGACTTAAGGATTGAAGAGCGCCCATTCAGAACAGAGATGCGAAGAAATTTCTTCAGCCAGAGGGTGGTGAATCTATGGAATTTGTTGCCACAGGCGGCAGTGGAGGCCAAGTCATTGGGTGTATTTAAGGCAGAGATTGATAGGTATCTGAGTAGCCAGGGCATCAAAGATTATGGTGAGAAGGCGGGGCAGTGGGACTAAATGGGAGAATGAATCAGCTCATGATAAAATGGCAGAGCAGACTCGATGGGCCGAATGGCTGACTTCTGCTCCTTTGTCTTATGGTCTTATGGAAAATACCTGTGGATCTTATTCATATGGACTTCTACAGGATATGCAATAATCCATCAGACCAAACTGCTAGCTAAGTTCACAATTTATGGATATGAGAGAAATTAACGATTTGCTTAGGAAATTATCTAAGTGAAATGAGACGGAGCATTAGGGGTAATGGGCAGCTAGATTGATTGGCAGAGTGATGAATAGTGTTCCAAAGAAAATTGTGTCCCCCGTCTTGACTAATCACTGTATATATCCATGGCTCACATAATAGGATAGAAAGCTATTAATTTAAGTTTATTGATGATACAAATATCTGCTCCTCTGTGAAAAAGATCATTAATGAGCATTCTGATGAAAGTTCATCAACTAGAAAGGTCATACAGACAGAAAATGCAGCAAATACTCAGCAGGTCAGGCTGTATCTGTGGAAAGAAAAGCAGAATCAATCTTTCAGGTCAATGATCCTTTGTCTGATTTATTGTGATGAAAGGTCTTCAATTGAAATGTTAACTTAATTTTTCTCTTTCCATGGATGCTGCCTGATCTGCTGAGTGTTTCCTGTTTATTCTGAGCAGCTTCTGTTTTTATATTAATGGACTTAGTGATTGCAATAATGTATCAAATGGATTTTGGTGTAGACAAATATAAATAGAACTTGTTGCAAACACTCAGCAGGACAGGTAGAATCAGTGGAGACAGAAACTGAGTTAGCGTTCGTCAACAATTTCTATTTTTATTTCAGATTTCCAACATCTACAACTTTGTTGACTTTCAAGCAAGTATGAGGTCATAAACCTTGGATTGAGAAAGCATAGTAGAAATAAAATACTGCAGGTACTGGAGGTGAGAACTAAAAACAAAATATACTGTAATACTCAATGGATCAAGTGGCATGTGTGGGGAGAGAAAAGTTTCATGTTTCATTTATGTTGATTATCAGTCTCAAATTTGTCATTCTGAAATGTTTGATTCTGTTTTGCTCTTTGCTGATGCTGTCTGACCTGCAGAATATTTCTGCCATATTCTATTTATATAAATTAATAAGACCACTTTTGAAATACTGCATACGATCTGATCAGTACACAGCAGAGAGGATTCTGAAAATATTACAGAAGATGCTGAGGAGTTTTATACTTCTTTCATAGAATGTTAAGGTATGAGCAAAGGCAATCTTGTTTGGAACAAAGGATATTGAGAAGATTTGACTGATGTGTAGACATTTATGGGAATCCTTGCAAGGTGAATAGGAAGGGCCTGCTCCCTTAGCAGAGTAGTTGATAACCACAAGACATAGATAACACACAGATAACACTGATAAAAATGGTCCTGACGAAGGGTCTCGGCCTGAAATGTCGACTGCACCTCTTCCTAGAGATGCTGCCTGGCCTGCTGCGTTCACCAGCAACTTTGATGTGTGTTGCTTGAATTTCCAGCATCTGCAGAATTCCTGTTGTTTGCACTGATAAAATCATTGTTTGTTACTCAAGTGCTGGGAGTCTGGAATTCCGCCTGAGATGCTGGTGGAAGCAGAACCTTCCACATGTTTAAAAATACATGGATGAATGTTTGGAGAATCGAAACCTGCAAGAACATAGGAGGCTGGAAATTTAATACATCTGAAATGTTATTCTTTGATAGAATGGCTACCTTCATATACCAGAATTTTATATCATTGTGTGAATTGCTAATTTCAAATCTGAGGCTGATAGGTTTCAGTTAACCAAAGATAATAAAATGTACAAAGAAAAGATCACAGATTTAGGTCACAGATCAGACAAGATCGCATTGAAAGTTGAAACTGGTCTTCCTGGCTAAGTAGAAAGTCCCTGTCCCTTTATTCCATCTGAATGCAGCTAGTGCCGATGCAGGAGAGAAGTGCATAAATACAAGAGAATAAGCGGCCACAAACAAGAGAAAATCGGCAGATGCTGAAAATCTGAGTAGCACACACAAAATGCTGGAGGAACTCAGCAGGCCAGGCAGTGTCCATGGGAAAAAAGTACAGTTGACGTTTCAGTCCGAAACATCGACTGTACTCTTTCCCATAGATGCTGCCTGGCCTGCTGAGTTCCTCCAGCATTTTGTGAGAGAATAAGAGGTGACGTGTGTGCCAAGTGAGTAATAATGAAGGATATAATTTACCTTGTTGGAAGAATCGCTGCTTAGAGCTACTGGGACATCAAGAGTTGATTTCACTTTAATTGGGAGTTTTGCTCCTGGAGCTAATAAGTTTTGCTCCATCTCTTTATCCCCATAAACATTACTTTGGAAAAGTTAAAGCCATTTGTGGGAGGAAGTATTTTATTTCATGGTGTCACCTTTTTGTCTGCAGAAGCTTCATAAAATCTGCCCCTTCATTTCTGTAGAACTTGTGACAGAAATGAATGCAACTTTCATTTGAGAGATGCTTTCCTGATTTAATTGCACTTGAAGGACGATTGCAATTTAAATTATGCTAGTCTTTGATTTCTTGAAGCAAATGGTTGTGCCGGATAAATTTAAGTGGGATGCAAAAGTTAAAATGTCCTGGACGTGAGATTTGTTTCCTTATGTAGTTTAGCCTAATCCTGGTTTCTGTCCACCTAATCAACTCTAATGTGCATGTGAGTGAAAAATAAAATTAACATTTGAGAAGGGATGCATGTATAAAATACAAGTAAAAGATGACATGTTTATAAAGGAGAAAGGAAAACCTGCAAGCAAGAAAGCAGGAGAAAATGTTGGTTTCAGAGAAAGGAAGTCATAGAAACCTGAAATTATACAATGAAGCAAAAGTCCATGACAAGTCTTTTAAATGGTTATCCCCCTTTTCACACTCTGTAGCTCTTTGCTTACTGCTTAGTATATTTCCTGCTGTTTAAACATTTATCAGATTCTCCTTTGAAAGTTATTATTGATCATATTTCTAAAACACCTGGATCACAACAACTTATGTCATGAAATATCTGTATTCATCTTGACTCTGTTTCCTCTAAAAATTCTCTTACATTTTCCTTTCTTTCTTCTCGTGTACGCAATCAACATCCTTCAAATTTTGGACAATCTGTTCTACCTTAACTTTGACTTGTCTAAGTAGAACTGAATTATTCTATTCCAATTGTTGTTCAGTCGCTAAGTCGAGTCCGACTCTTCGTGACCTCATTTCATGGCAAGATACGGAAGTAGATTCCCAGGCCTTTCTTCCGTGCAGATTCCCAGGTTGGGACCCAGCTGGATTTGAATTCAGGACCATCTGCCTTGAAGTCCAATGCTGATGCCACTACACCATCAGCCAGCCCTTTATTCTCAATACTTTCTATTAATTACAGCTTGTACCCTTTCAAACACCATGACATTTTTCCCAAAATGTTGTACTCAGAATTGATTTTAATCTTCTACCTGAAGCCTAACTAGTGATTTGGTAATGTTTTAATTTTTTTTTAAATAAAATCCTTGTTTTTTTACTAGATATTTCAATTTACAAAGACTAGGCCCAACTTGTTTCCGTAGCATCAAACATTTCTGCCCATGGACCCTTGTTCCATCTTCCCAATAAAACTGTACGCTAGTTTTTGTTGTTTTTCTTTATTCTATCAAAGTAAAAAAAGTCTACATTTCTTCATATTAAATTTCACTGCATATTTGTCTAAGCCCTTAAGAGATCTGTTGTTACCATCTTCACTTCGGACTGCAAATTTGAAATTATGCTCAGAATGCCTAAATCCAGCTAAAAAATATCAAAAATTTCCCTGTATCAAATAAACAACCATTTGTCACTACTCATTATTTGTTGTGTCTTAACCAATTTGCTGTTGTTTCAAATATTTTCTCTTAGTCATAGGATGCTACAAAAATAGTAAATAAGCACTTGGAATTTATTTTCCACCAAGCGAATGCTTGTTTTTTTTTGAATGGCAATTGTTTCAAGTTACATTGCAACAAAATACACCTCTCATATAGCCAGTGAGTCCATTTCAATGCAAAGTTGCATAATTAATTGTAAGCACTAAACCGTAAATCACCGAAAGCCCAACAATGCACGCACAATTGAGATTCTCTAGCTTCATCAGAGTTGTTATTATACAGTAATACATTTTCTCATAAATTACCACAGAGAATAGGGTAATCAGATACTTGTTGAATTCTGACTAAGGTCATCTTAATTAAATCGTAACGTTCCAGTGATTAATACGCTGAATATTTATAGATCCTGAAATATAGATTCAGTGAACTTTACGAATCACAATTACTTGAACTGCTCCTGACTCACAAGGATGTGGGAGGACATCTATCCAACGTTTCCTTCTCAACAGTGAGACATCATTCTGGGATCCAGTACGTAGGCAAAGCGAGGTACCACGCCAAGGCTCTTTGTCACGGCAAATTTTATGGCATGTTTTTAGAAAACCTGCCGACACTCTCAGCAAAATAGTAAAGCATATCCAGCCCTGTGCAGTTATTCACAGGAAACCAGGCGGGGACGGATAAATTCCACCATGTGAAGTTAAGGTTTACTTCGCTCTTTTCAAAAGGATTTGTTTGTAGTTTGACATTTGACGTCTGCACTTCAGTGAACTTATTCTACTTTATTTGGGCATGGATGGGAAAGTATAAATTAATGGATATAGAACACACACCAAATTGTTGCAAAAGAATGTGTTGATGGACACAGTATTAGATAACAAAGGTAATGACACACTGTTTATCCATTACACAGGCGATGCTGGCTAACACTGGTGTTGTTGTATTATAAAACGATTTTATCACACGAGGTAATGTTACTGAACATATTGGTAATATAATCGTACCATATTAGTGTAGCATTCTAGTAACAAGCAAGAGTTGACTCAGTTACTGCTGTTCTAGTTTATTTTCAGTGTGGAAGACCTGGAGAATACCAGGGTTAAAGGGAGAGATCCTCGACTTTCCACATTTAACCACCTTTTATCTAGTCCACATCTAAGCAGAATCAAAACTAGACATAGATTCAGGATGGAGAACTCGACACCGAGTTATTGCAATATTTGCTGAAATGAAGGCAAGAAATGGTTACCAACTCCATGCTCTTTGGACATAATCTACATTTTCTAATGGTAAGTAAATTCTAATTATTCTTGGGTGTTATGCTTAATGTGTCTGTAATCTAAACTTGCTCAGCCGGCAGTTAAGTGTAACTGGTGCCTATCTGATCAATACTGGTGCCTATTCATGAGACAAAATCTGGAGAATCAACACAGAATGCTTGTAAGGAACACCTTAAGAATAACGTTGATCTAATGTACTTCCCTCCTTTCAATATACATGAAAACGGTGTTAAGGGCAAAACTATTATTATACAAAGGGCACATACAAAATATTCTGATATTTCTTTTTGCTATGATAAGTTATGAATCCATCAGAAATCACCGCACGTGGTGGACATCTGACTTCGTAAGCTGCAGGAAGAAATTGCAGGTGAACCAAAATACTTATGAAATGAAAACTTGCATTTCTCCTAGGATTTGAATTTTGCCGTATTCAATTTTGTTAGGAGCTGTGTATTTTTCTACCAAGTACTACTTTTTGAAACGTTGATAGTGAGACCTTCATTCGGTCCCTTTTGTTCGGGATAGCAAATTCGAAAAGTTGCAGCTGGGAAGAGGAAAAATGCTGCTTACACGGGACCAGACCATGGCTGCTGATTCCAACGGCCTAATGTTATTCAAGGTAAGACCCGTGGCCTGCAGCACTTTGCCTTCACTTCAGAAACAGGTCTTGCGCGGGGCACAGCTGTGATATACATCAGTTCAACGTAATGAGCAAAATTTAAGGGACATAAACATTGCTACTTCTCCGCAAGGAAGAAGGTACTCGCTAGAAGGAATTTATCGAGCTGTTTGCTTTTAACATATGCTAATTTAATTCAGCCAGTTTATGGAGGTTAGCTATTAACACACAAATAAACTCCCCAGTTGTCCCGCCAACAGCAAATCTCTATTTGTTAACAAGACGTCTTAATGAGAAACATCATATATTGATATTCTGTGTTTCCTTCGCATTGTATCTAGGAGCAGTCAGTTTTCTGCTATCATCATGTCGACACAAAAGAAACCCCAATGTTCACACGTTTATTGTCACTAGACATATTAAGCCTTGCTGTATCCTGTTGGGACTAATTGCTTGAAGCCCTATATGGTTATGTTTTTGCGATCACTGGCGTGGCAGGACAATCATTGCCGCGCACCTCCCAAACATACACATTAACACATTATGTGTTTAAACACGACTTAAACACATGTTTTTAATGAAGTCTCCTAATTTATAAAAATCTCCTACGATGACATTTATTATTTCCTTATGTACTTTAGCAAGCAGCAACATTATTTCCGGCGACAATGTGTTGATAACAATCTTTCCTAACATGTTTTCCTGTCCAGATGATATGATAAAAGATAACCACACTAACTAATGAAATGCTGGTGGATTGTCTGAAGATAGGTATTCGGCTTTAAATGTCGGCTCCAACGACGTGCCATTTATTACACTGATTGCGCATTGCTGGCGGGCTTTACTGAAAAGTCAGACACACAGGGAAAGAAAATAACACAGAATAATGGGCAAAAGTAGGGTTCGAGAAGAATTTTAAAGCCGAGGCAGAAGCAAAGGGATTAGGGTTCGGTGTGGGGGACGGGTGAGGCGGTTTGGGGTGTGGGAGCAGAGATGACGGAAGGAGATAATTCCAGAGAGAAGAACGAGAGGTAGAAGGCTCACCAATTAGTTGATAGACAGACAGGGAACATCAAGTGTTAAAGGCAGGTATTAGAGGGTGTAAGTTGCCATGGAGATATTTATGAACCTTTGCGAGTTTTGAATATAATTTGCTTTATTAATTATATTGCGTCCATCGTGTTGAGCATAGCCCCATTGAATTCAGCTTCATATTTTTCAGCTTCAGATAGCTAACATTCACATTAAATTTTATCAGATAGTAAACATCAAAGCGGTTGTAGACTGACACACTTACAGCTACATTCCACCATGTTTTTGTTCCAGTCTATCTGCCCCAGTGCGCTACTTACTGCACCGGCAATCTCCGTCATCTCCGCCTAAGTGAAATTGTCAAGCCTGGGCAAACCGTGGTAAAATTCCTTCCTTAAAAGCCATCTGATTGACAATATTTACATTACATTTAAACGCTGGGTTACTATGCATGAAAGGAAGGGGATGGGTTAGAGGGAGTGGTTGCTTATGTAGTGGGAGATAGCAGAGATGAGAAATGAAAGAGATAGATAGATAGATAAAATATTATTGCTCTAGTAATTTATGCCGACTGAAGCCATTGCAGAGTTAAAGAAAATTGTGACGACTTACAAGGTCATGTATTCAGTTTTGATGTGATGGGAACTACTTCATTTCAATTATCCAAGGATTAAGCAATCAGTTTCAAATTTCTCTTTGTGATATCTTGTTGCTGGCGGTGGGATGAGAGGGCTAGGGAACGATGGGTGATGTTAATTACAGCATATTTAAAACAATTGTTACATTTCTGGAAGTACTTCTTAGATTGCAAAACATTTGTCAGATCATGAAGTGTATTACTGGAATTTTCATTCTTTTTATGATTAATCAATAGATTTAATGTTTTTTCTCTCAATGTTGACAATAAAAAACAAATAGAAACATCCCCGATTAACAGAAGTGAGTGTATACCATGGAGTCTGATATCTGTAGTCTGAGAAATATAAAAAAATCTGTAGGCAGGCTACATTTAGCACTTTTTTGACATTTTTCACCCTCTGGTCATTCTCTTTTCACATAATGATGTTATGAACCACAGTGACGATATAACATAAATATTTCCAAAATGCTCATAATGTCATGTAATAAATATTTATTCTTAATTATTACAATTTCAAAAATATATATACTTTGCTCCATGAATATAAATGAATGAAATTTGGTTTGATGAAAAAGTGGTGGTAGAAACTTTTATTCATGGAAAATTCGAATGGCAGAGCTCAAATACATGAACTAAAGGTTTCTTTCCAATGTGCTCCTACTCTGTCAACATTAGAAACACAAAATAACCTTATAGTTTTGATCACAAAGTGTGGAGCGCAATATAGTAAAACATGGCATCTATTAATGACATCACAAAAGAAGAATGAAGTTACAAAGGTAGGAGAAGTTAAGATATTTTCATTACATCTGTAAAAGTTAAAAGTTGATTAGATAGCCCTTGTTATGAAAGGCTTGAAGAAATATCATGAGAGATCATTCCTTCTGGCCAGCAGAACTGTATGAGGAATTTTAAGACAACTACAAAAAGCATCAAAGTGGTACTAAAAAATATTTCAACAGAGCATGGGAATTAGATGGAACTTTTATCCATAAATAATTGTTTTCATTTTTATACACGCAGTTTCATTAGGTTCCACTTTCCAACTGCTTTGAGTTAAGAAATTTCATGTGTTCCCATTGGATCATGTTAATTACTATCTTGTAATCATGTCTACTAGGATTAGATTCTCCCTCAAGTGGAAACATTTAACTTCCATCACATTCATAATTTTAGATACCTGCATCAAGTTGTCTCCAAGTCTTCTTCCTAAAGAAAAAAAACATATGCTGTTCATTGTAATCTCCCAGTTTTGGTACCATCCTTATACATGTATAACTTTCTCCAGTGCCTTTCAGTCCTAAGATGAGAAATGCACACAGTGCTCTTATTGCAGTTTATCCACGTTCCAATACAAGTTTGATGTCAATTTTTTATTTTAACTGGCTTTGAACTATTCTGGAAATGCCCCAGCACATTGCTAACATTTCTAATTGCTTTGTTAGATTGCAATATGGTTTATAATCACTAGAACTCATTTTTACTGATCTGCTTAGTTCTTAAATTATCTGTAGTATGATAAATGTTTCTGTTTTCAACCAAAATGTTTCATCTCACATTTATCCAATGCGATAACTTCACTCAACTTAACATTGAACTGATTCCACAACCTATGGACTCGCTTTCAATGGGACCTGTAACTTACATCCTCAAATTTTTATATTTATTTATTTATTGCATTTACACAATCTGTCTTCTTTTGCACATTCGTTGAATGTCTGTATTTGTGTGTAGTTTTTCAATGATTCTATTGTATTTCTTTGTACTTACTCTGAATGCCCACAAGAAAATGAATCTCAGGGTAATTTTGGGGACATGTATATACTTTAATAATAAACTTAGTTTTAAGTTTGAACTTTATCTGTTGAAGTTTATTTTACACTTAACTGGGTCAGCCTGCAGTTTTAATATTTTCTTTATTATTTTTAATTAATTCTTACTGTTATTATCTGCATGTTTTTTCCTCTCTCTAAATAATTAATACAAATTAGTAATGTTCCTCACAGAATATTGCTTTCTAATTTCCTCCATTAAAAATAACCTTTTAACGGATTTACTTTGTGTTCTGCTTTCTATTCTCCAGCCTATCAAATCCTTAACCTTTATGAGCTTACTGTGTTGCACTGTTACAAAGAACTTTCCAGTTCATATGGATCACTGATTTAATGGGTCAGAAAAATTTGGGATTATTACATCTTTTAGGAGAAAAATGGACAAACCTTTGGAACAGAAGAAGATATAAACTGCTACTGATAAATGGAGCATGGCAATTAATTTTTAATTGCTTTAATTATTTATAAGTTCTAGTCTAGACATTACAGCATTATTCTGCAAACTGCATTGTGTACACAAAGTTAACTCATTGTTGGTGCTCAAACTGAAAATAATGTTAATACATTCTTTAAGAGCAAATGCCTTGATCAGGTTTTGAATTTCATGTGTATTAAGAAAAGGAATAAAGCCAGAAATGATTAAAAGCATGATTACAGTACCCGAATGCTACTTCCAGAGAACACACACTTTCGTCGGTCACTCCTGTGCAGTTCTATTCTAATCATATGAATATAATTAAGTCTCCAAAGTCATTCCCTTCAAAAGTTACGACAGTATACTTGATTTCACTGTTCATAGCCAGAATGCATGAATATCACTATCAATTCACAGAGCAGCCTGAGCCTCTTACAAGGGAGACAGACTTTGGTCCCAGCTAATTGTCAGAATCAGAATCAGATTTAATATCATCAGCATATGTTGTGAAATTTGTTAACTTTACAACAGTAGTAAAATGAAATACATGATAAATAAATATAGAGAAAAAACCTGAGTTACATTAGGTATATATATGTCTATTAAACACTTAAGTTAAAATATAACAAAAAAAAACCAGAAATAAAGAAGTTATGAATAGTGTTCATGGCTTCAATGTCCACTTAGTAGCTGATCCTGAATCGCTGAGTGTGTGCCTTCAGGATTCTGCACCTCCTTCCCAATGATAACTGTGTGAAGAAGACATGTCCTGGGTGGTGGGGATCCTTAATGATGGACGCTGCCTTCCGAAGGCACCGCTCCTCGAAGATGTCTTGGATACTATGGAGGCTGGTACCCATGATAGAGCTGATTAAGTTTCTGCAGCTTATTGTGAAGTAGCACCCCCTCCCCACCCCACCTGATACTAGATGGTGATGCATCCAGTTAGAATGATCTCCATGGAACATTTGTAGAAGTTTTCAAGTGTTTTATTTGAATTTCCAAATCTCCTCAAACTCCCAATCTCTTCTTTGGGATCTCTTCTGGGGGAGGTATGACCTGTTCAAAAGTGATCCGGTTGCACCTGAACCCAAGGGGGACCAATATTCTGATAGGCAGGTTTGTCAGAGCTGTTGGAAAGGGTTTAAACTAACTTGGCAGATGGGTGGGAATGAGAGTGAAGGGACTCAGCATAGGATGGATGGTAAAAAAGTAAAGATAGCATGCAGTCAGATTGTTGGGAAGGGCAGGCAGACGATGGGACTTAGTTGCAGCCAACAGGCTGAATATCAAATCATTAGGGATGCATAATCAGAAAGGATAGCAAATACAGTACTCAAGGTGCTGTATCTAAATGCGCGTAGTATAAGGAATAAGGTGGATGATCTTGTTGCAATATTACAGATTGCCAAGTACGATGTTGTAGCCATCAATGAATCAAGGCTGAAGGATGGTTGTAGTTGGAACCTGAATATCCAATGTTACATGTTGTAAAGGAGGGATAGGAAGGTAGGCAGAGGGGGTGGTGTGGCTCTACTGGTAAAGAATGGCATCAAATCAGTAGAAAGATGTGACATAGGATTGGATGTTGAATCTTTGAGGGTTGAGTTAAGAAACTGCAAGGGTAAAAGGACGTTGATGGCAGCTGTATACAAGCCTCCCTACAGTGGCTGGGAGGTGGACCACAGATTACAACAGGAAATAGAAAAGGCATGTCAAAAGGGCAACGTTATGATAGTCCTGGGAGATTTTATCATGCTTGTTGAATGGGAAAATCAGGTTGGTAATGGATCTCAAGAGAGTGAGTTTGTTGAATGCGTAAGAGATGGCTTTTTAGAGCAGTGTGTCATTGAGCCTACTAGGGGATCAGCTATACTGGATTGGGTGTTATGTAATGAACCGGAGGTAGTTAGGGAGCTTAAGGTAAAAGAACCCTTAGGAACTAGTGATCACAATATGATTAAGTTCAACTTGAAATTTGATAGGGAGAAAGTAAAGTCTGATATAGCAGTATTTCAGTGGAGTAAGGGAAATTACAGTGGTATGAGAGAGGAACACACATCAAAGTTGCTGGTGAACGCAGCAGGCCAGGCAGCATCTGTAGGAAGAGGTGCAGTCGACGTTTCAGGCTGAGACCCTTCGTCAGGACTAACTGAAGGAAGAGTCAGTTAACTGAAGGAAGGTATGAGAGAGGAGTTGGCCAAAGTACATTGGAAGCAGATGCTGGCAGGGATGTCAGCAGAGCAGCAATGGCGCACATTTCTGGGAAAAATGAGGAAGGTGCAGTTCATGGGTATTCCAAAGATGAAGAAATACTTAAAAGGTAAAATAGTACTACCGTGGCTGACAAAGGAAGTCAAAGCTATTGTAAAAGCAAATGAAAGGGCATACAACAAAGCAAAAATTAGTGGGAATATAGAGGTTTGGAAAGTTTTTAAAAACCTACAGAGAGCAATTAAAAATCATTAGAAAGAAAAAGATGAAATATGAAAGCAAGCTAGCAAATAATATCAAAATGGAGAGTAAAAGTTTTTTCGAGTATTTTGAAAATAAAAGAGAAATGAGAGTGGATATAGGACCATTAGAAAATGAGGCAGAAGAAGTACTAACAGGGGACAAGGAGATGGCTGATGAACAAAATGATTATTTTGCATCCTTCTTCACTGTGGAAGACACTAGAGGTATGCCTGATGTTGTAGTGTGTGAAGGAAGAGAAGTGGGTGCAGTTACTGTTAGAAAGGACGAAGACAGCAGAAAGGAAATAGACCAGTTAGTCTGACCTCAGTGGTTGGGAAGATGTTAGAGTCAATTTTTAAGGATGAGGTGATGGAGTACTTGGTGACAAAGGACAAAATAGTACAAAGTCAGTATATTTTCCTTTAGGGAAAATCCTGCCTGATGAACCTGTTGGAATTCTTTGAGGAGATTACAAGTAGGTTAGATAAAGGGGATGCTGTGGATTTTGTATATTTGGACTGTCAGAAGGTTTTTGACAAGGTGCCACACATGAGTCTACTTACCAAGTTAAGAGCCCATGGTATTACAGGAAAGTTACTAACATGATTAGAGCATTGGCTGATTGGTAGGAGGCAGTGGTTGGGAATAAAAGGATCCTTGTCTGGTTGGCTGCCAGTGATTAGTGGTGTTCTGCAGGGGTTGGTGTTGGGAGCACTTCTTTTTATGCTGTATATACAGGTAAATGATTTAGGTGATGGAATAGATGGCTTTGTTGCCAAGTTTGCAGATGATACAAAGATTTATGGAGGGATAGGTAATGACGAGGAAACAGGAAGGATGCAAAAGGACTTAGACAGATTTGGAGAATGGGCAAAAAAGTGGCAAATGAAATACAATGTTGGAAAATGCTTGGTCATACACTTTGGTAGTTGAAATAAATGTGTGGCCTAATTTCTAAATGGGGAGAATCTGAGGTGCAGAGGGACTTGGGAGTCCTTGTGCAACACCCTGAAGGTTAACTTGCAGGTTGAGTTGGTTGTGAGGAAGGCAAATGTCATGTTAGCATTCATTTCAAGAGGTCTAGAATACAAGAGCAAGGATGTGATGCTGAGGCTTTATAAGGCACTGGTGAGGCCTCACCTTGAGTAGTGTGAACAGTCTTGGGCTCCTCATTTCACAAAAGATATGCTGGCATTGGCGAGGGTTCAGAGGAGGTTCACAAGGATGATTCCAGGTCGTTGGGGTTATTTAAGTCAGGAATTCATAGGTTCTTGATTGGACATGGCATCAAAGGTTACAGGGAGAAGGCTGGGAACTGGGGTTGACGAGGAGATAAAAAAAAGGATCAGCCATGATTGAATGGTGGAGCAGACTTGATGTGTCACATGGCCTAATTTTGCTCCTATGTCTTATGGTCTTGTTTTCTTATATAGCTACATCAATATGTTGCATCCAGGTTAGCTCAGAGGTTTTGACACATTTTAACTTGAAATTGCTCTTTCACTCCACTTCTGATCCCTCTGTGAGGATTGGTATGTGTTCCCTTGTCTTACCAATCCTGAGGATTATAAGCAATAACAGGCAAAAGTGTAGTTGTAAGGGCCTTAAATCTCTGTAATAGAGCCCCAACTTGCTGCCTTTGTGAGCAGCATTAAAATCATGGAGTCAAATATGGAGTAAATATTTTAGCAATGCTTTTGAACAGGTCCTTAATAGGAGTCCAGTACAAAGTTATACCCAAATGCAACATAAGAGGGAGTGTCAAACTGTATCCAAAATGGTTAAAATTGATTTTGCTTTTCATCTGGAACCCATTACCAGAGGTGTACCACACTGCCCGCTCAGGGTAATTAATAGAAAGATTACAAAGAAATATGTGTTTTTTATACTGAAGATGGAAAGTATTGGAACTCACTGCCTCGAAGGTGGTCGAGGCAAAAGGCCATATAACATTGAACAAGTACGTAACAGCCCTGACCTGCACTATTGTAGATCCAGTGCTGAGAGCTGGGGTTGGACCAGGAAGCTGCTTCTTAACAATTATGGAGACAGAGAGCTCTGGGAGCACTTGTAGAAGAATTAGATACTGTTTAGTCAACAGTCCTTCCTATGCTGCAATGAAGTGACTGAATGATCCAATTATAAGACCATAAGATCATAAGATAGCAGAATTTGGTCATTTGGCCCATCAAGTCTGCTCTGTCATTTCATCATGGTTGATCCAATTTTCCTCTCAGCCCCAATCTCCTGCTGTCTCCCTGTATCCCTTCATGCCCTGACCAATCAAGAAGCTATCAACCTTTGCCTTAAATATACATGAAGACTTGGCCTCCACAGCTGCCTGTGGCAGAAGAACTCCACAAATTCACCACTCTCTGGCTAAAGAAATTCCTCTTGATCTCCATTCTAAAAGGACACCTCTCTTTTCTGAGGCTGCGTCCACATCCATTCTATCAAGGCCTTTCACCATTTGATAGGTTTGAATGAGGTCACCTCTCATTCTTCTGAATTCCAGTGAATACAGTCCCAGAGCCATCAGGAGCTCTTCATACGACAAGACATTTTATCCTGGAATTATATAGCAAATTAAAAATTTTAATGCCACTAAAATATTTATTCATCTCTAAAAGGAGGGAAATTTACATTCTGTTATTGGTATTTTGAAATAGATAAAAGCAGACCAAGATTTAAAACATAGTGAAAGCTGGACTCCACTGTTTGTGAGCTTGAACTGATGTTTGACACAGTGTCCAGGGAGCTTTTGTTATCCAGTTGTGCACTTATCAGGAATGCATTATATTGATTCTACAAATATTTTCCGTGTACAACGTTAAATCTTGTGATATAGGGGACAGCAGAGCTTTGCTTCCAGATGAGCCCAATGCCTTGTCTGCTTGCTTTGATCACCAGGGCAGAGAGGAATCGTCATGTGCCCCCATGTCTCCTGATGATCCCTTGGTCTCAGTATCTGAAGATGATGCACAGACTGCCTTCAAGAGAGTGAATCCAAGGAAAACATTTTGTCTGGATAGAGTACCTGGCTGAGTACTGAAGACCCGTGCTGACCAGCTGGCTGGTATATTCAAGGATATCTTCAACCTCTTGCCTTGGCAGTGTGTGGCAGGCTTCAATTGTACCAGTGCCCAAGAAGAGTATGGGAACCTGTATAAATTAGTATTGCCCAGTGGCACCTACAACCACAGCAATGAAGTGTTTTGAGGGGCTGGTGTTGAAGCATATCAGCTCCTATCTGAGTGGTGACTTGGATCTGCTTCAATTTGTCTACCGAAGGAATAGGTCTATAGCGGATGCCATCTCATTGGCTCTTCCCACAACCCTGGAACATCTGGACAGCAAGATACTTACATCAGGATGCTCTTTATTGATTACAGCCCAGCATTTAACATCATCATCCCCTCAAAACTAATCAGTAAACTCTAAGACATTGATCTCAATACCCCCTTGTGCAATTGGATCATGGATTTCCTCACTTGTAGACCCTAGTCAGTATGGATTGGGAAAAATATCTTCTCCACAATCTCCATCAGCACAGGAGCAGGGATGTGAATTAGCCCCCTGATATACTTGCTTTACACCTGTGACTGTGTGGCTAAGTACAGCTCCAACACTATATACAAGTTTGCTGATGACACCACTGTTGTGGGCTGTATTAAAGGTGGTGATGAATCAACATACAGGAGGGAGACTGAAAATTTGGCTGGTTGGTGTAATAACAACAATCTCTCACTCAATGTCAATCAGACGAAGGAACTGATTGTAGACTTCAGGAGAGGGAAACCAGAGGTCTATGAGCCAGTAATCATCAGAGGATCAGAGGTGGAGAGGGTCAGTAACTTTAAATTCGTGGGTGTCACCATCTCAGAGGACTTGTCTGGACCCATCGTATTAATATAATTGCAAAGAAAGCCAACAGTGCCTCTACTTCCTCAGGAGTCTGCGGAGATTTGTTGTATCACCAAAAACCTTGGCGAACGTATATAGAAAGTGTGCCGACTGGCTGCATTATGGCCTGGTATGGGAACACCAATGCTTTTGAGTGGAAAATCATACAAAAGGTAGTGGATTTGGCTCAGTACATCATGGTTAACCACCTGCCCAAACCATTGAATACATCTATATAAAGTGTTGCCGTAGGAAAGCAGCATTCATTATCAAAGAACTTCATCACCCCAGGCCAAGGTACAGGTGCCTCAGGACTCGCAACAACAGGTTCAAGAACAGTTACTACCCATCGACCATCAGGCTTTTGAACAAAAGGGAATAGCTACACTCATTGAAGGATACTTTTATCTTGTTATTTTATCCTCATTGTTTATTGCTGTTTATATATATCTGCATTTGCACAGTTTGTTGTCCATCGATCCTGTCCACTATTAACGTTCTATAGATTTGCTAAGTATGCCTGCAGAAAAAGAATCTCGGGGTAGTATGTGGTGACACATATGCACTCTGATAATAAGTTGAACTTTGAACTTTCAATAAATTTTATTTTGAACTTTGAACTTTGATTTTAAGAGGAAACCTCAAGAGATAACAGTGGTCAAGTTGGATTTAAAAAAATGAAAAGTAAGATTATAAAGATGAATAGCAAACGTTTGGACATGCATGTTGAACAGATTGTTCTGACATGCACAATGTAAAACATCAGATCCCAAAAGTCCTGGGATCTGATTCT
Source organism: Mobula hypostoma (assembly GCF_963921235.1). NCBI lineage: Eukaryota > Metazoa > Chordata > Chondrichthyes > Myliobatiformes > Myliobatidae > Mobula > Mobula hypostoma. The sequence goes on from NC_086104.1 coordinate 33,189,650, forward strand.
ACAACTGAAGTGTCTCAGGAACTAATATTTATATAAAGGCAGTTTTCCCATTTTTTGGTGTAATTTTGCTATCACAAGCTCTATCACAAATCAAGCCTACAGTTATACCTCGTGAAGGCATTTAATTAGTTTATAGTATCAACCTATTTGTCATGGTTTAAAAAGGATAGTGCATAATATTCTCTATACTTTGTTCGTATAACTATTTGCAAAAGCTTGGTGGGAGAACTTGTGCCCAATAGTCAGAAGATGAAATGTGTTTTCCTGAATTCTCGTTCGAACTGTAGCGGAGTACTCTGAGCAAATGGCTGCGGATTTTCGCCCAAGTTATACATGAAATAGAATTGTTGAATTCTTCGGTGTCTAAGTCGTTTTTGCTTTTCAGAAACGCATGTTTGTAGATGTCAATGTGTCTGTCATGTAGGCGTTCTTCAACATCAACTGCTGGAGACTGCCGGGAAGCCCCGATTCTGAAAGGTCGCAGTAACAATTACCATGCTGTTTACATTTATTACGGGCTAACGAAGGGAAAGTACGTTGTTGACAGTTGTTAAGAGGCCTACAATCCTGACAACCATACCTGCATTACTTTAAATGTCACTATTTTGAGTGAAGCTGCAGGATGAAATGTTGTTATACAGTATTCTCTTTGTTTCAGCAGCAAAGACAGCCTAAGACCATAAGACACAGGAACAGAATTAGGCCACTCGGCCCATCAAGTCTGCTCCGCCATTCCATCATGGCCGATCTTTTATCCTTCTCAGTCTCATTCTCCTGTCTTCTCCGCGTAACCCTTGGCACCCTGACTAACCAAGAACGTATCCGCAGCCGTCAGTGGCAATGAATCCCGCAGATTCACTAGCCTCTGGTTAAAGAAATTCCTTCTCATCTCTGTTCCAAGTGGACGTCCATCTATTCTGACGCTATGGCTCTGGACCTAGACGCACCCATTATGAGAAAGAACCTCTCCACATCCACCCAATAGGTTTCAATAAGATCATTATTCTAACCTTCAGCGTGTATAGCGCCAGAGCCATCAAACGCTTCTCATACGATAACCCTTTTTATTCCTGGACTTACTGGAATCATTTTAGTGAACCTCCTCTGAATCGTCTCCAGTGCTTCCATATCTTCTCTTGGATAAAGGGCCCAAAACTGCTCACAATACTCCAGGTGCTGTCTGCCTTTTAAAGCCCCAGCATTACATCCTTGCTCTTCTATTCTAGTTTTCACAAACCGAATGAATGCTAACATTGCATTTGCCTTCCTTTCCTGCAAGTTAACTTTAGGGATCTTGCGTAAGGACTCTCAGGTCCCATTGCACCTCTGATTTCTGAATTTTCTTTCCATTTATTCCTTCTACCAAAGTGCACAACCATACACTCCCTACACGATATTCCAACTGCCAGTTCTTTGCCCATTCTCCCAATTTGTCCAAGTCCTTCCGTAGACTCCCTGCATCGTCAACATCACCTGCCCCTCCACCTATCTTTGTATCATCTGCAAACTTGGCAATAATGCCATCAATTTTGTCATCTAAATCGTTGACATATAATGTGAAATGATGTCCCAATATCGAGTCCTGCAGAATACCACTTGCCACCGGCAGCTAACCAGAATAGGCCCCCTTTATTCGGACGCTGCCTCCTGGCAATCAAGCAATCTTCTATCCACGCTAGTATCTTTCCTGTAATACTATTGGCTCTTATCTTCTAAAGCAGTCTCACGTGTGGCACCTTGTCAAAGGTCTTGTGAAATTCCAAGTAAACAACACCCACTGACTTTCTTTTTTATATCCCCTGCTAGTTCCTCAATTCCCTTTGCAGAATCGATTTCATTCATTGCCGATATATTCGGATATCCTCAAAAGTGACTTTTGTAACGCCGAAAAGAAAAATGTTATATGAAAACAATAAAGTAACGTCTAGACGCGATTAGCGTTATCCACACATTTGATTTTATATTTAAAGAAAAAAGATGCCACTTTTGCGATTACACTAAGCACAGTGAATACATGTTATATGTTTTTTTTACCTTACCTATCATTTTAAGCTATTTCTATTTTAACAAAGAATTATGACAACGCCTATTGCTAATTACAAACTGGTAGTTGCCATCTTCATGAAAAATGGTCCAATGTGCTTAAATATAATTATTTGCAGATATATCACTCATTACTCTATCCATCAAATCAGGCGAATTAGTTTAGGAGGATGACGGAGATGCATTTAAAAAAAAGAAATTAGACATACACGAGGAACAAAATAGAGCGATAGGATTAGCAATGTTGGTAAGATGAAAGGAAACAAGGGTGCGTGGTGGTTCCCACCTTAACCAGTTGGAATGCTTGCTCTACACCGCTAATAATATATTGCTAATTGCCAAGTAAATGGAGCCGGATCTCTGTACTTCCCTCTGCAACGGGATCCTTGACTTCCTGACTGGAAGACCACAGTCTGTGTGGATCGGGAATAACATCTCCACCTCGCTGATAATCAACACTGGTGCACCTCAAGGACGTCTGCTTAGCCCATTCTCTACTCCCTCTACGCCATGTGTAGCTAGGAACAGCTCAATTACTATCTACACATTTGCTGACGACACAACTTCAGGTTATGACGAGGAGGCGTACGGGAGCGAGATCGATCAGCTGGTCGAGTGGTGTTGCTTGCACTCAACGTCAGTAAGACCAAAAAATTGATCGTAGATTTCAGAACGAGTAAGACGAGTAAGACATACCAGTCTTCATCGACGGATCCTGGGCCCAGCATATCGATGGGGAAAAAGAAGGCACATCAGTGCCTATATTTCATAATGAGTTTGTACGTCACCAAAGGCACTCGCGAATTTCTACGAATGTACCGCGGGGAGCATTTTATCTGGCTGCATCGCCATCTGGTATGGGGGTGGCCACTGCACAGGATGGAAGTAAGGTGCAGAAAGTTGTGAACTCTGTCAGCTCCATCGTAAACACTTGCCTCACCAGCATCCCGGGCATCCTCAAGGAGCGAAGCCTCTGAAAGGCGGCTTCCATTACTAATGACCCCCATCACCCAGGGCATGCTCTCTTCTCGTTGCAACTTTCACGGAAGAGGAACAGAAGCCAGAAGGCACACACTCAACGATTCAGGAACAGCTGTTTCCCCTCTGCCATCGGATTTCTGAATGGATATTGAACCCATAAACACTACTTCACTTTTTCCCCCTTTTTTTGCACTACCTATTTAATTTAACTTTAAAATATATATTTATATATACTTACTGTAATTTAGTTTTTATTATTACACATTGCATTGTCCCGCTGCTGCATAACAACACATTTCACGACATATGCCAGTGATATTAAACCTGATTCTGATTCTGAAATGTGCGTTAAAACAACTGCGCATTTAAGAGGATTACACGTGGGTATATCATGCAAACTAATGAACATTTGGTTATTGACCATTAGGAACGAACTGCCCGGGTTTTGTAATGTGCCTTGGCCGCGTCAGCGATAGGAATGGAACGCTCTGTGTCGACCAACCGAATTATTGTTGGACATCTGGAACAAAAAGAAACGAAACTACAAATATGTTGTACTACCTGCATTTCTCAATTTGTGAACAAACCAAACGGAACATAAAATTACCCTCTTCATCCCAGAGTTGAATGCTTATTGGAGAGCCAAGTGTTATCGTCCGAGACATTAATAACATTAAATTAGCAAACTACCGAAATAATTTAGACAATCCTCGTTGGCACCAAAAGGGGACCAATCCTTCCCTGTGTCTCTGTGCTTTTTTTGTGGAAGAAGGAAATTGTTAGGAACACTGATTAAGTCAGCCTACACTCATTACGCTGTGAGGAAAAGTCATTTTAACACCCCTTTTCTCGGATGCTGTCGGGGCTGCTAGACAATTTCCAGCATTTTTATAACTTTAGAATTTCACTCATCTTCAGTTTCATTTTGCATATCTGTCTTATTATCTTTGTTCAGTTTATTTAAAAACACTGAAACTCAGTAATTAGTAGATTAGTATTAATAATTTTTCGTTATTTAAAGATACAGAATGGCATTTCTATTGTAAGTTATATGTTGCTGGTGGACGACAAATCACTTCATATACCGTAGATCAAAATTCTCCACTTTTCGCGTGCTATACTCGTGCAATGCCAGTAGATGGCAATATCTAGCACTTTCCCGGTTTTTGCGACTCTTCCATAAATTATATCCACTGAATAAGAAATGGCCTTTATTCAAATAAAACGAGAAACTCTACATATTTCTCTCTGAATAGCGAGTCGTATTGTTTAATTACACTTAAATTAAACAGTCAATGCAATAAATGGTCGATGCGGGTTAAGGAGACCGAAAAGTGAAACACACATTGACGACAGTGTCTTATATATACAACTATTACCGGAATAAAATGAAGCATAGTAATGAAACGTACCCGATCCTTAAGGAGGAAAAGGCGAGATAAAATATTACCCAGAAAAGAATCCACGCAATTTTCGTCCCAGACTGTCGTCGGCATCCATGTGTGATACATGGTAAATTATGAAGTCACAGGAGTTTAATAATCTGGCTTGTCTGATAAATGATTTGGATTTAACTAATCCGACGACAATTTATTCCCTCTTGTCTTGAGTAAGTGACTGCAGTAAATAAAAGTGAAGAAATAGCCGGTAACTTCATAACGACATTCCTCTGAGCACTGATCTGTTTTTGTACAGTACTACTCCGCCGATAACAGGAATAGCGTCCTCGCCTAGTGAACTGATTGATTTCTTACATCAATACTTCCTGTATCCAATACAGAGCAACTCAGATGAGATCGAAAATTACAACTTCCTTGCTGTTAACTTTGAAAACATTCAGCAGTTCCGCGTCTTATTGAAATTACAGGGAAGGGGTCTGAGATCTGTTCTCTTTTCCACTCGTGCCTGGTGTCACTGTCATTTTCTTCGTCTAAACCTAGGACAACACCAGCAAAAGCACAACACTGCCTCCAGATAAAGCGGTTTCTGCTTTCCAACCATATTTTTAGTTAAGCAAACGTAAAGAAGATCAAAGTAATTAGTAAATACTGTCTAAAATATAGTCTCACAATGTCTGCAAATGGCCATATCTCGCACCTGCGATGCGCATAGCTTATGCACGGCATGTGTGGAATGAAATCGGTTCACCACAGATCTATTTTTAATCTGTATAACAAGCAAACTGGATCTACAATGTCATCTCTATTGCTTTGTATTGGATACAGGAAGCTTTGCACAACAGTCAGTCGGTTCAAATGTTGAGAACGCTGACAATCTCAACATATTTTAAAACATTTCAACATTTGCCAAGATACAGTATTTATAATCTTCCATTGCCTTATTTTGTATAACTTTTCTAAAGCACAAAATTAATAAATGGGATTGTAAATTGCTCTTATGTTTTTATCTATGTTTCACAAAGAGCCACGTTTATAAATGTAAATGTAAGTATAAATGTATGTCGGGCTAGGAAACAGCACATTGAAGAAATCGAATAGCATCCATGTCCATATTAGTAAAGTTATCAATTATTCAATGCTGCATTTAAGCAACCAAATTTAACATATAGGATTCTGAAATTAATTCGTGAAAATTCGATTTTTAATTTTTTTTTGTCGTTTATTGACCAAAAGAAGCACGGATCGCCCGAAAAGAGAGTATCTACGGCTATAAAACATTTACCAGTGACATGCTTCAACACATTTGTATTTTTAAATTTTACTTCGATAGTACTGTCAAACCTATATGGATTTTCTATTTATGTTTTAATAAGGTTTAATAATGTTTACTAGCTGTAGGGATTTGTAAGAATATTGTTATTACATCCACAATGCTGGAGGAACTCAGCAGGCCAGGCATCATCTACAGAAAAGAGTAAACAGTCGACGGTTTCGGGCCGGGTCCCTTCATCTGAGTTCTGATGAAGGGTCTCGGCCAGAAACGCCGACTATACTCGTATCTATAGATGCAGCCTGGTGCGCTGAGTTCCTCCGGCATTTTGTATGTGTTGCTTGGATTTCCAGCATCTGCAGATTTTCTCTTCTTTGTTATTACATCTGCAGTTTATTCTAATTATTAATTTGTTTTCACCTAAGTAAATTAATTAAATTATTTATTGTTTAAACATCTCGAATGATAGTTGTAAAGGTATTTTCAATTATGGTTACTCGTCTCTTCATGTATTATATAACTTCAGAATAAACCGATACTAACTGAAAAATGCTGTTTACATTAAAGCAAATGAAGTTTACACAAAATATTCCCTTGTAATTTACTAAACAATATTGTTGCAATGAGCAGTTTTCGGAATGCTCGAAAACGTTAATGCAAATTATTTTTTTAAATGGATTTTAATCCAGAATCAACGATGTTGATAACTTTCACTTTTTACCTATATTAATTAGCATATGTTGTAAAGTCAGCAATATAAAGCCTTAAAAAAACCGCCCAGTTTTGATTGAACACAACGCAAGGGATTATTTAGGACACTGGAATTGATGAGTGATCAACATATATGATTACTGACGTTTTATTTTTACAGTTTAACAGGCTTTTTAAAAAGTAAAATAAACTGTATCTAGCAGCCCAGAGGAAACGAACTCAGTTGATGTATTACAACCACTGACCTAAAAAAAAATCGGACTAATACTGTTTCATAACTACAGCCGTAAAATAAACTCCTCTTCATTTGACGCAAGGTCTCCAAACAAATGGTTCTCATTAATTTAATTAAACAAATAAGTGATAATTCCAAGAGGGAATTTAGGGAAATATGTTTAACCAAAAAATGTAGAGCGTTTGGATCATGCCACGACACCTAGAGTTGAGAAAATAGAGTCGAAGGACTTGGGGGGGGGGGAGGGGTGGCGATCTGGATAGGTACATTTAATTGAAGTAACACGCACAAAATGCTCGAGGAACTCAGAAGGCCAGGCGGCATCTATAGTATGAAGGGAAATAAACAGTCGGAGTTTGGGTCTGACACCCTACATCGGGAATGTAGACAAGTTATCAAGCATTAAGGAAGACAAATACTTAGCCAGGAAAGGACTTCGATGACTCCTTCAGAACGTCTGTCTGCCCGACGCTATGTGCCAGGCTATTTCTTCTTAGACTGTGCAATTGTCATTTTATGAAACATACCATCATAATTTTGGTAGGTAATCACGGGCTCCAAAATACTTGCCTATAGTTTGCAGATCACAGTCAACACGCGTACCAAGGAATTTCTTTGCTGGGAATTGAGTACAGGTACTTACCAGGCTCCTCAAGTCTTTTCTATTTCAGATTACAACCTCGCAGAGTCAAAAAATGTTTCAACCTAAACTAAGAATCGACAAATGAACCCAATAGAATCGATTAACAACACGCTATTTACAATGAATGTCATTTAATATATTCATACTAAATATTCTGATACTTACCAATAACGTGATAGAAAATGAAATGGTAAGGAACGTATGAGAATAATTACCAAATAATAAGAAGCATTTTATAATTTGGCTGGGTTCCTGTGTTGTCTCCAGCGGCAATGATATTTGCAACTGACATATAATTGCCATTCGGCTCAACTAGTTAGGCGGAAGTTTGTGCCTCACAAGAACCACCTCGCATTCTGTTTTCATTGATTCTGGTCCACTATGGGAAATGACAGTTAAAGTGTAGAATTATTAAACGGGTGTATATAACCAAATAATAAGATTTCATTAAAGCCGGCCTTAGCTTTTGACGACATGAAATACTAGATATTTAGAACACAAGCGATTCTGCAGATACTGGCGATCCAGATATATTTTATAAAATGGGAGATTCATTGAAAGAAAACACTATATTGCAAAAAATGTTTAATTCAAAAACTGTGTGTGTACGTTCAGTGTCGTTTTAAGATTGCACGGGGGCGCTAAGTGGCGTGGATAGCAGGAGTAGAAACCCCACGTGTAAAGCATTAAGGGATGTCGGCTGAAGACTACAAGAGATTACAGATGCTGGAAATCTGGAGCAACACACAAAGGAGCTGGTGGAACTCAATGGATTAGGCAGCATCAATGGAGGAAATTAAACCGTTAACATTTCGGGTCGAGATCCTTCTTCGGGACTGGAAAGGGGGAGATAACCGGTATAAAAAGACGGGGGAAGGTGATGGAGCAAGAGCTGGCAGGTAATGGGTGAGGGGCAGGGAAGGGAAGGCAAAGAGGAGAATAGGGATGATATAAGAAGCTTGGAGATAATAGGTGTACTTCTAAAACTTCTGCTTGTATTTCAGGTAGCATCACGTGAACACCATCACCTACAGGCTCTCCTTCAAGTCGCATACAATCCTAATTTGGAAATACAGTATATTGGCAGACTGTCTTCGTCACTGGGTCTAAATCCTGACACTGCGGAAGTACGCTTCATTGAAACGCTGGAACGGGTCATCAGCACTTTCTAAAGTGCAGTTAGGGGTGAGCCATACATGGTCGCCAGATCCCAAGAATGAAAACAAAATAAGATACAGAAACAGAATGGGAAGCAGAATTCTGTATAATTATAGAATTAGAAATAAAAGTATTCTGAGAGTTTCCTCTTTCTCAATGAACTTTGCACTCCGCGGAATTGGCAAAGTATTCCTTTCAGACCAAGGCCAATGGATCGCCTCCATCCACCATTGTTCTCACTTCCACCAGAGTCTGGTTTTGTCATATCTCCTTCTCTGCCCATCACCTCCCTCTGGTGCTCCTCCCCCTTCCCTTTCTTCCATGGCCGTCTGCCCCCTCCTTTCGGATTCCCCCCTCTCCAGCCCTTTATCTTTCACCAATCACCTTCTCAGCTTTATTTTACCACCCCCCCCATCTCGGTTTCACCTAACTCCAACCGCCTTGTACTTCTTCCTCCCTCCTCCCCACCTTCTTATTCTGACTTCTTTTTTTCCCAGTCCTGATGAAGGATGTCGGTCCGAAATGTCGACTGTTTGCTCTTTTCCATCGTTGATGCCTGGCCTGCTGAGTTTCTCCAGCATTCTGTGCGTTTTGTTCAGAGTCAAATTTTGTCATGATTGCTTATTGTATTCACTTTATTTCATAGTATTACTCTAAGTATCACCGCTATAACTACGTACTTGGATAAAAACCAGTGAGTTAAAATCACTTATTTCCATATTAATTATGTAGTATTGATGTCCCAATCTCCCAATTTCTCTTACTTGAAAATGATTTTAAAATCCTTTAGGGCTCCTTCCACCTGTGTACTTTCTCCAGTGATCTAAAGTTGCTGGTTGTCGTTGGATATGCTTTTAGACAACTATCATTTAGCAGTGGAAACATTCACTTTACGGACATCAGACGCAAGCGTGTTGATTTGACTGGATGACACGCAATCAAATTGTTTTCGCTGCATGTGAGAACAGTAAACTAATTATCAGTTAGAAATTACTACGGATTTCACCAATGATTTTTCGACAAATTTGACTAGTAGCACTTAATAATATGGAGCTATTCCCAATACAAATCTTGTAATTATGTAACTAACTAATGATTAGTAAATGTTATAATTACTTAAATATTACATTTGTATTTTAAAAGCAACCATATAGACATCTTGATGTCAGAGCAAGTCCACCAATTCCATTCCTTCCTCCACAACGGATTCTCTTGCACATCTGATTAACACCACGCTGAATCTGCCATTAGCACTAGGGGTTAATTTATGGTCACTAAATAACCTACCAGCATATCTTTACTCGACATTATTAAGAACAGTCAAATGATTAGTCAAAAACAATCCAGTTGGGAAGAAAGTAAATAGTTAAACAGTTTTGATCAAGATTTTATATTTTATTTTGTAGATTTCAGCGATAGAGGTCGGTGTTTTATTCTAATTTTAATAATGTATTTTCTATTGTGAAGCTGGACTTATAATTTATTAACAGATTGCCAGAGAAGTAAACAAGTCATGCAAAAGATCAATCGTTGAATGTCTCCTATTTCTGGTCTCCACACTGCTGTATATGAAAACATAGCCTCGGTTTCCATATCTATGTTGACAGGTCGGGCCGCATTACCACCTTTTTCTGTCTTTAAGTTACCCGATTCCTTGTTCAACCTCCCGCGCTGTATTTCCTCCAGCTAAATACCAAAGTTATTGTCTTTCAATCCCACCACAATTTCAGTTCCCTTGCTGTACAGTGATCTCATCTGGTATCGCTGTGGAATAGAGTTGAACTGTTCATAATATAGTGTTATATTTCATCCCAGGATAAACTTGGAATCACATAATTGCATTATCAGTAAGATCGCCTGAAACCTTCACTCACCCTTGTGTTACAGCCAGTCTTCACTAATCTAATTTGCTGTTGGTCAAACTTTCTTCTTCCATTCTCTGAAGTTCTGATGCTGATCTAATCTGCATAATCGCTGCTCTGTTTGCTAATCTATATTGGTTCTCATAGAAACAACGCCTTCAATTTTAAATTCTCATCCTTTTCTCCATGACTTTGTCTGCCTATCTTCAGCCTCATAATCTTCGAAGGCAGCAGTGGAACTGCCCTCCCTGATAATCACGGATATTTCCATATAACATACATCGTTAATGCCCCTCCAAAAACGGCCAATAAAGGAAAATACTACGCACATCTTTGTGCCATTTGTTTTAATATCTATTGGAGATCGATATAAATGTTGCTTATGAAAGCTCAAGCGAGGCGCATTTTAGTACATAAAAGTAAAGTATATGATAGTTGGTATTTTTAGTAGTATATCATGATTGGCTGAAATCGTACAAAACCTCATTAGTGGTGGCGGTGGGGGACGAAATGACCATTTGTTATGTATTGTAACATCATTGCTTTTTTAGCCATTGCTGTATCCTATAATTATTTATATTTGCTGTAACCTCATCACTTTACGCTTTTCGCAATAAATATTCCACATCTAATTGAAACCAGCAGCTATTATAACAGTTTCTAATTTAAATCCTCATTGCAACAATCGTCGTGCGCGTTACTTGCTGCCTGACCTCAGGCGACGTTTTTTATCCATTCATTCCAAACCCCAACTAACGTCTGGGCATTTAAACAGGGATCCGCGTTCCTGAGAGCTTCCAGCATTCACATTTAATCTCCCGTGTGTTTAATGTAAAATCCATAATTTCTCATCTCCCTCACATCACTGCTTCTTAATTTTATTTGTGACCTTTAAATTGATTCAAATAATCACGTTTGCTTTCCCTTCTGCGACTGACACTCGGCGACATTGGCATTAGTGACACCTGGGAAAGTTAACCTGGTGAATTGGTAGTCAAAGATAAAAATCAATCCTGGTAACGAATTCTGGTGAATTCAACCTTTCGTAGCTACTCCTGTGAATCAGCTCTTCCTATGAATCAGTTCACAGGTAAATTTTGCATATATAGTTGCACTTTAAAGGAAACATTGTATTTCCTAGGTTTAATTAAGTATAATTGCATGGAAATCCTAATTCCATTTTATAGAGATAGCATTAGAGTCAATACAGAAAATATGACTATAATTTTAAACATTGTTGACCGTTTTCTCTAACACACGCTCTTTTTCGTCGTCAAGTGTACAGACAATCTTTTCCCATTTATAAACCTGAGCTAATAATCATAAGGTAGAAGCTTGGGAAAGAGCAGATTTAAAAGCGTGATAAGATTTTCTTAGTTCTGCGAATTTGGCGGGAGATGTACCAGGAAGAGGGGAGATATACTTATTATTTACCAACTGGTATCTGTGACATGATCAAGCCTTTTTTTTGTTGATAAGTCAAGCCAAGTTTAACGTGTAAAATTCATTTTAACCCCTATTGAAATATTCAGATACATATCCAAAATTGAATATTTATTTGGAATAATTTCGGCCGGTGATATTTCACCATTGCAAGAAGTTATTTTGATGATATACTTACAAATGCATATTATTTAATTATATTCATAATAATAGTTTTGGATTGGATGCAAGTTTGGTCAGGAGTAGCTAAAAGATTACTTTAATATGACGAGCTAACTTACTTTGTGCACTGTCAAAATCAAATAGAAATCAAAAGGATTCTAAACGCGGCCATACCACGCTCAACTCACCGACATTTGAAGTAATCACATACATCGCATTGCATATTTTAATCTTGATTAATGGGGATGCTCTAATCATTTTAACCATTATTCCTTATTCAATGACGAGCTTTGGAAATGGTGAAACTTCTCTTTGATATTTGAGCAGTATAAATTTAAACGATAATAGTTTCAGCAACCTGCGAATGATATTTCTGCAGTTAACCCAGTAAATCTCTGACTCACGAATCTTTTTGCACAAAAACCTATGCCGCTCTGCGCGTATTTGAATAAGAGGAGCGACATCCCCTGGTACAATTTAGTAAAGGCAAGGGCATTAACAAAATCCCTTTGGCCCACCTGTAAACCTATCGCTTTAGTCAGGAAATACAAACTGTAAAGTAGTTATTGCAGGGACGAAGTTTTTCAAATGCTCCTTTTCAAAATAGTTATTTCATTTCTGATTCAATATGCTATTTTACTGATATATGCGCCACTCTACCTACATTTTCTACTCGATATTTTCTTGAACGAGATGCTACATCTTTTCAAAGTGTATTTCATTTTTAAAACACGCGTATCTGAGTTATGTAGTCCATATAGCTACTCTTTGACGATAATGAAGTCAATCAAATGGGAAAAAAATGGAACCAAAAGGAGATTGTTCAAATACTTCTCTAAACTAATAACATTGCAAACCTACAGGGGGTTCTGGCTGTTTTCGAAAGTGGGGCATATCCATTTGGACAGAATTCTGTTTCTCTGGATAAATGGCCTGCTTTCTTTTTGGACGGAAAATGCGTGGTAACCTTTAGTTCTCCTGTCCTCAGAGTTTTTTTTCCCCTTTTGCATCTTTCTTTCTCCTTACTTGTATATACGACGTTTATGTCTTGTGTCGTGTTGGATCCTGATTCTGCTTGCGTAAATGTGTGACCCTCACCAACACAATACATCGCTGCTTCTTTTAACTTACGCGCGTCAGTTGTTAAGTAAACACGCATGCATTATCTCTCTTCGTCTACATTACGAGGAGGAGAAAGGAAGATGAAGTGAAGCCAAATCGTTATTAAATGCTGCACGCCTACATCGCCTATTATTTTCGAATATGGCATGTGAAATGTAAATATAAACAGGTTTCATATATTTTATTGTCAATCTAAAATATTATTAAATATCGTGGAGAAATAGTTCCCATTGTTTATAATAACGTTTTTTTCTTGTTGGTATATGAATAATATTCTAATTGAAATCTCAATTTGGCCTACTGTTAATCCAAATTTAAAGCATTGTTTTTTCACGTTCCACCAACATAACTGAACAGTTAATTGCGTATAATGCTTAATTAATATTAGCGATACTTTATATCCGTGATAATATAACAATTCCGCTAAATAGATTAATTTATACACTAATTTATTGAAAAACGCTATTTGGTTGGGAACCTATGTGCTATGTGAATTTCAATCCAAAACGATTTTAAAATACACTCACGTACAATATGTGTGCATGAAAATGCCTTGCTTAAAAATTCACACTGGAATGGAATTAATTTAAATTAATTTGCACCTTGCGTTCAATTAACATGTATTTTATCCACTTACAACATAATCAATTGGATATTTAAATATAATCAGACTAGTGGGATTAAATCGATTAAATATTGATTCGTCTTTTCTGTACATTCATTCACATAATTATATCGCTTATATCAAAGGAAGGAATAGAATAAATTGCATTTAAATTTTCTGTACACTGAAATGTTTTCTGTAGTATAAGCAGAATTATTTTAGATTTATTCAGTATTACGCCAAGCATTAACATGTACGGAAATGATTTGATAAACTTCGCAACGCCTGTGCAGGATGGATAACGCGAGTTCACGTCTATTTCAAGCATAATTACTTCCGACTGAGCACGCACCATTAAACACGACTCGTTCTTAAACGTAAGGTAATAATAATTCCTCCACTCTTCGCTGCTTCTCCCTCAACTAAATCAGATTTTAAAACAAAAGGAAAGTGTAATAGAATTATAAGAGAGAAACATCGCCGGTTTTGAGGATCGTGTAATTTAATATGTTTACCCAACCACAGGAACATTGTATATTTATAAATTTGTTGCTCCATTGCCCATGTTGGAGTACAGCACGGGACTATCAGTGTACGGCAGTTGAAGAGTATATAAACATTAAAAAGAGCAGTATCTTCTAGTATGAATGAGCCAGTGACGCAATTTAGGCTTTAGGCTACCATGAACGACGACTGTTAGTCAATAAATGGCATCACACTTGTCGGCGATTTTAAGGCAACCTTTATAAAAACAATATCCCGCATATTGGGTTACAGTTATGTGATATGTTGTGTGTAGATGATTTTCAAGTTGTAATATTCACTTAAAGCCTGTCAGTAACCAATCCACCAGCGATCCCCATCCATAACTACGTCACTTTACCTTTAAAAAAAACAAGTTTTCTTCCTTTATTGCAGTGATCTGTTTATTGACAAAATCACCTCAAAAGCAATGGGAAGTAATCCTATCACTGGTAACTGCATAAAACTAAAACAATATGGCGTTTCATAACAATCGGAATTGATATACCGCAAAATGTAAACAAAATTCTGGTCATGGTGAGTGCCTAGTGATCATCGTACGTTTCTGATGCTATCTCTCCCTCTCTCTTTCTCGCTCTCCCTCGCTCTCTCTATATATACAAATGTGTGTGTGTGTGTGTGTGTGTGTGTGTGTGTGTGTGTGTGTATGTATATATATATATATATATATCTAAAGCAGTAAAGATCAGCCTCCAAAATGCGAATTCAGAATGCCAAGACACCACAGAAATGCAACAACAGATAAGCAAATGGACAGATGGAGATTTACACATATTGGTAGGCGATAAGATTTATAATTGCGACCAGACACGGAAAGAAGAGAATTACGTAAAGCCCTAAAGATACCAAGTCTCAATAAACGCAATGTAAGAACCTGAGAACAAATGGCTGCTGTTACTTATACTAGTTTTTTATAGTTTGCGTATCCCACGAGTCACATTTGTTGTATGCTTTATTTCCCCAGTGCAGATATAAACGTTCAATTAGTTTCATTCGCCACTAGATTTTGCTGCACTGAAAACACTGCTGGCTCTAAAACTTTAAATGTAAAATAGAGGCCTCCAAATGCACCATGCACATTGCGCCTACCTTCAGTGCACGCATTTCTTTATCACCGATCGCACATTCACCAGTGCAATTTAATTCCAGCACTTGAAGCATAAGAAATCCCAGATGTGGCATGTTGCTCTGCCCCACGCATATACGAGTACGCATATCACCTTAGTTGCTGGAAGAGGCTATGAAAGTAACTTTAGTTACTCGCACTTCGAGGAATAAAATGAAACTAAATACAACAGAGAGAACGCTTGCTTGTAGTATATATTAAAATAAAGAGAGTTAAAGTCCCAGAAACACTCCATAAGCCTAGCTCATAGCTATAACTTTCAAATGGATGTTTCATTTTGTTTATGTAATTAAATAACAACATATTAAATATAGTTTTAAGCGGTATACACTGCTATGTAGGAGTGTAGACAATTATTTGCGGCTACAATAACGACGTGTACTTTGTATAGAACTTTGCTCATGTTGCTTTTCAGCTATAATATTTTTAAATGGCCCTTATTCATTTGATTTTTTAAATCCAATACTACTTTATGAATATTAAAATTATAACGCCATAATCAGATTAAAAATAATTCTCTAGAACATTCGTACAAATGCGGTGGCAACAGTTAGTTTATATCTAATGCGTATTATTAGCGTGAAGCATAGTTACGGGAAAGGCAACAGCTAAGAGACTACCATTCATTGCATAAGCAGTTTAGCAGTTATCGTGAAATATAAAACCACTTTGAAGTTGATATTAAAATATACATAATTAAATTATAGCTTAATACAGTATTTGATGGGCGGGAGGGAAGAAAGTAAACGTTTCAGACCTTAGATGTGTCTTATTTTTATTATAAAATAAGCAGAATTTCCCCCCAAAGGTTGTAGTCACGTAATATAAACAGTAATAAAACAATTCTTATCCAGCGCGTGAGTATTCCTTCTTGTAGACCGATATAATTCATAATGCTTGCTTATTTTTTACTGATTTGTTTCAGTCCAATATAGCTGCGATTAAACGTTCCACGCATTCTACTACAGGAAAGCCAGCTTTCTGTACAGGTTTCACCTACAGGTAAATGATCTTCCTACAGCGTGATTTTTTATTATTTTTATCAAAACTTAAAATGCTCGCTTTGCACGCGATTACAAACCTATTCACTCTTGTTAACCTGGATATATAGATATGTAGTGTAATTTTAAGTGGGAGCAAGAATTCCAGATCGTGAATTAGTGACCAGTAAAATAAAAACGTGTCTGTCTAAACAAATCATCATCCATTATATAAAAAAACCTTAAGACTTTGCTGCACCAATCTCTTATGTGATCTAATACAGTACCTTAAAACTCGAATGACTATATCCATCATTCTTTCCCTTGGTTGACAAAATATCCGCTAGTTTTTTTTATGCACATCGCTTAAATGTCAAGTAAAATATATAAAGGATAATCTTGAGAGCGTCTTTACTTGTTCGAAGATAAAAGGAAATTTGCATTTTTTTACGAGCCAAGGTCAACTAAATTGGACGACATGGGATTGAGCATAGAGTCCTGTAAAGCATGATGATGTATAACATCTGAATTGGGTACCGCTACGGCACTAGGACCCGGGGGCGCGGCCAGAGAGTGCAATGGCTGCATACTGGAGTTGGAGCTTTGGCCCAGAGATCCCAATAGCAGTGCGGGGCTGCTCGAAGTGTGATCTGGCGTTTGGGATGGAGTCTTTTCCTCGTCCGAGCTCGCTAGCATGTTTTTGTTCCCATTCATTGAAGGATTCATTTGGTTGTGGCCGCCGGCTGAAACATTGGAATTCGAGTTCTCGCTGTTTTCTCTGCGTGGAGAACGAAACAAAAAAAAATAAAGAGGAAGTGTCTTCCCAATCGTAGAAGCGCAAAATTTAACTATTAACATTTATTAATACACGGAACCCTTTATGTCAAAATACCCAAAATGTGCGTTCGCTTACTTGACGGACTACACGCCAAGAGCAAGGGGTTGTAATATCACATAGCACCTCAGGCTTCTCAGTTTTCTGATTTATTAGCATTAGTTGGTGGATGAATGACGTTGGGAGTGGCGAAGAAAGTTACCCACTGTTGAATTCAAATTTCTAATCTGCTTAATTTATGAAAATATTCGCCATACGGACCGAACTAAAACACGGAGACCTCGATCGATGACCAAACACACAATAAGTGCTAATTTTAAAACGTGTATTTGCTATCGTGACCTACGGCGAGAGTAGAATATAATTCATACGTGTGTCAGAATAGCAAGATGACACGCCGTACAGGTCGTCTTTACTTAACGGTTCTTGGCATTAGGAAAAGAAAAGTTTTACAAAACTTTTGTTTTGCTTCAGCCGCATCTTCCGCCTTTCAGGAGCAGTGCAAAGATTTCTATTGAACACAAACAAGAACCATTCTGGTTTCCGATATCACTGTCAGCTCGGTCGTACTTCATTTTTTTTGAAGGGACGTGGGTATAATAGAAGAGCCGTGAATCGCTCTTGAATTAATCGCGGAGGAAGCACAGGGATTAGTCAGAATGCTGCAAACAAGAAACGCTGTGGTTTGCTACAAGCGTCATTAAGTTTTTAAAAAGTTTATTTTTCTTTACTTACTCGTACCTTTCTTTGGCTTCGGCGGCCCGGTCCCTCTGTCTTCTGTTCTTGAACCAATTGCTGACCTGTGTTGTGGTGAGGCCGGTAGCCTCGGCAAGCTCCCTCTTTTCCCGAGGCGAAGGGTACGGGTTGTGTGCATACCATTCCCGCAGGACGCTGCGCGATTTCTCCTTGAAGCAATAGCTTGTCTCCTCGCCGTCCCAGATAGAGCGCGGCAATGGGAACTTGCGCCGAACGCGGTATTTACCCACGGCCCCCAGCGGCCGCCCCCGCAGCTTTTCGGCTTCGATGTAGTGAGCCTTTAACCACAGCTGCTGCAGTTTGGGGTGGTTGTGCGGAGAGAACTGGTGACTCTCCAAGATCTTGTAGAGTTCGCGGAAGTTGCCCCTGTGGAAAGCCACCACGGCCTTGGCTTTGAGAACGCTCTCGTTTTTATGCAGATGTTCACAGGCTGGTAATGACCACAGGAAGCGGCCGAGCCGCTCGATGTTACCCCCTTGCTGGAGAACTTCGCACACACACGCCACTTGCTCTTGAGTAAAACCAAAAGTTGGAAGCATCGACATATCTCCCCCGCCTTGAGATAGTCTAAAAAACACATCCAGGTCCTCAATGGAAAAAAAAGTATTCTGTGTCTCTTCTTCAATTGAAGGTTATGGTCTCTACCAGTACTTTTAGTTGTAGACGTATAAAAATCTTTCTTTCACAGAAGTCCCAACACACTGCATTTGAAGACGTCCAGAGTGTTCTCTCTTCGTTTTTAATAATATTATTCTAAGTTGGCATGAATAGTCATTATGTAGGATTTGATTGGTTGGTTATCTGACCTACGGATAGTGAGGATAAGACAATAGTTAGTCAAATTATTTGCCATGGAAACGCTGTCACTCAAAGTAACCCGATCCCCTTTGAGGTGTCTCCTTCGCTGAGCTAACAGATTGCAGCGCCAGCTCTACTCAAAACCTACCTTGTAACACTGCACTGCGTTATACGATTCCGGCCTGACAATCGAATCGACTACACCGAGAACAAGATCCGCTTTATTAGTCTTATGACAAACTGATCTTTCTTGTTGTTCTTTTGCTGCCTATTTGTTTGTTTCAGTTGCTTTGACAAGGACCTCATGGAGCCCCCTGGATGATTGACATCGCAGTGAGCCGCGCAAAAAGCGCTTTTTTTTCCTCGTGGCAACGATGCAGAAGAACACAAGGGTGGCGCCAGTGATCTGGAAATAACGCGGGGACGTGATCGTGGTGGGATCTGGTATCTGTAGTTACATCTTTGATATTCCGCAATACTTTGACCCTTGTAGTTGAAATACAACTCCCATAATGCTTTTCTAACGGGGAGGGCATCGAGGGAATCTATTTTTCATTCAATCGAGGCTGGATAGAAGTACGACTTTGATAATACAGACATCGACTCATTATTTCATAGAGGAACATAAAATATCATATGGCCGCATTTAAACAAACATGTAATATTTCACCACAATAGTGTGCATGATATCGCTAGTTGGTGTAGCACTGGAAAGACGCGAGTGTACTTAAAGTGTAGCCAACAACTCACAGGATGGAAGTACTATTTTGTTGACAAGAACTCTCACGAATCGTTAAGGGAAGAGCTGCATTTCAGCGTTCTAAGATTTCATCAAAATAGCAACGCGATATTTTTTTAATCGGGATATGTTCCCACCGTAAACTTACCTTCAGAAATTCGCAAAGTGCCGTGATGCGTTCTTTTCACGTAGGAAAGGAGATTAAAGGCCACAGCAGATCACTATAACCTACACCTGATCTATCCTTAAGTGAGCTTTCGTTTCATGACATTCAGTACTAAAGGGGAGGTAAGAATGGCGATGATGGTCTGTGCGCGCGTGTTATTTTTTGTGTGGGGGCAATGGTCGGAATAAGCAAACAGCTGCTTTTTTTGCCAGGAGCAAAATCTGCGGTAACCGGTCACAACTTCAGCAAAGACCAGAAAATTGGATCGACCAAGTGCTTCTCAATGCAAGTAATGAACTCTTCCAGCGTGTTGGTCAGGAGCACTTTGAATCATAAACAAGGCGAGAATGTACCTATCGAATTAACAAAACAAAGCGTGGATGCTTATTCCGACAGGTTTACTTTCAAAGCCGCAACCAAATCTCTCATTCTAGCTTTCACACAGTCCCTACGCGGCAGTCATTGTTGCTATAGAACACTCATTCTCTTTACCGGCGACGAGTTGAAAAATCTTTCGTCTTCCCGCTCTTTGGTAAATTAGGCAAGCCGCACAGATAAGTTTATTGGGAAACAAAGCCTTTAGTAGCGATTAGCGAATCGCCAATTTTCATTACAGCCCCAGCTTGGGGATCTTTGATAACATAGGAAATAAAACGTTTCACTGCAGCTAAAACTGCTCTCGTTTTTATCGAAGCATTTCACCACCAGCATTTACACAGGCAAACCATTATCGAAAACATAACATTTATATTATGTTTAGCGAGCACAACAAATAAATTATCCGCTGTGGTTACAACTTAATTGTCCATATTTATTTAGTTTCTGAGCCGTGTAAAGGGGGCCTGCCTCATTTATGATTCCATCACAGTTTCTTCATTTTAAACTTATCCGGCAAACCTGCACATTCATCTCAACTAATTTCGGAAATTCCTTCCGACTTATTCTGAAGTATTTGCTTTTGGCTCGTGTTTAACCCCTTTTTAAAAAAGGTTTTGCAGAAGGCGTTCACTGTATTTTCCAAAGAAGAAAAAAAACACATCATTAAGTTGTTTACTTTAGATTTCAGATAATATTAGCAATCTCCAAAAGTTAGCATTTTTGTTATACTTCAACAGTCGCTGATCACTATGAGCTAGCACTTGTGCGCGATTTTGTTGCTCGGAATTATTTCGGGTCTGCTGTGCATTAGGGGCGCTTCAAAGTGGATCGACCCTTTACATGGGCGAAGTCGGATATTAATTCCGTTATTAATATTATAGGGCACCCGAGGGGAGAATCAAAAGTTTGCACCTTTGCACAAGTCCAAATTCAGAGTACTTTCCATACCTTTTGACTACACATACACAAATAAGGCAATGAACTGTATAACGTCGGTTATTTTTTTTAAAGGGAGAGATCTATTATAAGTGGAAGTCAACATATTTTTAATCCGGAAGCGAGGGAAAAAGGAAAGAGCAAGAGAATAACAATACAGCTATTTCCGCATTAGCTCTGTCACTTATACCAATTAGGTTTGCTTATCATGAGCTTGGATCTTAAAACAACAACACTGAGGCATATTCACCCTAATTCACTCCATACGCCGGATTGCTTGCTTCACCAATACTGACATATTACAAACGCAGTGAGAAACGCCGAGGAACCATAATAGTACTGACAATAAAACAGTAGGGTTAATAAAAATAGCATATGTCTATTATTAGAAACCAGGAAGTGGATTCCTGGATTTTCAAATAAACGCAAAATATTTAAAATGGTAATTATACCAATAACGCATTGTATACTTAGAATATAGAAAATTATAGTTGCTAAAAGGAGACATGGAAAATCTCATCGGCATTCTATGCCTGTTCAATTAAGAGTGAAAGTTAATCCTGTTCTTTAAGTGGGGAGCAAAACAAGCGGCGGAAGGCTTCGTGGGGCAAACAGCGAATGACGGACTCAATGACAGTACTAGAATCAATTTGACAATATTTGTAAACTCCTTCTTGCCGGGGCTGCATATCTGAGAATGGAAGGCTTGAGGGTTCGGCTGAGCCTGACCAGTGATTAGACTTGCTGATGAATGGATATCACGTTTCTACTAATGGCTGCCCCGTATTTTGACAACCTCCTACTACTAACCCGAGAAGCTGGTAGGTCGACCGGCCTTAATTTGCTTGATTGTTCCAAGATGTCGAAGCAAACTAAAGTGATAGTAGCTCCTTCCTATTGATATTGGAAAATTACAACCTATTATGTAGTGTAATATTTCATTTCACGACGTTTCATTATTTAAGCAAAAATATATTTTAAGCCTTCAAATCTAAATCATTACTAATTTAAATACCATAATCCTAACCAAAAGTTTGCGTATATTTAATTTATCAGACTTTAACTAACGAATGCGACTGATGTAACTGTAAATGTTCTCATTTATTGTGGACAGGGGAAACTCGAGTTAACTGTTCGTGGTATCTCCCTTGCAATGTTCAATACTCTGTCAATTATTCCCCAAAATAAATAGAATATTCTGCCTACTAATTCGCCTATAGGCAGGATTAAAAGTGAAGTGCAAATACGTAATCTGGCGTGCAAATGGAGAGTCGAATTTCTACATGTGGAAATTTACCTTTTCTGTTACTATCAATTCTGGTATGAATAACGTTTTTGAAAAAATTAGTTCTTTGCCGAAATATTCTTCCCAGCGTCGTGTGTCACATAATGTATTATGAATATTCAAATCCCCTCGTGCGAATAAAAAAGATCCCCGAGTCGCCTTTAGTCACTCACATATGCCATTCTAACTCGAGTAAATCAAGCTTTTTTGGTAATAGAACAGATCTGACCGAACAATATTGGTCCGACCTCCGATTTGTAAAACTCCACTTTAATGATTTCTGTTCATTCCCCTTTTAACCATGACATAGGCGGGCCAAGACAATACAGTACTAGGAACTTTGGGCAAGGATACGCCATAGGAAGCTGCTGATTGCAAGTGATTTGTAACTCTGGTTTATATAAGATACTACAAACAGATCCAGTCCGTGTCTCCCTTCAAAAGATCGATCGCAATAAAGGTACTTCCCCGTGGAGCTCAAGTTTTTAAGATAACATCTACAGAGATTACTCTCTACTTCATAACATTTCTGAAATACTTAACATTTGCTATATTCCATTTCCCGCTGTGGCAGAACGGTTGGTTAGTTGCATAACCAAATAAGCAAAACGCAGAAAAAAAAATGTCAGTGACGTACCAATGCTACATAAAGAGCATGTATACGTGTACTGGTGATGGTGATGGGCCACATAGGAAAGCAGTTACAGTTTTGCAATATGTTAGGTTTGAAAATCAAATAACTTATCTATCTGAAAACTGCAAACTCGATGATAGACATGAAACACATGAATGGTTTAATAATGATTGAACGTCATACAATTTTCACATCTTTGAGCCATTGGAATTAGTACAATTATTTAGATATTTATTTTGCAACTATTGTCCCTAGTTTAAAGTCTCAAAAACATTACATATGCAATTATACTTTTGTTGTACAGTTAAGTTTCGATCATTTGTAAAATATCACCAACAAATGTTCTGTTGGCTGGTTCCACATAAGCATTTAGTACTCATAAACACAAAGAATTTATTTTCTTTTGTACAATGGATTAGTACAAAGCAAAATTTTACTTAATAATTGAAGGCATTACTACCATCTTATGCAATCAAAACATATCTAATAATTGATTAATTTGTTTGCTTTGTACAATGATTCATACAGTAAGTCACTTGGTAGTAAATTGTGACATAGTTTACAGGTTTAATATACAATTGCACTTCTTATTCCACCTTAATGGCTCATTTGTATAAATAATCAGGATGTTTCAAAGTTATAATGTTTTCCTTCATGCTTAAATTTGTTTGAATAAATACCTTGCCAAATGTTGGAATATACTTTCTATTAAAAATCTCATAACTTTAATTTCTGTTAAATTGTGCAGGATATTTTAATTATTTATATAGAGTATATAATTTTATAAATTAACCACTTTGAATACACTCCTTTTTTTGTTTTAGCTGAGGATTCAGCACAAATGCCCCACAATAAATTCCTTTGATCATTATTGCTCATTTGCTATCTATATCAAGTCGGTATATTATTTGAATTAATAATGTTTTTATCTGGTTCAAATGCATTTATGTTTTTCTTTAATTCCTAAAGCTTTTGGTATTGTTTAAAATACGATCTAAATGGGCGGTGAAATATTTATTACTTTCAAAGATAACAGACTTAATATATTTTCAAAATATGAAAAAATTTTTCACATACATTTTAAAATGTACATATTCTGTAATGCAAAATGGCTTGCAGTTCCACTCATTATTAATGCTATTAATATTATTCGTTTGGTTGTTATGTTCAATTGATCCATACTTCCTAATATAAACCAGATGACCCTGCATTGTGGAATAGAAAGTTACACAGGTATTGCTGATTACATCATGCTTTATGAGTTGAAAGCTATTATCAATTTCTGCGCAACCAATCTTGATTAATTCCTGAATAGATTTTTTTCTGTTATAAATAAATGTAAAAGAAAAACAAGAATTTTAGCAGAGTAAAATAAATAGAGCAGTTTGCTGAGTGGAAATAATTAAAATTGACATTAACTGTTCTACATTTATGAAATACAATATTCTGTCCTAGCCAGTCTCACATAAATTATATTAAATATACTAAAAATTAGCAAAAGGTCTATAACTAAAAGGCCACCTTGGTTTAAAAATGAAGTGCGTCACACTGAGAGGCTGTAGCCTTAAGCAATAGTATGTTTACTGTTGGGGGAAATGAAGGACAGACTAGATGACTGAAGGATCAACTCAAAGTGCAAACAGTCTTATATTTTAACATCTATGTGAAAATACAGTATGTATTTACTGAGATGGAATGGATACATTATTATGTTAATTAGTGATGGAAATGGAGTGAATGTATGCAAATTATACGCAACGATCCTAACGCGGCAACAACAAATTTGGTTATACAAGGAGATTAATCATAAATCTAAAAACAATGATTAGATAACAACTATATGTGTTCTTTTCTGCAGCATAAACTTGAAACTAAATTAATATCATAGCATAACATGAGGCTGTAACTTTCCAATAGGAATGATCAGTTGTCCTCAGTAAGCTGAGAAAAGCTAAATTAATCAGTTTCTGGAAATCAATTAAGTTGTAATTGAATAAATAAAATCACCAAATCATGGAATCACTTATTAATGCAGTAGATGATGTTTTGGCCCATTGAGTCAATGTTTGGTCTTTGCTGAACTATCCTGTCAATCCAGGATGGAACTGATGTAATTATTTGGTTAAACATTTTGATATTTGTTCAGAAAATATAGGGCCTACAATTAGAAATAAAGAAATTAAAATTGGCTCAAATCATTTTAACCTAGATGATGGACTAGGCAATTCAACAGGTATTTTTGTTTAATTTTGTTTAGGATGTATGGCAAGTACAAATTATACTGTTTAGTAACAAAGGTGGGAATTTAAGATACTTTGCTCTCTGGCTGTCATATATCTGGTGTACTGCTACGGTACATGCTGGTGGAATTCCATAATGTAGCTCAGTGCTAGAAATAGGACACTGGGGCCCTAGTCAGCATTTGAACAGACCTCTGTTCACTATATGTCCCATTATGTAAAATGATGTCTATTCTTTACCAAAAACTTTTTGGGAGAAACTGAGAACTTGCAAAATTGACTGAAATCAAAATAAAGCAACAACAAAAAAAAGTCAGGGAGCCATTCAAGGAATTCCAGAAAGTTTACAATCATGAAAAAAGTGTTTTCCATGTTATGTAGTCTGACTAAAATAAAGTAGTAAAGGAGAGTAAGGGCTTTGATTCATTTGTAATTGAGAAGAGAAAAGAAAAATCATTCTCACTGAGTTGCTGTCCATAAGACACAAATAAATATTCTTCCAAAAATGAGAGATTAGAAGATCTTTTATTCAGAATTGTTACACCAACTGCTAGAAACAATGCCAAAAACAGAACCTAGTCAGCTATTAAAAAGGAAATGACTATTTGCAAATGTATGTTGTAAAGAGTAAGGAGAAAAACAGAGAAATGACAAGGTGAATTGTCTTTTCATTATGTTAGTGCTGCATTTGATAAGCTGTCTGCCTGTCTGTCTGTTGTATAAAACAATATAGACCAAAAATTATCCTCTTCCCACAGATGCTGCCTAAGCTGCTGATTATATCTGTTTTTATGATTTCCAATATTCTCTGCCTTTACGGAAAAGAGTCAAGTCACAAACTGATAAAGCAATTGGTAGCAGAAAATAGATATCCAGTGAAATAGGAAGCCCAATAGTAGGAATACAAGTTATTTATTTTTCTCTTTTTCAGAACACAGGGGCACAAGAAAAAACATTCTTTGATCCCCTCATTCATGACAAGTAGTGCTAGAATGAATCCAACTGCCATAGTTGGTGTGGTCATTTCTGTTATACATACTTTTAACAAACATTACTCTTAAATCTCTGATAACCATTATTATTGAACAATAACTGATTACCATGAAACCAATGTTAAACCTAATGAAAGTATAACTTCTGAATCAATATATACTGTACATGCTCATGTGGTGTGAAGGAAATGACACCTTGGGTTGATTTTATTGGCAGAATGATTGCATTTCTGCCAGTTGCAATCTATCGCTATGAGTAGATAAATAAGAAAAATAATATTATGCAAAACAATAATTCTGCTAGCCTGCCAAATATTTTTACAATTAAATAACCAGGAAAACTCATGCTTGTATGTAGACAATAGGCTACTGCTGCCTTGCTGACTGAGCACCAGTGATTTGGTGGAAAATACAATCAAAAAAATGAAGGCACAACTACAAATAAAATAAAAATAACAAGTATTGTCTTAATTTATAAAGTTTAGTTATGTCAAAACCTAAAATGGGGTTTTTAAGCTCAGAAATAGCTACAAATCATTCCTAATTTCATAATTTTGCAGTGTGTTACAAAAATTAACTTCATGACTATCAGTCAATAGTTCTTGAAAAAGGATATATTCACATGTGACTATTGTACATAAATGCCACAAACTGTAAATAAACTCATAACTTAAATGAACTTATTCATATTCCATATGGTTGAAATACTACAATAATCTTAGTTTTGTGAAGCAAAGTCATTCCAATAGTTCATTGAAACATCATATTGAGTGGTAGCTATAAGTCAGATAGAACTATGTTAAGCACTAAATAGTCATGTGAATTAGGTTTGCCATTCAAACAGCACTGAGAATCAAGCTGAAAGGCTGATTACATGCCATAGATGGATTTACCTGATAGAGAATTATATATTCAGTATTCTTTATGATCACCTGAAACACACTAATGTAGTATTTCCTGTGTTATATGTTGTGTGTAATTTTTCTTGTGAATTACTGTCCAGTTTTAGTATAGATGTTTGTCTTCATGGATTACTAATATTTTTCTCATAAGCATACTTTATTAAAACCTAATTTTAAAATTAGTGCAGCAGTAAAATGTTTAACTGTGCTATGAATATCTAATCTCATCAATGTAAATAAAATCAAGACTTACTTTGAACACACTAACTCATAACACATAAAGGCTATGCACAGACTTTTATTTCTAGCTTAGGTGCATATATTGTGAAATACAGGAAGTATTATTTTTCCAACTTTACTAAACTAACTTGCCATCAGAGACCCTTAAATTTTATAAGACCTTTAATAGAAATTGTTTACATATTTTCACTTGTCATAAATGGAGGACAGTTTTTCTGACAAATGGCTGTTGGAATATTGCGAGGGACAATTACAAATCCACCTTTTACAAATAATTGAATTTCACAAAGGTCATATGTCCTCAAGACAGCTCGAAACTGTTGCCACATAAACAATAAAAATTTGGAAGTGAAAATTAGGAATTAAAATTGCAACTGTATAGGAAATTAGGAATTAGAATTGCAACTAGTTAGAACGGAATAGCACCTGACCCAAATCTCCAGCCTCCAGAATAACGCCTATTATATAATAGAATAATGCCTATTACTGGGTGAAATTACGTGTTTTATTACTCTTCAGACGTGCAAACAACTTCAGTTACAAACAAACGTGTTTTAAATCCAAACAGCCCTACGCATCTACAATTTAGTCTATTATATGTTCAAAACAAAGGTGCGAGTTTTATGAAGAAAATTAAGTTCTAACCAATTTAATTATCCGAACTATGACCAAATGAGCAGAATATCAAACCTTATGCATATCAAAGGTATAATTCTTTAGGACTATCTGATTTATTGGCAGTTTTTCTTTTCAGAAGAGTGTAGGATTGAAGAACAGGTGCGACATATTTTGCATCTTTTCAATTATCTTTATTTTCTTGACTCACCTTTTATTGTGGTTTCTTCTCCGTGCACGTTTCAGCCAGAAAATGTGGCTAGATCATTTGCTAAATTATTAAACCAAGATTCTAATGGGATAGTTTGATTTAAGCACGTGAAGCATCATGGGGCTCTTTGCCGCCTCAAATCAGGACATGACAGACCTAGATTGAAAAAAAGGTCAATTTTCACCTTGCATCCAATATTCCGGCGAGTAACACAAACACAAGTTATGCTAAAGAAATCTGAAATGAAAGTTACCATCACAGACTTCGGGAAAGTTAACGAACAATTGCAATGACTAATGAAACTTACTTTCTTGATGAGCTTGCACAGCTCTGGAGCTCCGATAGCCAGGACAGCCCGACGGATGTCACTATTCAGCCTGGCTGGTCTATATTAGTCTGCACGAGCCACTGTCTCATTCCCAGTCAAAAATAGCTTTAAGTTGAAAATAGCCCCTCATACTGCCCGCTTGATCGTGGTTGTTATCTCCAAAATCTATTTGCATTGCGTGTGATTTTTATATATTTAAAAAGAATTCTTTAAGTTTACCTTTGTAATACTTCACCTGGCATGCGCCCAGGTCACTGTGGCCCAGCCCGGGGCTGCGCGTGTGGGCGAGAGCAGGGTGCGCGAGTCATTGTATCCCCGGGGCTGCTGCTGCAGCGGCAGCGGCGGACAGAGCAAGGTCCCGACACAAACTGGTGCTGACAACGCCACCACGTCCAGCACCGGTGAACAGAATTAGCACTCCGCAGGTTATTTCCTCCCGCCCCTTATGCAAAACAGAAGGGTGGTGGAGTTTCTTTTTGTAACTTTCGGAAGTGTCAGCAGAGCTTTAGCAAACATTCTGCCATTGAAATCATATTTACTGTTCTTTATTTCATGAAGCTAAGGCGGTGTGAACTGTTGCCTCTCGCCTGAATTTTGATAACAGCTCAAAGGGCCACCAATTCTTGCTATGAAAAGTCAGTGGGGAGGGTCTCATGTACGAAAGGATGATTTTAGCAGGTCACAGTTGAATAATATCACACATGCAGGTTACTGACAGTTCGTGTTTAGAAACTGGGTTTCGCTCAGTTTTGGTGCGCTAATTCATGCTCTGCAAATAGTGACACTGATCGACAATACAGAAGCAACAGAAGTCGGGCAACCCTCTCTCTGCGAGAAATATGTACCAAACAGCACCAGATGGGCCAAAGGATGTGCTCTCATTTATCCTACCTGTAGCTGTAGTGGCAATATGAAGG
Organism: Mobula hypostoma; assembly: GCF_963921235.1. Lineage (NCBI taxonomy): Eukaryota > Metazoa > Chordata > Chondrichthyes > Myliobatiformes > Myliobatidae > Mobula > Mobula hypostoma. The sequence goes on from NC_086104.1 coordinate 33,218,905, forward strand.
GCGTCCCTCTCTTTGGTACGTTCCCCTTTAACGGCCCGACTCCAGAAACACAATATGGTTGACAGGGAAGAGGAGGAGCCTGCGCAGAAGAGGGAGAGGACCTTTGCTCCGAGTGGAAGGGACCTGGATGTTCTCTTCAGTGCGGACGCACGACAGGCCGAGCCCTGAATGAGTGGAGACATGCTAGTTGGGTAACTAATGGGAGTAGCAAGCGGCCACCAATAGCAGTACACTCCAATGCTGGAAATGCCCGCCGTTCCTCATTGAATTCAGGGAGATGAAGTTACTTTTACACACATAGAATGGCAGGGTATTCTCTCCAATACTGTAGTAAACAGCAAGTTGGGAGGTACTGCAGGTATCTGGTGTTTCAGCTAGGAATGATCATGTGGAAGGGGCACTGAGAATCATAGAGACCGTGACTTTCATGCAGGATGAAATAGTGGGCAAAGGCCTTTAAATATTTCAGTGATGACTGCTTTGGAGAACTTGATCTTTAGAATACATGGCTTAACAGACAGTTTCAGGTAGGATGCAGTTTCTGATCCCTGAGCTCTCTGAGATTCCTGACTCATTCTGAATGGCCACCCATGGCTATAATTAGACCTGGTGGACTGCAGTCTTTGGTATTAAAAGTGAGACACACATGCAATGAGGATCTCTTTAGCTAAATGCTGAAAAACCTCTTCTTGTCTGTTTAAGCACTCCTAGTCACTTTTGGAAGCTGAGTTAGCAGCCTGTAATGAGTTACGGGGTTGGCTCTCATGTGAAAGTAGCACAATGTACTTTGATTTGCACTGGGAATATTCACAAGGGCTTGAGACTATATTTACAATCCATCTACTTCTCTCTCTCTCCCCAAGGAGAAATGCTTTAGCTCACTCATCCTTTCCATGTAAGAGATGTTCTCCAATCCAGGCAGCATCTTGGCAAATCTCCTTTGCACCCTCTCTGAAGCTTCTACATCCTTCCCATAATGAGGTAACTAGAACTGAGCAAAATACTTCGAGTGTGGTCCAGCCAGACTTTTACAGAGCTGCAACATTTCTTTGTAACTCTTGAATTCAGTCTCCCAACTAATGAAGGCCAACATATCATATGCCTTCTTAACCACACTGTCAACTTGTGCAGCAGCTTTGAGGAATTCCACTGTTCCGTTACACTGCCAAGAGCCCTGCCATTAATCTAGTACTCCACCTTCATTCAATTTTCTGAAGAGAATCATTTCAATGTTTTCTATGTTGAACTCCATCTACAAATTCTCCACCTATTGTAACCTACAACAACCTTCGATGCTATCTGCAACAGTTCCAACTTTTGTATCATCTGCAAATTTACTATTCCCCCCCCCCCCACTTCTTCTTGCAAGTTCATTTGTAGACATTTGTAAAGCTCATATACAACAGGGGTCCCAGGACAAATTTTTGTGGCACATCATTACTTGTGGGCATGCCAATTCTGAATCCATGCAGCTGAATTTCCATTGATCCCCTACGTCCTGTCTTTCTGATGAGCCTACCATGGGGAACTTTGACAATCACCTTACTAAAATCCATATACACCACATCCACCAGACTACATTCATCCATTTGTTTTGTAACTTCCTCAAAAAACACATTCAGGCAAGTGAGGCATGACATGCCCTTCATAAAGACATACTGGCTATCCCTAATAAGACTATGATTCTCCAAATGCTCATAAATCATGTTCCTTAGAATCCTTGCCAATAGTTTGCCCACCACTTACATAAAATTAACTGGACTATAATCCCCAGGATTATTTGTATTTCCTTTCTTGGTCAATGGAAAAGGATAGGTCTGGCCCTTGGGTTGAGATTCAGAATTGGAGAAAGGCCAATTTGGATGGTATCAGAATGGATCTGGCAAATGTGCATTGGGACAGGGTGTTTTCTGGAAAAGGTGTACTGGGTAAGTGGGAAGCCTTCAATAGTGAAATTTTGAGAGACATAATCTGATTAGGGATAGTCAGCATGTCTTTGTCAAGGTCTGGTTGTGCCTTATGAGCCTAATTGGATTCTTTGAGAATGTAACAAAACATGTCGATGAAGGTAGAGCAGTGGTTGTAGTGTATATGGATTTCAGTAAAGGCATTTGATAAGGTTCCCCATGCATTCATTCAGAGAGTAATGAGGCTTGAGATCCAAGGAGACCTTGCTTTGTGGATCCAGAATTGGCTTGCCCACAGAAAACAAAGGATGGTCGTAGATGGTTCATATTCTGCATAGAGGACGGTGACCAGTGGTGTTCCACAGGGATCTATTCTGGGACCCCTCCTCTGTGATTTTTATAAATGACCTGGATGAGGAAGTAGAAGGGTGGGTTAGTAAGTCTGCTGATATTGGGGATGTTATGGATACTCTGGAGGGTTGTCAGAGATTACAGTGCAACATCGATAGGATGCAGAACTGGGCTGAGAAGTGGCAGATGGCATTCAACCCGGATAAGTGTGAATTGGTTCATTTCGGTAGATCAAATTTGAAGACAGAATATAATATTAATGGTAAGGCTCCTGGCAGTGTAGAGGATCGACGAGATCTTGGGGTCTGTGTCATAGGACACTCAAAGGAGCTGCACAAGTTGACAGTTTTGTTAAAAAGATGTATGGTGTGATGGCTTTCATTAACTGTGGGGTTGAGTTCAAGAGCCATGAGGTAATATTACATCTATATAACACCTTAGTTAGACCCCACTTGGAGAACTGTGTTCAGTTCTGGTCACCTCACTATAGGAAGGATGTGGATACTATAGAGAGAATACAGAGGTGATTTGCAAGGATGTTGCCTGGATTGGAGAGCATGCCTTATGAGAATAGGTTGAGTGAACTTGGCCTTTTCTCTTTGGAGGAACGGAGGATGAGAGTTGACCTGATAGAGGAGTATAAAATGATGAGAGGCAGTGATCGTGTGGATAGCCAGAGGCTTTTTCCCAGGGCTGAAATTGCTAGCACATGGGAACATAGTTTTAAAGTGCTTGGAAGTAGGTACAAGTGGGATATCAGAGGTAAGTTTTTTTACACAGGGAGTGGTGGGTGTGTGGAATGCACTACCAGTGACAATGATAACGGTGGATACAGTAAGGTCTTTTAAGAGACTCTTAGATGGAGCTTAGAAAGATAGAGGGCTATATGGTAGGGAAATTCTAGGCAGTTTACAGAGTAGGTTACATGGTCGGCACAACATTATGGGCTGAAGGGCCTGTAATGTGTTGTAGGTTTCTACGTTCCATGTTCTATGTTCTATGTTCTAAAGGCCACAACATCATAATTCCATGTACTGATTCATGCTTTCAGTTCATCACCCCTATTTTTGATTCTTCTTGCATTAAAGTAAACACGTTTCAACCCATCCGCCTGACTGTATTTATGCCCTCTCACTGCCAATTGTCCTCAAAATCTGTATGGACATTGCATCGACCATTACATCAACTGCTCCTCATCTGGCCTAAAACTCTATCCTATCAGACCATAAGACATAGGAGCAGAATTAGGCTGTTTGGCTCAGCAATTCTGCTTTGCCATTCCATCATGAGTGATTCTTATCCCTCAACCTCATTATCCTGCTTCTCTCCATAACTATTGACACCTTTTCTGATCAAGAACCCATCAACCTCCACTTTAAGTGTACCCAAAGACTTGGCCTTGAGATTCCCCCGGCCAACCTTGCTTAAAGCTTCCCCCAACAGCTCTCGCAAACCTGCTTGAAGGCAGCAGGATTTGTTGACGGAGTCAGTAGATGGAAAGCTGGTTTTTGTGATGGATGGAACACTAGGCAGAGCAGTTGCCTTACCAAGTTGTGATGTAACCGGATATGATGCTTTCTATGATAAGAGTCACAGGTCTCAACTTCCTCAGAAAGCTGATTTCCTTGGCATTCTGAGCAAGCTGAGGCATTGCTGTGCTTTCGAGGCTACAGTCAATGTGACTGGACCAAGCCAAATGGTTGGTGATATCTATGGAGAAGAGTAATCAATGTTTTGAGCCAAGACCCTTCTCAATAAATTGGTTAAGATTTTTGGACCCTTCTTCAGTCCTGAGGAAGGGTCCTGGCTCGAAACATCAACTCTTTTCCATAGGAGCTGCCCGACTTGCTGAGTTTCAACAGCATTCTGTGTGTGTTGTTTTGAATTTCAAGCGTCTGCAGATTTTCTCATATTTGTGTCACTTCCTTCCTAGACCAGACAATGATGAAGCACCAAACTAGAAAAACACTGCTAATAGCTTCAAGCTGTGAATGTGTAAATTTCATAAGAAGATGGAGGAATATGTTACATATCTAGAATAGGTGTGACATGAGGAAGTCTGCAGAAGAGGTATAGGAGCCTGAAGATGAAGATAGTCTAACAGGATCCACTGCAAGTTTGATCTGAACAGCAACATCACTGTTCAACCAAGCCAAAATGGACAGCACCACCATTTTGATTTCATGTTCTAAATATATTCTTGGATTGAAATTGTTTTCAGAATTTAATCTGACAGTGTAGTGGTGTATATTATAAAGAAATTTAACCTCGTGAACATTAATACCTGTGCATTCATTAAGATATGTTGAAACATTTGGAGTTTGTACTGAACGCTGAAATCAGAATACTCTTAAACTTACTGTTTGTAAAAAGAAGGATGTAAACTATCTGATGGCACATGATGAAATCGTGAATCTTCAAGCATTTTCAGGTCAGAGGGCATTCTTGAGTTGGAGGATGGCCACATGGTAGTGAATCATAAAGACATAATCTTACAATATAATTAGGCAAGAAGCCACACAACATTACAAAATCTATTTGATTTAAAGAGCCAATAGCTTGTGGAAATAACACAACAGTGTACAAAATGCCATACATATGCCATAGAAATCTCAATTAGTCCAGATAATCATTTATTAACAAATCAAAATATGACTAAAAGTTTGAATACTGATCTACTCAAAAGTACCCGTCAAATCAGTTCATTAATTAAATAATTATTTTCAAGTCAAATCCAGCCATGTCCCTTTTCACTTGCGTCCAAGTATATACTTGAAAATAAATGTAATAGACCATAAGACATAGGAGCAGAATTAGGTAATTTGGCCCATCAAGTCTGCTCCGCCATTCAATCATGGCTGATACATTTTTTTCTCCCCCTCAATCCCATTTCCCGGCCTTCTCCCTGTAATCTTTGATGCCATATCTAGTCAAGAACCGAACAATTTCTGCCTTAAATGCACTCAGTGACCTGGCCTCTACAGCTGCATGTGGCAACAAATTCCAAAAATTCACAACCCCGGGCTAAAGAAAGTACTCTGCATCTCCGTTTTGAATGGACGCCCCTGTATCCTGAGGGTGTGCCCTCTTGTCCTAAACTCTTACACCATGGGAAAAATCGTTTCCACATCTACTCTGTTTAGATCTTTCAACGTTCAAAAGGTTTCAATGAGATTCCCCCCCCCATCCTTCTAAATTCCAGCGAGTACAGACCCAGAGCTATCAAACGTTCCTCGTATGATAATCCTTTCATTCCTGGAATCATCCTTGTGAACCTCCTCTGGACCCTCTCCAAAGCCAGCATATCTTTTCTAAGATGAAGGGCTCAAAACTGTTCACAATACTCCAGGTGAGGCTTCACCAATGCCTTATAAAGCCTCAGCATCGCATCCTTGCTCTTATATTCTAGACCTCTTGAAATGAATGTTAACATTACATTTGCCTTCCTCACCACTGACTCGACTAAAGTTAACCTTTCAGGTGCTCTGCACAAGGACTCCCAAGTCCTTTTGCAACTCAGATTTTTGGATTTTCTCCCCGATTAGAAAATAGTCCGCATTTATTTCTACCACCAAAGTGCAAGAACATGCATTTTTCAGCATTATGTTTCATTTGCCACTTTCTTACCCATTCTTCATTCTAATTAGATTAATCTGTCTGTCCTTCTGCATCCTACCTGTTTCCTCAACACTACCTGCCCCTTCATCAATCTTTATATCATCTTCAAACTTGGTAACAAAGCCATCTATTCCATCTTCTAAATCATTTATATACAACAAAAAAAGAAGTGATCCCAACACTGACACCTGTGGAGCACCACTAGGCACTGGCAGCCAACCAGAAAAGGATCCTTTTATTCCCACTCACTTCCTCCTACCAATCAGCCAATGCTCTAACCATGTTAGTAACTTTCTTGTAATACCACGGGCTCTTAACTTGGTAAACAGCCTCATATGTGACACCTTGTCAAAGGGCTTCTGAAAGTCCAAATATACAACATCCACTGCATCCCCTTTATCTATCCTACTTGTAATCTTGTCAAAGAATTCCAACAGGTTTGTCAGGCAGGATTTTCCCTGAAGGAAACCATGTTGACTTTGTACTATCTTGTCCTGTGTCACCAAGTACTCCATCACCTCATCCTTAATTATTGACTTTAACATCTTCCCAACCACTGAAATCAGGCTAACTGGTCTATAATTTCCTTTCTGCTGCCTTCCTCCTTTCTTAAAGATTGGAGTAACATTTGCAATTTTCCAGTCCTCTAGCACCATGCCAGAGGCTAATAATTTTTTGAGAGATCATTTCTAATGCCACCGCAATCTCCAACACTACCTCTTTCAGAATCCTAGGGTGCAGTTCATCTGGTCCAGGTGACTTATGTACCTTTAGGTCTTTCAGCTTTTTGAGCACCTTCTCCCTTGTAATAGCAACTGCACCCACTTCTCTTCCTTCACAGACAATGACATACCTGCCAGCATCTGCTTCTAGTTTACTTTGGCCCACTCCTCTCTCATACCACTGTAATTTTCCTTACACCTCTGAAATACTGCCATGTCAGACTTTACTTTCTCCCTATCAAATTCACGTTGAACTCAATCATATTGTGATCATTAGTTCCTAAGGGTTCTTTTACTTTAAGCTCCCCAATCACCTATGGTTCATTACATAACACCCAATAGCCGATCCCCTAGCAGGTTCAATGACAAAATGCTCTAAAAAGCCAACTCTTAGGCATTCAACAAACTCATCTCTTGAGATCCATTACCAACCTGATTTTCCCAATTGCTGGGCATGTTAAAATCTCCCAGGGCTATCGTAACATTGCCCTTTTGACATGCCTTTTCTATTTCCTGTTGTAATCTGTGGTTCATATCCCAGCCACTGTTGGGAGGCCTACATATAACTGCCATCAGGGTCCTTTTACCCTTGCAGTTTCTTAACTCAATCCACAAGGCTTCAACATCTGATCTTATGTCACATCTTTCTACTGATTTGATGCCATTCTTTACCAGCCATGCCACCCCCTCTGCCTACCTTCCTATCCCTCTGATACAACATGTAGCCTTGGACATTCGGCTCCCAACTACAACCATCCTTCAGCCATGATTCAGTGATGGCCACAACATCGTACCTGGCAATCTGTAATAGTGCAACAAGATCACCCAGCTTTTCTCTTATACTCTGCGCATTGAGATACAACACCTTGAATACCATACTTGCTATGCTTTTTGATTCTGCATCACTAATGTACCGATACTCACTTTGTTGATGTGACTATGTCCCATCACTTGCCTGCCCTTCCTGACAGTCTGACTGCACGCTATCTTTACTTTTTTTTTACCATCCGTCCATCCTGAGTCACGGAGTAATGGAACTCAGGATAAACAACACAATACTTTAAATAGAGATATCTTCTGATTTAATTAATAAAGGGTTGAGTTATTCCTTGTGTGTTGTGGTCACAGAGGAATATTGGGTAACAGAGTGGCAAGGGTCTGAGTCTTCAGTGAAATCACACATGCTGTCTGTGACTGGATGTACTGTGTTTTGCACCTTGGCCTTGGAGCCATGCTCTTTCATTCAGCTGTACACATGTGTATGGTTGAATGACAATGAAACTTGAACTTGAATTTGACTCAACATACATCAAAGTTGCTGGTGAACGCAGCAGGCCAGGCAGCATCCATAGGAAGAGGCGCAGTCGACGTTTCAGGCCGAGACCCTTCGTCAGGACTAACTGAAGGAAGAGTGAGTAAGGGATTTGAAAGCCCTTACTCACTCTTCCTTCAGTTAGTCCTGACGAAGGGTCTCGGCCTGAAACGTCGACTGCGCCTCTTCCTATGGATGCTGCCTGGCCTGCTGCGTTCACCAGCAACTTTGATGTATGTTGCTTGAATTTCCAGCATCTGCAGAATTCCTGTTGTTTGAATTTGACTCAGATTAGCATGAATGTTGAAATTATATTTCTGGCCCTTAAGAAGCCTACAACTATTTTTCCAAGCGCTAGTCAGTTCTTCTGAATGGTGGCTATTGCTTGTCTTTCAGAATTTTACCCAGTTTTGGAAATTTCATTTTCGTCAATATTAGAAATATATCTATAGTGATCAACCATAATCCATATTTAATGACAGTAAGAACAGGATCTTGGAATGTCAATTCCTATCAGAGATTTCAAGCTGTGTATGCACTCAAAGCAAAATGTTGATCCATATGAAATGGAACCTTAATCTTGCTTCTAAACAACTATGATCCTGACATGCTAAGTCATCAAACAAACAGAAAATATATAGAACTAATATACAGTGTGATGGAAAAATCTTTTTTTTAAAGTTGAATCCTTTTCCTGACTTGAGTTCCATTAACTTACCTCTGTTGCTCCTATATTTATGTCTGTGATGTGACATTTTTAATAAAGTTCAAAGTACATTTATTATCAAAGTACGTATACTATATACAACCTTGAGATTCATCTCCTTACAGGCAGCCACAGAACGAAGAAACCCAATACAATCCATTAAAAAAAAGACGTCAAGCACCCAATGTGCAGAAAAAAAACAAATTGGGAAAACAATAAAAGTAATCAAATAACATTCAGAACTGAAGTTCACTGAAAGTGAGTCCACAGCCATGAACCTATTCATGCCTGTAGCAACAGTCATGAAGCCATTCATCATTGCAGATCTTTTTGTAAGTTTTTCGTGATCTTCCAGGTGAGTACATTAAAAAAGGCCAACATCAAATATTTCTGAATTTAAATTTCAGTGTATACTTCTATTTGGGAAGGAATCTTAGTTTCTCAGCTCCTAACATTTGAATTAGTTTGATTATCCTCTGTTTTCCCTCTGAACAAATATGTTGGCTCTGAGAAAAGTTCTGCCAAGCCAGTTTTAGACAAACCATTTCAAACAGAGGCGACAAATTTCAATGTTATTGGGAAATAATTGCTTTTCTCTGGGAAACATTTTGGCTTGTATACTTCTAAAGAAGTATAAATACTGGAAAACGGTGTCTTTATTGTCCTTTAACAGTAACAACAGGCATGCAACATTGGTTGTTAGTTAGATAGTCAGTGTGAACCATACAAATCCACACAGACAACATCTAAAGCAACAATCTAAAACCACGGCCCTAGAGTTGTGAGGTAACAGCACATCTTAGGAATTAGAATCTAATAATTTTCCATCTGTTGTTAAAAAGTTGCTTAAAAACCATGCTGAGTGTGGGCAGCATCTATATTGAATGAAATGTGAAAAAATTAGTGGTATATATAGAAAATGACTAGCTTAAAGGGCAGAACAAGTAAATGAATTTCTAGTACAATTTTTCTGCATCTTTCAGTGTGTGGGAGTGTGTGAATAATATTATTGATATCACCCTCCTAGGGTCATGAGTTGTACTATTGGCACCCAGGAAGACCAGAGTCCCTCTTCCAGCTCTTCCACCAAGACTTTCAGAGGATGCATTTCCCACCTTAATAAATGATATTGTTATTTTTAATGGTGTCCTGTCATCAGAGCTTGTGCCACATTCCCAGAATTTCATGTAGCATTATTTTCCCCTGTGGTACCTAATCTAAAGATTCTTCCAACTCTATTTAAATTATCCTTTCTATTTTTTAAAATATTTCTTTAAAGTTAGTAAAGCATGACCTGCCCTTTATCAATCCATGGTGACTGATTAAATTATATTACATCAAGAATTTTGTAATTTCATCCCATAATATAAACTTCAGCATTTTAACTACAATTCGAGTAAGTTTAATTAGCTCATATTTTTTCTTTGGTTTATTTTTGGCCTCCTTTCATGAAGAGAGAAGCCACAATAGGCAATTCCCAAACCTCTGGCAAAATATCTTTTAAACAGAATTCTGGAAAAATAGTCAGAGTCTCTGTTATTTTTTTTTCCCTGGTTTCCCATTAGAATCCTCAAATATAAGCTGCCTAATCTGATCAATATGTCTGAAATTTGATAGTTTTATAGGTACCATGCCACTTTGAATAATAACTTTTCTTAAGTTTTGTCCTCAAATCCAACTTTTCTTCACTCTTTATTCGAAGCTTGGCTCCATAATCTCTGAGAACTTCTTCTCCCTATCATCTCCATCTATTTACTACTGGTAAGGTCATATACAGCAATTTTATTACCTTAAGAATTACAGTAAAATTTCTTTACTACCAATTTACTAATGACTGCAATCTTCATTTTTGTAGCATATAAACATTGCTTACATTTGCTCAGCCTGAGGAAGAGTTCGGCCCGAAATGTCGACTGTTTATTCATTTCCCTAGATGCTGTCTGACCTGCTGAGTTCCTCCAGCATTTTGTGTGTGTTGCTTTGCTCAGCTTTCTGCTTTTGAAAAATATTGGTTTGTTCACACTTCAGAGACTTGGAGGCCAGAATTGAGGAAGTGCTGCATTGGTGGCGGTCCTACTTTTTAGGCAAAGTATTTAATCAAACAAAGTAAAATGCTATTTCTATTGTCCAGGTCGGTATTTATCTCTCAATCTATATAAATAAAAACTATTTATTCAACCATAATCACATTGTTCTCTGTCAAAGAACTTACAGATATTGACACCTATATGTTCCTCATTGGAATACTGGTGCTCTGGTTTCTTCCCACATTGGAAACAGGTATGGGTTGGTAAGGGTTACTCAGCTGTGAGCACCCTATGTCGGTGCCATAAGCATGGTGACACTTGAGGACCGTCCCTGGCACATCCTTGGACTGTGTTGGTCATTGACGGAAACAGCGCACTTCACTATGTTTTGATGACTCGAGGTACATGTGACAAATAAAACTAATCTTTAATCTTTTCTTTTTACTTCAGAAGTACTTTGTTATCTGTACAGCCACTGGGGCACCTTGAGGCACTGAACAGTGCAATGTAAACACTGTGCTCTGTCTTTCTCCTTACCCTTTGCTCCTTCTATCTTTCCTTCTGTTCTTCTTTCCCTCTTTTCATCTCTCTCTCTCTTTCTCTCTCTTCTTTCATTGTGCTGAAAGCAGAAAATGCAGCTTATTTTAGTTTTGAATTTCATTTAATTTTCTTTTCTGACCGTGAAACTGCCATTTTTAATGCAGAGCCATTTTTCTGTTATGTTATGATTTAAACTTGTTCCATCGAATTATCAAATATTCTGCGTTGTTAGGTGACGTTTCATCTTTCATTTAACCCAACTGTCTTTTAAATTACTCTAACTTGATGCTTTCTAGTCAAATATCTTGTTTTGATATTTTAAAATTTCCAGTTGATTAAAAGCATTTCATTCATTGCAAAACTTCATGAATATATTCTTATGTCAATGGAAACTTTTCCCATGTCAACTCTTTTAAGTAAATCAAAAGAGACTGAAGGATTGGAAAATCGTATAAGTTGCAGAATGGGTTAGAATTTAAATATGTTGGAAGGAATTCAACGTCTATAAATGTGAGGTGATGTATTTTAGAAAAGAAACAGAAGTAATTTACTGTGAATGGAAATGGGCTTAGCTCTGTGAAAACCAGAGGCACTTCATGACGCAAGTTCAAAGAATTATTCAGGCTACAGCATTGGTTTATAAGGTAGTAAAGGAAATATATGATCCTGAAATCTATACACATAGCACTGTTACTTTCAATGCAATGCATATATACTGTATATTGGTTATTTCTGTAATGGAAGGTGTTTGTTTATCTATCTATCCAGTTATTTATGTATGTATGTATGTATGTATTTAGCGACTCAGCCCTTCTGGTGCTTCAGGTTGTACCGCCCCAACAACCCCCAATTCAACACTAGCTTAATGACGAGACCATTTATAATGGCCAGTTAACTTACTAATCACTACATCTTTGGACTGTGGGTGGGAACTGGAGCACCTGAAGGACAGTTGTGCATTCCATGGGGAGAATGTCCTTACAGATGACGTTGGAAATGAACTCTGAACTCTGACTCCTGAAGTGTGGGATGAGTTGTGTCAGTCCAACAATTTGATAAGCCCCTGATGCCATTTCCATGTCAGATTCACATGGAATTACATAACATTGTGCACTGCCTGTGTTTCGCATTATGATATGAAAAATTAGGCCATGCTGTTTTTGACTTGTGCCTGTAGTAAGGATTCCCAGAACAATCATGATTTAATAATGCAACACACACAAAATGCTGGAGGAACTCAGCAGGGCAGGCAGCATCTGTGAAAAAACAGATGTTGCCTGGCCTGCTGAGTTCCTCCAGCATTTTGTGTGTGTGTTGCTTGGAATTACAGCATCTGCAGATTTTCTCTTGTTTATGATTTAATAATGATGCTCCCTGAGCAGGTCTCAGTCCTGGAATAGGCACCACAGTTACATTCTATGTCCTGCTTAACTCTTCCTTTTGATTGATGCTTTCACAGTGCTTTATATCCATAGCCCGCCAACCTAAATCCTCTAAATCAGCTTCCAGTTCTGGCCTGACACCAAATTCCCAATCTGACCCCTGACTTTGATCGCTCCTTAACTTTTTCACTCCCCTCTCCCCTGCCCACTTTGTCCTTCTTGACTTTGTAATTGCTCCCTGACCTAGATATGGCTGATATTTTCTTCTGTGCACTTTTTGGTGGTGCAGTGTGCAGTGTGTGGAAGGGCATTCAGTAACACCCAACACCTGGCGGGAGGAGAAAATGGTGGCACGTTGCGCGTGCGCAGCTCTCCGGTGAAAAATGATGTTGTATCTGTTAAATAGGGGCCATGGACAATTCTGATTTGATGGAGGATGGATGTGAAAGCACAGAGGAAGATCTGGAGAAATTTCTGAAATGCCTGTCGGCTGCTGTCGTTACTGTGTGGTCGGGAATCTTTTGGTGGGCCTCAAAATCCCCGGCCTTACCCGCTTTTGGCGACCAAGAAGGAGGTCGAGTCGTTCGGACAGAAATGGCGCTCAGTATTCAGTGTCGGAGAGCTGATCAGAGCTCGAAGTTTTCGGATGACTCAGAGTCGGATTGTGGTCGGCATGGCAGGGAGAGTTTTTCTTCCTTCTCCCGTCTGCGTTGGATGTGGGACATTTGAGAAACTTTGAATTTTGCTGTGCTCACGGACTTCTTCATCAAGTTATGGTATTGTTACACTGTTTGTAACTATATGTTATAATTATGTGGTTTTGTCAGTTTTTTCAGTCTTGGTTTGTCCTGTGTTTTGTGATATCACGCCGGAGGAAATAATGTATCATTTCCTAATGCATGCATTACTAAATGACAATAAAAGAGGACTGAGTGTCTTCATAATCATATCATTTGCCTCAAGTCCTGTGGAATTTTGTTTGGTTGTTAATGCAACCATATTCATCATTGGCATCTCCGTAGTGACATTGTAGTGCATCCATAAACAGCAGCAATGAATTTCCAGGCTACAGAAAATAAAATTCAAAGTAATACTATGTAGGCTGAGTCATTGAATATTGATTTTCGGGCTGTAGGGGAATCATAGTTTCTCAGAAGTAGATAAGAAAGTGGCGTTGAAACCTGGATCAGATTAGTTATGATCATTTTGAACATTGTTGCAGTCTTTAGGGCCACAGATAGTAGTATTCTTGTTATTATTTCTTGTGTTCTCATAAAATATTAATAAGACTTCATTTGGAATACAGTGAACAATATTGGACTTCATATAATAGGAAGGATGTTGCAAAAATTAATTAGGTTTCTGTCTGTTGTGAAGAATTATAAGTCCAAAGAAAATATGGATTTTTTCCCTGTTAGAATGGTGTAGTGGAGATTACAATCTGGAATAATCTATAATTACATAAGAACAGTAAAAGGAGAAACCAGAGGCTAAATGGATAGTTTCTGAAATGAGTGCAGGGATGGAGATTCATTTTTAATCACTGTCTGTTCTTTCTGATTCAGGCAACAAACTAAATTATCAGAGTGATTTCAATTAGTGGGTGGCTCTAGCCTCACTTTTTAATGATTTATCACCTCAGGGATTGGAAGTGCAATTACATGAATGACTAGCACTAGTTAGCTTTCACAGTTTAAAGGTAGCTTGTGCTATGCGGGTGGCTGCAGCAAGTGTTGTTTGGCATTCTACTTGCAACTGAAGCTGATCAGAAGGCATTTGAGAATGGCATAATTCAAAAGGGAGTACCTCCATGGCTTTCCAGCTCAAGTACTGACGTTCTTGTTGGAAGAGTTGGAGTGGTGGAAAGAGGCAACACACACACAAAATCCTGGAGCAACTCAGCAGGGCAGGCAACATCTATGGAAAAGAGTAAACAGTCAATGTTTCAGGCCGAGACCCTTGCTGCCTGGCCTGCTGAGTTCCTCCAGCATTTTGTGGGTGTTGCATGGATTTGCAGCATCTGCAGATTTTCTCTTGTTAGTGGTGAAGAGATCAAATTGCCAAGAGGTCAGAAGGTCCTCCAGCTAACTACTTTAAATGCAGTTGGAGGATCATACTGAGGAGGGGAAAAAAAACAAAGGCAAGTTGTGAGGACTTGGATGCAGTGCTGCATAAAGTTCAGTAAACTTGTGTTCGTAAGATCGTGAAATGAATTCAAGGTCGGTGAATTCATTTTCAAATGCTATGCACCCCGTAAGTTGTACAATCACCCACAGGAGCCATACAATGAATTTTCTATCAATCTCTACCACCAGGAATCATATCAAACTTATTCTGGGTGTCAATACACTCCACTGCATGAAATGGAAATGGAATTGCTCCCAGAGGTTGCATAAGACTTGATAGGCCACATGTTTTTTAAAGATCTTTTTCATGGAGAAATGTAACATGAAAAATTTCTTACACAAAGAGTACAGTTTCAAGTGTTATACTCACTCCTTGCAGGCATACTTTTAAAATATTTTTTCTTTCCTTTCAAGATTTAATTATTTTAAGTCATTTAACTTAAAAAAATATTTTTGTTAATTTGCTTTCTTCAAGTCTAGGGCATTGAAAAACTTTGATAGCATAGCTAACTGGGAAGCTGGGAAGAGCTTTGCTACATTCTTTCCTGCAGACGAAGAGACCTTAATTAACATTTACAGCAACCAGTCTAGAATCTGATCCTTTGCATGACCTACTGATTGATAACTCTCTGCATCTAGAGGAACAGGATAGTGTACGCTTTCGGCTCAAAGGGGAGTGAGGTTAGACATGACTTCTGTGCAGAGAATCAGATGACAAATTCAATGGGTAGCCTGCAGCAAAAAAGGTTAGCGAATAGGCACAATTAAGTGTTTGGTGCATTGACAAGTATGCAATATTACAGAGGAACAGAGACTCACACCAAGATGACCAGATCTCAGAGCCCACCTTTATCATTAGCTGCATAGACTTGATGAGTGGTTCAGTTCACACTTGCAAACACAACCCTCAGGTAAAAATGATTGATATCTTTGCACAACATGGACTATTTGCTGAAATGCAAGCTGAAGCTGCTACCATTATGACTGTAAATCAGACATGCTGAATGCCACATGGACCATTAAAACCCCAGTAGGTAACCTGAATTGTTGAACTGCTGCTAAACAACAAGGATAATGGAACTATATAGTGCAGGTAAAGTGATGAGGATTGGATAGGGATAAATTCAAAATCACATACAA